>NC_092719.1:104644446-105244446 GCF_047496885.1 Scyliorhinus torazame | reverse complement strand
GACATTGAACCACTGGAAAATGTGGCTGGAGAAGTAATAATAGGAAACAAAGAAATGGCAGAGGAACTGAATAGTTACTTTATATCAGTCTTCACGGTGGAAGACCCCAATGGGATGCCAGAGCTCCAAGAGAACCAGGGGGCATAGGTGAGTGCAGTGACCATTACTGAGGAGAAGGTTCTGGGGAAACTGAAAGGTCTGAAGGTGGATAAGTCACCTGGACTGGATGGACTACACCGCAGGGTTCTAAAAGAGAGAGCTCAGGAGATTGTGGAGGCATTGGTGATGATCGTTCAGGAATCACTGGAGGCACGGAGGGTGCCAGAGAACTGGAAAGTGGCTAATGTAGCACCGTTGTTTAAGAAGGGAAGGAGACAGAAGACCGGGAATTATAGGCCGGTTAACCTGACTTCGTCAATGGAAAGATTTTAGGATCCATTATTAAAATTGAGATCGTGGCATACTTGGAAATGCATGATAAAATAAGACTGAGTCAGCACGGCTTCGTCAAGGGGAGGTCAGGTCTGGCAAATCTGTTAAGAGTTCTTTGAGCAAGTAACAAGGAAGTTAGACAAAGGAGAACCAGTGGACGTGATTTATTTAGATTTCCAGAAGGACTTTGACAAGGTGCCGCATAGGAGACTGTTAACTAAATTAAGAGCCCATGGTGTTAAGGGTAAGATCCTTTCATGGATAGAGGATTGGCTGACTGGCAGAAGGCAGAGAGTGGGGATAAAGGGGTCTTTTTCAGGATGGCAGCCGGTGACTAGTGGTGTGCCTCAAGAATCTGTGCCGAGACCACAACTTTTCACAATATACATTAATTGTCTGGAAGAAGGAACTGAAGGCACTGTTGCTAAGTTTGCAGATGATACAAAGATCTGTAGAGGGACAGGTAGTATTGAGGAAGCAGGCGGGCTGCAGAAGGACTTGGACAGGCTAGGAGAGTGGGCAAAAAAGTGGCAGATGGAATAAAATGTGGAAAAGTGTGAGGTTACGCACTTTGGAAGGAGAAATGGAGGCATAGACTATATTCTAAATGGGGAGATGCTTCGGAAATCAGAAGCACAAAGGGACTTGGCAGTCCTTGTTCATGATTCTCTTAAGGTTAACATGCAGGTTCAGTCGGCAGTTAGGAAGGCAAATGCAATGTTAGCATTCATGTCGAGAGGGCTAGAATACAAGACGAGGGATGTACTTCTGAGGCTATATAAGTCTCTGGTCAGACCCAATTCGGAGTATTGTGAGCAGTTTTGGGCCCCGTATCTAAGGAAGGATGTCCTGGCCTTGGAGAGGATCCAGAGGAGGTTCACAAGAATGATCCCTGGAATGAAGAGCTTGTATGAGGAACGGTTGAGGACTCTGGGGCTGTACTCGTTGGAGTTTAGAAGGATCAGGGGGGATCTTATTGAAACTTACAGGAAACTGCGAGGCCTGGATAGAGTGGGTGTGGGGAGAATGTTTCCACTTGTAGGAAAAACTAGAACCAGAGGACACCATCTCAGACCAAAGGGACGATCCTTTAAAACGGAGATGAGTAGGAATTTCTTCAGCCAGAGGGTGGTGAATCTGTGGAACTCTTTGCTGCAGAAGGCTGTGGAGGCCAAATCACTGAGTGTCTTTAAGACAGAGATAGATAGGTTCTTGATCAATAAGGCAAACTGGGATTATGGGGAGAAGGCAGGAGAATGGGGATGAGGAAAATATCAGCCATGATTGAATGGTGGAGCAGACTCAATGGGCCGTGTGGCCTAATTCTCCTCCTATGTCTTATGGTCTTATGCAGGGGACCAGTCCAAATGGGAAACATGATTCACCGGCATCTTAGAATCCCCACAGAGAATCAGGGAACCGTCTGGTTTGAGGACTGACATAGCAAGGGCGGCCCAATTGATGAATTATATGGGACAGATGATCCCTAAATGTTTGAGCTGGTCCAATTCAGAATCGACTTTCATAGAATCATAGAATCATAGAATTTACAGTGCAGAAGGAGGCCATTTGGCCCATCGAGTCTGCACCGGCTCTTGGAAAGAGCACCCTACCCAAGGTCCACACGTCCACCCTATCCCCATAACCCAGTAACCCCACCCACCACTAAGGGCAATTTTGGACACTATGGGCAATTTAGCATGGCCAATCCACCTAACCCGCACATCTTTGGACTGTGGGAGGAAACCGGAGCACCCGGAGGAAACCCACGCACACACGGGGAGGATGTGCAGACTCCGCACAGACAGTGACCCAAGCCGGAATCGAACCTGGGACCCTGGAGCTGTGAAGCATTTGTGCTATCCACAATGCTACCGTGCTGACTTTTGGCAGTCACGGAGAGTCAATGTGTGCAGGCTGGTGCGGTTGCCTTCAAATATGTGGCGGCTGATCACAGACACAGCTGCTCCAGTATCCAGCTCCATATTGGGGGGTGCTCACTTACCAAAAGAGACACTCAAATTGTGGGGATTCGAGGTGCCATAACACAGTGGAGTTGTTGGTAAGAGTCCTAGTACGCCTGTCACGAGGGGTGCATAACCGTCTGGAGGGGCGGCGGGTGGGCTGTTCATCGTGTGGCCCACTGGGCCTTGGGCCGGGATGTCTGCCTGCGGACCCTGGTTCTGTGGATTCGTCCTTGTGCTCCACCGTTGCTCTGCAGTGGCGGCTGCCGCCTTTTGGGTAGGCATCCCACTACCGGGTCTCCCGGCCCTCCGGCTGGGATGGATCTTGGCGGCTTCTTCTGGAGTGTCCCAGATTCAATACCGCAATTCCCTACAGCTCTTGGACTCCCAGCTCTGTGCTCTGGCGGGAGGCAGCAATCTCAATTACCCGCTGCAAAGTCAGCTGGGTTTCGGTCAACAACTTTGTATGTGTGGCGGCGTCCCGGTACCCGCAGATAAATGGTCGCAAAGGGATTTGCTCAAAGGCCCAAACTCGCAAGTCTCAGCCAGCTTCCTTAAATGATTCGTCTTGGGCTTTGGCGGCCGTGTGGAAGTGGAATCGGGAAATGATGAGCGGCGGTTTTAGATTTTAATGGTTTCTACCAAGGCTACCAAAGCTGCAAAAGACCGGGAGTCAGGCGCATCCAGGTGTGCCAAGCTTTTGATGAGTGCATACGTTGGCCCACCAACCGCTGTTAGTAGGGTTACAGTCTGCCGCTCATGTACAATTATGGTGTTGGTCCAAAAACAAATTTGCAAACGCTCTATATATTGAGCCCAATCATCGTTACTCACATTGTTGGCCTCCAGCTTTCTGATATCTGGCATTTCGGTCGGTTTAGGTAAGGCGTCTTGGGGCCTGGTTGTGGAACACGCGGTGCCGGCGACAACTCAACTTCAGCCTCATCGCCAGTGTAGAATCCAACGGGCGAGGAACACTCATAGGTCACACGATAGGATACAAAGAAAGAGATTTATTAAGATACATGACTAAATTCCCATGCCCCGAAGGATTACCCTCCCCAACCTGCACCCAGGCCGGGGTTTTTATACTGCGGAGCCTTTCCTGTTCAGGGGGAATTACCCAATTACCGGGGGAGTTCGGAATGTTTGCCTCTCTACATCCTTTATACCATCACTGTCCAAGTCTATGTTTAGGTAAAGTCTCCCATTATAACTATTCTATAATGTTCCCATCAGTCTCTAATTTCCCTGCAGATTTGTTCCTCTGCATCTTTCTCACTAGTTGGTGATCTATAAATTGCACCGAGCAATGTGATTGCACCCGTTTTGTTCCTTAGCGCTGGCCAAATTGATTCTGTCCTTGAACCACCAATACCGCCACCCATCCACCTTTCCTTCCTTCCCTATCTTTCCTGAACATCTTGTACCCTGGAATATTTATCACCCAGTCCTGCCCTTCCTTGAGCCAAGTCTCTGTTATCACCACTATTAACCTTATATTCCTCAATGACAAGTTGTATTCCAAAACATACAGATATGAACCATGTATTTAGGGCAGCACGGTAGCACTCATGGCTAGCACTGTGGCTTCACAGCGCCAGGGTCCCAGGTTCAATTCCCCGCTGGGTCACTGTCTGTGCGGATTCTGCACGTTCTCCCCGTGTCTGCGTGGGTTTCCTCCGGGTTTCCTCCCACAGTCCAAAGATGTGCAGGTTAGGTGGATTGGCCTTGATAAATTGCCCGTGCCCAAAAAGGTTAGGAATGGTGATTGGCTTATGGGGATAGGGTGGAAGTGAATGCTTAAGTGGGTCGGTGCAGACTCGATGGGCTGAATAGTCTCCTTCTGCATTGTATGTTCTATGTTCTATTCCTGACAAGAAATTGATTGCACAGAACAATGCTGTATTGGGGTGGGGGCCTGCAGTGTCAGGCACGCGCTGCTTGACTCTGCCTCTCTGTCATACCAGTAGCTCTGCAGGTTATTATAATCCCCACTAGATGGCACTTTTATTCAACAAATCCACTGACAGGTTACTGAAACATTTATCTTTCTGACTCTCTAGCTCCCTCTTCTGTGTATGCATGTGTGCATCTTACATTGTCCCTGTCATGTGCTGTGGAGTCTCTGTCATTCCTTTTCTGTCTGTATCCCTCTCAGTGGGTGTGTATGGGCGGCAGGTAGCACAGTGGTTAGCACTGTTGCTTCACAGTGCCAGGGAACTGGGTTTGATTCCCAGCTTGGGTCACTGTCTGTGCAGAGTCTGCACGTTCTCCCCACGTCTGCATGCGCTCAGCATCAGCGAGTGTGCGGGATGCAAATGTGATTGGTCATTCTGTCCCATCGGCAATGCAGTGAGCGAGGACCGCACCCATCCCATAAGGGGACACGTCACATACCAACAGCAGCGGCTTGGCGGGGTCGAAGTGCATTAGTAGTTTTGAGGATGACGAGTTTTACCGCGTCTAATGCCCGCTGTTGAGACCGTGTCCAGACCCATGGTTGACTCTTCTTTAGCAGGAGGTGGAGGGCACTGAGGAGGGTTGCCAGTTTCAGGATGAACTTCCTGTAATAATTCACTAATCCGTGGAAAAAGCAAAGTTCTGTCTGGCTGCCAGAGACGGGGGCCTGTTTTATCAATCGCACCTTGTCCTCTAAGGATGTAACCCATTCTGGTCCACTCGGTGCCCCGAATAAGTGACCTCGGGGACATGAAAACATATTTTCCCAGCTGGAGGCAGACGCCCGCCTGCTCTAAATGTCGGAGGATCTCGGCCAGGTTCGGCAGATGTTCCTGGTCGGACGTGCCAGTGGTGAGGACATCGTCCAAGTAGATGGCCACCCTGTGTAACCCCCACAGGATGTTCCCCATCACACGCTGGAAAATAGCATATGTGGACGAGACCCCAAATGGCTACCGGGGATATTCGTATAAACCCCTGTGGGTGCTCACGGTGATGAACCGCCGGGAGTCTGGGCCCAGTATGAACTGTAGATATGTGTGACTCATGTCCAGTTTCGTGAACGTTCATTCTCCGCTCAGCTTTGCATAGAGGTCCTTGATGCGGGGGACCAGTCCAAATGGGAAACGTGGTTCACCATCATCTTAGAGTCCCCACAGAGATGCACGGAACCATCTGGTTTGAGGACTGGCACGACAAGGCCAGCCAATTGGTGAATTGTATGGAACAGATGATCCCTAAATGTTTGAGCTGGTCCAAATCAGAGTCGACTTTTGGCGATCATGGTTGGTCAATGTGTGGAGGCCGGTATGGATGCCCTCAAATGTGCGTCGGTTGATCACAGACACAGCTGCTCCAGTATCCATCTCCATGTCGGTGCCCACTTACCAAAAGGGACACTCGAATTGCGGTGACTCGGGGTGCCATAATGCAGTGGAGCTGTTGATAAGAGTCCTCGTACGCCCTTCACGAGGGAAGCAGAACCGCGGCAGGTGGGCTGTTCATCACGTGGCCCACCGGACCCTGTCTCTCAAGTGTGGCTCCCCCACTCTACATTGCATCTGTCATGCATAAGCCCACTCACTCAGCCTGTCCAAATCCCACTGAAGCATCTCTGCATACAGCACAGATCATTAGCCAACAAGCTGCACGGCACAGTTTGCAGTGTGTTAGGGTCCTTCCTGTTTATTCCCTTATTTCCCCCTTTTTTTATTTTGCCATTATCATTTTTGACCAATAGGTGATTAATGGACATGTGTCTTTAAGTCAAACAGCAGAGAGAATGAGGAATTCATAAATTCCAGGAAAGAACACTCTTCTCGTCTCCGCTAGTTTGAACAGGAGCTTCAGACTTTTTGGCACCAGAGAGAGAGATTTGGGGTGGGACTTGGTTTGATTGATTGGCCGGTGGCCAAGTAATTGAGAAAAAGGCCGTATTCTGCACAGTAACAGGTGGTGATTGGATCCTATCCCGGTGGGATGGTTCTCAGAGACCTGAGGGAGCAACTAAGTCCTGGACACAAAGACAAAGACCTGCTTTCTCTCCCTCTTCAGAAAGGCTGTGAGTGCTGTATTCCTGAAGCTGCAGAGAACCTGAATGAATGAAGGGAACCATTACAGGCTGCAAACAAAGAAAAGAACCTGTTCTCTCTCTCCAGAAAGGCTGTGAGTGCTGCAGTTCTGAAACTATCAAGATCATTTATAAATTTAACTGTTGCGCAATCGCTTCAGTTATCTCCACCTTCCTAGCTCTGGCTGGTACCTCTATTTTTAATTCCCCTGCTAATTCAACTAACTTGTCCTTTCAAAGCTCTTTTAAATAAACCAGAGACAAGTCATCTAACTGAAGAAAAATCTTATCAACTTCCAGACCAATCCTGCTATATCACAAGAAACCTGGGGCGTCATTCTCCGACCCCCCGCCGGGTCGGAGAATGGCCGTTGGCCGCCGTGAATCCCGCCCCCGCCCCCGCCGAAGTCTCCGGTATCGGAGATTGGGCGGGGGCGGGAATCGGGCCGCGCCGGTTGGCGGGACCCCCCGCTGGATTCTCCGGCCCGGATGGGCCGAAGTCCCGCCCAGGAATTGCCTGTCCCGCCGACGTAAATCAAACCTGGTATTTACCGGCGGGACCAGGCGGCGTGGGCGGGCTCCGGGGTCCTGGGGGGGGCACGGGGCGATCTGACCCCGGGGGGTGCCCCCACGGTGGCCTGGCCCGCGATCGGGGCCCACCGATCCGCGGGCGGGCCTGTGCCATGGGGGCACTCTTTCCCTTCCGCCTCCGCTACGGCCTCCACCATGGCGGAGGCGGAAGAGACTCTCCCCACTGCGCATGCGCGGGAAACTGACAGCGGCCGCTGACGCTCCCGCGCATGCGCCGCATTTCCGCGCCAGCTGGCGGGGCAACAAACGCCATTTCCGCCAGCTGGCGGGGCGGAAATCCCTCCGGCGTCGGCCTAGCCCCTCAATGTTGGGGCTAGGCCACCAAAGATGCGGAGCATTCCGCACCTTTGGGCCGGCGCGATGCCCGTCTGATTGGCGCCGTCTTTGGTGCCAGTCGGCGGACATCCCGCCATTGGGGGAGAATTTCGCCCCTGGTGTTTCTGTTTTGATTTAATTTATACTGTGACCCAAACTTTGTGTCTACTGTTCCAAAGATCCCTGACCCAAGCCCCCAAATTATGTTACCACACCCTGGGCTAGTGTGGGGTCAATTCCAGCCCCCCTTGACCTGGAGTTACAACACAATTGAATTAACCAATACTTCTTAGAAAAATACCCAAAGACTTTGGCCCTTGGCTGCCCAATAATTACAATCACCAGGTTTGTAAATTAAAAAAAAACGTAAGTAAAAGGGAAAAAAAAGAATCTTTGTTTCAGGCGGTGGTTTTTCGCACTTTACTCCTCTCCAAACTTTGCTTTTAGAACATAGAACAGTTTAGCACAGTACAGGCCCTTCGGCCCACAATGTTGTGCCGCCCATTTATCTTCATCTAAGATCAACCTAACCTACACCCCTTCAATTTACTGCTGTCCATGTGTCTGTCCAAGAGTCGCTTAAATGCCCCTAATGACTCTGACTCCACCACCTCTGCTGGCAGTGCATTCCACGCACCCACGACTCTGTGTAAAGACCCTACCTCTAAACTTTTGTCCCCTCGTGACAGCCATTTCCGCCCTGGGGAAAGGTCTCTGTCTATCCACGCTACCCATGCCTCTCATCATCTTGTACACCTCTATCGTCACCTCTCTTCCTTCTTCGCTCCAGTGAGAAAAGTCCTAGCTCCCTCAACCTTTCTTCATAAGACATGCCCTCCAGTCCAGGCAGCATCCTAGTAAATTTCCTCTGCACCCTCTCCAAAGCATCCACATCCTTCCTATTGTGAGACGACCAGAACTGGGCACAATATTCCAAGTGTGTCTAACCGGGATTTTATAAAGCTGCAGCAAAACCTCACAGCTCTTAAACTCAATCCCCCTGTTAATGAAAGCCAACACACCATACACCTTCTGAACAACCCTATCAACCTGGGTGGCAACTTTGAGGGATCTATGTACGTGGACCCCAAGATCCCTCTGTTCCTCCACACTTTCAAGAATCCTGCTTTTAACCCTGTATTCAGCATTCAAATTCGACCTTCCAAAATGAATCACTTCACATTTATCTAGGTTGAACTCCATCTGCCACTTCTCAGCCCAGCTCTGCGTCCTGTCAATGTCCGTTGTAATCTTAGTTCAAGGTTTTACTGTAGATTCATTCAGGTCTCTGTATTTTCAGAAATACAGCATTCACAGCCTTTCTGGAGGGAGAATGAGAGCAGGTTCTTTCCATTAATCACCCATGGATCAAAAATGATAACAACAATATAAAATAAAGGGAAAATAAGGAAATAAACAGGAAGGACCCTTACATGACTCCCACCCTACAAGAATGAAATTTCAAGGCACGGACATTTCATTATGAGGTATGCAAGACATAAATCATAAACACATATCCATCCAATCCAACCCTATTATATAGGTTCCCATCCCAGTCTCTACATTGGTAACTAGTCAGCCTTTAAACCCACAACAATGCATCCGCTATCACATTATCCTTTCTGGGAACATATACAATTTTAACATTGAACTGTTGGAAGAATAAACTCCAATGGAACAACCTTCCATTTTGGGTATTAACCTTCTCTATAAACGCAAGTGAATTATGGTCTATGTAACCTAAGCTTTGTTTATTGTCATGTCGGACATATACATCAAAGTGCTAAAGGACTAGGAGCACTGCCCCTACCCCCAGGTCACTGACATCTGTGGCCACTTTAAATGGCCTGGAAAAGCCCAGGGCAACCAGCACCGGTTTGGCAACTAACATAGCCTTCAGTCTCTCAAGCTCTACTTGGTGGACCACAGCTTTTTCGCTTGTTTCCACAACATATCGAACATTCACTGTATTTCAGTCTGTAACTGAGCCAGTTTCCATGGTTTTAGGTGAGACAGATGTAGCTTTATTTGTCAGAGTTTCATATGTCTACAGTATGACTAGTTAATAGAGTATACCCTGGCGTTTCCATACAACTCTGTCTATGCTCTTTCATTATCTTTATTATTTCTTCTCTCTGTTCTTCTTCTCATGATAGGTTTGCACCTTTGGTTTTGGAACTCCCTCTGATATCTTCAAACCGTGTCTTGTTTTCACTCTTTACGAAAATCAAAGACAACATGCTTCCTTTTGTCAGGCTTTTGATGGTCTAAATCAGAGAGGACACCCCTGGAATGAGTTTCTTCTGCATTTCTGTCCCTAGTGCAATGCAGCCAGTCTCTTCCGGTTATCCAACGAATGTTTATCCAAATTTTGTGGATCTTCTACAGCCAAACTACTAGTTAATGCTAAGGAAAATATTTGGTTTGTTTTTAATCAATAAATATTCTGCAACCCATTCAGCTTTACATTCTCTCTTTTCCTTCACATGGTTACCTTCAGGAACAAGTGCAGCTGTGAGTTCAATCCTCTCAGAGTTGATTGGCTGTATATGCACCATTCTTTTTACAGCTTTTACCTCATCAGAGTCTTCGGAGCCACAGCCACATTTAATATTACAGACTGAAACAATTTTTACTTTCCAGATTTCAACTATACTTATTTACTTTCAGACACAGAGGATGGCATGTTATTGGCTCCATGAACTTTGTTTTATTTTAACAGATGTGGTTGCAGAATCACTGGTTGGTTCTTCATCCACCTTCCTCCTCATTTTCAAAAGGAATGTGCTCACCCCAGTCCAACGCCGGCATCTCCACATCAAAAGGAATTGATCAACGATTATTTCATCTCCTTTGCAATTTGCTTCTTTTACCTTAAAGAGGCACTGTGAATTTTTGCAGGTATGTGGGTTAATCGGCTGTTCACTTGGTGTCACTTCACAGTCCTTGCTATCCTCGTCCTGACTAACTGATGCCATGCTATCATGTATAATTTCCTTCAAACAGACATGGTCTGGGAAATATTTGCACCTGAAGTGAATGGCAATGGGGTTACTGCAAGACGCTGTAAAAAATACTTTTAGAAAAGTACATCTTAAACCAAATGAACTGTAACACAAACTGCTAGTACACTTAAGAGTCTTAGAAATTCATTGTTTTGTGCAATTATGTATTCAAACACTTTGTTTTGCTGTAACATTAATAGTTTTTGATTCTTTAAGAATAAAACTTCAATTTAGAAAAACGGGAGATTGTTGTGATGTATGCCTAAGGGAGCATATCTTAAACTGCTGTCCGTCACTATCCACCATGAGCGGCCCGTGATGTATAATCCCATGTCCTCTGAAGACAGACCGGAGCAGCAGTCCTCTAGATGGGGGGCTGGATTCTCCATTTTCGGGACTATGTCCCCATGCCGTTGTGAAAACTGTGGTCTTTTACACCAGGAAAACTGGCGTCAAAAGGCCACAGATTCACTGCCTTGCAGGGGGCTTAGCAGGCAGCTGTCGTGGAGCTCAAATAAACAACTCACATTATTGATTTACCAATCCTTGTTGTCTGATTAAACGTGAAACACGGGATTCTGGAAAGCTGAAATAAAAACAGAAAATGCTGGAAAGTTGGACTCTTTTGACCCTGCAGTGAAAGACTGGGCCAAATATGTGGAGCGGATGAAGTACTTTTTTAGAGTAAACGATATAATTCCGGATGAAAAGCAACGGGCCATTCTGCTGACCCCGTGTGGGCCGACAGCCTTTGCCATTATGCGCAGGCTCACTTTTCCAGAGGCACCGGACACGAATACTTTCCAGGAATTGATGGACTTAGTAAAAGAGTACTATGACCCTAAACCACCTCTGATCCTGCGAAGATACCGGTTTTACTCAGCATTCCGTGACACTGGGGAGTCAGTAACAAACGTTTGAACAAGATTAAGGCGATTAGCAGAGGCTTGCGAATTTGGCCTGACGCAAAATGAGATGCTCCAAGACCGTTTGGTATGTGGAATAAATTATTTAGCGATACAGAAACGTCTGTTAGCAGAGGCCGAGCTGGATTGCAAATAAGCGTTGCAGCTGGCTTTGTCCTTAGAAAAAGCGGCAAGCAGAGCACGAGTTACAGGGTACTCTGATGGAGGTAGACGCCCACACCAGTGAAACTGAGTTAAGGGACTACCGCTGGGGGATAGGCAACTACATAGCCACCCTCAGGAATGACTCGGATACTAAGTTACCCAGGCCCACTCACAGAAGCCCTCCCAAACAAGGGAAAATTAGGTCTAGACAGACGGCAACCCATGCAGCCTAATGCCCGGCAAAATATTGTAGTTGCTGCCAGGGATCGGAGCCAGAAAGGAGAAATAGAAGCCCAAAACCAACATCTTGGAGAAGGTCACGCAGGCCAGGGTACAGGAGAATGCATACCCCAGAAGCCCCACCTACTTCTGCCGAGGAACAACTAAATTGTGTAACGGTGGTGAAATCAAAACCCATTAAATTATCAATAAGGTTGAATGGACATCCCACGTTGTTGGAAGTCGACACTGGAGCAGCGGTATCAGTGATAGGGGAAACAGTATTCAATAAAATTCGCACTGGACTCCAACTCTTATTCCTAACCAGGACCTCGGCAAAACTGAGGACATACACAGGGGAACCACTGAGAGTGTTGGGCACAACACATGTAACTGGCTTATGGAGAGCAACTGGTTAGGCTGCCTTTAATGGTAGTGAAAGGTGTGGGGCCAAGCTTATTGGGACAAAACTGGCTAAAAGAGTTCCAGCTGGATTGGGTAAACATTTTCCAGCTGGAAAATGGGCGCCTGATGCAGACCATTATGCAGATACCCAGAGGTTTTCCGAGAAGGGCTCGGAACAATAAAGGGAGCAAAGGCGACATTGCATGTAGATCCAGAGGCCTTCTACAAGGCCCGACTAGTACCCTTTGCGTTAAGGCAGAAAGTCAATATGGAAATAAAATGTTTAGAGCGTGAGGGAATAATAAAACCGTCCAGTTTGCAGAGTGGGCGACACCCGTGGTGCTTATCCTGAAGCCGGACGGCTTGGTCCGCCTTTGTGGAGATTTCAAACAAACGATTGATCGCTACTCACAACTGGACAAATACCCAATTCCCTGGATTGAGGATTTGTATGACTGGAGGACGCCTATTCTAAAAGCTGGATATGAGCCTCGCATATCTACAGCTGAAGCTGGACGAAGAGTCCCAAAAATTCTCAACGATAAACACCCTGAAGGGCCTTTTTCAGTACACAAGATTCGGGGAATCGTCAGCTTGTGCGATATTCCAGAGGACAATGAAGAATATATTACGAGGGCTACCACAAATCACCATTTACCTGGATGACGTCCTCATTACGGGAAAAACAAAGGCAGAACACCTGCAAAACCTGGAGGAAGTCCTTAGGAGGTTTTCAGCAGCAGGCGTGCGCCTAAAGAGGGAGAAATGTGTTTTCCTCGCACCTCAAGTAACCTATCTGGGGTACAAGGTTGACAAATCAGGGCTACACCCTTTGGAGGATCGGGTGAGGGCGATTAAAGATGCCCCGGCCCCCACCACAATCCAGGAGTTAAGGTCTTTTTTAGGACTGGTGACGTATTATGGAAAGTTCATACAGAACAGAGCTCCCATCTTGGACCCCCTACACCAATTACTAAAAAAGGGGCAAGCCTGGGAGTGGTCCGCCCACCAAGACAGGGCTTTCAAGAAGATAAAAGAACAGCTTTCCTCAGAGAACGTCTTGGCACACTACGACCCCAGGAAAGAGTTGGTGCTCACGTGCGACGCGTTTCCATATGGCGTTGGTGCAGTTTTGGCACACAGAGGACAAAACGGGCAGGAACCACCTATAGCATTTGCTTCCAGGACGCTGGCAGCAACAGAACGAAAGTGCACCCAAATCCAAATGGAAGGACTGGCTGTGATCTTCGCGGTGAAGAAATTTCACCAGTACTTGTACGGGCGGAAATTCACTATAATTACAGACCACAAGCCTTTGTTGAAAGAAGACAAAGCAATACCACCAATAGCTTCGGGCGGATCCAACGCTGGGCCCTACTACTGCCGGCGTACCAGTATCAACTGGAGCATCGGCCAGGAACCCGGGTGACAAACGCCGATGCACTAAGCAGGCTGCCATTACCGGACACCCCGCCATTAGTAACCAAAGTAGAGGAAACGGTAATGACGTTACATTTCCTGGACACCCTTCCAGTGGCCGCACAAAACATTTGTTTATGGACCCAAAGGGACCCGGTTTTATCAAAAATAAACCACATGGTGCTAACTGGGGAGATGAAAAGACCGGTCCAGGCGGAATTCCACCCTTACTGGAGCAGAAGAGAGCAGATCACCTTGGAAGATCCTGCTATGGGGAGGCTCGAGTAATAGTTCCAAGTCAAGGCCGTCGAGCCATACTGGCTGAACTACATCATGGGCACCCTGGAGTCTCAAAAATGAAGATGCTGGCCAGAAGCTATATCTGGTGGCCGGGCCTGGACACAGACATCGTGGCATTGGTAGGTCGGTGCCAAGAATGCCAACAAGGGCAGAAGGTGCCACCGGCAGCCCCGCTGCACCCATGGGAATGGCCAGATAGACCATGGTCGCGACTTCATGTCGATTTTGCAGGCCCATTTATGGGTTCAATGTTTTTTATAATAGTAGACGCCCATTCCAAATGGCTGGATGTCTACAAAATGAACTCTGAAAATTCAACAACTACCATTGGAAAAACTCCTCACCTCGTTCGCAACTCATGGTATCCCGGAGGTGTTAGTTTTGGATAATGGATCGGTTTTCACCAGCCAGGACTTCACAAAATTTATGAAGTCGAATTGGATTCGGCACAAGGGCGGCACCATACTGCCCGGCATCGAATGGTTTGGCGCAGAGAGCTCTCCAGACCTTAGTTGGGTTGAAGAAACAGTCAGCAGAATCATTGGACACCAAACTGTCGCGCTGGCTATCTGACTACAGAACAACCCCACAACGGGAATAGCACCGGCAGAGCTACTCGTGGGCAGACGACCCCGAACCCGGCTGAGTCTACTATTCCCGAATTTAGGTGGCAGAATAGAGCGACACCAAGAGGCCCAATGCAGGGGCCACGACAACACCCACTGAGAAAGGCAGTTCATCACGGGTGAAAAGGTATGGGTCAGAAATTATGTGAATGGCCCCACATGGGTAGCAGGAACAGTCAAGGCCAGGACAGGACCTGTGTCGTATGAGATACGTGTTGGAAAACATGTAATAAAGAAACACCTGGACCAGGTGTGGGCCTCAGATTCGTTTCCTCCCCCGGAGGTGACTCAGACCAGTATACCAAGGACCGTGGAGAGCCCTCCCCGACAAACTATTCACGCCCCTCCGACAGCACTGGTGAGGACATCGGACTCGGATATGGACACCGTGGATGATGCCGCAGCTGTACCCCTGCCGCCGGAGGAGAGGGGCGAACCGCCCCTCAGGCGCTCACATCGGAAAAGACGGGCGCCTAGCCGTTATAACCCCCCTACGTCGGAGGCTGAAGTGGAGGAGCCGGACCCGGTGCAAAAACTAAGCAGGATGCTCATGAGTCACGAGGACCATGGGGGCTCCTCGGGCTTTGGGGGGGGAGGGGTGTGATGCACTATCAATTACGATGAGACGAGAGTAGAATGTAATCGAGGCTTTATTACACAGAGATGTGTGGCCTCCTACAGCAGCTTACAAAATGGCTGCTGTTCGGAGAGCACGCACATTTATACTCTGCCTCCTGGGCGGAGCCAGCAGGCAGGGATCTACCCCCGTACCTGTAGTACAGGGGCCTTACCGTAATACCCATATGTACAATATAATACAACAGTGATGACTACCACAGGGTGTAATGCCTTAGAACATAGAAAAATACAGCACAGAACAGGCCCTTCGGCCCACGATGTTGTGCCGAACCTTTATCCTAGATTAATCATAGATTATCATTGAATTTACAGTGCAGAAGGAGGCCATTCAGCCCATTGAGTCTGCAACGGCTCTTGGAAAGAGCACCCTACCCAAAGTCAGCACCTCCACCCAACACTAAGGGCAATTTTGGACACTAAGGGCAATTTATCATGGCCAATCCACCTAACCTGCACATCTTTGAACTGTGGGAGGAAACCGGAGCACCCGGAGGAAACCCACGCAGACATGGGGAGGACGTGCAGACTCCGCACAGACAGTGACACAGCCACTGGTAACTGGGATCCAGGCTGAATATTTGCCATCCACCACCACTCTCTGACTTCTGTCGGTTAGCCAGTTTGTTATCCAACTGGCCAAATTTCCCACTATCCCATGCCTCCTTACTTTCTGCAGAAGCCTACCATGGGGAACCTCATCAAATGCCTTACTAAAATCCATGTACACTACATCCACTGCTTTACCTTCATCCACATGCTTGGTCACCTCCTCAAAGAATTCAATAAGACTTGTAAGGCACGTCCTACCCCTCACAAATCCGTGCTGACTATCCCTAATCAAGCAGCGTCTTTCCAGATGCTCAGAAATCCTATCCTTCAGTACCCTTTCCATGACGTTGCCTACCACCGAAGTAAGACTAACTGGCCTGTAATTCCCAGGGTTATCCCTAGTCCCTTTTCTGAACAGGGGCACGACATTTGCCACTCTCCAATCCCCTGGTACCACCCCTGTTGACAGTGAGGACGAAAAGATCATTGCCAACGGCTCTGCAATTTCATCTCTTGATTCCCATAGAATCCTTGGATATATCCCGTCAGGCCCCGGGGGACTTGTCTATCCTCAAGTTTTTCAAAATGCCCAACACATCTTCCTTCCCAACAAGTATTTCCTCGAGCTTACCAGTCTGTTTCACACTGTCCTCTCCAACAATATGGCCCCTCTCATTTGTAAATACAGAAGAAAAGTACTCGTTCAAGACCTCTCCTATCTCCTCAGACTCAATACACAATCTCCCGCTACTGTCCTTGATAGGACCTACCCTCGCTCTAGTCATTCTCATATTTCTCACATATGTGTAAAAGGCCTTGGGGTTTTCCTTGATCCTACCCACCAAAGATTGTTCATGCTCACTCTTAGCTCTCCTAATCCCTTTCTTCAGTTCCCTCCTGGCTATCTTGTATCCCTCCAACGCCCTGTCTGAACCTTGTTTCCGCAGCCTTACATAAGTCTCCTTTTTCCTCTTAACAAGACATTTTCAACCTCTCTTGTCAACCATGGTTCCCTCACTCGACCATCTCTTCCCTGCCTGACAGGGACATACATATCAAGGACACGTAGCACCTGTTCCTTGAACAAGTTCCACATTTCACTTGTGTCCTTCCTTGACAGCCTATGTTCCCAACTTATGCACTTCAATTCTTGTCTGACAACATCGTATTTACCCTTCCCCCAATTGTAAACCTTGCCCTGTTGCACGCACCTATCCCTCTCCATTACTAAGGTGAAAGTCACAGAATTGTGGTCACTATCTCCAAAATGCTCCCCCACTAACAAATCTATCACTTGCCCTGGTTCATTACCAAGTACTAAATCCAATATTGCCCCTCTTCTGGTCGGACAATCTACATACTGTGTTAGAAAAGCTTCCTGGACACACTGCACAGACACCACCCCATCCAAACTATTTGATCGAAAGATTTTCCACTCAATGTTTGGGAAGTTAAAGTCACCCATGACTACTACCCTGTGACTTCTGCACCTTTCCAAAATCTGTTTCCCAATCTGTTCCTCCACATCTCTGCTACTATTCGGGGGCCTATAGAAAACTCCTAACAAGATGACTGCTCCTTTCCTATTTCTGACTTCAACCCATACTACCTCAGTAGGCTGATACTCCTCTAACTGCCTTTCTGCAGCTGTTATACTATCTCTAATTAACAATGCCACCCCCCCACCTCTTTTACCACCCTCCCTAATCTTATTGAAACATCTATAACCAGGGACCTCCAACAACCATTTCTGCCCCTCTTCTATCCAAGTTTCCGTGATGGCCACCACATCGTAGTCCCAAGTACCGATCCATACCTTAAGTTCACCCACCTTATTCCTGATGCTTCTTGCGTTGAAGTATACACACTTCAACCCATCTCCGTGCCTGCAAGAACTCTCCTTTGTCAGTGTTCCCTTCCCCACTGCCTCATTACACGCTTTGGCGCCCTGAATATCGGCTACCTTAGTTGCTGGACTGCAAATCCGGTTCCCATTCCCCTGCCAAATTAGTTTAAACCCTCCCGAAGAGTACTAGAAAACCTCCCTCCCAGGATATTGGTGCCCCTCTGGTTCAGATGCAACCCGTCCTGCTTGTACAGGTCCCACCTTCCCCAGTACTGGCAGCACGGTAGCATTGTGGATAGCACAATTGCTTCACAGCTCCAGGGTCTCAGGTTCAATTCCGGCTTGGGTCACTGTCTGTGCGGAGTCTGCACATCCTCCCCGTGTGTGCGTGGGTTTCCTCCGGGTGCTCCGGATTCCTCCCACAGTCCAAAGATGTGCAGGTTAGGTGGACATGACAAATTGCCCTTAGTGTCCAAAACTGCCCTTAGTGTTGGTTGGGGTTACTGGGTTATGGGGATAGGGTGGAGGTGTTGACCTTGGGTAGGGTGCTCTTTCCAAGAGCCGGTGCAGACTCGATGGGCCGAATGGCCTCCTTCGGCACAGTAAATTCTATGATAATCTATGAGAATGCACTCCAATTATCCAAATACCCTCCTACACCATTCCTGCAGCCACGTGTTCAGCTGCACTCTCTCCCTATTCCTAGCCTCGCTATCACGTGGCCCCGGCAACAAACCAGAGATGACAACTCTGTCTGTCCTGGCTTTTAACTTCCAGCCTAACTCCCTAAACTCACCAGGCCTTTGAGATTGGCCAATTAGAATCCGAGTTCCCTGATTAGTGGCCTGATGCACTAAGCGTCAAGAACCACAAAGACATGTGAGACTTTAACCAAGGCTTTAATACACTACATAGGAAGCTTACCCGACACAGACGACCCCAGACAAAATGGGTCAGGTCTGAGAAGCGGGGTTTTATACCTAACTCCCGGGGGAGTGGCCAAGGCGGAGCTCTCCGTGGCCAGGTCAGGTTACATACAGGTGACCGAACCTCTACAGAGCTACAGTACAATACACAGGATTACAGGGCCACGTTACACACAACTATTATATAACTATGTACAATGCTAAGGAAGTACAGTGGTGTATCACCACATGGCCGAATCAGGGAACCCCTTTCTGTGTATATAACAGGGAGTGTCAGATCCCCTGCACTCCCGGTGTAGACAGCAGACGGAATGCTCATGGTTGTTCAGCTGTTGGGTTTGTAAATAAAAGGAATTCTGGTGGCGGGACTTCTGCCTCCGTGGACCTATTACAAAACGGTAACTTTGTTTCTCTCTCCACATATGCTGCCAGACCTGCTGAGTTTTTCATTTCCTGTTTTCGTTGTGTGAGCATGCCAAAGAGGTTACTCTGGTTCCATGGGTAGATTATTGCAAACAGACTGGATCCTATGCAGGAAGAGGGTGATTCTGTACTTGCAAGGGTGAATCTGAGTAAATGTCATGTGTCCTGCGTTTCCAGGGTGTGCAGGAAGCCAAGGGTCATGACTCAGGAAGCGATCAGGTTTGCCTTTTAGGTCACAGCTGGCTCAGGAGGAATGGCTGGATGTGGATGACAGGCAACTCTCGGTGTGTCAGTGTCTGTCCAGGCCGACAGCAGTGATCGTGTTGGAGACACATGCCCGTCATGCCTGATGTCCAGCTGGCATTAAGGGTTCCAGCAAAACAAATCCTGGACACACTCTCTCCCCCTTCTGCCTGCAGGGGATGTAGGCTCACAACCACTAGGAAAAGGTGAAGATGGGAAGGGGTGTACCAGATATCCCAAGAGATGGCTGTTCTAGAGAGAGAGATAGGCACAGCAGCAGAGAGAGGCACAGCAGCAGAGAGAGACACAGCAGCAGAGAGAGACACGGCAATATAGAGAGCGACAGCAGCAGAGAGACATGTGTGGTAAACACCACTAGTAACACATTGCATGTATTACGGTAATGCCCATGTATTACAGGTACCATGGTAAATCCCTGCCTGCTGGCTCCTCCCAGCAGGCGGCGTATAAAAGTGTCTGCTCTCCTGTGCTGCTCCGATTCTAGTTCCAGCTGCAGGAGGCACAACATCTTGTGCAATAAAACCTCGATTGTTTCATCATTCTCGTCTCGTGGTAATTGACGGTACATCAATTTATTGCACAAGATTTTAAAAGATGGACTTCCTAATCAAGCCTGATCGCCTGGAGCTGAGCCCTCACGCAACCAACGCCACATCCGCCTTCGAGCACTGGCTAGCCTGCTTTGAAGGCTACCTCAGAGCAGCCACTGAAGAACTCTCGGACACACAGAAGCTGCAAGTCCTCTATTCACGGGTGAGCCCTGAAATTTTCCCCATCATCCGGGATGCGCCCACCTACTCTGAAGCGATGACGCTACTAAAGGGACATTACTTTAAGCCGGTGAATCAAATGTACGCCAGGCACCTTCTGGCCACGAGACGGCAACTCCCGGGGGAGACTCTGGACGATTTCTTGCGGGCTCTACAGACTCTCGGTAGGAACTGTGACTGCCAGGCAGTTTCGGCAGTCGAACACACCGAACTATTAATCAGAGACGCTTATGTCACGGGCATGAAGTCTACGTACATTCGCCAGCGACTATTGGAAGGGGGTACGCTCGATCTTGCAGAGACGAGGCAGCTTGCGAATTCACTAGCAGTGGCCTCCCGTAATCTGGAGTCCTACACCCCCAACCGCGCGGCACCCTTGTGGGCATCGTGGTCCCCACCAGCTGCTTACTCAACCTCACCGCAAGCCTGCGCCGCGTGGCCGCCAGCCAGCTCCGGAGGGCCCAAATGTTATTTTTGCGGCCAGAGCAAACATCCCAGGCAACGCTGCCCAGCGCGGAGCGCGACCTGCAACGGGTGCGGGAAGAAGGGCCACTTTGTTTCTGTTTGTCAGGCTCAGTCGGGCGCCGCTGTTTCCAGGCCCGGCATCGCTACACCCCCCACGTGTGATCCAGGGGCGCCACCATCTTCTCCACCACAAGCCACGTGCGGCCCGTGGGCGCCACCATCTTCTCCACCACAAGCCACGTGCGGCCCGTGGGTGCCGTCATCTTGGACCGCGCCTCAGGACCCCTGCTCGTCGGGCCGTTCGCTGCCCACTGATACCTCCGACACCGCTGATCGGCCCGGAACCTCCCAGCATCTTCCGCAGCTCCTCTCCATCACCCTGGACCAGTCTCGGCCCCACAACCTCGCGACCGCTACGACAACAGTAAAGATCAACGGGCACGAGACGACCTACCTCTTTCACTCTGGGAGCACAGACAGTTTCATCCACCCTGCTACGATAAGGCGCTGCTCCCTCCCGGTACTTCCCGTCACCCAGAAAATCTCCCTGGCCTCCAGATCTCATTCTGTGGAAATCCGGGGGTACTGTGTGATGACGGTCACCATCGAGGGCGTAGGGTTCAGCAACTTCAGGCTGTACGTCCTCCCCCATCTCTGCGCTGCCCTGTTACTAGGTCTTGATTTTCAATGCCACCTCCAAAGCTTTACTTTGAAATTCGGCGGACCCCTGCCCCCCCCTCACCGTCTGCGGCCTCACGACTCTTAAGGTCAAGCCACCGTCACTGTTTGCAAACCTCACGCCGGACTGCAAGCCCGTCGCCACTTGGAGCAGACGTGCGCAGGACAGGGCCTTTATCAAGTCGGAGATCCAACGGCTTCTGCGGGAGGGGATCATTGAGGCCAGCAACAGCTCCTGGAGAGCTCAAGTGGTGGTGGTGAAGACTGGGGAGAAGCACAGGATGGTCATTGACTACAGTCAGACCATCAATCGGTACGCGCTGCTCGACGCGTACCCCCTCCCACGCATATCTAACATGGTCAATCAGATTGCGCAGTATCGAGTCTTTTCCACAGTGGACCTGAAGTCCGCCTACCACCAGCTCCCCATCCGCCCAGAGGACCACCAATACACTGCCTTCGAAGCAGCTGACTGCCTCTATCATTTCCTTAGCGTTCCCTTCGGCGTCACCAATGGGGTCTCGGTCTTCCAGCGAGAGATGGACCAGTACAGGCTGCGGGCCACCTTCCCGTACGTAGATAACGTCACCATCTGTGGCCACGATCAGCAGGACTACAACGGGAACCTCCAAAAATTCCTCCATACCGCCAAACTCCTTAACCTCACATAGAATAAGGAGAAAAGTGTGTTCCACACCAACTGCTTAGCCATCCTTGACTACATAGTGGAAAATGGAGTTCTAGGGCCTGACCCCGACCGCATGCTCCTGGAACTCCCTCTCCCCCAAGGCCCTAAAACGCTGTCTGGGGTTTTTCTCGTATTACGCCCAGTGGGTCCCGAATTATGCGGACAAGGTCCGCCCACTCATTCAGTCCACAGTTTTTCCCCTGACGGCTGAGGCCCGCCAGGCCTTCAACCACATCAAGGCGGACATCGCCAAGGCCACGATGCACGCGGTCGACGAGACCCTCCCCCTTCAGGTGGAGAGCGATGCATCAGACGTCGCTCTGGCCGCCACCCTCAACCAGGCGGGCAGACCCGTGGCATTCTTTTCCCACACCCTTCATGCTACCAAAATTCGGCACTCCTCTGTCGAAAAGGAGGCTCAAGCCATTGTGGAAGCTGTGCGACATTGGAGGCATTACCTGGCCGGCAGGAGATTCCCTCTCCTCACTGACCAACGGTCAGTTGCCTTCATGTTTAACAATACGCATAGGGGCAAGATAAAAAATGACAAGATCTTGAGGTGGAGGATCGAGCTCTCCATCTATAACTATGAGATCTTGTATCGCCCAGGGAAGCTCAATGAGCCCCCTGATGCCCTATCCCGCAGTACATGTGCCAGCGCACGAGTGGACCGACTCCGGGCTCTCCACTATGACCTCTGCCACAAGGGGGTCACCCGGTTCTTCCATTTTGTCAAGGCCCGCAACCTGCCCCACTCCATTGAGGAGGTCAGGGCCGTAACCAGAGACTGCCAAGTCTGCGCAGAGTGCAAGCCGCACTTCTACCGGCCAGATAGAGCGCACCTGGTGAAGGCCTCCCTCCCCTTTGAGCGCCTCAGCATGGACTTCAAAGGGCCCCTCCCCTCCACCGACCGCAACGTGCCCTTCCTCAACGTACTTGATGAGTACTCCCGATTCCCTTTCACCACCCCCTGCCCCGACATGACTTCTGCCACGGTCATCAAAGCCCTGCACAGCATCTTCACTCTGTTCATTTTCCCCACCTACATCCACAGGGGATCCTCCTTCATGGGTGATGAGCTGCGTCAGTTCCTGCTCAGTAAGGGCATCGCCTCGAGCAGGGCATTGCCTCGAGCAGGACGACCAGCTACAACCCCCGGGGAAACGGGCAGGTGGAGAGGGTAAACAGGACGGTCTGGAAGGCTGTCCTGCTGGCCCTTCGGTCTAGAAATCTCCCGGTCTCCCGCTGGCAGGAGGTCCTCTCCGACGCGCTCCACTCCATCCGGTCGCTCCTGTGCACCGCGACTAATGAGACCCCTCATGAACGTGTGTTTGCCTTCCCCAGGAGGTCCACCTCCGGGGTCTCGCTCCCAACGTGGCTGACAGTTCCTGGGCCTGTCCTCCTGCGGAAGCATGTGCGGAGCCATAAATCGGATCCCTTGGTTGAGAAAGTCCACCTCCTCCATGCAAACCTGCAGTACGCCTACGTGGAACACCCCCACAGACGACAGGACACAATCTCCCTCCGGGGCCTGGCATCCGCTGGGTCGCCACCCACAACCCCCGACCTGATACCGCACCCCCTCCCGGTTGCTTCATTCACCCCTGCGCCACCCACCCTCCCACCAGCGAACCTCACCGCAGCCCCCTCCCCGCAGGATCCGTCCCCTCACCGGATCCACTAAGGGGTGACGAAGTGGATGACAACATGCTCCCGGAGTCCACGTCGGCGCCCACATCACCACCAGGACTGAGGCGATCGCAGCGGAGGGTCAGAGCCCCCAACAGACTCAATCTGTAATGTTTTCTTCATCCCCCCCGGACTCTTTTTTAAACAGGGGGTGAATGTGGTAAACACCACTAGTAACATTGCATGTATTACGGTAATGCCCATGTATTACAGGTACCATGGTAAATCCCTGTCTGCTGGCTCCTCTCAGCAGGTGGTGTATAAAAGTGTCTGCTCTCCTGTGCTGCTCCCATTCTGGTTCCAACTGCAGGAGGCACAACATCTTGTGCAATAAAGCCTCAATTGTTCCACCATTCTCGTCTCGTGGTAATTGACAGCACATCAACATGGCAGCAGAGAGAGACATGGCAGCAGAGAGAGACATGGCAGCAGAGAGAGACATGGCAGCAGCAGTGAGATAGACAGCAGCAGAGAGAGAGACACGGCAGCAGAGAGACATGGCAGCAGCAGAGAGACAGACAGCAGCAGAGAGATAGACAGCAGCAGAGAGAGATACACGGCAGCAGAGAGAGACATGGCAGCAGCAGAGAGATAGACAGCAGCAGAGAGAGAGACATGGCAGCAGAGAGAGACATGGCAGCAGCAGTGAGATAGACAGCAGCAGAGGGAGAGACACGGCAGCAGAGAGAGACATGGCAGCAGCAGTGAGATAGACAGCAGCAGAGAGAGACATGGCAGCAGCAGTGAGATAGACAGCAGCAGAGAGAGAGACACGGCAGCAGAGGGGGCACAGGAGCAGAGAGAGACACACAGCAGCAGAGAGAGAGACACGGCAGCAGAGGGGGCACAGGAGCAGAGAGAGAGAGAGAGACACAGCAGCAGAGAGAGAGACACGGCAGCAGAGAGAGACACACAACAGGAGAGAGAGACACACAGCAGCAGCAGAGAGAGAGACACGGCAGCAGAGAGAGACATGGCAGCAGCAGAGAGACAGACAGCAGCAGAGAGAGAGACACGGCAGCAGAGGGGGACACGGCAGCAGAACGCGAGACAGCAGCAGAGAAAGAGACAGCAGCAGAGGGGGCACAGGAGCAGAGAGAGAGACACAACAGCAGAAAGAGACACACAGCAGCAGCAGAGAGAGAGACACAGCAGCAGCAGAGAGAGAGACACAGCAGCAGAGAGAGAGTGGCACAGCAGCAGAGAGAGACAGCAGCAGAAAGAGACACAGCAGAGAGAGAGACACAGTAGCAGAGAGAGACACAGCAGCAGAGAAAGACAGCAGCAGCAGAGAGAGAGACACAGCAGCAGAGAGAGAGATAGAACATTGAACATTACAGCGCAGTACAGGCCCTTCGGCCCTCGATGTTGCGCCGACCTGTGAAACCACTCTAAAGCCCATCTACACTATTCCATTCTCGTCCATATGTCTATCCAATGACCATTTGAATGCCCTTAGTGTTGGCGAGTCCACTACTGTTGCAGGCAGGGCATTCCACGCCCTTACTACTCTCTGAGTAAAGAACTTACCTCTGACATCTGTCCTATATCTATCTCCCCTCAATTTAAAGCTATGTCCCCTCATGCTAGACATCACCATCCGAGGAAAAAGGCTCCCACCATCCACCCTATCCAATCCTCTGATCATCTTGTATGCCTCAATTAAGTCACCTCTTAACCTTCTTCTCTCTAACGAAAACAGCCTCAAGTCCCTCAGCCTTTCCTCATAAGATCTTCCCTCCATACCAGGCAACATTCTGGTAAATCTCCTCTGCACCCTTTCCAATGCTTCCATATCCTTCCTATAATGCGGCAGCCAGAATTGCACGCAATACTCCAAATGCGGCTGCACCAGAGTTTTGTACAGCTGCAACATGACCTCATGGCTCCGAAACTCAATCCCTCTACTAAAAGCTAACACACCGTACGCCTTCTTAACAACCCTCTCAACCTGGGTGGCAACTTTCAGGGATCTATGTACATGGACACCAAGTTCTCTCTGCTCATCCACACTGCCAAGAATCTTACCATTAGCCCAGTATTCTGTCTTCCTGTTATTCCTTCCAAAATGAATCACCTCACACTTTTCTGCATTAAACTCCATTTGCCACCTCTCAACCCAGCACTGCAGCTTATCTATGTCCCTCTGTAACTTGTAACATCCTTCCGCACTGTCCACAACTCCACCGACTTTAGTGTCATCTGCAAATTTACTCACCCATCCTTCTACACCCTCCTCCAGGTCATTTATAAAAATGACAAACAGCAGGGGCCTCAAAACAGATCCTTGTGGCACACCACTAGTAACTGGACTCCAGTCTGAACACTTCCCATCAACCACCACCCTTTGTCTTCTTCCAGCTAGATAATTTCTGATCCAAACTGCTAATTCTCCCTGAATCCCATGCTTCTGTATTTTCTGCAGTAGCCTACCATGGGGAACCTTATCAAATGCTTTACTGAAATCCATATACACCACATCAACTGCTTTACCATCGTCCACCTGTTTGGTCACCTTCTCAAAGAGCTCAATAAGGTTTGTGAGGCACGATCTACCCTTCACAAAACCGTGTTGACTATCTCTAATCAAATTATTCCTTTCCAGATGATTATACACCCTATCTCTTATAAACCTTTCCAAGATTTTGCCCTCAACAGAAGTAAGGCTCACTGGTCTATAGTTACCGGGGTTGTCTCTACTCCCCCTTCTTGAACAAGGGGACAACATTTGCTATCCTCCAGTCTTCTGGCACTATCCCTGTAGACAAAGATGACTTAAAGATCAAAGCCAAAGGCTCAGCAATCTCCTCCTTAGCTTCCCAGAGAATCCTAGGATAAATCCCATCCGGCCCAGGGGACTTATCTATTTTCACACTTTCCAGAATTGCTAACACCTCCTCCTTATGAACCTCAAGCCCTTCTAGTCTAGTAGCCTGAATCTCCGTATTCTCCTCGACAACATTGTCTTTTTCCTGTGTGAATACTGACGAAAAATATTCATTTAGCACCTCTCCTATCTCCTCGGACTCCAAGCACAACTTCCCATCCTGTCCTTGACTGGCCCTACTCTTACCTTAGTCATTCTTTTATTCCTGACATGTCCATGGAAAGCTTTAGGGTTATCCTTGATCCTACCTGCTAAAGACTTCTCATGTCCCCTCCTGGCTCTTCTTAGCTCTCTCTTTAAGTCCTTCCTAGCTAACTTGTAACTCTCAAGCGCCCTAACTGAACCTTCATGTCCCATCTTTACATAAGCCTCCTTCCTTCTTTTGACAAGTGTTTTGACTGCCTTAGTAACCCACGGTTCCCTCGCTCGACCACTTCCTCCCTGCTTGACAGGTACATACTTATCAAGGACACACAGTAGCTGTTCCTTGAACAAGCTCCACATTTCCATTGTGCCCATCCCCTGCAGTTTTCCTCTCCATCAGATGCACCCTAAGTCTTGCCTCATCGCATGATAATTGCCTTTCCCCCAGATATAACTCTTGTCCTGCGGTATATACCTATCCCTTTCCATCACTAAAGTAAACGTAATTGAATTGTGGTCACTATCACCAAAGTGCTCACCTACCTCCAAATCTAACACCTGTCCTGGTTCATTACCCAGTACCAAATCCAATACGGCCTCGCCTCTCATTGGCCTATAAGACCATAAGACCATAAGACATAGGAGTGGAAGTAAGGCCATTTGGCCCATCGAGTCCACTCCACCATTCAATCATGGCTGATTTCAACTCCATTTACCCGCTCTCTCTCCATAGCCCTTAATTCCTTGAGAAATCAAGAATTTATCAACTTCTGTCTTAAAGATACTCAACGTCCCGGCCTCCACCGCCCTCTGTGGCAATGAATTCCACATACCCACCACTCTCTGGCTGAAGAAATTTCTCCTCATCTCTGTTCTAAAGTGACTCCCTTTTATTCTAAGGCTGTGCCCCCGGGTCCAAGTGTCCCCTGCTAATGGAAACAACTTCCCTACATCCACCCTATCTAAGCCATTCATTATCTTGTAAGTTTCTATTAGATCTCCCCTCAACCTCCTAAACTCCAATGAATATAATCCCAGGATCCTCAGACGTTCATCGTATGTTAGGCCTACCATTCCTGGGATCATCCGTGTGAATCTCCGCTGGACCCGCTCCAGTGCCAGTATGTCCTTCCTGAGGTGTGGGGCCCAAAATTGCTCACAGTATTCTAAATGGGGCCTAACTAATGCTTTATAAAGCTTCAGAAGTACATCCCTGCTTTTATATTCCAAGCCTCTTTAGATGAATGACAACATTGCATTTGCTTTCTTAATTACGGACTCAACCTGCAAATTTACCTTTAGAGAATCCTGGACTAGGACTCCCAAGTCTCTTTGCACTTCAGCATTATGAATTTTGTCACCGTTTAGAAAATAGTCCACGCCTCTATTCTTTTTTCCAAAGTGCAAGACCTCGCACTTGCCCACGTTGAATTTCATCAGCCATTTCTTGGACCACTCTCCTAAACTGTCTAAATCTTTCTGAAGCCTCCCCACCTCCTCCATACTACCTGCCCCTCCACCTATCTTCGTATCATCGGCAAACTTAGCCAGAATGCCCTCAGTCCCGTTATCTAGATCGTTAATATATAAAGAGAACAGCTGTGGTCCCAACACTGAACCCTGCGGGACACCACTCGTCACTGGTTGCCATTCGGAAAAAGAACCTTTTATACCAACTCTCTGCCTTCTGCCTGACAGCCAATCGTCAATCCATGTTAGTACCTTGCCTCAAATACCATGGGCCCTTACTTTACTCAGCAGTCTCCCGTGAGGCACCTTATCAAAGGCCTTTTGGAAGTCAAGATGGATAACATCCATTGGCTCTCCTTGGTCTAACCTATTTGTTATCTCTTCAAAGAATTCTAACAGGTTTGTCAGGCACGACCTCCCCTTACTAAATCCATGCTGACTTGTCCTAATCCGACCCTGCACTTCCAAGAATTTAGAAATCTCATCCTTAACAATGGATTCTAGAATCTTGCCAACAGCCGAGGTCAGGCTAATTGGCCTATAATTTTCCATCTTTTTCCTTGTTCCCTTCTTGAACAGTGGGGTTACAACAGCGATTTTCCAATCCTCTGGTACTTTCCCTGACTCCAGTGACTGTTGAAACATCATCACCAATGCCTCCACTATTTCTTCAGCTATCTCCTTTAGAACTCTAGGATGTAGCCCATCTGGGCCCGGAGATTTGTCAATTTTTAGACCTCTTAGTTTCTCTAGCACTTTCTCCTTTGTGATGGCTACCATATTCAACTCTGTCCCCTGACTCTCCGGAATTGTTGGGATATTACTCATGTCTTCTACTGTGAAGACTGACGCAAAGTACTTATTCAGTTCCTCGACTATTTCCATGTCTCCCATCACAAAATTACCAGCATCATTTTGGAGCGGCCCAATGTCAACTTTTGCCTCCCGTTTGTTTTTAATGTATTTAAAGAAACTTTTACTATCATTCCTAATGTTACTGGCTAGCCTACCTTCAAATTTGATCCTCTCTTTCCTTATCTCTCTCTTTGTTATCCTCTGTTTGTTTTTGTAGCCTTCCCAATCTTCTGACTTCCCACTACTCTTTGCCACATTATAGGCTTTCTCTTTTGCTTTGATGCATTCCCTAACTTCCTTTGTCAGCCATGGCTGCCTAATCCCCCCTCTGATAACCTTTCTTTTCTTTGGGATGAACCTCTGTACTGTGTCCTCAATTACTCCCAGAAACTCCTGCCATTGCTGTTCTACTGTCTTTCCCACTAGGGTCTGCTCCCAGTCGATTTTCGTCAGTTCCTCCCTCAGGCCCCTGTAGTTACCTTTATTTAACTGTAACACCTTTACATCTGATTCTACCTTCTTTCTTTCAAATTGGAGATTGAATTCGACCATATTATGATCACTGCCTCCTAAGTGCTCCCTTACTTTAAGATCTTTAATCAAGTCTGGCTCATTACATAACACCAAGTCCAGAATGGCCTGTCCCCTCGTGGGCTCCATCACAAGCTGTTCCAAAAAGCCCTCCTGTAAACATTCAATGAATTCCCTTTCCTTGGGTCCACTGGCAGTATTATTTACCCAGTCCACCTGCATATTGAAGTCCCCCATGATCACTGTGACCTTGCCTTTCTGACATGCACTTTCTATTTTGTGGTGCATCTTGTGCCCCTGGTCCTGACCACTGTTAGGAGGCCTGTACATAACTCCCATTATGGTTTTTTTGCCTTTGTGGTTCCTCAACTCTACCCACACAGACTCCACATCATCCGACCTCATGTCGTTTAGTGCTATTGATTTAATTTCATTCCTAATTAACAAGGCAACCCAGCCCCCTCTGCCCACCTCTCTGTCTTTTCGATAGGTTGTGAATCCCTGGATGTTTAAATGCCAGTCATGAACCCCCTGCAACCATGTCTCTGTGATGCCTACCACATCATACCTGCCAGTCACAATCTGGGCCACAAGCTCATCTACCTTGTTCCGTACACTGCGCGCATTTAAATATAGCACCTTTAATTCTCTATTGACCGTCCCTTTTTGTTTTCTTAGTGTGGTGGACCTTGGTTTACTGAGCCTTTCCATACACTGTGTCATATTTTGTGGGATGGGGACTATTGTAACCTCTCCTGAGTTCTGTCTTTTCGTGCTTTTTTGTATTCCTAAGCAGCTACGCTTCCCACTGATTACTTCACCTCTTGGTTCCCTGACTTTCCCTTCCCCCCCAATCTTTAGTTTAAAGTCCTATTGACCACCCTATTTACTCTTTTCGCCAGAACACTGGTCCCAGCTCGGTTCAGGTGAAGACCATCCCAACGGTATAGGTCCCCCCTGTCCCAAAACTGATGCCAGTGTCCCATGAAAAGGAACCCCTCATTCCCACACCACTCTTTCAGCCACGTGTTAACTTCCCTTATTCTTGCCTCCCTATGCCAATTTGCACATGGCTCGGGCAGTAATCCGGAGATTATGACCCTTGAGGACCTGTTTTTTAATTTGAATCCTAGCTCTTTATAATCTCTAAACAGGTCCTCTTTCCTAGACTTGCCTATGTTGTTGGTACCAACATGGACCACAACAACTGGATCCTCCCCCTCCCTCTCCAGTATCCTTTCAAGCCGGTCAGAGATGTCCCGCACCCTAGCACCGGGCAGGCAACATACCATGCGGGACTCTTTATCCTGCTCACAAAGGATACTATCTATCCCCCTGATAATAGAATCCCCTACAACTACAACTTGCCTATTTACTCCCTCCCCTTGAATGGCCTGCTGAACCATGGTGCCTTGGTCAACTGACTCATCCTTCCTGCAACCCTGTTCGCCATCCACACAGGGAGCAAGTGCCTCATACCTGTTGGACAGAGTCAAGGGCTGAGGCTCCTGAGTTCCTGACTGCTGGTTCCCTTTACCTGCCTGACTTGCAGTCACACCCTGCTGTCCCTGGCCACTAGCAGGATTTAAACTACTTACTCTGACAGGTGTGACTGCCTCCTGAAACACAGTGTCCAGGTAAGTCTCCCCCTCCCAGATGTGCCTCAGTGTTTGAAGCTCAGACTCCAGCTCATCAACTCTGAGCCGGAGCTCTTCGAGCAGCCAACACTTACTGCAGATGTGGTCGCTGCAGCTCGCAATGGGATCTGCCAGCTCCCACATCAAGCAGCTCAAGCACATCACCTGACCAGCCATCACTAATTAATTAATTAGTTTAATTTAAGTTATGGTGGGGGCAGCTTCAGCCAATCAGACACTACCCTGCACTTTTAACTGAAAAACAGCACAAGTAGATTAACCACTTACCTTTCCTGGTTACCTTACTGCACCAAACTAGCAAATTCTCACTGTCCGTATCTCTCTCACTCCTATCTACATAAGGGGCGAAATTCTCCCCCAACGGCGCGATGTCCGCCGACTGGCGCCAAAAACGGCGCCAATCAGACGGGAATCGCGCCGGCCCAAAGGTGCAGAATGCTCCGCTTCTTTGGGGGCCGAGCCCCAACATTGAGGGGCTAGGCCGGCGCCGGAGGGATTTCCGCCCCGCCAGCTGGCGGAAATGGCGTTTGTTGCCCCGCCAGCTGGCGCGGAAATGCGGTGCATGCGCGGGAACATCAGCGGCGGCCGACAGTTTCCCGCGCATGCGCAGTGGGGAGAGTCACTTCCGCCTCCGCCATGGTGGAGGCCGTGACGGAGGCGGAAGGGAAAGAGTGCCCCCACAGCACAGGCCCGCCCGCGGATCGGTGGGCCCTGATCGCGGGCCAGGCCACCGTGGGGGCACCCCCGGGGTCAGATCGCCCCGCGCCCCCCCCCCCAGGACCCCGGAGCCCGCCCACCCCGCCTGGTCCTGCCGGTAAATACCGCTTTGATTTACGCCGGCGGGACAGGCAATTTCTGGGCGGGACTTCGGCCCATCCGGGCCGGAGAATTGAGCAGGGGGTCCCGCCAACCGGCGCGGCCCGATTCCCGCCCCCGCCCAATCTCCGGTACCGGAGACTTCGGCAGGGGCGGGGACAGGATTCACAGCGGCCAATGGCCATTCTCCGACCCGGCGGGGGGTCGGAGAATGACGCCCACTGTGTCAGGAAACCCTCCTGCACACATTGGACAAAAACGGACCCATCTAAAGTACTCGAACTACAGTGTTTCCAGTCAATATTTGGAAAGTTAAAGCATAAAGATAGCTGCAGAGAGAGACACAGCAGCAGAGAGAAACACAGCAGCAGAGAAAGAGACACAGCAGCAGAGAAAGAGACACAGCAGCAGAGAGAGACACAGCAGCAGAGAGAGACACAGCAGCAGAGAGAGACACAGCAGCAGAGAGAGACAGCAGCGGAGAAGGACGCAGCAGCAGAGAAAGAGACACAGCAGCAGAGAGAGACACAGCAGCAGAGAGAGAGATAGCAGCAGAGAGAGAGACACAGCAGCAGAGAAAGAGACACAGCAGCAGAGAGAGACACAGCAGCAGAGAGAGACACGGTAGCAGAGAGAGAGATAGCAGCAGAGAGAGAGATAGCAGCAGAGAGAGACACAGCAGCAGAGAGAGACACAGCAGCAGAGAAAGAGACACAGCAGCAGAGAGAGACACAGCAGCAGAGAGAGAGATAGCAGCAGAGAGAGAGATAGCAGCAGAGAGAGACACAGCAGCAGAGAGAGACACAGCAGAGAGAGAGACAGCAGCGGAGAAGGACGCAGCAGCAGAGAAAGAGACAGCAGCAGCAGAGAGAGAGAGACAGCAGCAGAGAGAGAGGCAGCAGCAGAGAGAGAGACAGCAGCAGAGAGAGACAGCAGAGAGAGAGACAGCAGCAGAGAGAGACAGCAGCAGAGAGAGAGACAGCAGCAGAGAGAGAGACAGCAGCAGAGAGAGGCAGAGCAGCAGAGAGAGAGACAGCAGCAGAGAGAGACACAGCAGCAGTGAGAGACAGCAGAGAGAGAGACAGCGGCAGAGAGAGACAGCAGCAGGGAGAGAGACAGCAGCAGAGAGAGAGACAGCAGCAGAGAGAGAGACAGCAGCAGAGAGAGACAGCAGAGAGAGAGACAGCAGCAGAGAGAGACAGCAGAGAGAGAGACAGCAGCAGAGAGAGGCAGAGCAGCAGAGAGAGACACAGCAGCAGAGAGAGAGACAGCAGAGAGAGAGACAGCGGCAGAGAGAGGCAGAGCAGCAGAGAGAGACACAGCAGCAGAGAGAGAGACAGCAGAGAGAGAGACAGCGGCAGAGAGAGACAGCAGCAGGGAGAGAGACAGCAGCAGAGAGAGACAGCAGAGAGAGAGACAGCAGCAGGGAGAGAGACAGCAGCAGGGAGAGACACAGCAGCAGGGAGAGACACAGCAGCAGAGGGTGACACAGCAGCAGGGAGAGAGACAGCAGCAGGGAGAGAGACAGCAGCAGAGAGAGAGACAGCAGCAGAGAGAGACAGCAGAGAGAGAGACAGCTGCAGGGAGAGAGACAGCAGCAGGGAGAGACACAGCAGCAGGGAGAGACACAGCAGCAGAGGGTGACACAGCAGCAGGGAGAGAGACAGCAGCAGGGAGAGAGACAGCAGCAGGGAGAGAGACAGCAGCAGGGAGAGAGACAGCAGCAGAGAGAGAGACAGCAGCAGAGAGAGACAGCAGAGAGAGAGACAGCTGCAGGGAGAGAGACAGCAGCAGGGAGAGACACAGCAGCAGGGAGAGACACAGCAGCAGAGGGTGACACAGCAGCAGGGAGAGAGACAGCAGCAGGGAGAGAGACAGCAGCAGAGAGAGAGACAGCAGCAGGGAGAGAGACAGCAGCAGGGAGAGACACAGCAGCAGAGGGTGACACAGCAGCAGGGAGAGAGACAGCAGCAGGGAGAGAGACAGCAGCAGAGAGAGAGACAGCAGCAGGGAGAGAGACAGCAGCAGGGAGAGACACAGCAGCAGAGGGTGACACAGCAGCAGGGAGAGAGACAGCAGCAGGGAGAGAGACAGCAGCAGAGAGAGAGACAGCAGCAGAGAGAGACAGCAGAGAGAGAGACAGCTGCAGGGAGAGAGACAGCAGCAGGGAGAGACACAGCAGCAGGGAGAGACACAGCAGCAGAGGGTGACACAGCAGCAGGGAGAGAGACAGCAGCAGGGAGAGAGACAGCAGCAGAGAGAGAGACAGCAGCAGGGAGAGAGACAGCAGCAGGGAGAGACACAGCAGCAGAGGGTGACACAGCAGCAGGGAGAGAGACAGCAGCAGGGAGAGAGACAGCAGCAGGGAGAGACACAGCAGCAGGGAGAGACACAGCAGCAGAGGGTGACGCAGCAGCAGAGAGAGAGTCAGGAGCAGAGAGAGACACAGCAGCAGAGAGAGACAGCAGGAGAGTGTTTTGTTATGCTCTTGACGTCGCATAAGCTGCTTCCTTGATGTGCACTCTGACAAAGGAAGGTTCAGACTTGGAGATAGCTTTAACACGTTTATTAAACTGTTAACGATTCTCCTACTTGGATTCGACTCTACTGTTAATCCTGCTCTAGCTACTCAGACTGACGAGCCAGTCTGCTACAATCCACGTGGTGGGTGTGACGTGTTTCAATCAACCCTGTGTCTGTACTCACTGAGTGTCTCCACTGGAAAGAGACTGAGCATGTGTATTGTGTCCTTTTATACGGGTCGGTGTAATGCCCTCCTGTGGTAGTGTCACCTGTGTGTGTATCGTGAATACCCATTGGTCGTGTCCTACCTTACTGGCCTATTGGTTGAATGTCTGTGTGTCATATCTCTGGTGCTCCCTCTAGTGTCTATCTAGTCTATGTATATTTACATTAACTCTTTGTGTACTTACAGTGATGCATATCACTACATCCCCCTTTCTTTCGTGTTTCATATTTTTTGTACAGTGTTAAAGAAAATTGAACAAAATAGGTAGATAAGTGATGCTATGTACAAGTTATGATGACTGTGGTGACTATACAATAGTATACAAGACCAAATAATAGTTGCAAAAACTTTGAGGATAAGACAATACAAAGTAAAAGTTATGAGTCCAATAGTTCATGAATTTATATGGTCTGGTATAGAAGTGTCAATGGTGACGTTGTCATTCCCTTGTGAATGCCGTCAGTGTCCTGGTGTTTGATCATCAGGAGGTGTTCAAGTGTTCAAATCACTTCATTGACTGATTTGGAGACTTTTTTTTCCGATGCTTATGGTAGTAATTCTTGATGGCATCTGTCCTGAAAGCCAGGTTGCCTGTTGGTAGTGCAGCAAACGTCAATTGGTATGATGCATCGTCCTGCCATGGTATGTCATTGTACTGAGCTGAGCAGTAACAGTGTCATTTGCAGAGTTGTACCATGTTGTACATGTCGTAGACCCATTGGTGTTGTTTCTGTCGTGCTTGTCGACGTTGTTGCCTTTGGTACGCTTCTTGCTATAGTCTTTGATGTTTTTTTGTGTTGGTTGGTTTTGTTGTCGTGTTTGCTGCGCTCAAGGACCACCCTCTGTGGATAATACGAGTCCTTCACACAGTTACTCGTGTCAGGGTGCTTTGTGGCATCTGTTGTTTCCTTGAGCGTGCCGTCACTGAGTTCGCGGCGCTCCCTGTCTGGAGTCATGTCCGGCTTACTTGAATCAGCTTTGGCTTGTCGATGCTCCCCGCCTGGAGTCTGGTCTGTTTCACCTGAGTCAGTTTTGGCTTGTCGATGCTCCCCGTCTGCAGCCCTTTCTGGTTCACCTGCATCTTCTGAGGTTTCTTGATGCTCCACGTCCGGAGTCAAAATGTTCAGGAATTCATTTGCTTGTGGAGAGGCTCGAACGAATGAGGTTTGAATTAACGTGGTGTCACCGGAGTCACCAGTAGTCTCACTGTGATTGTCGAGTGCCTCTGTACACACTAGCTGAGGTCTGTCACGTTGCACATCTGGTACGGGAAGTGGGATGCCGTCGTCACTTGTCTCATGTACAGTGGGTAGAGCTGCAGTGTCTTCTTGTTGTTGACTTGAGCTGGTTAGACTGTCAGAGTCTTCTTCTGGTGGCTCAAATGATCTGGGTGGACTGCCATAGTCGCATTGTTGTTCACCTGAGGTGGTAGACTGCCATAGTCTTCTTGCTGTTCACTGGAGCGTGGTAGACTGTCAGAGTCTTCTTGCTGTTCACTGGAGCGTGGTAGACTGTCAGAGTCTTCTTGCTGTTCACTGGAGCGTGGTAGACTGTCAGAGTCTTCTTGCTGTTCACTGGAGCGTGGTAGACTGTCAGAGTCTTCTTGCTGTGCACTTGAGCATGGCAGACTGTCATAGTCTTTCTGTTGTTCACTTGAGCGTGGCAGACTTGCATTGTCTACTGCTGGTTGCTCAGAGGAGGTTGCTAGACCCTCATGGTCTTGTTCATGCATTGACTGCGCTTTGGAGTCTTGCATTGCATCTATCATGGAGGCTGTCCACGAGCTCACTGTGGAGGCTTGTGTCACTGGAGTCACTTCTTGTGTGGAGAAGTGCAGTTGTCTCGCTGTGGAATCTTTCATCGCTTTCTGTGTGGAGGCTGAGGCCCTTTGTGGTGCGTTGACCACTCTCTGTTTGGAGTCGGGGACCCTTCGCGGTGCGTGGACCACTCTCTGTATGGCAGCAGGCCGCTCTCTGTGGGCTTGTACCGCTCTCTGTCTCTTGGTGTCAGGCCGCACCATCATCCTGCACTCACGAGTCGGGATGTCATATAAGCTGGGCTGAAGATCCTCAAATCCGAAGAACACATCCGCATCTGTGTCGGATTCTTCACTATAGAACACATCTCGTTCGGATTTGGTACTGGGGTCGCCATCTCCAATGATGAAATCATCGTCTGAGTCATAGTCTTCAAGGATTGTATCATCACTTTCTGTGCCAGAGCTGGCATTGGGCTTGCGATGTCCAAAGAAGAATTCAAGGTCTGAGTCAGAGTCTTCAAGGACTGTATCATCTCTTTGGGCGGTGCTAACTGCTCGTTGCAGGGTTCTGCGGAGGTTACTTTCAGCTACTGGTCGAATTTCAGACATTGTGCTGTCGTTCCAGGTGAAAGAATCTTGTTTTAAGGTATTAACATTTTTTTTTCTTGTTTTGGGACATTAACCCTTTAAGTGGGCGTGGTCCAGGGCCTCTGACATCATGACACTTGTGACGTAGAGCGTAGGAATGGATTGCGCATGCGCAGATCGCTGTTCCTTTACTTTGCGCATTTGTCTCAACTGCGCGTGTGCGGTACCTTTTCCAAGATGGCCGCCGATCAAAATTGTCTTTCGTTGCTCTGTCACCTCGGCCTCGTGGTGAGTATTGGCGCCTCTCTTACCGTTTTCTGTTGGATTGTTTGTGTTTTCCTCGCAGTATTGTTCGAATTTGTCCAGGACTGCCTGAAGGCGCTCCTGTTTTGCCCTTTGGAGAACTTGAATGTTTTGAAGTTTTCTTCTGCTCTGGCACCCGCGATGGTGAGCAGAAGCTCTGTCTTTTCAGCATCGGCCACATCTTGTAGGTCGGCTGCTACCAGGAAGATCTCAAACCTTTGCCTGAATGCACGCCAGTTTGCACTGAGATTGCCGTGGCACCTGAGCCGCCGTGGAACCGGAATCTTGACCATCTTGCCTGGTTGTCACTGTTTGCTGAGTTGTAACTTTATGGATTTAAACAGTTACTCACTGGTACCATGTTTTGTTATGCTCTTGATGTTGCATAAGCTGCTTCCTTGATGTGAAGGTTCAGACTTGGAGATAGCTTTAACACGTTTAGTAAACTGTTAATGATTCTCCTACTTGGATTCAACACTACTGTTAATCCTTCAATAGCTACTCAGACTGACGAACCAGTCTGCTACAATCCACGTGGTGAGAGTGATGTGTTTCAATCAACCCTGTGTCTGTACTCACTGAGTGTCTCCACTGGAAAGAGACTGAGCATGTGTGCTGTGTCCTTTTATATGGGTTGGCGTAATGCCCTCCTGTGGTAGTGTCACCTCTGTGTATATCGTGAATGCCCATTGGTCGTGTCCTATCTTACTGGCCTATTGGTTGAATTTCTGTGTGTCATGTCTCTGGTGCTCCCTCTAGTGTCTATCTAGTCTACGTGTATTTACATTAACCCCTTGTGTACTTACAGTGATGCATATCACCACACAGAGAGAGACAGCAGCAGAGAGAGAGACAGCAGCAGAGGGTGACACAGCAGCAGAGAGAGACAGCAGCAGAGAGAGAGACAGGAGCAGAGGGTGGCACAGCAGCAGGGAGAGAGACAGCAGCAGAGGGGGACGCAGCAGAGAGAGAGAGAGACAGCAGCAGAGAGAGACAGAGCAGCAGAGAGAGAGACAGGAGCAGAGGGAGTCACAGCAGCAGAGAGAGACAGCAGCAGAGCGAGACAGCAGCAAAGGGGGGACACAGCAGCAGAGAGGGACATAGTTACGTTGTGGCGATACACAAGTAAAGGGTATTGGTTGATTAAGCACCCAGAGCACTTATAAAGAGAGACTGCTGGGATATTATGTAGGCAGTAGTAAGCAGACATTTGCAATGCTGCGTTCTGTAAAGAAAAGCATTTTGGAGACCATACACACTTACAAACACTTACAAACATCCAAAAAGCATACTTGAGAAATCAGTACCTAGTTTTACACTTCACCAACTGTCTTGAAATCAACTTAACATCGTAACAGAGGATGGTAGCCTAAAGCAGGAAACTAAGCATTTTTATTTCAGACAGAAGATTTTAATCTGAGTCATTTCTGTGAGAAATAAAATAGCCAAAGGCAGGTACAAAATGTCAGAGTATGATTACTGTAAAGAACTCACATATTTTCCTAATATCCCTGTGGGAGATTGTGAAACAGGCGTGTGCACGTGCAGCGATGGGTGAGCCTGTGTTTTTCTGTGAGTCTGTGTTTGTGTTTGTATTTATCTGTTTGTCTGTGGGCGTATGAGTGTATCTGTATGTATATCTATGTGTGAGTATGTGTGGGGATGGGTGTGTCTGTGTGTGTGTATATCTGTTTGTGTGTCTGTAAGTGTGTATGTGTGTGTCTGTGTGTGTGTATGTATGTGTGTAGATGGGTGTGTCTGTGTATGTGTCTGTGTATCTGTGTGTGTATGTGTGCGTTTGTGTGGGGATGGGTGTGTCTGTGTGTGTATCTGTGTGTGTTTGTGTAGGGATGGGTGTGTCTGTCTCTGTGTGTTTGTGTAGGGATGGGTGTGTCTGTCTCTGTGTGTTTGTGTAGGGATGGGTGTGTCTGTGTGTGTATATCTGTTTGTGTGTCTGTAAGTGTGTATGTGTGCGTCTGTGTGTGTGTGTATGTGTGGAGATGGGTGTGTCTGTGTGTGTGTATGTGTGGAGATGGGTGTGTCTGTGTGTGTGTCTGTGTGTGTTTATGTAGGGATGGGTGCGATGAATTTAATTAAACTGGAGACAGTTAGACTACAAGGTTAAAAATATCACAAGGGTGCAGGTGTGAAAGCAAATATGTTGAAGTGGAGGTGAGCAAAGCTAAGATGGGTTCCGAGTGAGCAGATGAATAGCATAGGGATGCCTGGGAGAGTGTTCCCAGGTATTCCAGCTGTGACTGCAAATATCATTATGTGGTAAATTGTCCAAAATGGAACAGCAGGATTTTAAAGTAATACATAACTCGGAAGTGGAACATGATAATATGGATCAGAATTCTGGGGCGAAATTCTCCGTTATCGGCGCAAAGTCCGCCGACCGGCATCACGCCGCCAAAAACGTCAAAAGTCTCCGGCCCGGAATGGGCTAGCAGCGACGTGACGCTATCTGCGCTGGCTCACGTGGTTCACGCCGTGCAGCGTCATACACGCCGCACGGCGTGACGGCTCATTAAGGACGCGCTGCTCCCCCCACCCAACCAGAACACCCGACCGGATGGCCGCCCGCCGCTCAGCCCCGAGGTTCCAGTCTCGTGACATTGAGGCGCTCCTGGACGCAGTGGAGCAGAGGAGGGAGGCCCTGTTTCCCGGGCACGGCCACAGAGTTGCCCCACGCCACAGCCGGTGTCTGTGGAGGGAGGTGGCAGAGGCCGTCACCGCTGTGGCCCTGACACCACGGACAGGCACCCAGTGCCACAAGAAGGTGAACGACCTCGTCAGAGCAGCAAGGGTGAGCCTCCCCCCCCCCTGCCCGATATCCATATCCCCCATATCCCCCCTCCCCATATCCCCCCTCCCCCATATCCGCCTTCCCCCATTCCCCCATGTGAATCAGCCCTAACCTTAACCTCTGCAATACACGTGCAACCGATGGCGTGCATTCATATACCTGTCTAACACTGTTGCCTTTTACCCCTGCCACCGCACCCCCCCCCTCCCCCCCACACAGGAGAAACACGCACACAACACCAGGGAGCATGTGAGGACTGGAGGAGGCCCCGCTGATGAGAGGCCACTGACCGTACACGAGGAAAGGGCCCTGGAACTGGCTGGCGGACCTGAGGACCGGGAGGTTGCTGATGCAGAGGTCGGGGGCCCACCAGCAAGTGAGCCACCGACAGCCCGTCCCCATATCCCCCCTCCCCCATATCCCCCCTCCCTTATATCCCCCTCCCCCATATCACCTGATCACTGCCTGCGTGTCTAACCATGCATGCTTCATTGTGTATCGCAGGAGCAAACGTCGAGGCACCCATCCCCGCAGATGCAGACCGCCCGCAGGATGCCCCTCGGAGACCACGGGGGACGGGGAGACCCGGACCCTCTGGCATGCGACGCCCGCAGGATGCCCCTCGGAGACCACGGGGCACGGAGAGACCCGGACCCTCTGGCATGCGACGCCCGCAGGATGCCCCTTGGAGACCACTGGATATGGAGAGACCAGGACCCTCTGGCATGCGACGCCTGCAGGATGCCCCTCGGAGACCACTGGAGATGGAGAGACCCGGACCCTCTGGCATGCGACGCCCGCACGATGTCCCTCGGAGACCACTGGAGATGGAGTGACCTGGAGCAACAGGGAGACAATGCCCCCGTCTCGTGCGGGTGCGACGACACAGGCGTGTGCCACCCAGCGACGAGAGGGGCAGCCACAGGCCCCCGTCACAGACGAGCCACGAAACCACTACCCAGGACACCACTACCCAGGACACCCCTACCGAGGACACCACTACCCAGGAAACTGAAATGCAGGACAGTGACACAGATTGGATGGGCGGAGACGAACTGCCACCCCAAAGTGCCATGGACTCAGAGTGGGACGATGCGCACGACACAATGCCACTGCTGTCACCAACACCCTCCACCATCGCCAGAGACGCTCACCTCGGTTGGGCACTTTAGTGATGAGACGTCTGGTACACTCACTGGTGCGCACAACACAGCCGTCCCGGTACAGCAGGTGGAGGTAGGAGCAGCAGAGGGGCCGGGCGGTCGGAGGTCAGCCCAGCCCAAGCGAACATCTGCCGCCCAGATGGATCCCGGGTTCCTGGAGTTACCACACCCACCCATAGATCCGATTCAACCACCGAACCAGAGACGAGCGAAGAGGGTGACGGCCGGCTTGCGGCGGCTGCAGTCGCAGGTGGTGGAGTCCACCCGCGTCCAGGAGCTGGGAGTGGTGCCGGTCATGCGTGCCACCCAGGCCGACACCGCACAGGTGGCGTCCGCGGTGGAGGCAATGGGTGCGACGGTGTCAGACATGGGGAACGGTTTGCGAGGCCTGGGGCTTTCCGTGCAGGCTGTGTCTGTGGCCCAGGACATGGCTGCCCTCTTACAGGAGGCCATGAACCAGCGCCAGCGGCAGATGGCATTGGCGCTCAACGCCATGGCCCAGTCTCAGCAGTCCATAGCCCAGTCTCTGCATTCCATGGCCCAGTCTCTGCAGGCCATCGCTGAGGGCATCGGCGCCATTGCCCATGTGCGAGCCGGCGTCGCACAGTCACAGACAGGGTTTGCCAATCCCCTGAGCTCCATGGCTGCAAACCTGCAGACCCCTGTCGATACCAGCACGGGCCTCCAGGACTGGCAGCGCCAGATGTCGGGGGGGCGTCGGATGACCAGTCCGTTTGCATCCCCCACCCATGTAGAGGCCTGGGGGCCATCGGGCACCCCGAGGGAGGAGGAGATGCTGTGGTCCGTCCTGGGTCCCCCTGTAGGGGATGACCCGGGACACTGCGACACCTCGGACTCCCCCCCCTTCCGTCCCAGGTGCATCGGGTGGGCAACGGGCAGCTGGCAGCTCACCATCCCAGTCGCCCGGGCCGCAGCCTGGCCCATCTAGGCCAGGACGCCCCAGGAAACGGCCGCCAAAGGGATCCCGTGTCAGAGGGCAAGAATCACAGGAGTCCACCTCCAGTTCTGCTGTACCGTCTGGGGAACCACGTAGACGTAGTCATAGGGTCCGTAAGGCCAAACAATTAGACACAGAATAAGTTGGCACGGGTGCAGGGCACAGATGAGTTTTAGGGGCTAGGGCACGAGCATGAATTCCTTTCGTTATTAAAGTCAATGTTACACCGACAGAAGCTGCCTTTGTGCTCTGTCCAAAGCGTGCGGGGGTGTCATGTACGTTGAACGCAAGTGTGTGTGTGAGGGGTGGTCTTACCTCAGCCCCAGGTGAGTCTGCCCCCTTCCCCCTGGGCCGCCATCAACATCCCCCCGGGCAGAGGACGGGACCGTGCGCTGCAGTGTCACAGCCGCATGCAGGGATGGTCCGGGTGGATGGTGGTACTGTGGCCATGGGTCAGACATAGTCCAACGATGTAGAGCCAGGAGCTCATCGCAGGGCAGGTTGTCATCATCCTCCATGGCCTGCAATAGACACCCGTCCACCGGCAACTGTGTGAGCCCGGCCGTTGTGCCGCAGGTGGATCGGCACTGGGGGGGTGGTGTTGTGCATGCGGGTGGGGTGGGTGGGGTTGGGGAGGGGGGTGAGGGTGCTGGGTGGGTGGATGGGTGTGGGGTGTGGGTGGTCGGCTGTTCCCATGGTGTGCGGTCTGTAGCCATACTACCCGATTCCCACGCCCATCTAGTCAGTGAAGCGGGCGGCTATCAGCCTGTCCCGTGCCCGCTGGCCCAGCCGGTAACGGTGGACTGCCACCCGCCCGTGTCTAACCCGTCTGCCCTGACCATTGCCCCCATCCCCCTCATCTGGGGAGGACTGCGCCTCTTCCTGCTGCTCCTCCACTCCGCCCTCCTCTGCATACGGCACATCGCCCCTCTGCTGGGCTATATTGTGCAGGACGCAGCACACCACAATGATGCGGCCGACCCTATCTGACCGATACTGGAGGGCGCCCCCAGAGAGGTCCAGGCACCTGAAACGCATCTTCAGCACGCCAAAGCACCTCTCTATCACTCCCCTTGTCGCTACATGGGCATCATTGTAGCGGTTCTCTGCCTCATTGCGTGGCCTCCGTACAGGCGTCATCAGCCACGATCGCAATGGGTAGTCCCTGTCGCCCAGCAACCAGCCCCTCAGCTGGGGATGGCGACCCTCGTACATGCCGGTGATGTATGATCGTGACAACACGTATGAGTCGTGTACACTGCCCAGGTAACGGGCGCAGACGTGCAGGATCATCATGCGGTAGTCGCAGACCACCTGTATGTTCATCGAATAGGTCCCCGTCCTATTGGTGAACACGGCCCTGTTATCTGCAGGTGGCCGCACGGCGACGTGCATCCCATCAATCGCGCCCTGGACCATGGGGAACCCGGCCACGGCAGAGAAGCCCACGGCCCGGGCATCTTGGCTGGCCCAGTCCACAGGGAAGCGGATGTAGCGGTGCGCCATGACATATGGGGCGTCTGTCACTGCCCGGATGCACCGGTGCACTGATGACTGCGATATGCCGGACTGGTCCCCACTCGGTGCCTGGAATGACTCCGTTGCATAAATGTTCAGGGCCACCGTAACCTTGACGGACACGGGGAGAGGGTGTCCCCCGCCAGTGCCACGCGGTGACAGGTTCGCCAGCAGGTGGCAGATGTGTGCCACAGTTTCCCGGCTCATCCGGAGTCTCCTCCTGCATTCTCGGTCCGTGAGGTCCTGGTATGACTGCCGGGGCCGGTACACACGGGGCGCCCTCGAATGCTTCTGTTGCCGTGGGGCCGCGACGTCCTCCTCCCCCTCCTCGTCCTGTCGGTCAGGTGTCCCTCCAGCCTGGTCGGCTGCTGCCTGCCCCTCTGCGGCAGCCTGCGCCGCCTCTCTGGCACGCTCCTCCTCCTCCTCCTCATCCACGGCAACATGGACATTAGCGGCTGTCGCCATGGCGGCCAACATCGCTGGCTGATCAGAAAACATGACGGCCTGAGGGTGGGGGGGGGGGGGGGGGAACGACGGCATGTCATCATTGCCCATACCCCCTCCTCCCCCCCAGCCAGGTGGCATGGACCGCATGGGTCCGACTGTTGGAGGCTGGCACCTGGCCAGGTGGACCAACTCACTTGCCCCCCCCCCCCCCCCCCCCCCCACGTCCCTCCCCGGCACGGACCCCGTCCCCCCATCCCCCTCCCTGGCACGGACCCATCCCCCTCCCGGGCACGGACCCCATCCTCCTCCCCGGCACGGACCACATCCTCCTCCCCGGCACGGACCCCATCCCCCTCCCCGGCATGGACCCTATCCCCCTCCCCGGCACGGAACCCCCCCCATCCCCCTCCCCAGCACGGACCCCATCCTCCTCCCCGGCACGGACCCCATACCCCTCCCCGGCACGGACCCCATCCTCCTCCCCGCCACGGACCCCACCCCCCTCCCCGCCACGGACCCCATCCCCCTCCCCGGCACGGACCCCCCCCCATCCCCCTCCCCGACACGGACCCCCCCATCCCCCTCCCCGGCACGGACCCCATACTCCTCCCCGGCACGGACCCCATCCTCCTCCCCGGCACTCACCCCCCCTCCCGGCACTCCCCCGGAGCCCAGCCCACTCTAACCACCACCCCCCCCCCCCCCGCCACACACACACACACAAAAAACCCTACACGCACCTCTCCTTCACACATTCAGACTGCGGCCACGCCATCGCCTCTCCAGCGGCCAACCCCCAGGCCGTCACCCACCTCTTCGCTGGTCGGCGTAAACCTTGAGCACTGGATGACGCCGATTGAAAGGTGGTTTGATTTACGCCGACGTGACCCGTCATCACGTCGGCGGGACTTCGGCCCATCCGGACGGGAGAATATCAGCAGACCCAAAATCCATTGCCTTGCGCCCACCCGTGCCATTCTCCGACGTTTGCGGCGCCATTAACGCCCTGCCGACTTTTCTCCCTTCGGAGACTTCGCCGGGCGGCGGGGGCGGAATTCACGACAGCCAACGGCCATTCCGGGTCGGAGAATCTCGCCCCTGATTCCAGAACAGACTCCAACATTGGCTAGGATACTGGACAGAAACCCCAATATTTTAGTTTAATTTTGTAAGACTGAGAGGAAGGGACATCTTGCTCCAGGAGTGATTTCACACAGAATATGGATACGGTACATTAAAACAAACTTTATTACTAACGCAGTATTAAAATATCGTTAACATCACACACGAAAATAGCTTATAATTAACCTTAGAATCATAGACTCCCTACAGTGCAGAAGGAGGCCATTCAGCCCATCAAGTTTGTACCGACCCTCTGAAAGAGTACCCTGCCTAGGCCCATGCCCCCAATCTATCCCCGCAACCCCACCTAACCTTTTGGACACTAAGGAGAAATTTAGCATGGCCAATCCACCTAACCCGCATGTTTTTGGACCGTGGGAGGAAACCGGAGCACCTGGAGGAAATCCACGCAGACACAGGGAGAAAGTTCAAACTCCACGTAGTCATCCAGGGCCTGAATCGAACCTGGGTCCCTGGTGCTGTGAGGCAGCAGTGCTAAACACAGTGCCACCATGCTGCCCTGGGATTGCACTGAATTAAAAAGGTTTCTGGCAGTGTTACAGTTGTTCATAAGGCAAATGGAGCTCCAGCTTCAAGAGAGCACTCTACCATTCACCAATGTGATTCCCATAAGAGATAGTTAACCAGAGTTGAAACGCATGAAAGAAAATTGTTGATTTTGTTGTAACCCTACTGGAGGCAATGGGGTCTTGTTTCCCATGGCCTCATGAGTATGATCTCCCTAGATGAGGGGTGGGGGTATATCCTTAACGCAGAGTCATTTGGGACATAAATTCCCCATCCCAAGTGTGGATTAGGGTGCAGAAGACCTTTCAGGGAGTAGAGTAGAGTGTGTATTCAGTAAGTCAAATAAAGCCTTTTTGCTTCTACCCGTCATCGCTTCCACATGGTCCCTTGCCTGGCGACGAGGATAAAGTGGAGCGGCGGTGCCGCTGTCATCCGTTGAGGGGGACGCCCCCCCCACCCAATTTGGAAAGGCGGGTGTCGATAACTTGCGCCCAGAATCCAACATGGAGATTCAACCAACTGAGATCACCATGGATCCTGTGGCGCTCGCTGCTCCAGCGAGGTGGTGCTGTTCTGACGGTTGGCCTGAAAACATCGCTCCCCAGTCTGTTACATACCATTAGACCCGACGCGGCGGACGCCTAAAAGGCAGCCTCAGGCAAAGCTGTCTAAGGACCAGACCCGTCCAGCTGTTGAGACGGACGAGGTGTCGGACTTAGGGGGGAGGGACGTTATAACCCTACTGGAGGCCACGGGGTCTGACCATTAGGTTCCCTGTGGCCTCACCTGAATACGATGTTTCTAGATGAGGGTGTGGGGCTACACCCTTAACACAAGGAGCCCTGAGACATAATTATCCTGGCCCAAGTGTGGGCCGGGGTGCGGGAGACCCTTCGGGGAGTACAGTGTGCCGTGAGTAAGTCAAATAAAACCATTTATGTTCCCATCCGTCATCACTTCCTCGCGGTCGCTTGCCTGGATCTTGCAGATTTGGTTCTGAAGTTGGCAGTGTAGCAGGAAACAGAGAGTGTGGACAATTGGTAGATACTCTCATTCTCAGAATGTGACTGTCAATGCCCCACAAACATTAACTCTTCACTGTATTCATTAGCAATAGAAATCTTCATACTAAATTTCAATGAATTGGATCAGCTGGCGTGCACTTATATTTGCGGATGACACAAAGATAGTTAGGAAAGTGTAATATCAGCAAAATACTGACAATGCTGAAATCTGAAACCAAAACAGAAAATGCTGGAAAGACCCAGTCGGTCTGACAGCATCTGTGGAGAAAGAAAATAGTGTTACGTTCTGAGTCCATCTGACTCTTCTTCAGAACTCTGAAGCAGAGTCATATGAACTCAAAGCGTTAACTCTGTTTTCTCTCTCCACAGTGTCATGTGAGAGTACCTTTAAGAAATGGGTGTTTATAAATGGGTATGTATATAAGTATCTGTAGTGAGAGTACCTTTAAGACATGAGTGTTTATTACTGCAGTGATGTCAGAGAGTGGGTGGAGCTGGACTGTCTGTCAGCTTTTTACTTTTGTTTTAGGCTGTTTACTGCAGGGTGTGTTTTAGTTTCGTTTTCAGAGCTGGATAGCTGCAGTCACAGCCAGAAGGTGTATTAGAGTCTCTCTCTGTAATCTAAAGACTGTAAATTGATCCTGGTGATTTAAAACTAATAACAGCAGTGACTTTAACCTGATGTGCTTATGGTAAAAGGTGTTTTAAGTCTTATGGATGTTAAAAGGAAAGCTTAAAGGATTACTTAGTGTTGTATTCTTTGGGGGTTGTATTTGAATTAATGGTTGCTAAGATGTTCACTGTATGTTTTAAGAAGGTTAACTTGAGTTCATAGAATAAACATTGTTTTGCTTTAAAAAATACTTTTCCATTTCTGCTGTACCACACCTGTAGAGTGGGCCATGTGCTCCCCATACCACCATCGATTAAAAGTTGTGGGTCAGGTGAACTCCATGATACACTTTGGGGTTCCCTGGCCCATAACAAATTGGGGGCTCGAGGGGGATAAAATCTATCTATTGGATTGGCTTTGTGAACTTAAAGACAGTGACGGGTGAGCATATTGTGGTTGCTTTTCAGGTGTGGTATTTTAGTTTAAGTGGAGAGTGTGTTGTGGACAATAGCTCTTTCAGAGGCTCTGAAGTTTTTGGGGGTGGAGACGGTCACACGCAGTACCTTATGGACAGAGACTAAAAGCAGACTGTTAGATTTGGCAAAAACATTGCAGTTAACATTACCTGACAAAGTGTGAAAAGATTAGGTAATTATGGCAGTGGCTAAGCATTTAAAGTTGCCTGAGATACAGTTTGACTCACTGGAAATGACAAAAATCTGTTTGCAAATTTAACAAATGGAACATGAGAAAGAATTAAAGCATCTTGAATACGAAAGCGAGAGAGGAAAAAGAAAGAGAAAGAGAGAGAGAGGAAAAAGAGAGAGAAGAAAGGAAAACAATAAGAATAGCCCAAGCAGAACAACAAGAAAGAGAAAGGGAGATACAGATCAGGGAAAAAGATAAAGAGAGAGAGTTTGAACTTCAGAAAATGGCCATGAAACATGACAGTCAGTTAAAATTGGCAGGCGTAAAGGGAAACGTACAGTTGGATGATAGTGATGAGGATAGTGAGAAAGAGCGTCATTGTCGAAGTCTTGGTGGGAATCTATTTAAATATATCCAAGCATTGCCAAGGTTTGACGAGAAGGAGGTTGAAGCCTTTTTCATTTCATTTGAGAAGGTAGCTAAACAAATGAAATGGCCACAGGACATGTGGGTATTACTGATTCAAACAAAGCTGGTAGGTAGGGCTCATGAAGTGTTTGCATCAGTACCGGAGGGGGTATCTGGGACATATGAGGAGGTGAAAAATCCATCTTAGGTGCATGTTAACTAGTGCCTGAAGCTTACAGACAAAGGTTTAGAAATTTAGGGAAAGAATTTGGTCAAACATACATGCAGTTTGAAAAGCTCAAACAGAGTAATTTTGATAGGTGAATAAGGGCTTTGAAAATAGACCAAACGTATGAAGCTCTCAGAGAAATTATACTTTTGGAGGAGTTTAAAAATTCAATTCCTGATGTAGTGAGAACTCATGTGGAAGAGCAGATGGTTAAAACTGCGAGATTAGCAGCAGAAATGGCAGATGATGATGAATTAATTCATAAATCAAAGATTGGTTTCCGACATCAGTTTCAGCCTGTGAGGGATAGAAACTGAGGACATGAGAAATACTCAAGAAGAAAAGGTAAAGGTGAACTGATGGGAGATAATAAGGAGAGTGTACCTCAGATTAAAAAAGAAATCCAGGAGGGTGGAAAAGAAATGAAAAATTTCAAATGTTTTCACTGTAATAAACTAGGCCATGTAAAGTCACAGTGTTGGTGGTTGAAGAATGCACTGGGAAGGCTGATGTGGTAAAACAGGATAAGACAGTAGGGTTTGTTAAAGTGGTAAAGGAAAGCCCAAGTGAAGCGAAGGAGGTGCAAAAGATTGCACAGTCTGATCAAGAGGTGATTGATAAGAAGGTGACAGATCTCTTTAAAGATTTTACTTGTGTGGGTAAAGTTTACACATGTGTATCAGGAGGAGCAGGTAAAGAAGTCACAATTTTAAGAGATACAGGAGCTAGTCAATCTTTAATGGTAAGAGATGAGGAGTTATGTGGTTTGGGAAGAATTTTGCCAGAAAAGATGGTAATACGTGGAATTCAGGATGAGAGGAGTAGTGTTCCATTATATAAAGTAACGTTGGAAAGTCCAGTGAAGTGTGGTGAAGTGGTAGTAGGAGTAATAGAGAAACTATCTTGTCCAGGAATACAGTTTATCTTGGGTAATGATATAGCTGGATCGCAGGTGGGAGTGATGCCTACTGTGGTTGATCAGCCAGTGGAAAATCAGACAACTGAAGGATTGAAGGTTGAATATCCTGGGATTTTTCCGGGTTGTGTAGTAACAAGGTCGCAAAGTCACAGGTTAAGACAAGAGGAGAAATCAAAGAGTGAAGTGCAATTATCAGAAACGATTTTTGATCAGATGGTTGAAAAAGAACAAGAACAGGTGGAGGATGAGGCTGGTATTTTTAGTTCAGGAAAATTGGCGGAGTTACAACAAAAAGATATAGAAATAAAACGGATGTATCAGAAAGTGTACACGGAAGAGGAATCTGAGTGTATAGCAGAGTGTTATTACCGTAAAAGTGATGTCTTGATGAGAAAATGGAGACCTTTACATATGCAGGCAGATGAAAAGTGGGCAGAAGTTCATCAAGTACTATTACTGTTTGGGTATAGAAAGGAGGTGTTGTGAGTTGCACATGAGGTACCAGTGGGAGGTCATTTGGGAATACGGAAAACTCAAGCTAAAATCCAGAAACATTTTTATTGGCCTGGACTACATAAAGATGTAGTTAAATTTTGTCAATCATGTCACACATGTCAAGTGATAGGGAAACCTCAAGCAGTGATAAAACCAGCACCCTTAATACCCATTCCAGCATTTGAGGAACCTTTTACAAGGGTCCTAATTGATTGCGTAGGACCGCTTCCTAAAATGAAAAGTGGGAATAAATATCTTTTGACTATAATGAATGTGTCTACTAGGTTTCCAGAGGCCATGCCAGTATGTAATATTACAGCTAAAAGGATTGTGGAGGAGTTACTTAAATTCTTTACGAGATATGGACTACCCACAAAAATACAATTGGATCAAGGATCAAATTTCACCTCAAGGTTATTCAAAGAAGTTATGGATAGCTTAGGAATAAAACAATTTAAATCAACTACGTACCATCCAGAATCGCAGGGAGCATTAGAAAGGTGGCATCAGACATTAAAGACAATGTTGAGGGCTTATTGTCAAGATTATCCAGAGGATTGGGATAAAGAAATTCCATTCATACTGTTTGCAATTAGGGATGCACCTAATGAGTCAACCAAATTTAGTCCTTTTGAACTAATTTTTGGTCATGAGGTAAGAGGACCACTTAAATAGAGCAGGTGAATTGGCTAGACAATATTTAAAAGTTGCACAAAATGCGATGAAACAGGTAGCGGGCAAGAAATCCAAAGTTCGTAGTTTTGCCAGTGGATATAAAGTTTTAGTATTGTTACCAGTGGTAGGTGAACCTTTAAAAACAAGGTTTTGTGGACCTTATCAGATTGAAAGGAAATTAAGTGAGGTGAATTATGTGGTAAAACACCAGATAGAAGGAAGACTCATCGAGTGAGTCATGTGAATATGCTTAAAAGGGTACTTTAAAAGGGAAGGAGAGAAAAAGGAGGAGGTTTTAATGATTCTAACTCAAAGTGACGAACCAAATCCAGATGACTGTGAATTTGACAGACCTCAAATTAAATTGGAAAACGAAGATGTTCTTAAAAATTGAGATAAATTGTTGAGTTACCTTCCAGAGGAAAAACGGACTGACCTGAATGAGTTATTGATATCACGTGGGTAAGTTTGTAGAGATAAATTGGGAAGTACTAAATGGCTATACATGATGTAGATGTGGGAAATGCTGTTCCAATCAAACAACATCCATATAGACTTAGCCCTTTAAAATTGGCACAGGTTAACAAAGAGATTGTGAGTATGTTTAAAAATGGCATAATTGAAGTGGGTTGCAGCCAATGGAGCTCACCCACAGTGATGGTACCAAAACCAGATGGTACTCAACGGTTGTGTGTGGACTATAGAAAGGTTAATGCAGTTACAAGAACGGACTCTTATCCTATCCCACGTTTGGAGGATTGCATTGAGAAAGGGGGACAATCAGCTTTTATTTCCAAAGTGGATTTACTTACCGTTATCCGAAAAGGCGAAGGAGATTTCAGCTTTTGTGACTCCAGATGGTATATGATAATTCAAAGTTATGCCGTTTGGCATGCAAACCGCCCCAGCCACATTTCAACGGTTAACTAACAAAGACGTTTCAGGATTACCCAATTGTGCGGTATACATCGACGATCTGGTAATTTTCAGCCAGACATGGAAAGAACATTTAAAACATCTGATGGAGTTTTCATCGATTATCATAGAATTTACAGTGCAGAAGGAGGCCATTCGGCCCATCGAGTCCGCACCGGCTCTTGGAAAGAGCACCCTACCCAAGGTCAACACCTCTACCCTATCCCCATAACCCAGCAACCCCACCCAACACTAAGGGCAATTTTGGACACTAAGGGCAATTTATCATGGCCAATCCACCTAACCTGCACATCTTTGGACTGTGGGAGGAAACCGGAGCACCCGGAGGAAACCCATGCACACACGGGGAGGATGTGCAGACTCCGCACAGACAGTGACCCAAGCCGGAATCGAACCTGGGACCCTGGAGCTGTGAAGCAATTGTGCTATCCACAATGCTACCGTGCTGCCCCAGTTATTCGATCAACTTCAGGAGGCGAGTTTGGTGCTACACCTAGCCAAAAGTGTATTTGGAACAGCCCAGGTCACTTTCCTTGGCCATACAATCGGACAGGATTGAATGGTCACACGGGATGTGAAACCTACAGTTATTGAGGTGTTTCCGATACCCTCAAAACGAAGGGAAATAATGCGATTTCTTGGCATGAGTGGATTTGATCGAACATTTGTGCAAAGGTTTTGTAGCATGATTGCTCCACTGATGGACTTGCTGGAGAAACGTCAAAAATTTCAATGGGCAGCGGAGTTTCAACAGTCATTTCACTGCCTGAAAGCTGTGATAACCAATGCTCCTGTGTTGGAGAATTACAAGGGACTCTGTGATCAGATTGGACTAAAGTATCTGACTTTAAAGAGAAACGCCGAGGCGTAGAGAAATGGATGGATCTTGCAGAGACCTTCTTGTTCAAAGAGACTGTCAATCGAGAAGGATTTCAGTTGGAGGAAGAAGGAAAAAAAATGGACTATATTATTATACTTGTTTGCTTGTGTTGTTTTTTTATAAATGAGAAAGTATATTTACAGTGTGCATTTCTTAAAGGATGGTGTAAAATGAAACCATCTTGAAGTTGATGGTTTATTTTGTTTCTTGGGGGGAGGTGTCATGTGAGAGTACCTTTAAGAAATGGGTGTTTATAAATGGGTATGTATATAAGTATCTGTAGTGAGAGAACCTTTAAGAAATGGGTGTTTATTACTGCAGTGATGTCAGAGAGTGGGTGGAGCTGGACTGTCTGTCAGCTTTTTACTTTTGTTTTAGGCTGTTTACTGCAGGGTGTGTTTTAGTTTTGTTTTCAGAGCTGGGTAGCTACAGTCACAGCCAGAAGGTGTATTAGAGTCTCTCTCTGTAATCTAAAGACTGTAAATTGATCCTGGTGATTTAAAACTAATAACAGTAGTGACATTAATCTGATGTGCTTCTGGTAAAAGGTGTTTTAAGTCTTATGGATGTTAAAAGGAAAGCTTAAAGGATTACTTAGTGTTGTATTCTTTGGGGGTTGTATTTGAATTAATGATTGCTAAGATGTTCACTGTATGTTTTAAGAAGGTTAACTTGAGTTCATAGAATAAACATTGTTTTGCTTTAAAAAATACTTTTCAATTTGTGCTGTACCACAACTGTAGAGTGAGCCGTGTGCTCCCCATACCACAATCTAGTAAAAGTTGTGGTCAGGTGAACTCCATGATACACTTTGGGGTTCTCTAACCCTGGCCCATAACAACAGGGAGGAAAGTATGTTGTGAAGAAGACAACAGACGGATGTAGATAGATTGAGTGAGTGGACAAATGTCTGGCAGATGGAGTATAATGTGGGAAAATGTGACGTTGTTCACTTTGGCAGGAAGAATAAAAAGCTGAGTGTTACGTAAACATAGAACAACTGCAGAATTCCAAGGTACAGAAAGATTTAGATGTTCATTTGCACGAGTCACAAAAGTTTGGAAACAGATGCAGCAAGGAATTAAGAAGGCTAATGGTATATTATCCTTTATTATGGAGGAATTGAGCATAAAGTAAGGATGTTATGTTTCAGTCATAAAGGGCAGTGTGGAGACTACATTTTGAATACTGTGCACAGCTTTGGCCTCCTTATTTAATGAAGGATGTAAAAGTGTTGGAGGTGGTTCAGAAGAGGTTTACTAGCTTGACCCCTGGAATGAGTGGGTTGTCTTATGCAAAAAGGATGGACAGACTGGACTTGTTTCCACTGGAGTTTAGAAGAGTGAGGGGTAACTTGATTGAAGTGTATAAGATCCTGAATGGTCTCATCAAGGTGGATGTGGAAATGATGTTTCCTCTTGTGGCTGATTCCAGAGCTAGGAGGCAGTGATTTAGATTCAATCATCTCCCTTACAGGACAGAGATGAGAATTATGTTTTCTCAGAGGGTTTTGCGATTTTGGAACTCTCTGCCTCAGAGGGTAGTGGAGGCGGGGGTCACTGAATACTTTTAAAGTGGAGGCAGACAGATTCTTGTTAGGAAAGGGAATCAAGTGTGATTGGGGGATAATTGGGAATGTGGAATTCGAAACACACACAAATCAGCCATGATCATATTGAGTGGCTGCGTAGACTCGAGGGGCCGAATGGCCATTTACTGCTCCTATTTTCTACGTTTGCATGTTCACTCAAGTGTAATGGATCCCAGGGACGGCATCTCTGAGCTATTGTGCATGGTAAGTTTGGCAGTAATTGGATGAGTTATCACTTGCCACTTCTGTAGGTATACACATTTCAATTTGTAAAGTGGAAGGATGTTTACACCTGCACCTGTACCTGTTTTTGCAAATAGTTTATGCTGTCCCTGTGTCTGTGGCAAAGTTTCTCCTTGTACTAACATTCAAATACATTCTTTGATGATCACTATACAGAATGTCTGCTCACTTCATGTATCGATGTTCTGATCATCTTCATCATCTGTCTGATTGCCTAGCTAGTCATTTTGTGGATCATGTTTAGGTGATGTTTGATACGCTGTCTTGGTTGGTTGGAATGCTGTACCTGACGAACCTTTTGTATGCACTGCAGTCAAATGGCCATTAATCTTCCCAGCAAGGGTGCGTTGCCATTTCAAAATGGCGGCAGCACCTGCACGGCTGTCAAACGATGCTGGAATTTCCCACATCATCCTTCAGCCTTTGCTAATGTGTGCCTAACTCATTCAGACCATTCATTGGCAGGCCGCCATATGATCCTGTTCGATTGGACAATTACAGCCATGCTGCAATGCCGCTGATTTTGGTGCCCCCGGAGCGTCCCGCATCAGCAGAGCTAATTTCCGCTATGTGAGTAGGGAATGCGATGTCAGTGTGTGTCGGGATTGGGGATGTCAGTGTGTGTCGGGATTGGGGATGTCAGTGTGTGACGGGATTGGGATGTCAGTGTGTGACGGGATTGGGGATGTCAGTGTGTGACGGGATTGGGATGTCAGTGTGTGACGGGATTGGGGATGTCAGTGTGTGACGGGATTGGGATGTCAGTGTGAGTCGGGATTGGGGATGTCAGTGTGTGTCGGGATTGGGGATGTCAGTGTGTGACGGGGTTGGGGATGTCAGTGTGTGACGGGATTGGGATGTCAGTGTGAGTCGGGATTGGGGATGTCAGTGTGTGTCGGGATTGGGGATGTCAGTATGTGTCGGGATTGGGGATGTCAGTGTGTGACGGGATTGGGATGTCAGTGTGAGTCGGGATTGGGGATGTCAGTGTGAGTCGGGATTGGGGATGTCAGTGTGTGTCGGGATTGGGGATGTCAGAGTGAGTCGGGATTGGGGATGTCAGTGTGTGTCGGGATTGGGGATGTCAGTGTGTGTCGGGATTGGGGATGTCAGTGTGTGTCGGGATTGGGGATGTCAGTGTGTGACGGGATTGGGATGTCAGTGTGAGTCGGGATTGGGGATGTCAGAGTGAGTCGGGATTGGGGATGTCAGTCTGTGTCGGGATTGGGGATGTCAGGGTGTGACGGGATTGGGTTGTCAGTGTGAGTCGGGATTGGGGATGTCAGTGTGTGTCGGGATTGGGGATGTCAGTGTGTGTCGGTATTGGGGATGTCAGTGTGTGACGGGATTGGGATGTCAGTGTGTGACGGGATTGGGGATGTCAGTGTGTGACGGGATTGGGATGTCAGTGTGAGTCGGGATTGCGGATGTCAGTGTGTGACGGGATTGGGATGTCAGTGTCAGTCGGGATAGGGGAAATCAGTGTGTGTCGGGATTGGGGATGTCAATGTGTGACGGGATTGGGGATGTCAGTGTGTGACGGGATTGGGGATGTCAATGTGTGACGGGATTGGGGATGTCAGTGTGAGTCGGGATTGGGGATGTCAGTGTGTGACGGGATTGGGATGTCAGTGTGAGTCGGGATTGGGGATGTCAGTGTGAGTTGGGATTGGGGATGTCAGATTGAGTCGGGATTGGGGATGTCAGAGTGAGTCGGGATTGGGGATGTCAGTGTGAGAAGGGATTGGGGATGTCAGTGTGAGTTGGGATTGGGGATGTCAGTGTGAGTCGGGATTGGGGATGTCAGTTTGAGTCGGGATTGGGGATCAGTGTGTGTCAGGATTGGGGATAAGTGTGTGTCGGGATTGGGGATGTCAGTGCGTGTTGGGATTGGGATGTTAGTGTGTGTCTGTGTATCGGGAGTGGGAATGTCAGTGTGAGTAGGGATTGGGGAATGTCAGTGTGAGTCGGTGTGTCGGGAGTGGGAATATCAGTGTGTGTCGGGATTGGGGATATCAGTGTGTTTCGGGATTGGGGATGTCAGTGTGAGTCGGTGTGTCGGGAGTGGGAATGTCAGAGTGAGTCAGGATTGGGGATTCAGTGTGAGCCGGGATTGGGGATGTCAGAGTGAGTCGGGATTGGGGATGTCAGTGTGTGTCGGGATTGGGGATGTCAGTGTGAGTCGGGATTGGGGATGTCAGTGTGTGTCGGGATTGGGGATGTCAGTGTGAGTCGGGATTGGGGATGTCAGAGTGAGTCGGGATTGGGGATGTCAGTGTGAGTCGGGATTGGGGATGTCAGAGTGAGTCGGGATTGGGGATGTCAGTGTGATTCGGGATTGGGGATGTCAGAGTGAGTCGGGATTGGGGATGTCAGTGTGTGTCGGGATTGGGGATGTCAGTGTGTGATGGTTTGGGGATGTCAGTGTGTGTCGGGATTGGGGATGTCAGTGTGTGTCGGGATTGGGGGTGTCAGTGTGAGTCGGGATTGAGGATGTCAGTGTGTGTCGGGATTGGGGATGTCAGTGTGTGTCGGGAGTGGGAATGTCAGTGTGTGTTGGGTTTGGGGATGTCAGCGTGTGTCGGGATTGGGGATGTCAGTGTGTGTCGTGATTGGGGATGTCAGTGTGAGTCGGGAGTGGGAATGTCAGTGTGTGTCGGGATTGGGGATGTCAGTGTGAGTCGGGATTGGGGATGTCAGTGTGAGTCGGGATTGGGGATGTCAGTGTGTGTCGGGATTGGGGATATCAGTGTGAGTCGGGATTGGGGATGTCAGAGTGAGTCGGGATTGGGGATGTCAGTGTGAGTCGGGATTGGGGATGTCAGAGTGAGTCGGGATTGGGGATGTCAGTGTGAGTCGGGATTGGGGATGTCAGAGTGAGTCAGGATTGGGGATGTCAGTGTGAGTCGGGATTGGGGATGTCAGTGTGAGCAGGGATTGGGGATGTCAGTGTGTGTCGGGAGTGGGGATGTCAGTGTGTATCGGGTTTGAGGATGTCAGTGTGTGTTGGGTTTGGGGATGTCAGTGTGTGTCGGGAGTGGGAATGTCAGTGTGTGTCGGGATTTAGGATGTCAGTGTGTGTTGGGTTTGGGATGTTAGTGTGTGTCGGTGTGTCGGGAGTGGGAATGTCAGTGTGAGTAGGGATTGGGGAATGTCAGTGTGAGTCGGTGTGTCGGGAGTGGGAATATCAGTGTGTGTCGGGATTGGGGATGTCAGTGTGTGTCGGGATTGGGGATGTCAGTGTGTGTCGGGATTGGGGATGTCAGTGTGTGACGGGATTGGGATGTCAGTGTGAGTCGGGATTGGGGATGTCAGAGTGAGTCGGGATTGGGGATGTCAGTCTGTGTCGGGATTGGGGATGTCAGGGTGTGACGGGATTGGGTTGTCAGTGTGAGTCGGGATTGGGGATGTCAGTGTGTGTCGGGATTGGGGATGTCAGTGTGTGTCGGTATTGGGGATGTCAGTGTGTGACGGGATTGGGATGTCAGTGTGTGACGGGATTGGGGATGTCAGTGTGTGACGGGATTGGGATGTCAGTGTGAGTCGGGATTGCGGATGTCAGTGTGTGACGGGATTGGGATGTCAGTGTCAGTCGGGATAGGGGAAATCAGTGTGTGTCGGGATTGGGGATGTCAATGTGTGACGGGATTGGGGATGTCAGTGTGTGACGGGATTGGGGATGTCAATGTGTGACGGGATTGGGGATGTCAGTGTGAGTCGGGATTGGGGATGTCAGTGTGTGACGGGATTGGGATGTCAGTGTGAGTCGGGATTGGGGATGTCAGTGTGAGTTGGGATTGGGGATGTCAGATTGAGTCGGGATTGGGGATGTCAGAGTGAGTCGGGATTGGGGATGTCAGTGTGAGAAGGGATTGGGGATGTCAGTGTGAGTTGGGATTGGGGATGTCAGTGTGAGTCGGGATTGGGGATGTCAGTTTGAGTCGGGATTGGGGATCAGTGTGTGTCAGGATTGGGGATAAGTGTGTGTCGGGATTGGGGATGTCAGTGCGTGTTGGGATTGGGATGTTAGTGTGTGTCTGTGTATCGGGAGTGGGAATGTCAGTGTGAGTAGGGATTGGGGAATGTCAGTGTGAGTCGGTGTGTCGGGAGTGGGAATATCAGTGTGTGTCGGGATTGGGGATATCAGTGTGTTTCGGGATTGGGGATGTCAGTGTGAGTCGGTGTGTCGGGAGTGGGAATGTCAGAGTGAGTCAGGATTGGGGATTCAGTGTGAGCCGGGATTGGGGATGTCAGAGTGAGTCGGGATTGGGATGTCAGTGTGTGTCGGGATTGGGGATGTCAGTGTGAGTCGGGATTGGGGATGTCAGTGTGTGTCGGGATTGGGGATGTCAGTGTGAGTCGGGATTGGGGATGTCAGAGTGAGTCGGGATTGGGGATGTCAGTGTGAGTCGGGATTGGGGATGTCAGAGTGAGTCGGGATTGGGGATGTCAGTGTGATTCGGGATTGGGGATGTCAGAGTGAGTCGGGATTGGGGATGTCAGTGTGTGTCGGGATTGGGGATGTCAGTGTGTGATGGTTTGGGGATGTCAGTGTGTGTCGGGATTGGGGATGTCAGTGTGTGTCGGGATTGGGGGTGTCAGTGTGAGTCGGGATTGAGGATGTCAGTGTGTGTCGGGATTGGGGATGTCAGTGTGTGTCGGGAGTGGGAATGTCAGTGTGTGTTGGGTTTGGGGATGTCAGCGTGTGTCGGGATTGGGGATGTCAGTGTGTGTCGTGATTGGGGATGTCAGTGTGAGTCGGGAGTGGGAATGTCAGTGTGTGTCGGGATTGGGGATGTCAGTGTGAGTCGGGATTGGGGATGTCAGTGTGAGTCGGGATTGGGGATGTCAGTGTGTGTCGGGATTGGGGATATCAGTGTGAGTCGGGATTGGGGATGTCAGAGTGAGTCGGGATTGGGGATGTCAGTGTGAGTCGGGATTGGGGATGTCAGAGTGAGTCGGGATTGGGGATGTCAGTGTGAGTCGGGATTGGGGATGTCAGAGTGAGTCAGGATTGGGGATGTCAGTGTGAGTCGGGATTGGGGATGTCAGTGTGAGCAGGGATTGGGGATGTCAGTGTGTGTCGGGAGTGGGGATGTCAGTGTGTATCGGGTTTGAGGATGTCAGTGTGTGTTGGGTTTGGGGATGTCAGTGTGTGTCGGGAGTGGGAATGTCAGTGTGTGTCGGGATTTAGGATGTCAGTGTGTGTTGGGTTTGGGATGTTAGTGTGTGTCGGTGTGTCGGGAGTGGGAATGTCAGTGTGAGTAGGGATTGGGGAATGTCAGTGTGAGTCGGTGTGTCGGGTGTGGGAATATCAGTGTGTGTCGGGATTGGGGATATCAGTGTGTTTCGGGATTGGGGATGTCAGTGTGAGTCGGTGTGTCGGGAGTGGGAATGTCAGAGTGAGTCAGGATTGGGGATTTCAGTGTGAGCCGGGATTGGGGATGTCAGAGTGAGTCGGGATTGGGGATGTCAGTGTGTGTCGGGATTGGGGATGTCAGTGTGAGTCGGGATTGGGGATGTCAGTGTGTGTCGGGATTGGGGATGTCAGTGTGAGTCGGGATTGGGGATGTCAGAGTGAGTCGGGATTGGGGATGTCAGTGTGAGTCGGGATTGGGGATGTCAGAGTGAGTCGGGATTGGGGATGTCAGTGTGATTCGGGATTGGGGATGTCAGAATGAGTCGGGATTGGGGATGTCAGTGTGTGTCGGGATTGGGGATGTCAGTGTGTGATGGTTTGGGGATGTCAGTGTGTGTCGGGATTGGGGATGTCAGTGTGTGTCGGGATTGGGGGTGTCAGTGTGAGTCGGGATTGAGGATGTCAGTGTGTGTCGGGATTGGGGATGTCAGTGTGTGTCGGGAGTGGGAATGTCAGTGTGTGTTGGGTTTGGGGATGTCAGCGTGTGTCGGGATTGGGGATGTCAGTGTGTGTCGTGATTGGGGATGTCAGTGTGAGTCGGGAGTGGGAATGTCAGTGTGTGTCGGGATTGGGGATGTCAGTGTGAGTCGGGATTGGGGATGTCAGTGTGAGTCGGGATTGGGGATGTCAGTGTGTGTCGGGATTGGGGATATCAGTGTGAGTCGGGATTGGGGATGTCAGAGTGAGTCGGGATTGGGGATGTCAGTGTGAGTCGGGATTGGGGATGTCAGAGTGAGTCGGGATTGGGGATGTCAGTGTGAGTCGGGATTGGGGATGTCAGAGTGAGTCAGGATTGGGGATGTCAGTGTGAGTCGGGATTGGGGATGTCAGTGTGAGCAGGGATTGGGGATGTCAGTGTGTGTCGGGAGTGGGGATGTCAGTGTGTATCGGGTTTGAGGATGTCAGTGTGTGTTGGGTTTGGGGATGTCAGTGTGTGTCGGGAGTGGGAATGTCAGTGTGTGTCGGGATTTAGGATGTCAGTGTGTGTTGGGTTTGGGGATGTCAGTGTGAGTCGGGAGTGGGAATGTCAGTGTGTGTCGGGATTGGGGATGTCAGTGTGTGTCGGGATTGGGGATGTCAGTGTGTGTTGGGTTTGGGGATGTCAGTGTGAGTCAGGATTGGGGATGTCAGGGTGAGTCGTGATTGGGGATGTCAGTGTGAGTCGGGAGTGGGAATGTCTGTGTGTGTCGGGATTGAGGATGTCATTGTGTGTTGGGTTTGGGGATGTCAGTGTGTGATGGGTTTGGGGATGTCAGCGTGTGTCGGGATTGGGGATGCCAGTGTGTGTCGGGATTGGGGATGTCAGTGTGTGATGGTTTGGGGATGTCAGTGTGTGTCGGGATTGGGGATGTCAGTGTGTGTCGGGATTGGGGATGTCAGTGTGTGACGGGATTGGGGATGTCAGTGTGTGTCGGTATTGGGGATGTCAGTGTGTGACGGGATTGGGATGTCAGTGTGTGACGGGATTGGGGATGTCAGTGTCAGTCGGGATTGGGGAAATCAGTGTGTGTCGGGATTGGGGATGTCAGTGTGTGTCGGGATTGGGGATGTCAGTGTGAGTCGGGATTGGGGATGTCAATGTGTGGCGGGATTGGGGATGTCAGTGTGAGTCGGGATTGGGGATGTCAGTGTGTGACGGGATTGGGATGTCAGTGTGAGTCGGGATTGGGGATGTCAGTGTGAGTTGGGATTGGGGATGTCAGAGTGAGTCGGGATTGGGGATGTCAGAGTGAGTCGGGATTGGGGATGTCAGTGTGAGTCGGGATTGGGGATGTCAGTGTGAGTTTGGATTGGGGATGTCAGTGTGAGTCGGGATTGGGGATGTCAGAGTGAGTCGGAATTGGGGATGTCAGTGTGAGTCGGGATTGGGGATGTCAGTGTGAGTTGGGATTGGGGATGTCAGTGTGAGTTGGGATTGGGGATGTCAGTGTGAGTCGGGATTGGGGATGTCAGTGTGAGTCGGGATTGGGGATCAGTGTGTGTCAGGATTGGGGATCAGTGTGTGTCGGGATTGGGGATGTCAGTGCGTGTTGGGATTGGGATGTTAGTGTGTGTCGGTGTGTCGGGAGTGAGAATGTCAGTGTGAGTAGGGATTGGGGAATGTCAGTGTGAGTCGGTGTGTCGGGAGTGGGAATATCAGTGTGATTCGGGATTGGAGATATCAGTGTGTTTCGGGATTGGGGATGTCAGTGTGAGTCGGTGTGTCGGGAGTGGGAATGTCAGAGTGAGTCAGGATTGGGGATGTCAGTGTGAGTCGGGATTGGGGATGTCAGTGTGAGTCGGGATTGAGGATGTCAGTGTGTGTCGGGATTGGGGATGTCAGTGTGAGCCGGGATTGGGGATGTCAGAGTGAGTCGGGATTGGGGATGTCAGTGTGTGTCGGGATTGAGGATGTCAGTGTGAGTCGGGATTGGGGATGTCAATGTGTGTCGGGATTGGGGATGTCAGTGTGAGTCGGGATTGTGGATGTCAGAGTGAGTCGGGATTGGGGAAGTCAGAGTGAGTCGGGATTGGGGATGTCAGTGTGAGTCGGGATTGGGGATGTCAGAGTGAGTCGGGATTGGGGATGTCAGTGTGTGTCGGGATTGGGGATGTCAGTGTGAGCCGGGATTGGGGATGTCAGAGTGAGTCGGGATTGGGGATGTAAGTGTGAGTCGGGATTGGGGATGTCAGAGTGAGTCGGGATTGGGGATGTCAGAGTGAGTCGGGATTGGGGATGTCAGTGTGTGTCGGGATTGAGGATGTCAGTGTGCGTCGGGATTGGGGATGTCAGTGTGTGTCGGGATTGGGGATATCAGTGTGAGTCGGAATTGGGGATGTCAGAGTGAGTCGGGATTGGGGATGTCAGTGTGAGTCGGGATTGGGGATGTCAGTGTGAGTCGGGATTGGGGATGTCAGAGTGAGTCAGGATTGGGGATGTCAGTGTGAGTCGGGATTGGGGATGTCAGTGTGAGAAGGGATTGGGGATGTCAGTGTGTGTCGGGAGTGGGGATGTCAGTGTGTATCGGGATTGAGGATGTCAGTGTGTGTTGGGTTTGGGGATGTCAGTGTATGTCGGGAGTGGGAATGTCAGTGTGTGTTGGGATTGAGGATGTCAGTGTGTGTCGGGAGTGGGAATGTCAGTGTGTGTCGGGATTTAGGATGTCAGTGTGTGTTGGGTTTGGGGATGTCAGTGTGAGTCGGGAGTGGGAATGTCAGTGTGTGTCGGGATTGGGGATGTCAGTATGTGTCGGGATTGGGGATGTCAGTGTGTGTCGGGATTGGGGATGTCAGTGTGTGTCGTGTTTGGGGATGTCAGTGTGTGTTGGGTTTGGGGATGTCAGTGTGAGTCGGGATTGGGGATGTCAGTGTGAGTCGTGATTGGGGATGTCAGTGTGAGTCGGGAGTGGGAATGTCTGTGTGTGTCGGGATTGAGGATGTCAGTGTGTGTTGTGTTTGGGGATGTCAGTGTGTGATGGGTTTGGGGATGTCAGTGTGTGTCGGGATTGGGGATGTCAGTGTGTGTCGGGATTGGGGATGTCAGTGTGTGTCGGGATTGGGGATGTCAGTGTGTGTCGGGATTGGGGATGTCAGTGTGTGTTGGGTTTGGGGATGTCAGTGTGTGTCGGGATTGGGGATGTCAGTGTGTGTCGTGATTGGGGATGTCAGTGTGAGTTGGGAGTGGGAATGTCAGTGTGTGTCGGGATTGGGGATGTCAGTGTGAGTCAGGATTGGGGATGTCAGTGTGAGTCGGGATTGGGGATGTCAGTGTGAGTCGGGATTGGGGATGTCAGTGTGTGTCATGATTGGGGATGTCAGTGTGAGTCGGGAGTGGGAATGTCAGTGTGAGTCGGGATTGAGGATGTCAGTGTGTGTCGGGATTGGGGATGTCAGTGTGAGTCAGGATTGGGGATGTCAGTGTGTGTCGTGATTGGGGATGTCAGTGTGAGTCGGGAGTGGGAATGTCTGTGTGTGTCGTGATTGGGGATGTCAGTGTGAGTCGGGATTGGGGATGTCAGTGTGAGTCGGGATTGGGGATGTCAGTGTGAGTCGGGAGTGGGAATGTCAGTGTGAGTCGGGATTGAGGATGTCAGTGTGTGTTGGGTTTGGGGATGTCAGTGTGAGTCGGGATTGGGGATGTCAGTGTGTGTCGGGATTGAGGATGTCAGTGTGAGCCGGGATTGGGGATGTCCGGGTGAGTCGGGATTGGGATGTCAGTGTGTGACGGGATTGGGATGTCAGTGTGTGACGGGATTGGGGATGTCAGAGTGAGTCGGGCTTGGGGATGTCAGAGTGAGTCTAGATTGGGGATGTCAGTGTGTGTCGGGATTGAGGATGTCAGTGTGAGTCGGGATTGGGGATGTCAATGTGTGTCGGGATTGGGGATGTCAGTGTGAGTCGGGATTGTGGATGTCAGAGTGAGTCGGGATTGGGGAAGTCAGAGTGAGTCGGGATTGGGGATGTCAGTGTGAGTCGGGATTGGGGATGTCAGAGTGAGTCGGGATTGGGGATGTCAGTGTGTGTCGGGATTGGGGATGTCAGTGTGAGCCGGGATTGGGGATGTCAGAGTGAGTCGGGATTGGGGATGTAAGTGTGAGTCGGGATTGGGGATGTCAGAGTGAGTCGGGATTGGGGATGTCAGAGTGAGTCGGGATTGGGGATGTCAGTGTGTGTCGGGATTGAGGATGTCAGTGTGCGTCGGGATTGGGGATGTCAGTGTGTGTCGGGATTGGGGATATCAGTGTGAGTCGGAATTGGGGATGTCAGAGTGAGTCGGGATTGGGGATGTCAGTGTGAGTCGGGATTGGGGATGTCAGTGTGAGTCGGGATTGGGGATGTCAGAGTGAGTCAGGATTGGGGATGTCAGTGTGAGTCGGGATTGGGGATGTCAGTGTGAGAAGGGATTGGGGATGTCAGTGTGTGTCGGGAGTGGGGATGTCAGTGTGTATCGGGATTGAGGATGTCAGTGTGTGTTGGGTTTGGGGATGTCAGTGTATGTCGGGAGTGGGAATGTCAGTGTGTGTTGGGATTGAGGATGTCAGTGTGTGTCGGGAGTGGGAATGTCAGTGTGTGTCGGGATTTAGGATGTCAGTGTGTGTTGGGTTTGGGGATGTCAGTGTGAGTCGGGAGTGGGAATGTCAGTGTGTGTCGGGATTGGGGATGTCAGTATGTGTCGGGATTGGGGATGTCAGTGTGTGTCGGGATTGGGGATGTCAGTGTGTGTCGTGTTTGGGGATGTCAGTGTGTGTTGGGTTTGGGGATGTCAGTGTGAGTCGGGATTGGGGATGTCAGTGTGAGTCGTGATTGGGGATGTCAGTGTGAGTCGGGAGTGGGAATGTCTGTGTGTGTCGGGATTGAGGATGTCAGTGTGTGTTGTGTTTGGGGATGTCAGTGTGTGATGGGTTTGGGGATGTCAGTGTGTGTCGGGATTGGGGATGTCAGTGTGTGTCGGGATTGGGGATGTCAGTGTGTGTCGGGATTGGGGATGTCAGTGTGTGTCGGGATTGGGGATGTCAGTGTGTGTTGGGTTTGGGGATGTCAGTGTGTGTCGGGATTGGGGATGTCAGTGTGTGTCGTGATTGGGGATGTCAGTGTGAGTTGGGAGTGGGAATGTCAGTGTGTGTCGGGATTGGGGATGTCAGTGTGAGTCAGGATTGGGGATGTCAGTGTGAGTCGGGATTGGGGATGTCAGTGTGAGTCGGGATTGGGGATGTCAGTGTGTGTCATGATTGGGGATGTCAGTGTGAGTCGGGAGTGGGAATGTCAGTGTGAGTCGGGATTGAGGATGTCAGTGTGTGTCGGGATTGGGGATGTCAGTGTGAGTCAGGATTGGGGATGTCAGTGTGTGTCGTGATTGGGGATGTCAGTGTGAGTCGGGAGTGGGAATGTCTGTGTGTGTCGTGATTGGGGATGTCAGTGTGAGTCGGGATTGGGGATGTCAGTGTGAGTCGGGATTGGGGATGTCAGTGTGAGTCGGGAGTGGGAATGTCAGTGTGAGTCGGGATTGAGGATGTCAGTGTGTGTTGGGTTTGGGGATGTCAGTGTGAGTCGGGATTGGGGATGTCAGTGTGTGTCGGGATTGAGGATGTCAGTGTGAGCCGGGATTGGGGATGTCCGGGTGAGTCGGGATTGGGATGTCAGTGTGTGACGGGATTGGGATGTCAGTGTGTGACGGGATTGGGGATGTCAGAGTGAGTCGGGCTTGGGGATGTCAGAGTGAGTCTAGATTGGGGATGTCAGTGTGTGTCGGGATTGAGGATGTCAGTGTGAGTCGGGATTGGGGATGTCAGTGTGTGTCGGGATTGGGGATATCAGTGTGAGTCGGGATTGGGGATGTCAGAGTGAGTCGGGTTTGGGGATGTCAGTGTGAGTCGGGATTGGGGATGTCAGAGTGAGTCGGGATTGGGGATGTCAGTGTGAGTCGGGATTGGGGATGTCAGAGTGAGTCAGGATTGGGGATGTCAGTGTGAGTCGGGATTGGGGATGTCAGTGTGAGTAGGGATTGGGGATGTCAGTGTGTGTCGGGAGTGGGGATGTCAGTGTGTATCGGGATTGAGGATGTCAGTGTATGTTGGGTTTGGGGATGTCAGTGTATGTCGGGAGTGGGAATGTCAGTGTGTGTTGGGATTGAGGATGTCAGTGTGTGTCGGGAGTGGGAATGTCAGTGTATGTCGGGATTTAGGATGTCAGTGTGTGTTGGGTTTGGGGATGTCAGTGTGAGTCGGGAGTGGGAATGTCAGTGTGTGTTGGGTTTGGGGATGTCAGTGTGAGTCGGGATTGTGGATGTCAGTGTGAGTCGTGATTGGGGATGTCAGTGTGAGTCGGGAGTGGGAATGTCTGTGTGTGTCGGGATTGAGGATGTCAGTGTGTGTTGGGTTTGGCGATGTCAGTGTGTGATGGGTTTGGGGATGTCAGTGTGTGTCGGGATTGGGGATGTCAGTGTGTGTCGGGATTGGGGATGTCAGTGTGTGATGGTTTGGGGATGTCAGTGTGTGTCGGGATTGGGGATGTCAGTGTGTGTCGGGATTGGGGATGTCAGTGTGTGTCGGGATTGGGGATGTCAGTGTGTGTTGGGTTTGGGGATGTCAGTGTGTGTCGGGATTGGGGATGTCAGTGTGTGTCGTGATTGGGGATGTCAGTGTGAGTCGGGAGTGGGAATGTCAGTGTGTGTCGGGATTGGGGATGTCAGTGTGAGTCGGGATTGGGGATGTCTGTGTGAGTCGGGATTGGGGATGTCAGTGTGAGTCGGGATTGGGGATGTCAGTGTGTGTCGTGATTGAGGATGTCAGTGTGAGTCGGGAGTGGGAATGTCAGTGTGTGTCGGGATTGGGGATGTCAGTGTGTGTCGGGATTGGGGATGTCAGTGTGTGTTGGGTTTGGGGATGTCAGAGTGAGTCGGGATTGGGGATGTCAGTGTGTGTCGGGATTGGGGATGTCAGTGTGTGTTGGGTTTGGGGATGTCAGTGTGAGTCGGGATTGGGGATGTCAGTGTGAGTCGGGAGTGGGAATGTCAGTGTGTGTCGGGATTGGGGATGTCAGTGTGAGTCGGGATTGGGGATGTCAGTGTGAGTCGGGATTGGGGATGTCAGTGTGAGTCGGGATTGGGGATGTCAGTGTGTGTCGTGATTGGGGATGTCAGTGTGAGTCGGGAGTGGGAATGTCAGTGTGAGTCGGGATTGTGGATGTCAGTGTGTGTCGGGAGTGGGAATGTCAGTGTGTGTCGGGATTGGGGATGTCAGTGTGAGTCGGGAGTGGGAATGTCAGTGTGTGTCGTGATTGGGGATGTCAGTGTGTGTCGGGATTGGGGATGTCAGTGTGTGTCGGGATTGGGGATGTCAGTGTGTGTCGGGATTGGGGATGTCAGTGTGTGTTGGGTTTGGGGATGTCAGTGTGTGTCGGGATTGGGGATGTCAGTGTGTGTCGTGATTGGGGATGTCAGTGTGAGTCGGGAGTGGGAATGTCAGTGTGTGTCGGGATTGGGGATGTCAGTGTGAGTCGGGATTGGGGATGTCTGTGTGAGTCGGGATTGGGGATGTCAGTGTGTGTCGGGATTGGGGATGTCAGTGTGTGTTGGGTTTGGGGATGTCAGAGTGAGTCGGGATTGGGGATGTCAGTGTGTGTCGGGATTGGGGATGTCAGTGTGTGTTGGGTTTGGGGATGTCAGTGTGAGTCGGGATTGGGGATGTCAGTGTGAGTCGGGAGTGGGAATGTCAGTGTGTGTCGGGATTGGGGATGTCAGTGTGAGTCGGGATTGGGGATGTCAGTGTGAGTCGGGATTGGGGATGTCAGTGTGAGTCGGGATTGGGGATGTCAGTGTGTGTCGTGATTGGGGATGTCAGTGTGAGTCGGGAGTGGGAATGTCAGTGTGAGTCGGGATTGTGGATGTCAGTGTGTGTCGGGAGTGGGAATGTCAGTGTGTGTCGGGATTGGGGATGTCAGTGTGAGTCGGGAGTGGGAATGTCAGTGTGTGTCGTGATTGGGGATGTCAGTGTGAGTCGGGATTGGGGATGTCAGTGTGTGTCGTGATTGGGGATGTCAGTGTGTGTCGTGATTGGGGATGTCAGTGTGAGTCGGGAGTGGGAATGTCAGTGTGCGTCGGGATTCATGATGTCAGTGTGTGTTGGGTTTGGGGATGTCAGTGTGAGTCGGGATTGGGGATGTCAGTGTGTGTCGGGATTGAGGATGTCAGTGTGTGTTGGGTTTGGGGATGTCAGTGTGAGTCGGGATTGGGGATGTCAGTGTGATTCGTGATTGGGGATGTCAGTGTGTGATGGGTTTGGGGATGTCAGTGTGAGTCTGGAGTGGGAATGTCTGTGTGTGTCGGGATTGAGGATGTCAGTGTGTGTTGGGTTTGGGGATGTCAGTGTGTGATGGGTTTGGGGATGTCAGTGGGAGTCGGGATTGGGGATGTCTGTGTGTGTCGGGATTGAGGATGTCAGTGTGTGTTGGGTTTGGGGATGTCAGTGTGAGTCGGGAGTGGGAATGTCAGTGTGTGTCGGGATTCAGGATGTCAGTGTGTGTTGGGTTTGGGGATGTCAGTGTGAGTCGGGAGTGGGAATGTCAGTGTGTGTCGGGATTGAGGATGTCAGTGTGTGTTGGGTTTGGGGATGTCAGTGTGTGATGGGTTTGGGGATGTCAGTGTGTGTCGTGATTGGGGATGTCAGTGTGAGTCGGGATTGGGGATGTCAGTGTATGATGGTTTGGGGATGTCAGTGTGTGTCGGGATTGGGGATGTCAGTGTGTGTCGGGATTGGGGATGTCAGTGTATGATGGTCTGGGGATGTCAGTGTGTGTCGGGATTGGGGATGTCAGTGTATGATGGTTTGGGGATGTCAGTGTATGATGGTTTGGGGATGTCAGTGTGTGTCGGGATTGAGGATGTCAGTGTGTGTCGGGATTGGGGATGTCAGTGTGTGTCGGGATTGGGGATGTCAGTGTGTGTCGGGATTGGGGATGTCAGTGTATGATGATTTGGGGATGTCAGTGTGTGTCGGGATTGAGGATGTCAGTGTGTGTCGGGATTGGGGATGTCAGTGTGTGTCGGGATTGGGGATGTCAGTGTATGATGGTTTGGGGATGTCAGTGTGTGTCGGGATTGGGGATGTCAGTGTGTGTCGGGATTGGGGATGTCAGTGTGTGTTGGGTTTGGGGATGTCAGTGTGTGTCGGGATTGGGGATGTCAGTGTGAGTCGGGAGTGGGAATGTCAGTGTGAGTCGGGATTGAGGATGTCAGTGTGTGTTGGGTTTGGGGATGTCAGTGTGAGTCGGGATTGGGGATGTCAGTGTGTGTCGGGATTGGGGATGTCAGTGTGAGTCTGGATTGGGGATGTCAGTGTGTGTCGGGATTGGGGATGTCAGTGTGAGTCGGGAGTGGGAATGTCAGTGTGAGTCGGGATTGAGGATGTCAGTGTGTGTTGGGTTTGGGGATGTCAGTGTGAGTCGAGATTGGGGATGTCAGTGTGTGTCGGGATTGTGGATGTCAGTGTGTGTCGGGATTGAGGATGTCAGTGTGTGTTGGGTTTGGGGATGTCAGTGTGAGTCGGGATTGGGGATGTCAGTGTGTGTCGGGATTGGGGATGTCAGTGTATGATGGTTTGGGGATGTCAGTGTGTGTCGGGATTGGGGATGTCAGTGTGAGTCGAGATTGGGGATGTCAGTGTGTGTCGGGATTGAGGATGTCAGTGTGTGTTGGGTTTGGGGATGTCAGTGTGAGTCGGGATTGGGGATGTCAGTGTGTGTTGGGTTTGGGGATGTCAGTGTGAGTCAGGATTGGGGATGTCAGTGTGAGTCGTGATTGGGGATGTCAGTGTGAGTCGGGAGTGGGAATGTCTGTGTGTGTCGGCATTGAGGATGTCAGTGTGTTTTGGGTTTGGGGATGTCAGTGTGTGATGGGTTTGGGGATGTCAGTGTGTGTTGGGTTTGGGGATGTCAGTGTGTGTCGGGATTGGGGATGTCAGTGTGTGTCGGGATTGGGGATGTCAGTGTATGATGGTTTGGGGATGTCAGTGTGTGTCGGGATTGGGGATGTCAGTGTGTGTCGGGATTGGGGATGTCAGTGTGTGTTGGGTTTGGGGATGTCAGTGTGTGTCGGGATTGGGGATGTCAGTGTGTGTCGTGATTGGGGATGTCAGTGTGAGTCGGGATTGGGGATGTCAGTGTGTGTCGTGATTGGGGATGTCAGTGTGAGTCGGGAGTGGGAATGTCAGTGTGAGTCGGGATTGAGGATGTCAGTGTGTGTCGGGATTGGGGATGTCAGTGTGAGTCGGGATTGGGGATGTCAGTGTGAATCGGGAGTGGGAATGTCAGTGTGTGTCGTGATTGGGGATGTCAGTGTGTGTTGGGTTTGGGGATGTCAGTGTGAGTCGGGATTGGGGATGTCAGTGTGTGTCGGGATTGAGGATGTCAGTGTGAGCCGGGATTGGGGATGTCAGTGTGAGTCGGGATTGGGGATGTCAGAGTGAGTCGGAATTGGGGATGTCAGTGTGAGTCGGGATTGGGGATGTCAGAGTGAGTCAGGATTGGGGATGTCAGTGTGAGTCGGGATTGGGGATGTCAGTGTGAGAAGGGATTGGGGATGTCAGTGCGTGTCGGGAGTGGGGATGTCAGTGTGTATCGGGATTGAGGATGTCAGTGTGTGTTGGGTTTGGGGATGTCAGTGTATGTCGGGAGTGGGAATGTCAGTGTGTGTTGGGATTGAGGATGTCAGTGTGTGTCGGGAGTGGGAATGTCAGTGTGTGTCGGGATTTAGGATGTCAGTGTGTGTTGGGTTTGGGGATGTCAGTGTGAGTCGGGAGTGGGAATGTCAGTGTGTGTCGGGATTGGGGATGTCAGTATGTGCCGGGATTGGGGATGTCAGTGTGTGTCGGGATTGGGGATGTCAGTGTGTGTCGTGTTTGGGGATGTCAGTGTGTGTTGGGTTTGGGGATGTCAGTGTGAGTCGGGATTGGGGATGTCAGTGTGAGTCGTGATTGGGGATGTCAGTGTGAGTCGGGAGTGGGAATGTCTGTGTGTGTCGGGATTGAGGATGTCAGTGTGTGTTGTGTTTGGGGATGTCAGTGTGTGATGGGTTTGGGGATGTCAGTGTGTGTCGGGATTGGGGATGTCAGTGTGTGTCGGGATTGTGGATGTCAGTGTGTGTCGGGATTGGGGATGTCAGTGTGTGTCGGGATTGGGGATGTCAGTGTGTGTTGGGTTTGGGGATGTCAGTGTGTGTCGGGATTGGGGATGTCAGTGTGTGTCGTGATTGGGGATGTCAGTGTGAGTTGGGAGTGGGAATGTCAGTGTGTGTCGGGATTGGGGATGTCAGTGTGAGTCGGGATTGGGGATGTCAGTGTGAGTCGGGATTGGGGATGTCAGTGTGAGTCGGGATTGGGGATGTCAGTGTGTGTCGTGATTGGGGATGTCAGTGTGAGTCGGGAGTGGGAATGTCAGTGTGAGTCGGGATTGAGGATGTCAGTGTGTGTCGGGATTGGGGATGTCAGTGTGAGTCGGGATTGGGGATGTCAGTGTATGATGGTCTGGGGATGTCAGTGTGTGTCGGGATTGGGGATGTCAGTGTATGATGGTTTGGGGATGTCAGTGTATGATGGTTTGGGGATGTCAGTGTGTGTCGGGATTGGGGATGTCAGTGTGTGTCGGGATTGGGGATGTCAGTGTGTGTCGGGATTGGGGATGTCAGTGTATGATGATTTGGGGATGTCAGTGTGTGTCGGGATTGAGGATGTCAGTGTGTGTCGGGATTGGGGATGTCAGTGTGTGTCGGGATTGGGGATGTCAGTGTATGATGGTTTGGGGATGTCAGTGTGTGTCGGGATTGGGGATGTCAGTGTGTGTCGGGATTGGGGATGTCAGTGTGTGTTGGGTTTGGGGATGTCAGTGTGTGTCGGGATTGGGGATGTCAGTGTATGATGGTTTGGGGATGTCAGTGTGTGTCGGGATTGGGGATGTCAGTGTGTGTCGGGATTGGGGATGTCAGTGTGTGTTGGGTTTGGGGATGTCAGTGTGTGTCGGGATTGGGGATGTCAGTGTGAGTCGGGAGTGGGAATGTCAGTGTGAGTCGGGATTGAGGATGTCAGTGTGTGTTGGGTTTGGGGATGTCAGTGTGAGTCGGGATTGGGGATGTCAGTGTGTGTCGGGATTGGGGATGTCAGTGTGAGTCGGGATTGGGGATGTCAGTGTGTGTCGGGATTGGGGATGTCAGTGTGAGTCGGGAGTGGGAATGTCAGTGTGAGTCGGGATTGAGGATGTCAGTGTGTGTTGGGTTTGGGGATGTCAGTGTGAGTCGAGATTGGGGATGTCAGTGTGTGTCGGGATTGTGGATGTCAGTGTGTGTCGGGATTGAGGATGTCAGTGTGTGTTGGGTTTGGGGATGTCAGTGTGAGTCGGGATTGGGGATGTCAGTGTGTGTCGGGATTGGGGATGTCAGTGTATGATGGTTTGGGGATGTCAGTGTGTGTCGGGATTGGGGATGTCAGTGTGAGTCGAGATTGGGGATGTCAGTGTGTGTCGGGATTGAGGATGTCAGTGTGTGTTGGGTTTGGGGATGTCAGTGTGAGTCGGGATTGGGGATGTCAGTGTGTGTTGGGTTTGGGGATGTCAGTGTGAGTCAGGATTGGGGATGTCAGTGTGAGTCGTGATTGGGGATGTCAGTGTGAGTCGGGAGTGGGAATGTCTGTGTGTGTCGGCATTGAGGATGTCAGTGTGTTTTGGGTTTGGGGATGTCAGTGTGTGATGGGTTTGGGGATGTCAGTGTGTGTTGGGTTTGGGGATGTCAGTGTGTGTCGGGATTGGGGATGTCAGTGTGTGTCGGGATTGGGGATGTCAGTGTATGATGGTTTGGGGATGTCAGTGTGTGTCGGGATTGGGGATGTCAGTGTGTGTCGGGATTGGGGATGTCAGTGTGTGTTGGGTTTGGGGATGTCAGTGTGTGTCGGGATTGGGGATGTCAGTGTGTGTCGTGATTGGGGATGTCAGTGTGAGTCGGGATTGGGGATGTCAGTGTGTGTCGTGATTGGGGATGTCAGTGTGAGTCGGGAGTGGGAATGTCAGTGTGAGTCGGGATTGAGGATGTCAGTGTGTGTCGGGATTGGGGATGTCAGTGTGAGTCGGGATTGGGGATGTCAGTGTGAATCGGGAGTGGGAATGTCAGTGTGTGTCGTGATTGGGGATGTCAGTGTGTGTTGGGTTTGGGGATGTCAGTGTGAGTCGGGATTGGGGATGTCAGTGTGTGTCGGGATTGAGGATGTCAGTGTGAGCCGGGATTGGGGATGTCAGTGTGAGTCGGGATTGGGGATGTCAGAGTGAGTCGGAATTGGGGATGTCAGTGTGAGTCGGGATTGGGGATGTCAGAGTGAGTCAGGATTGGGGATGTCAGTGTGAGTCGGGATTGGGGATGTCAGTGTGAGAAGGGATTGGGGATGTCAGTGCGTGTCGGGAGTGGGGATGTCAGTGTGTATCGGGATTGAGGATGTCAGTGTGTGTTGGGTTTGGGGATGTCAGTGTATGTCGGGAGTGGGAATGTCAGTGTGTGTTGGGATTGAGGATGTCAGTGTGTGTCGGGAGTGGGAATGTCAGTGTGTGTCGGGATTTAGGATGTCAGTGTGTGTTGGGTTTGGGGATGTCAGTGTGAGTCGGGAGTGGGAATGTCAGTGTGTGTCGGGATTGGGGATGTCAGTATGTGTCGGGATTGGGGATGTCAGTGTGTGTCGGGATTGGGGATGTCAGTGTGTGTCGTGTTTGGGGATGTCAGTGTGTGTTGGGTTTGGGGATGTCAGTGTGTGTCGGGATTGTGGATGTCAGTGTGTGTCGGGATTGGGGATGTCAGTGTGTGTCGGGATTGGGGATGTCAGTGTGTGTTGGGTTTGGGGATGTCAGTGTGTGTCGGGATTGGGGATGTCAGTGTGTGTCGTGATTGGGGATGTCAGTGTGAGTTGGGAGTGGGAATGTCAGTGTGTGTCGGGATTGGGGATGTCAGTGTGAGTCGGGATTGGGGATGTCAGTGTGAGTCGGGATTGGGGATGTCAGTGTGAGTCGGGATTGGGGATGTCAGTGTGTGTCGTGATTGGGGATGTCAGTGTGAGTCGGGAGTGGGAATGTCAGTGTGAGTCGGGATTGAGGATGTCAGTGTGTGTCGGGATTGGGGATGTCAGTGTGAGTCGGGATTGGGGATGTCAGTGTATGATGGTCTGGGGATGTCAGTGTGTGTCGGGATTGGGGATGTCAGTGTATGATGGTTTGGGGATGTCAGTGTATGATGGTTTGGGGATGTCAGTGTGTGTCGGGATTGGGGATGTCAGTGTGTGTCGGGATTGGGGATGTCAGTGTGTGTCGGGATTGGGGATGTCAGTGTATGATGATTTGGGGATGTCAGTGTGTGTCGGGATTGAGGATGTCAGTGTGTGTCGGGATTGGGGATGTCAGTGTGTGTCGGGATTGGGGATGTCAGTGTATGATGGTTTGGGGATGTCAGTGTGTGTCGGGATTGGGGATGTCAGTGTGTGTCGGGATTGGGGATGTCAGTGTGTGTTGGGTTTGGGGATGTCAGTGTGTGTCGGGATTGGGGATGTCAGTGTGAGTCGGGAGTGGGAATGTCAGTGTGAGTCGGGATTGAGGATGTCAGTGTGTGTTGGGTTTGGGGATGTCAGTGTGAGTCGGGATTGGGGATGTCAGTGTGTGTCGGGATTGGGGATGTCAGTGTGAGTCGGGATTGGGGATGTCAGTGTGTGTCGGGATTGGGGATGTCAGTGTGAGTCGGGAGTGGGAATGTCAGTGTGAGTCGGGATTGAGGATGTCAGTGTTTGTTGGGTTTGGGGATGTCAGTGTGAGTCGAGATTGGGGATGTCAGTGTGTGTCGGGATTGTGGATGTCAGTGTGTGTCGGGATTGAGGATGTCAGTGTGTGTTGGGTTTGGGGATGTCAGTGTGAGTCGGGATTGGGGATGTCAGTGTGTGTCGGGATTGGGGATGTCAGTGTATGATGGTTTGGAGATGTCAGTGTGTGTCGGGATTGGGGATATCAGTGTGAGTCGAGATTGGGGATGTCAGTGTGTGTCGGGATTGAGGATGTCAGTGTGTGTTGGGTTTGGGGATGTCAGTGTGAGTCGGGATTGGGGATGTCAGTGTGTGTTGGGTTTGGGGATGTCAGTGTGAGTCAGGATTGGGGATGTCAGTGTGAGTCGTGATTGGGGATGTCAGTGTGAGTCGGGAGTGGGAATGTCTGTGTGTGTCGGCATTGAGGATGTCAGTGTGTTTTGGGTTTGGGGATGTCAGTGTGTGATGGGTTTGGGGATGTCAGTGTGTGTTGGGTTTGGGGATGTCAGTGTGTGTCGGGATTGGGGATGTCAGTGTGTGTCGGGATTGGGGATGTCAGTGTATGATGGTTTGGGGATGTCAGTGTGTGTCGGGATTGGGGATGTCAGTGTGTGTCGGGATTGGGGATGTCAGTGTGTGTTGGGTTTGGGGATGTCAGTGTGTGTCGGGATTGGGGATGTCAGTGTGTGTCGTGATTGGGGATGTCAGTGTGAGTCGGGATTGGGGATGTCAGTGTGTGTCGTGATTGGGGATGTCAGTGTGAGTCGGGAGTGGGAATGTCAGTGTGAGTCGGGATTGAGGATGTCAGTGTGTGTCGGGATTGGGGATGTCAGTGTGAGTCTGGATTGGGGATGTCAGTGTGAATCGGGAGTGGGAATGTCAGTGTGTGTCGTGATTGGGGATGTCAGTGTGTGTTGGGTTTGGGGATGTCAGTGTGAGTCGGGATTGGGGATGTCAGTGTGTGTCGGGATTGAGGATGTCAGTGTGAGCCGGGATTGGGGATGTCAGTGTGAGTCGGGATTGGGGATGTCAGAGTGAGTCGGAATTGGGGATGTCAGTGTGAGTCGGGATTGGGGATGTCAGAGTGAGTCAGGATTGGGGATGTCAGTGTGAGTCGGGATTGGGGATGTCAGTGTGAGAAGGGATTGGGGATGTCAGTGCGTGTCGGGAGTGGGGATGTCAGTGTGTATCGGGATTGAGGATGTCAGTGTGTGTTGGGTTTGGGGATGTCAGTGTATGTCGGGAGTGGGAATGTCAGTGTGTGTTGGGATTGAGGATGTCAGTGTGTGTCGGGAGTGGGAATGTCAGTGTGTGTCGGGATTTAGGATGTCAGTGTGTGTTGGGTTTGGGGATGTCAGTGTGAGTCGGGAGTGGGAATGTCAGTGTGTGTCGGGATTGGGGATGTCAGTATGTGTCGTGATTGGGGATGTCAGTGTGTGTCGGGATTGGGGATGTCAGTGTGTGTCGTGTTTGGGGATGTCAGTGTGTGTTGGGTTTGGGGATGTCAGTGTGAGTCGGGATTGGGGATGTCAGTGTGAGTCGTGATTGGGGATGTCAGTGTGAGTCGGGAGTGGGAATGTCTGTGTGTGTCGGGATTGAGGATGTCAGTGTGTGTTGTGTTTGGGAATGTCAGTGTGTGATGGGTTTGGGGATGTCAGTGTGTGTCGGGATTGGGGATGTCAGTGTGTGTCGGGATTGTGGATGTCAGTGTGTGTCGGGATTGGGGATGTCAGTGTGTGTCGGGATTGGGGATGTCAGTGTGTGTTGGGTTTGGGGATGTCAGTGTGTGTCGGGATTGGGGATGTCAGTGTGTGTCGTGATTGGGGATGTCAGTGTGAGTTTGGAGTGGGAATGTCAGTGTGTGTCGGGATTGGGGATGTCAGTGTGAGTCGGGATTGGGGATGTCAGTGTGAGTCGGGATTGGGGATGTCAGTGTGAGTCGGGATTGGGGATGTCAGTGTGTGTCGTGATTGGGGATGTCAGTGTGAGTCGGGAGTGGGAATGTCAGTGTGAGTCGGGATTGAGGATGTCAGTGTGTGTCGGGATTGGGGATGTCAGTGTGAGTCGGGATTGGGGATGTCAGTGTATGATGGTCTGGGGATGTCAGTGTGTGTCGGGATTGGGGATGTCAGTGTATGATGGTTTGGGGATGTCAGTGTATGATGGTTTGGGGATGTCAGTGTGTGTCGGGATTGGGGATGTCATTGTGTGTCGGGATTGGGGATGTCAGTGTGTGTCGGGATTGGGGATGTCAGTGTATGATGATTTGGGGATGTCAGTGTGTGTCGGGATTGAGGATGTCAGTGTGTGTCGGGATTGGGGATGTCAGTGTGTGTCGGGATTGGGGATGTCAGTGTATGATGGTTTGGGGATGTCAGTGTGTGTCGGGATTGGGGATGTCAGTGTGTGTCGGGATTGGGGATGTCAGTGTGTGTTGGGTTTGGGGATGTCAGTGTGTGTCGGGATTGGGGATGTCAGTGTGAGTCGGGAGTGGGAATGTCAGTGTGAGTCGGGATTGAGGATGTCAGTGTGTGTTGGGTTTGGGGATGTCAGTGTGAGTCGGGATTGGGGATGTCAGTGTGTGTCGGGATTGGGGATGTCAGTGTGAGTCGGGATTCGGGATGTCAGTGTGTGTCGGGATTGGGGATGTCAGTGTGAGTCGGGAGTGGGAATGTCAGTGTGAGTCGGGATTGAGGATGTCAGTGTTTGTTGGGTTTGGGGATGTCAGTGTGAGTCGAGATTGGGGATGTCAGTGTGTGTCGGGATTGTGGATGTCAGTGTGTGTCGGGATTGAGGATGTCAGTGTGTGTTGGGTTTGGGGATGTCAGTGTGAGTCGGGATTGGGGATGTCAGTGTGTGTCGGGATTGGGGATGTCAGTGTATGATGGTTTGGGGATGTCAGTGTGTGTCGGGATTGGGGATGTCAGTGTGAGTCGAGATTGGGGATGTCAGTGTGTGTCGGGATTGAGGATGTCAGTGTGTGTTGGGTTTGGGGATGTCAGTGTGAGTCGGGATTGGGGATGTCAGTGTGTGTTGGGTTTGGGGATGTCAGTGTGAGTCAGGATTGGGGATGTCAGTGTGAGTCGTGATTGGGGATGTCAGTGTGAGTCGGGAGTGGGAATGTCTGTGTGTGTCGGCATTGAGGATGTCAGTGTGTTTTGGGTTTGGGGATGTCAGTGTGTGATGGGTTTGGGGATGTCAGTGTGTGTTGGGTTTGGGGATGTCAGTGTGTGTCGGGATTGGGGATGTCAGTGTGTGTCGGGATTGGGGATGTCAGTGTATGATGGTTTGGGGATGTCAGTGTGTGTCGGGATTGGGGATGTCAGTGTGTGTCGGGATTGGGGATGTCAGTGTGTGTTGGGTTTGGGGATGTCAGTGTGTGTCGGGATTGGGGATGTCAGTGTGTGTCGTGATTGGGGATGTCAGTGTGAGTCGGGATTGGGGATGTCAGTGTGTGTCGTGATTGGGGATGTCAGTGTGAGTCGGGAGTGGGAATGTCAGTGTGAGTCGGGATTGAGGATGTCAGTGTGTGTCGGGATTGGGGATGTCAGTGTGAGTCGGGATTGGGGATGTCAGTGTGAATCGGGAGTGGGAATGTCAGTGTGTGTCGTGATTGGGGATGTCAGTGTGTGTTGGGTTTGGGGATGTCAGTGTGAGTCGGGATTGGGGATGTCAGTGTGTGTCGGGATTGAGGATGTCAGTGTGAGCCGGGATTGGGGATGTCAGTGTGAGTCGGGATTGGGGATGTCAGAGTGAGTCGGAATTGGGGATGTCAGTGTGAGTCGGGATTGGGGATGTCAGAGTGAGTCAGGATTCGGGATGTCAGTGTGAGTCGGGATTGGGGATGTCAGTGTGAGAAGGGATTGGGGATGTCAGTGCGTGTCGGGAGTGGGGATGTCAGTGTGTATCGGGATTGAGGATGTCAGTGTGTGTTGGGTTTGGGGATGTCAGTGTATGTCGGGAGTGGGAATGTCAGTGTGTGTTGGGATTGAGGATGCCAGTGTGTGTCGGGAGTGGGAATGTCAGTGTGTGTCGGGATTTAGGATGTCAGTGTGTGTTGGGTTTGGGGATGTCAGTGTGAGTCGGGAGTGGGAATGTCAGTGTGTGTCGGGATTGGGGATGTCAGTATGTGTCGGGATTGGGGATGTCAGTGTGTGTCGGGATTGGGGATGTCAGTGTGTGTCGTGTTTGGGGATGTCAGTGTGTGTTGGGTTTGGGGATGTCAGTGTGAGTCGGGATTGGGGATGTCAGTGTGAGTCGTGATTGGGGATGTCAGTGTGAGTCGGGAGTGGGAATGTCTGTGTGTGTCGGGATTGAGGATGTCAGTGTGTGTTGTGTTTGGGGATGTCAGTGTGTGATGGGTTTGGGGATGTCAGTGTGTGTCGGGATTGGGGATGTCAGTGTGTGTCGGGATTGTGGATGTCAGTGTGTGTCGGGATTGGGGATGTCAGTGTGTGTCGGGATTGGGGATGTCAGTGTGTGTTGGGTTTGGGGATGTCAGTGTGTGTCGGGATTGGGGATGTCAGTGTGTGTCGTGATTGGGGATGTCAGTGTGAGTTGGGAGTGGGAATGTCAGTGTGTGTCGGGATTGGGGATGTCAGTGTGAGTCGGGATTGGGGATGTCAGTGTGAGTCGGGATTGGGGATGTCAGTGTGAGTCGGGATTGGGGATGTCAGTGTGTGTCGTGATTGGGGATGTCAGTGTGAGTCGGGAGTGGGAATGTCAGTGTGAGTCGGGATTGAGGATGTCAGTGTGTGTCGGGATTGGGGATGTCAGTGTGAGTCGGGATTGGGGATGTCAGTGTGTGTCGTGATTGGGGATGTCAGTGTGAGTCGGGAGTGGGAATGTCTGTGTGTGTCGTGATTGGGGATGTCAGTGTGAGTCGGGATTGGGGATGTCAGTGTGAGTCGGGATTGGGGATGTCAGTGTGAGTCGGGAGTGGGAATGTCAGTGTGAGTCGGGATTGAGGATGTCAGTGTGTGTTGGTTTGGGGATGTCAGTGTGAGTCGGGATTGGGGATGTCAGTGTGTGTCGGGATTGAGGATGTCAGTGTGAGCCGGGATTGGGGATGTCAGGGTGAGTCGGGATTGGGATGTCAGTGTGTGACGGGATTGGGATGTCAGTGTGTGACGGGATTGGGGATGTCAGAGTGAGTCGGGATTGGGGATGTCAGAGTGAGTCTAGATTGGGGATGTCAGTGTGTGTCGGGATTGAGGATGTCAGTGTGAGTCGGGATTGGGGATGTCAGTGTGTGTCGGGATTGGGGATATCAGTGTGAGTCGGGATTGGGGATGTCAGAGTGAGTCGGGATTGGGGATGTCAGTGTGAGTCGGGATTGGGGATGTCAGAGTGAGTCGGGATTGGGGATGTCAGTGTGAGTCGGGATTGGGGATGTCAGAGTGAGTCAGGATTGGGGATGTCAGTGTGAGTCGGGATTGGGGATGTCAGTGTGAGTAGGGATTGGGGATGTCAGTGTGTGTCGGGAGTGGGGATGTCAGTGTGTATCGGGATTGAGGATGTCAGTGTGTGTTGGGTTTGGGGATGTCAGTGTATGTCGGGAGTGGGAATGTCAGTGTGTGTTGGGATTGAGGATGTCAGTGTGTGTCGGGAGTGGGAATGTCAGTGTATGTCGGGATTTAGGATGTCAGTGTGTGTTGGGTTTGGGGATGTCAGTGTGAGTCGGGAGTGGGAATGTCAGTGTGTGTCGGGATTGGGGATGTCAGTGGGTGTCGGGATTGGGGATGTCAGTGTGTGTTGGGTTTGGGGATGTCAGTGTGAGTCGGGATTGGGGATGTCAGTGTGAGTCGTGATTGGGGATGTCAGTGTGAGTCGGGAGTGGGAATGTCTGTGTGTGTCGGGATTGAGGATGTCAGTGTGTGTTGGGTTTGGGGATGTCAGTGTGTGATGGGTTTGGGGATGTCAGTGTGTGTCGGGATTGGGGATGTCAGTGTGTGATGGTTTGGGGATGTCAGTGTGTGTCGGGATTGGGGATGTCAGTGTGTGTCGGGATTGGGGATGTCAGTGTGTGTCGGGATTGGGGATGTCAATGTGTGTTGGGTTTGGGGATGTCAGTGTGTGTCGGGATTGGGGATGTCAGTGTGTGTCGTGATTGGGGATGTCAGTGTGAGTCGGGAGTGGGAATGTCAGTGTGTGTCGGGATTGGGGATGTCAGTGTGAGTCGGGATTGGGGATGTCAGTGTGAGTCGGGATTGGGGATGTCAGTGTGAGTCGGGATTGGGGATGTCAGTGTATCGTGATTGAGGATGTCAGTGTGAGTCGGGAGTGGGAATGTCAGTGTGTGTCGGGATTGGGGATGTCAGTGTGTGTCGGGATTGGGGATGTCAGTGTGTGTTGGGTTTGGGGATGTCAGAGTGAGTCGGGATTGGGGATGTCAGTGTGTGTCGGGATTGGGGATGTCAGTGTGTGTTGGGTTTGGGGATGTCAGTGTGAGTCGGGATTGGGGATGTCAGTGTGAGTCGGGAGTGGGAATGTCAGTGTGTGTCGGGATTGGGGATGTCAGTGTGAGTCGGGATTGGGGATGTCAGTGTGAGTCGGGATTGGGGATGTCAGTGTGTGTCGTGATTGGGGATGTCAGTGTGAGTCGGGAGTGGGAATGTCAGTGTGAGTCGGGATTGAGGATGTCAGTGTGTGTCGGGAGTGGGAATGTCAGTGTGTGTCGGGATTGGGGATGTCAGTGTGAGTCGGGAGTGGGAATGTCAGTGTGTGTCATGATTGGGGATGTCAGTGTGAGTCGGGATTGGGGATGTCAGTGTGTGTCGTGATTGGGGATGTCAGTGTGAGTCGGGAGTGGGAATGTCAGTGTGCGTCGGGATTCAGGATGTCAGTGTGTGTTGGGTTTGGGGATGTCAGTGTGAGTCGGGATTGGGGATGTCAGTGTGTGTCGGGATTGAGGATGTCAGTGTGTGTTGGGTTTGGGGATGTCAGTGTGAGTCGGGATTGGGGATGTCAGTGTGAGTCGTGATTGGGGCTGTCAGTGTGTGATGGGTTTGGGGATGTCAGTGTGAGTCTGGAGTGGGAATGTCTGTGTGTGTCGGGATTGAGGATGTCAGTGTGTGTTGGGTTTGGGGATGTCAGTGTGTGATGGGTTTGGGGATGTCAGTGGGAGTCGGGATTGGGGATGTCTGTGTGTGTCGGGATTGAGGATGTCAGTGTGAGTCGGGATTGGGGATGTCAGTGTGTGATGGGTTTGGGGATGTCAGTGTGTGACGGGATTGGGGATGTCAGTGTGAGTCGGGATTGGGGATGTCAGAGTGAGTCGGGATTGGGGATGTCAGTGTGAGTCGGGAGTGGGAATGTCAGTGTGTGTCGGGATTGAGGATGTCAGTGTGTGATGGTTTGGGGATGTCAGAGTGAGTCGGGATTGGGGATGTCAGAGTGAGTCGGGATTGGGGATGTCAGTGAGAGTCGGGATTGGGGATGTCAGAGTGAGTCGGGATTGGGGATGTCAGTGTGAGTCGGGAGTGGGAATATCAGTGTGCGTCGGGATTGAGGATGTCAGTGTGTGTTGGGTTTGGGGATGTCAGTGTGAGTCGGGAGTGGGAATGTCAGTGTGTGTCGGGATTGAGGATGTCAGTGTGTGTTGGGTTTGGGGATGTCAGTGTGAGTCGGGAGTGGGAATGTCAGTGTGTGTCGGGATTGAGGATGTCAGTGTGTGTTGGGTTTGGGGATGTCAGTGTGAGTCGGGATTGGGAATGTCAGTGTGTGTCGTGATTGGGGATGTCAGTGTGTGTTGGGTTTGGGGATGTCAGTGTGAGTCGGGAGTGGGAATGTCAGTGTGTGTCGGGATTGAGGATGTCAGTGTGTGTTGGGTTTGGGGATGTCAGTGTGTGATGGGTTTGGGGATGTCAGTGTGTGTCGTGATTGGGGATGTCAGTGTGAGTCGGGATTGGGGATGTCAGTGTATGATGGTTTGGGGATGTCAGTGTGTGTCGGGATTGGGGATGTCAGTGTGTGTCGGGATTGGGGATGTCAGTGTATGATGGTCTGGGGATGTCAGTGTGTGTCGGGATTGAGGATGTCAGTGTATGATGGTTTGGGGATGTCAGTGTATGATGGTTTGGGGATGTCAGTGTGTGTCGGGATTGGGGATGTCAGTGTGTGTCGGGATTGGGGATGTCAGTGTGTGTCGGGATTGGGGATGTCAGTGTATAATGATTTGGGGATGTCAGTGTGTGTCGGGATTGAGGATGTCAGTGTGTGTCGGGATTGGGGATGTCAGTGTGTGTCGGGATTGGGGATGTCAGTGTATGATGGTTTGGGGATGTCAGTGTGTGTCGGGATTGGGGATGTCAGTGTGTGTCGGGATTGGGGATGTCAGTGTGTGTTGGGTTTGGGGATGTCAGTGTGTGTCGGGATTGGGGATGTCAGTGTGAGTCGGGAGTGGGAATGTCAGTGTGAGTCGGGATTGAGGATGTCAGTGTGTGTTGGGTTTGGGGATGTCAGTGTGAGTCGGGATTGGGGATGTCAGTGTGTGTCGGGATTGGGGATGTCAGTGTGAGTCGGGATTGGGGATGTCAGTGTGTGTCGGGATTGGGGATGTCAGTGTGAGTCGGGAGTGGGAATGTCAGTGTGAGTCGGGATTGAGGATGTCAGTGTGTGTTGGGTTTGGGGATGTCAGTGTGAGTCGAGATTGGGGATGTCAGTGTGTGTCGGGATTGAGGATGTCAGTGTGTGTCGGGATTGAGGATGTCAGTGTGTGTTGGGTTTGGGGATGTCAGTGTGAGTCGGGATTGGGGATGTCAGTGTGTGTCGGGATTGGGGATGTCAGTGTATGATGGTTTGGGGATGTCAGTGTGTGTCGGGATTGGGGATGTCAGTGTGAGTCGAGATTGCGGATGTCAGTGTGTGTCGGGATTGAGGATGTCAGTGTGTGTTGGGTTTGGGGATGTCAGTGTGAGTCGGGATTGGGGATGTCAGTGTGTGTTGGGTTTGGGGATGTCAGTGTGAGTCAGGATTGGGGATGTCAGTGTGAGTCGTGATTGGGGATGTCAGTGTGAGTCGGGAGTGGGAATGTCTGTGTGTGTCGGCATTGAGGATGTCAGTGTGTGTTGGGTTTGGGGATGTCAGTGTGTGATGGGTTTGGGGATGTCAGTGTGTGTTGGGTTTGGGGATGTCAGTGTGTGTCGGGATTGGGGATGTCAGTGTGTGTCGGGATTGGGGATGTCAGTGTATGATGGTTTGGGGATGTCAGTGTGTGTCGGGATTGGGGATGTTAGTGTGTGTCGGGATTGGGGATGTCAGTGTGTGTTGGGTTTGGGGATGTCAGTGTGTGTCGGGATTGGGGATGTCAGTGTGTGTCGTGATTGGGGATGTCAGTGTGAGTCGGGAGTGGGAATGTCAGTGTGTGTCGGGATTGGGGATGTCAGTGTGAGTCGGGATTGGGGATGTCAGTGTGAGTCGGGATTGGGGATGTCAGTGTGAGTCGGGATTGGGGATGTCAGTGTGTGTCGTGATTGGGGATGTCAGTGTGAGTCGGGAGTGGGAATGTCAGTGTGAGTCGGGATTGAGGATGTCAGTGTGTGTCGGGATTGGGGATGTCAGTGTGAGTCGGGATTGGGGATGTCAGTGTGAATCGGGAGTGGGAATGTCAGTGTGTGTCGTGATTGGGGATGTCAGTGTGTGTTGGGTTTGGGAATGCCAGTGTGAGTCGGGATTGGGGATGTCAGTGTGTGTCGGGATTGAGGATGTCAGTGTGAGCCGGGATTGGGGATGTCAGGGTGAGTCGGGATTGGGATGTCAGTGTGTGACGGGATTGGGATGTCAGTGTGTATTGGGTTTGGGGATGTCAGTGTGAGTCGGGATTGGGGATGTCAGTGTGTGTCGGGATTGAGGATGTCAGTGTGAGCCGGGATTGGGGATGTCAGGGTGAGTCGGGATTGGGATGTCAGTGTGTGACGGGATTGGGATGTCATTGTGTGACGGGATTGGGGATGTCAGTGTGTGTCGGGATTGGGGATGTCAGTGTGTGTTGGGTTTGGGGATGTCAGTGTGTGACGGGATTGGGGATGTCAGTGTGAGTCGTGATTGGGGATGTCAGTGTGAGTCGGGAGTGGGAATGTCAGTGTGTGTCGGGATTGGGGATGTCAGTGTGAGTCGGGAGTGGGAATGTCAGTGTGAGTCGGGATTGAGGATGTCAGTGTGTGTTGGGTTTGGGGATGTCAGTGTGAGTCGGGATTGGGGATGTCAGTGTGTGTCGGGATTGAGGTTGTCAGTGTGAGCCGGGATTGGGGATGTCAGTGTGTGACGGGATTGGGGATGTCAGTGTGTGTTGGGTTTGGGGATGTCAGTGTGAGTCGGGATTGGGGATGTCAGTGTGAGTCGTGATTGGGGATGTCAGTGTGAGTCGGGAGTGGGAATGTCAGTGTGTGTCGGGATTGGGGATGTCAGTGTGAGTCGTGATTGGGGATGTCAGTGTGTGTTGGGTTTGGGGATGTCAGTGTGAGTCGGGAGTGGGAATGTCAGTGTGTGTCGGGATTGGGGATGTCAGTGTGAGTCGGGAGTGGGAATGTCAGTGTGTGTCGGGATTGGGGATGTCAGTGTGTGACGGGATTGGGATGTCAGTGTGAGTCGGGAGTGGGAATGTCAGTGTGAGTCGGGATTGAGGATGTCAGTGTGTGTTGGGTTTGGGGATGTCAGTGTGAGTCGGGATTGGGGATGTCAGTGTGTGTCGGGATTGAGGTTGTCAGTGTGAGCCGGGATTGGGGATGTCAGTGTGTGACGGGATTGGGATGTCAGTGTGTGACGGGATTGGGGATGTCAGTGTGTGTTGGGTTTGGGGATGTCAGTGTCAGTCGGGATTGGGGATGTCAGTGTGAGTCGTGATTGGGGATGTCAGTGTGAGTCGGGAGTGGGAATGTCAGTGTGTGTCGGGATTAGGGATGTCAGTGTGAGTCGTGATTGGGGATGTCAGTGTGTGTTGGGTTTGGGGATGTCAGTGTGAGTCGGGAGTGGGGATGTCAGTGTGTGACGGGATTGGGATGTCAGTGTGTGACGGGATTGGGGATGTCAGTGTGTGTCGGGATTGGGAATGTCAGTGTGAGTCGTGATTGGGGATGTCAGTGTGAGTCGGGATTGGGGATGTCAGTGTGAGTCGTGATTGGGGATGTCAGTGTGAGTCGGGATTGGGGATGTCAGTGTGAGTCGGGAGTGGGAATGTCAGTGTGTGTCGTGATTGGGGATGTCAGTGTGAGTCGGGAGTGGGAATGTCAGTGTGTGACGGGATTGAGGATGTCAGTGTGTGTCGGGATTGGGAATGTCAGTGTGAGTCGTGATTGGGGATGTCAGTGTGAGTCGGGATTGGGGATGTCAGTGTGAGTCGTGATTGGGGATGTCAGTGTGAGTCGGGATTGGGGATGTCAGTGTGAGTCGGGAGTGGGAATGTCAGTGTGTGTCGTGATTGGGGATGTCAGTGTGAGTCGGGAGTGGGAATGTCAGTGTGTGACGGGATTGAGGATGTCAGTGTGTGTTGGGTTTGGGGATGTCAGTGCGGATACAGAGTTGTTGTTCAGGATATCTTTGTTTGGGCAATTCCAGGCAGCGTTATACAATGTGTTTCTCTGGTGAAGATGAGTATTTGTAAGTCCCTGGGCAGTTGGAGCTCCTGGAATTTGGCTTTCATTTCCTGGAACAACAACACAAGTTTCACAGCATCCATTTCTGCCTCGTAACTTCGAATTATAATTGCTGAGGCGTTGAAGTGATGGTGCTGAGTTGAGCCAACTTGCCTGCCCCCTCAGTGTTAGAAAGCTGCACTCACTAACGGTCGGTGACAGAGCATTGTCTTTAACAGCCTGCCCAATCTGTTCATGGTCAGTGCCAGGGTTAGAATGCCATTGTCGTGCTCCCTTGCCCTCACTGGGGGTCACTCAGCCGTTGATCCTCGGCTTCCTGCGGTCACTGCTCTCTCATTCTGAGCGGTGCCTCACAAACTGTGCGGTGACAGCTGGAGAATGATGCTGCCCAGTTGCAATCTGCTCTTCATTAAGAAACGTTCAAAAGTTCACTGCGAGAAATACATGGCATACGGGACAGACAATTAATATTATTTAAATTCCTGCTCTCAATCTGCTGATCTATGGGGTCGCCTCAGTCCGATTCAGAAGGACTCTCATGCTGTTCCTCCTCCTGTCCCAGCCTCCAGCCACCCCGCCCCAAGTCTCTCGAAGGAATCATCCCATACTTTTTCCTAAGTGTAGGTCTCGGTGAGAATACCAGGGAGAATATCAGAGGGCGGTGGGGGGTGGGGGGCGGGGGGGGATCTCACCGTACACTCAGCCTCTTTAACAACACTTTCCGCCCACACCATGTGATTCACGCCGCGGTCGTGGTGGCTTGCGTCAGATTTTTTCGTCCTGGGAAAACGTAACCTCTGTAATCACTGGGGGGGGGGGGTGCTTCTTTTATACACCTCCCAATACTCCTTCCCAGTCCAATCGGGGAGATGGCTGTCAGGAAAACAGCGCCGCATTTCACCGAGGGAGACCTCACCAAACCCCTGTATAGTGTGAAGACATCCTGTACCCGAGATCAACCAGACGTCCATAAAGCAAGGTCCCGCCTGGGAGACTCTGGCCGTGATAGTGAGTGCCAGCTCACCCAAAGGAGTATGGAGCTACAGTGCCGAAAGAAGATGAATGACCTTGTTTGCGCAGCTAGGGTAAGTCTGTCTCCTCGTGTCTCCCACTGCACCCCTAACACATCCATCATACCTACACGGTGATCTCTCTCTCTCTCAACCGCCTCACGGGGTCCTAACAAGGGCGGCACGGTGGCACAGTGGTTAGCACTACTGCTTCACAGTGCCAAGGACCCGGGTTCAATTCCAGCCTCAGGTTACTGTCTGTGTAAAAATTAAAGCGGCTTGAATATGCAATGAGAGAAAAAGAAAGAGATAGAGAGGAAAGGGAAAAAGAGAGAGTTTGAACTTCGAAAAATGGCTATGAAACATGAAAATCAGTTAAAATTGGCAGACGCAAAGGGACACGTACAGTTGGAGGAGATGGATGAGGATAATGAGACAGAGCGGCATAGTCGAAGATGTGGTAGTGATCTATTTAAACATGTCCAAGCATTGCCAAGGTTTGACGAGAAGGAGGTAGACACCTTTTTCATTTCATTTGAGAAGGTAGCTAAACAAATGCAATGGCCACAGGACATGTGGGTATTACTGATTCAAACAAAGCTGGTTGGTAGGGTCAGTGAAGTGTTTGCATCACTACCGGAGGAGATATCTGGAACGTATGAGGAGGTGAAGAAATCCATCTTAAGTGCATATGAGCTAGTGCCTGATGCTTACAGTAAGAAGTCTTACAACACCAGGTTAAAGTCCAACACATTTGTTTCGATGTCACTAGCTTTCGGAGCGCTGCTCCTTCCTCAGGTGAATGAAGAGGTATGTCCCAGAAACATATATATAGACAGATTCAAAGATGCCAGACAATGCTTGGAATGCAAGCATTAGCAGGTGATTAAATCTTTACAGACCCAGAGATGGGGTAACCCCAGGTTAAAGAGGTGTGAATTGTGTCAAGCCAGGACAGTTGGTAGGATTTTGCAGGCCAGATGGTGACATTGAAGCTTGCAGCCAAAGTTTTAGATATTTAAGGAAAGAATTTGGTCAAACATACATGGAGTTTGAAAGGCTCAAACAGAGTAATTTTGATAGGTGGATAAGGGCTTTGAAATTAGACCAAACTTATGAAGCTCTAAGAGAAATTAGACTTTTGGAGGAGTTTAAAAATTCAATTCCTGATGTAGTGAGAACTAATGTGGAAGAACAGAGGGTTAAAACTGCGAGATTAGCAGCAGATGATTATGAATTAGTTCATATGTCAAAGATTGGTTTCCGACATCAGTTTCAGCCTGTGAGGGATAGAAACTGGGGACATGAGAAATACTCAAGTGATAAAGGTGAAGGTGATCTGATGGGAGACAATAAAGAGAGTGTACCTCAGATTAAAAAAGAAATCCAGGAAGGTGGAAAAGAAATGAAAAGTTTCAAATGTTTTCACTGTAATAAACTAGGCCATGTAAAGTCACAGTGTTGGTGGTTGAAGAAAGCACTGGGAAGGCTGATGTGGTAAAACAGGATAAGACAGAGGGACTTGTTAGAGTGGTAAAGGAAAGCCCAAGGGAAGCAAAGGAGGTGCCAACGATTGTACAGCCTGTTCAAGAAGTAATTGTTAAGAAGGTGCCAGACATCTTTAAAGAATTTACTTGTGTGGGTAAAGTTTACTCATGTGTATCAGGAGGAGCAGGTAAAGAAGTCACAATTTTAAGAGATACAGGGGCTAGTCAATCTTTAATGGTAAGAGATGACGTATTATGTAGTTTGGGAAGAATGTTGCTAGAAAAGGTGGTGATATGTGGAATTCAGGGTGAGAGGAGTAGCGTTCCATTATATAAGGTAAGGTTGGAAAGTCCAGTGAAGGGTGGTGAAGTGGTAGTAGGAGTAATAGATAAACTACCTTGTTCAGGAATACAGTTTATCTTGGGTAATGATATAGCTGGATCGCAAGTGGGGTTGATGCCTACTGGGGTTAATAAGCCAGTGGAAAATCAGACAACTGAAGGATTGAAGGAAGAATATCCTGGGATTTTTCCGGATTGTGTAGTAACAAGGTCGCAAAGTCACAGGTTAAGACAAGACGAGAAATCAAAGAGTGAAGATGAAGTTGAAGTGCAATTATCAAAAACGTTTTTTGATCAGATGGTTGAAAAAAACCCAAGAACAGATAGAGGATGAGGCGGATATTTTTAGTTCAGGAAAATTGCCGGAGTTACAACAGAAAGATGTAGAAATAAAACGGATATATCAGAAAGCATATACAGAAGAGGAATCTGAGAGTATACCAGAGTGTTATTACTGTAAAAGTGATGTCTTGATGGGAAAATGGAGACCTGTACATTAGCAGGCGGATGAAAAGTGGGCAGAAGTTCATCAAGTAGTATTGCCGGTAGGGTATGGAAAGGAGGTGTTGCGAGTTGCACATGAGGTACCAGTGGGAGGTCATTTGGGAATAAGGAAAACTGAAGCAGTGATAAAACCAGCGCCCTTAATACCCATTCCAGCATTTGAGGAACCTTTTACGAGGGTCCTAATTGATTGTGTAGGACCGCTTCCTAAAACCAAAAGTGGGAATCAATATCTTTTGACTATAATGGATGTGTCTACTAGGTTTCCAGAGGCCAGTATGTAATAATACAGCTAAAAGGATTGTGGAGGAGTTAGTTAAATTCTTTACTAGATATGGACTACCCACAGAAATTCAATCAGATCAAGGATCGAATTTTACTTCAAAGTTATTCAAAGAAGTTATGGATAGTTTAGGAATAAAACAATTTAAATCAACTGCATACCATCCAGAATCGCAGGGAGCGTTAGAAAGGTGGCATCAGACATTAAAGACAATGTTGAGGGCGCACTGTCAAGATTATCCAGAGGATTGGGATAAAGGAATCCCATTCGTATTGTTCGCAATTAGGGATGCACCTAATGAGTCTACCAAATTTAGTCCTTTTGAACTAATCTTTGGTCACGAGGCAAGAGGACCACTTAAATTGATTAAGGAAAAATTGGTGGGTGAGAAATCAGAAATTACACTATTGGATTACGTGTCAAATTTTAGGGAACGATTAAATAGAGCAGGTGAATTGGCTAGACAACATTTGAAAGTTGCACAAAATGTGATGAAACGGGTAGCAGACAAGAAATCCAAAGTTTGTCGTTTTGCTAGCGGGGATAAAGTTTTAGTGTTGTTACCAGTGGTAGGTAAGCCTTTAAAAGCTAGGTTTTCTGGCATGTATCAGATTGAAAGGAAATTAAGTGAGGTGAATTATGTGGTAAAAACACCAGATAGAAGGAAAACTCACCGAGTGTGTCATGTGAATATGCTTAAAAGGTACTTTGAAAGCAAAGGAGAGAAAAAGGAGGTTTTAATGATTTTAACTCAAAGTGACGAACCAAATCCAGATGACTGTGAATTTGACATACCTCAAATTAAATTGGTCAATGAGGATGTTCTTAAAAATTGGGATGAATTGTTAAGTTACCTTCCAGAGGAAAAACGAACTGACCTGAAAGAGTTATTGATATCACGTGGGCAAGTTTGTAGAGATAAATTGGGAAGTACTAAAATGGCTATACATGATGTAGATGTGGGGAATGCTGTTCCTATCAAACAACATCCATATAGACTTAACCCTTTAAAATTGGCACAGGTTAACAGAGAGATTGAGAGTATGCTTAAAAATGGCATAATTGAAGTGGGTTGCAGCCAATGGAGCTCACCCATAGTGATGGTACCTAAACCAGACAGTACCCAATGGTTGTGTGTGGACTACAGAAAGGGGAATGCAGTTACAAGAACGGACTCTTATCCTATCCCACGTTTGAAGGATTGCTTTGAGAAAGTGGGACAATCTGCGTCTATTTCCAACTTCCAGACATGGAAAGAACATTTAAAACATTGTATGGAGTTCTTCGATTGACTTCAGAAGGCGGGTTTGGTGATGAACCTAGCCGAAAGTGAATTTGGAGAAGCCTGAATCACTTTCCTTGAGGAGTTTCCGATCCCCTCAAGACAAAGGGAAATAATGCGATCTCTTAGCATGAATGAATTTGATCAAACTTTTGTGCAAAAAATGTGTGGCATGATTACTCCACTGATGGACTTGCTAAAGAAACTCCAAAAATGTCAATGGACAGCAGACTTTCAACATGCATTTGACTGCCTGAAAGCTGTGGTAACCAATATTCCTAAGATGTTAAAACATGCTGCTGTGCAGAGGGACCTGGGTGTGCTGGTGCACGAGTCGCAAAAAGTTGGTGTGCAGGTGCAACAGGTGATTCAGAAGGCTAATCGAGTTTTGTCTTTCATTGCTAGAGGGATGGAGTTCAAGACTAGGGAGGTTATGCTGCAATTGTATAGGGTGTTGGTGAGGCCGCATCTGGAGTATTGTGTTCAGTTTTGGTCTCCTTACCTGAGAAAGGACATATTGGCAGCGGAGATTCACTAGGTTGATCCCAGAGTTGAGGGGATTAGATTATGACGAGAGATTGAGTAGACTGGGACTGTACTCATTGGAGATTAGAAGGATGCGAGGGGATCTTACTGAAACATATAAAATTATGAAGGGAATAGATAGGATAGATGCGGGCAGGTTGTTTCCACTGGTCGGGGAAAGCAGAACTAGGGGGCATAGCCTCAAAATAAGGGGAAGCAGATTTAGGACGGAGTGTAGGAGGAACTTCTTCACCCAAAGCGTTGTGAATCTCTGGAATTCCTTGCCCAGTGAAGCAGTTGAGGCTCCTTCTTTAAACGTTTTTAAGAAAAAGATAGATACCTTTCTAAAGAATAAAGGGATTCGGGGATATGGTGTACGGACCGGAGAGTGGAGCTGAGTCCACAAAGATCAGCCATGATCTCATTAAATGGCGGAGCAGGCTCGAGGAGCCAGATAGCCTTCTCCTGTTCCTTGTTCTTATGTTCCTGTATTGTAGAATTGCAAGGGACTCTGTGGCCAGATCGAACTAAAGAATCTGATTCTGAAGAGAAATGCCGAGGAGTAGAGGAATGATGGATTGTGCAGAGACTTTGTTCAAAGAGACTGTCAATCGAGAAGGATTTCGGTTGGAGGAAGGAGAACAAAGGAAAATGGACTATATTATTATACGTGTTTGCGTGTGTTTTTTTTAAAAACAAAAAGGTATATTTACTGTGTACATTTCTTAGTGGATGGTGCAAAAGTGAAAAATGAAACCATCTTGAAGTTGATGGTTTATTTTTTTTCTTGGGGGGAGGTGTCATGTGAGAGTACCTTTAAGAAATGGATGTTTAAGCAATGTACCTTTAAGGAATGAAGCTGATCATATTACTGAAGTGATGTTAGAGCTGAGCTCACATCTGCTGTTGGTTTCAGTTTGAGAGAGCAGCTTGGGTGTGTCTGTGTGTTTACAGAGAGCTGCAGGAAGAAAAGCAAGGTGCTGGAGCTGAAGTCAACCAAGCTGATATATCTCTGCCATCCAACAGAAAATATATATTAACTGTGACCTGGTGTGTTACTGTTTTGAAGGTTTGAAGCCTTTTGGATGTTTGAAGGAACATTTTGAGGGAGTATTTAGTGTTGTATTATTTTCGGGGTCATCTTTGAAGTAAGGGGTGTTAAGTGGTCCAATGTTTATTTAAAAGGTTAAGTTGAGTTCGTGGAATAAAGATTGATTTGTGTTAAAAACCACGTGTCCATAATTGTAATACCACACCTGGGAAACAAGCCGTGTGCTTCAAAAGCAACAATCCATTAAAGGGGGAGGTTGGTTGAGCTTCATGATGCATTTTGGGGTTCTGAAAACACCTCTCCCATAACAGGAGTTTGCACTTTCTCCCCATGTCTGTGTGGCTTTCCTCCGGGTACTCCGGTTTCCTCCCACGGTCCAACAATGTGCAGGTTAGGTGGATTGGCCATGCTAAATTACCCTTAGTGTCCAGGTTAGGTTATGGGATTATGGGGATACGTAGAGGTGGACACTTGTGGGTCCTGATGCCCTCCCGTTCCGAGACGAGAAATCTATCATTGGCCAGCAGCATAAAGTGCTACTGATAGAACCCGTGTCTTTTTTCCAACGAATAGAAGAAGGTGGAGTTGTGGTCCAGGTCCATGAGGAACTGGATCTGTGACCTCCCGTATGCACCGTGGGAGCCGACAAGTTGCAGGTGCCCTTCCTCTCTCTGTACACCAGCCGCAAGTCAGATCCTCATTGGGCTGAGCGAGACGTGACTCCAGGTCGAGCACCTCCTTCTCCAACTCCTCAACCCTGGATTTCCACCTCGCATACTCCTGACAGAAGGGACTGACTAAGTCTTGCCCACGTCAAGGTGATTCAGAAGGCTAATCGAGTTATCTCAGGGGGGGAAAGCCTACCCGCTTCCTTCTCCTGCTGGCCCAGAATTGACAAAACGAGCCCAGGAACCGCTCGTCCTCCAGCAACAGGTTGTTAAAGTGCCAGTACGCGGACCATGAGATGGAGCGAGCTCCGCCCACACTAGTGGTCCGAGCATGGCACCTGCTGCACAGAAGCAGCTGGAACACAGGGCAGGTATGCCTCTGAAATGTAAAGGCGGTCGATTCTGGACATTCCGTCTCTCGACCTCACATAAGTGAACACGTCGGAATCAGGATGGAGAAATCGCCAGACGTCCACCAAGTCGAGGGACCCAACCAGGTCCCTCAACCTCAACTTCACCACTACTGGGCACCGTGTAGGTGGTTCTTTGTCCCAAGGGTGCAGTTGAAACCTCCTCCCGAGGTTGATGCACTCGCCCACGTCAATGAAGATGAGAAGAGTGGGCACTTGTCCAAAAAATGTTGTTTGCTGCTAGCCAGGCAGGATAGCATAGATATTCACTAAGTGAAGCACCACCCCCCCCCTCCCCCCTCGCAGGCCATTCGGTGTAGCAATTTGATTTTATTTGATTTAAATTTGTCACGTGTACCAAGATACAGTGAAAAGTATTGTTCTGTGAACAGTCCAGACAGATCGTTCCAGACATGAAAAACATAGGATATTTGATAAATACACAATGTAAATACATAGACATCCGGTGAAGCACACAGAGTGTAATGCTAACTCGTGCAATCGGCCTGGCACTGGGTCCTTGACCCCCAAGAGTACCGGCTCAAAATGTGGGGCCACCAAGATAGCTACCCCACCAGAATGGGAGGCCTGGTGACTCGTAGACACCCCCTCACCACTCCAGAAGCCACGTGGCTTCATCCCCGGAACGGTGTGGGTTTCTTGTAGGTAGCACATGCATAATTCCTGTACCGGACAACCGCGAGGTTCTGGAACCTGCGCTGTGCCCCTCTGCTGCAATTGATGGTCACCTTCATGTTAGAAACGTTTTGCTCCTGTCACCATCACGACTTTAAGGCTCAGAGGGAGAGGCACATGTGTCCCTCCACCCGTTCAGGAGCCCGGTGAGGAAGTCGTTCAGCCGGCGCTCGTTCCCCGCACATGTCCAGCGTCCCTTTACCATAGGCACGGGCGTACCGGACCGGCCGGGTCTGACCAGCTGGATTCTGAGGCTCATTTCCTTCAGGCTGAGCGGGAGCGGCGCTTCCCCGGTGCAAACCTCCCCCAACTAATGGAGATGGGGGAGGAGGAGCTCACTGAGGACGGAGGGCAGGACATTTGATAATATTAATCTCTGGGCTGTGGTCGCCTGTGGATCCACCAGCAGGAGTATTCCATCCACCGTGAGCCCCCTTTCCAGGGTGTGAAGAATACCACATTTTCGAGGCTGTGACAATGGCCCAGGGGCCGGCAACCCAGTTTTCTGATTCAGAAGTTTTCTGATTCTGAATTTAAATGGCTTCTGGACGATGGGGGGAGCAAAGACCGAGGGCGCCACTGCTCCTGAAAAGGTGTACCTAGAGGGCTCGCCTCCAACAAAAAAAGGTGTTGTTGTAGGGTTTTGCTACACCTACTCCAAATGGTCATTGTTATGTTTATCATAAGGGAGAGAAAAGAGTTATAAAAGAAGGCCCTCTCTCCATGGTGTTAGATTGAGACACGCGGAGAGGGAAGACAGAGAGGCATAGGAGGGAATAGAATAGGTGGGGCGCAGGATGGACATGTGCCCTAGGTCAGGTGGAGTGGAGGGCGGGTTGATTTGCAAGTTTTCCTTCAATTGATGGGGGAGGAAGGGAACTTGGGCCGAAGAGGGGCCCAGCCAACGATAGCCTTTTCTTCACCTCCTCACCCACCTCCTCTTGCACCCTCTCTCCCCCTCTCATACAAATCCTCTGTACAAACCTGCTTTTCCTCCTCCTGTTTCAGGCTGTAAGCTTCCAGGCCTTAGGTCCTGGGCCCCTTGCATGTGAAGCCTGCAATTTGCAGTCAACTTCATGCTCAGAGGGCACCCTCATTCTCCCGACTCTCATGGGCTGTGGATTAAACGACTCTTCCAACTCGAACAGCCAGCCACCCAGACACTAATCCCTGACAACCTGGCCTCCATTAAGTTCCATGTGGGGGTTTATTCTCACTGCAGTCATCCTCCCCCCTCTTCAGGTCTCTTGAGACTGGAAAACACCCCTTCTCAGAGCCCCCCACTCTGTCGTTGCAGCCTGGCATCTCATGGGGCAACACCCATGATCCATGAACCTCACAGTGAGGGTACTGATGACCTGAGCCTGCTGATCTCGGTTTTAGAAAGCTGTTGTAAATCGCGCCAGCGTGATGTCCTGCTGGTTGTAAATCGCGCCAGCGTGATGTCCTGCTGGTTGTAAATCGCGCCAGCGTGATGTCCTGCTGGTTGTAAATCGCGCCAGCGTGATGTCCTGCTGGTTGTAAATCGCGCCAGCGTGATGTCCTGCTTGTTGTAAATCGCGCCAGCGTGATGTTCTGCTGGTTGTAAATCGCGCCAGCGTGATGTCCTGCTGGTTGTAAATCGCACCAGCGTGATGTCCTGCTGGTTGTAAATCGCGCCAGCGTGATGTCCTGCTGGTTGAAAATCGCGCCAGCGTGATGTCCTGCTGGTTGTAAATCGCGCCAGCGTGATGTCCTGCTGGTTGTAAATCGCGCCAGCGTGATGTCCTGCTGGTTGTAAATCGCGCCAGCGTGATGTCCTGCTGGTTGTAAATCGCACCAGCGTGATGTCCAGCTGGTTGTAAATCGCGCCAGCGTGATGTCCTGCTGATTGTAAATCGCGCCAGCGTGATGTTCTGCTGGTTGTAAATCGCGCCAGCGTGATGTCCTGCTGGGTGTAAATCGCGCCAGCGCGATGTCCAGCTGGTTGTAAATCGTGCCAGCGTGATGTCCTGCTGGTTGTAAATCGCGCCAGCGTGATGTTCTGCTGGTTGTAAATCGCACCAGCGTGATGTTCTGCTGGTTGTAAATCGCACCAGTGTGATGTCCTGCTGGTTGTAAATCGCGCCAGCGTGATGTCCTGCTGGTTGTAAATCGCGCCAGCGTGATGTTCTGCTGGTTGTAAATCGCGCCAGCGTGATGTTCTGCTGGTTGTAAATCGCGCCAGCGTGATGTCCTGCTGGTTGTAAATCGCACCAGCGCGATGTCCAGCTGGTTGTAAATCGCGCCAGCGTGATGTCCTGCTGGTTGTAAATCGCGCCAGCGTGATGTCCTGCTGGTTGTAAATCGCGCCAGCGTGATGTTCTGCTGGTTGTAAATCGCGCCAGCGTGATGTCCTGCTGGTTGTAAATCGCGCCAGCGTGATGTCCTGCTGGTTGTAAATCGCGCCAGCGTGATGTCCTGCTGGTTGTAAATCGCGCCAGCGTGATGTCCTGCTGGTTGTAAATCGCGCCAGCGTGATGTTCTGCTGATTGTAAATCGCGCCAGCGTGATGTCCTGCTGGTTGTAAATCGCGCCAGCGTGATGTCCTGCTGGTTGTAAATCGCGCCAGCGGGATGTTCTGCTGGTTGTAAATCGCGCCAGCGTGATGTCCTGCTGGTTGTAAATCGCACCAGTGTGATGTCCTGCTGGTTGTAAATCGCGCCAGCGTGATGTCCTGCTGGTTGTAAATCGCGCCAGCGTGATGTCCTGCTGGTTGTAAATCGCGCCAGCGTGATGTCCTGCTGGTTGTAAATCGCACCAGTGTGATGTCCTGCTGGTTGTAAATCGCGCCAGCGTGATGGCCTGCTGGTTGAAAATCGCGCCAGCGTGATGTTCTGCTGGTTGTAAATCGCGCCAGCGTGATGTTCTGCTGGTTGTAAATCGCACCAGCGTGATGTCCTGCTGGTTGTAAATCGCACCAGCGCGATGTCCTGCTGGTTGTAAATCGCGCCAGCGTGATGTCCTGCTGGTTGTAAATCGCGCCAGCGTGATGTTCTGCTGGTTGTAAATCGCGCCAGCGTGATGTCCTGCTGGTTGTAAATCGCGCCAGCGTGAGGTCCTGCTGGTTGTAAATCGCGCCAGCGTGATGTCCTGCTGGTTGTAAATCACGCCAGCGTGATGTCCTGCTGGTTGTAAATCGCGCCAGCGTGATGTCCTGCTGGTTGTAAATCGCGCCAGCGTGATGTTCTGCTGGTTGTAAATCGCGCCAGCGTGATGTCCTGCTGGTGTGCAATGAATATTCAGTGAGGGGGCAGAGTCTCGTTGGATGGCTAGTTAATAAGATGCTAATGTATTTAAATGAGGTACCCGGCCCCCCCTGCAGGGTTCTCATATGTCACTGGCGAGGGGCCAGGAAAATTGGAAAATATTTCCTGATTCTCGCCATATTTTGCATCCGCATTGCCATTCTCGCTGACTGCAACGTAGGCTGAAAATTGCCCGCTCCCTGCCCCAGGCTCGTGACTCCAGCCCCCCTGTCTCAGACTCCCTGTTCCCAGACTCTCTGTCACAGAATTCCTGCCCCCAGACTCCCCCCCCAGACTCAGTGCCCCAAAAACTCATTGCCCCCAGACTCCCTGCCCCCAGACTCCCTGCCCCCAGACGCCCTGCCCCCAGACGCCCTGCCCCCAGACATCCTGCCCCCAGACGCCCTGCCCCCAGACGCCCTGCCCCCAGACATCCTGCCCCCAGACTTCCTGCCCCCAGACTCCCTGCCCCCAGACGCCCTGCCCTCAGACGCCCTGCCCCCAGACTCCCCCCCCAGACTCAGTGCCCCAAAAACTCATTGCCCCCAGACTCCCTGCCCCCAGACTCCCTGCCCCCAGACTCCCTGCCCCCAGACTCCCTGCCCCCAGACTCCCTGCCCCCAGATGGCTTGCCCCCAGACTCCCTCCCCCAGACTCCCTGCCCCCAGACTCCCTCCCCCAGACTCAGTGGCCCCAAACTCCCTGCCCCCAGACTCACAGCCCCCCTCTCCCTGCCCCAGACTCCCAGCCCCTGTCTCCCAGCCCCGTCTCCCTGACCCAGATACTCTGCTCCCAGACTCCCTGTCCAGACTCCCTGCCCCCAGACACCCAGCCCCCAGACTCCCTGCCCCAGACTCCCTGCCCCCAGACTCCCTGCACCCAGACTCCCTGCCCCCAGACGCCCTGCCCCCAGACTCCCTGTCTCCAGACTCCCTGCCCCCAGACTCCCAGCCCCCAGACTCCCTGCCCCAGACCCCCATCCCCCAGACTCCCTGCCCCAGACTCCCTGCCATCAGACTCCCAGCCCCTGTCTCCCTGCCCCCAGATTCCCTGCCCCCAGACTCCCTGCCCCCAGACTCCCTGCCCCCAGACTCCCTGCCCTAGACCCCCAGCCCCCAGACTCCCTGCCCCAGACTCCCTACCCCAGACTCCCAGCCCCTGTCTCCCTGCCCCCAGATTCCCTGCCCCCAGATTCTCTGCCCCCAGACTCCCTGGCCCCAGACTCCCTGCCCCCAGACTCCCTGCCCCCAGACGCCCTGCCCCCAGACGCCCTGCCCCCAGACTCCCTGCCCCCAGACTCCCTGCCACCAGACTCCCTGCCCCCAGATTCCATGCCCCCAGATTCCCTGCCCCCAGACGCCCTGCCCCCAGACGCCCTGCCCCCAGACGCCCTGACCCCAGACACCCTGCCCCCAGACACCCTGCCCCCAGACTCTTTGCCCCCAGACTCCCTGCCCCCAGACTCCCTGCCCCCAGACTCCCAGCCCCCAGACTCCCTTCCACCAGACTCCCTCCTCCAGATTCACTGCCCCCAGACTCCCAGCCCCCGTCTCCCTGCCCCAGACTCCCAGCCCCGTCTCCCAGCCCTCGTCTTCCTGCCCCAGATAATCTGCTCCCAGACTCCCTGTGCAGACTCCCTGCCCCCAGACTCCCAGCCCCCAGGCTCCCTGCCCCAGACCGCCAGCCCCCAGACCCCCAGCTCCCAGACTCCCTGTCCAGACCCCCAGCCCCCAGACTCCCTGCCCCAGACTCCCAGCCCCTGTCTGCCTGCCCCAGATTCCCTGCCGCCAGATTCTCTGCCACCAGACTCCCTATCCCCAGACTCCCAGCCCCTGTCTCAGACGCCCTGCCCTCAGACTCCCTGTCCCCAGACTCCCAGCCCCTGTCTCCCTGCCCCAGACTCCCTTCCCCAGACTCCCTGCCCCGAGCCCCCAGATTCCCTGCCCCCAGACTCCCAGCCCCAGACTCCCTGTCCAAACTCCCTGCCCCCAAACTCCCAGCCCCCAGACTCCCAGCCCCCGTCTCCCTGCCCCAGACTCCCTGCCCCCAGACTCCCTGCCCCCAGACGCCCTGCCCCCAGACGCCCTGCCCCCAGACTCCCTGCCCCCAGACTCCCTGCCCCCAGACTCCCTGCCCCCAGATTCCCTGCCCCCAGACTCCCTGCCCCCAGATTCCCTGCCCCCAGATTCCCTGCCCCCAGACTCCCTGCCTCCAGACTCCCTGCCCCCAGACTGTCTGCCCCCAGACTCCCTGCCCCCAGACTCCCTGCCCCCAGACACCCTGCCCCAGACTCCCTGCCCCCAGACGCCCTGCCCCCAGACGCCCTGCCCCCAGACTCCCTCCCCCAGACTCCCTGTCCAGACTCCCTGCCCCCGGACTCCCAGCCACTGTCTCCCTGCCCCAGACTCCCTGTCCCCAGACTCGCTGCTCCCAGACTCCCTACACCAGACCCCCTGCCCCCAGACTCCCTGCCCCCAGACTCCCAGCCCCCGTCTCCCTGCCCCAGACTCCCAGCCCCCGTCTCCCTGCCCCAGATACTCTGCTCCCAGACTCCCTGTGCAGACTCCCTGTCCAGACTCCCTGCCCCCAGACGCCATGCCCCCAGACTCCCAGCCCCCAGGCTCCCTGCCCCAGACCCCCAGACCCCAGACTCCCTGCCCCCAGATTCCCTGCCCCCATACGCCCTGCCCCCAGACGCCCTGCCCCCAGACTCACTGCCCCCAGACGCCCTGCCCCCAGATGCCCTGCCCCCAGATGCCCTGCCCCCAGACGCCCTGCCCCCAGACGCCCTGCCCCCAGATGCCCTGCCCCCAGACTCCCTGCCCCCAGACGCCCTGCACCCAGACTCCCTGCCCCCAGACCCCCTGCCGCCAGACTCCCAGCCGCCAGATTCCCTGCCCCCAGACTCCCTGCCCCCAGACTCGCTGCCCCCAGACTCCCTGCACCCAGACTCCCTGCCCCCAGACTCCCTGCCCCCAGACTCCCTGCCCCTAGACTCCCTGCCCCCAAACTCCCTTCCCCCAGACTCCCGTCCCCCAGAGTCCCTGCCCCCAGACTCCCTGTCCCAGACTCCCTGCCCCTAGACTCCCTGCCCCCAAACTCCCTTCCCCCAGACTCCCGTCCCCCAGAGTCCCTGCCCCCAGACTCCCTGTCCCAGACTCCCTGCCCCCAGACTCCCTGCCCCCAGACTCCCTCCCCCAGACTCAGTGGCCCCAAACTCCTCGCCCCCAGACTCCCAGCCCCCAGACTCCCAGCCCCTGTCTCCCAGCCCCGTCTCCCTGACCCAGATACTATGCTCCCAGACTCCCAGCCCCCGTCTCCCTGCCCCAGATCCTCTGCTCCCAGACTCCCTGCCCCCGGACTCCCAGCCCCCAGACTCCCTGCCCCCAGACTCCCTGCCCCCAGACTCCCTGTCCCCAGACTCCCTGCCCCCATACTTCCTGCCCCAGCCCCCCAGCCCCCAGATCCCTTCCCCCAGACTCCCTGCCCCCAGACTCCCTGCCCCTAGACTCCCTGCCCCAGACTCCCTTCCCCCAGACTCCCTGCCCCCAGACTCCCTGCCCAGACTCCCTGCCCCCAGACGCCCTGCCCCCATATTCCCTGCCCCGAGACTCCCTGTCCCAGTCTCCCTGCCCCCAGTCTCCCTGCCCCCAGACTCCCTGCCCCCAGACTCCCTGCCCCCAGACTCCCTCCCCCAGACTCAGTGGCCCCAAACTCCTTGCCCCCAGACTCCCAGCCCCCAGACTCCCAGCCCCCGTCTCCCTGCCCCCAGATTCCCAGCCCCCGTCTCCCTGCCCCAGATACTCTGCTCCCAGACTCCCTGCCCCCAGACTCCCAGCCCCCGTCTCCCTGCCCCCAGACTCCCTGCCCCCAGACTCCCTGTCCCCAGACTCCCTGCCCCCAGACTCCCTGCCCCAGACCCCCAGCCCCCAGACTCCCTGCCCCAGACTCCCTGCCCCCAGACTCCCAGCCCCCGTCTCCCTGCCCCCAGACTCCCAGCCCCCAGCCTCCCAGCCTCCGTCTCCCTGCCCCAGATACTCTGCTCCCAGACTCCCTGCCCCCAGACTCCCAGCCCCCGTCTCCCTGCCCCCAGACTCCCTGTCCCCAGACTCCCTGCCCCCAGACTCCCTGCCCCCAGTCTCCCTGCCACCAGACTCCCTGCCCCCAGACTCCCTGCCCCCAGACTACCTGCCCCCAGACTCCCAGCCCCTGTCTCCCTGCCACCAGACTCCCAGACCCTGTCTCCCTGCCCCAGACTCCCTGACCCCAGACCCCCAGCCCCCAGACTCCCTGCCCCAGACTCCCTATCCCAGAATGCCTGCCCCCAGACTCCCTGCCCCAGACTCCCTGCCCCCAGACACCCAGCCCCTGTCTCCCTGCCCCCAGATTCCCTGCCCCCAGACTCCCTCCCCCAGACTCAGTGGCCCCAAACTCCTCGCCCCCAGACTCCCAGCCCCCAGACTCCCAGCCCCTGTCTCCCAGCCCCGTCTCCCTGACCCAGATACTATGCTCCCAGACTCCCAGCCCCCGTCTCCCTGCCCCAGATCCTCTGCTCCCAGACTCCCTGCCCCCGGACTCCCAGCCCCCAGACTCCCTGCCCCCAGACTCCCTGCCCCCAGACTCCCTGCCCCCAGACTCCCTGTCCCCAGACTCCCTGCCCCCATACTTCCTGCCCCAGCCCCCCAGCCCCCAGATCCCTTCCCCCAGACTCCCTGCCCCCAGACTCCCTGCCCCTAGACTCCCTGCCCCCAGACTCCCTTCCCCCAGACTCCCTGCCCCCAGACTCCCTGCCCAGACTCCCTGCCCCCAGACGCCCTGCCCCCATATTCCCTGCCCCGAGACTCCCTGTCCCAGTCTCCCTGCCCCCAGTCTCCCTGCCCCCAGACTCCCTGCCCCCAGACGCCCTGCCCCCAGACTCCCTCCCCCAGACTCAGTGGCCCCAAACTCCTTGCCCCCAGACTCCCAGCCCCCAGACTCCCAGCCCCCGTCTCCCTGCCCCCAGATTCCCAGCCCCCGTCTCCCTGCCCCAGATACTCTGCTCCCAGACTCCCTGCCCCCAGACTCCCAGCCCCCGTCTCCCTGCCCCCAGACTCCCTGCCCCCAGACTCCCTGTCCCCAGACTCCCTGCCCCCAGACTCCCTGCCCCAGACCCCCAGCCCCCAGACTCCCTGCCCCAGACTCCCTGCCCCCAGACTCCCAGCCCCCGTCTCCCTGCCCCCAGACTCCCAGCCCCCAGCCTCCCAGCCTCCGTCTCCCTGCCCCAGATACTCTGCTCCCAGACTCCCTGCCCCCAGACTCCCAGCCCCCGTCTCCCTGCCCCCAGACTCCCTGTCCCCAGACTCCCTGCCCCCAGACTCCCTGCCCCCAGTCTCCCTGCCACCAGACTCCCTGCCCCCAGACTCCCTGCCCCCAGACTACCTGCCCCCAGACTCCCAGCCCCTGTCTCCCTGCCACCAGACTCCCAGACCCTGTCTCCCTGCCCCAGACTCCCTGACCCCAGACCCCCAGCCCCCAGACTCCCTGCCCCAGACTCCCTATCCCAGAATGCCTGCCCCCAGACTCCCTGCCCCAGACTCCCTGCCCCCAGACACCCAGCCCCTGTCTCCCTGCCCCCAGATTCCCTGCCCCCAGACTCCCTGCCCCCAGACTCCCAGCCCCTGTCTCCCTGCCCCCAGACGCCCTGCCCCCAGACGCCTTGCCCCCAGACGCCTTCCCCCCGGACACCCTGCCCCCAGACGCGCTGCCCCCAGACGCCCTGCCCCCAGACTCCCTGCCCCCAGAGTCCCTGCCCCCAGACTCCCTGCCCCCAGACTCCCTGTCCCCAGACTCCCTGCCCCCAGACTCCCTGCCCCAGACCCCCAGCCCCCAGACTCCCTGCCCCCGGACTCCCTGCCCCCAGACTCCCAGCCCCCAGACTCCCTTCCACCAGACTCCCTCCTCCAGACTCACTGCCCCCAGACTCCCAGCCCCCGTCTCCCTGCCCCAGACTCCCAGCCCCTGTCTCCCAGCCCTCGTCTTCCTGCCCCAGATATTCTGCTCCCAGACTCCCTGTGCAGACTCCCTGCCCCCAGACTCCCAGCCCCCAGGCTCCCTGCCCCAGCCCCCCAGCCCCCAGACCCCCAGCTCCCAGACTCCCTGTCCAGACCCCCAGCCCCCAGACTCCCTGCCCCAGACTCCCAGCCCCTGTCTGCCTGCCCCAGATTCCCTGCCCCCAGATTCTCTGCCACCAGACTCCCTGTCCCCAGACTCCCAGCCCCTGTCTCAGAATCCCTGCCCCCAGACTCCCTGTCCCCAGACTCCCAGCCCCTGTCTCCCTGCCCCAGACTCCCTGCCCCAGACTCCCTGCCCCCAGCCCCCAGATTCCCTGCCCCCAGACTCCCAGCCCCAGACTCCCTGTCCAAACTCCCTGCCCCCAGACTCCCAGCCCCCAGACTCCCAGCCCCCGTCTCCCTGCCCCAGACTCCCTGCCCCCAGACTCCCTGCCCCCAGACGCCCTGCCCCCAGACGCCCTGCCCCCAGACTCCCTGCCCCCAGACTCCCTGCCCCCAGACTCCCTGCCCCCAGATTCCCTGCCCCCAGACTCCCTGCCCCCAGATTCCCTGCCCCCAGATTCCCTGCCCCCAGACTCCCTGCCTCCAGACTCCCTGCCCCCAGACTGTCTGCCCCCAGACTCCCTGCCCCCAGATTCCCTGCCCCCAGACTCCCTGCCCCCAGACTCCCTGCCCCCAGACGCCCTGCCCCCAGACGCCCTGCCCCCAGACTCCCTCCCCCAGACTCCCTGTCCAGACTCCCTGCCCCCGGACTCCCAGCCACTGTCTCCCTGCCCCAGACTCCCTGTCCCCAGACTCGCTGCTCCCAGACTCCCTACACCAGACCCCCTGCCCCCAGACTCCCTGCCCCCAGACTCCCAGCCCCCGTCTCCCTGCCCCAGACTCCCAGCCCCCGTCTCCCTGCCCCAGATACTCTGCTCCCAGACTCCCTGTGCAGACTCCCTGTCCAGACTCCCTGCCCCCAGACGCCCTGCCCCCAGACTCCCAGCCCCCAGGCTCCCTGCCCCAGACCCCCAGACCCCAGACTCCCTGCCCCCAGATTCCCTGCCCCCATACGCCCTGCCCCCAGACGCCCTGCCCCCAGACTCACTGCCCCCAGACGCCCTGCCCCCAGATGCCCTGCCCTCAGACGCCCTGCCCCCAGACGCCCTGCCCCCAGATGCCCTGCCCCCAGACTCCCTGCCCCCAGACGCCCTGCACCCAGACTCCCTGCCCCCAGACTCCCTGCCCCCAGACTCCCAGCCCCCAGATTCCCTGCCCCCAGACTCCCTGCCCCCAGACTCCCTGCCCCCAGACTCCCTGCCCCCAGACTCCCTGCCCCCAGACTCCCTGCCCCCAGACTCCCTGCCCCTAGACTCCCTGCCCCCAAACTCCCTTCCCCCAGACTCCCTTCCCCCAGACTTCCTGCCCCCAGACTCCCTGCCCAGACTCCCTGCCCCCAGACGCCCTGCCCCCAGAGTCCCTGCCCCCAGACTCCCTGTCCCAGACTCCCTGCCCCCAGACTCCCTGCCCCCAGACTCCCTGCCCCCAGACTCCCTCCCACAGACTCAGTGGCCCCAAACTCCTTGCCCCCAGACTCCCAGCCCCCAGACTCCCAGCCCCTGTCTCCCAGCCCCGTCTCCCTGACCCAGATACTATGCTCCCAGACTCCCAGCCGCCGTCTCCCTGCCACAGATCCTCTGCTCCCAGACTCCCCGCCCCCGGACTCCCAGCCCCCAGACTCCCTGCCCCCAGAGTCCCTGCCCCCAGACTCCCTGTCCCCAGACTCCCTGCCCCCATACTTCCTGCCCCAGACCCCCAGCCCCCAGACTCACTTCCCCCAGACTCCCTGCCCCCAGACTCCCTGCCCCTAGACTCCCTGCCCCCAGACTCCCTTCCCCCAGACTCCCTGCCCCCAGACTCCCTGCCCAGACTCCCTGCCCCCAGGCGCCCTGCCCCCATACTCCCTGCCTCGAGACTCCCTGTCCCAGTCTCCCTGCCCCCAGTCTCCCTGCCCCCGTCTCCCTGCCCCAGACTCCCAGCCCCCGTCTCCCTGCCCCAGATACTCTGCTCCCAGACTCCCTGTGCAGACTCCCTGTCCAGACTCCCTGCCCCCAGACGCCCTGCCCCCAGACTCCCAGACCCCAGGCTCCCTGCCCCAGACCCCCAGACCCCAGACTCCCTGCCCCCAGATTCCCTGCCCCCATACGCCCTGCCCCCAGACGCCCTGCCCCCAGACTCACTGCCCCCAGACGCCCTGCCCCCAGATGCCCTGCCCCCAGACGCCCTGCCCCCAGACGCCCTGCCCCAGATGCCCTGCCCCCAGACTCCCTGCCCCCAGACGCCCTGCACCCAGACTCCCTGCCCCCAGACTCCCTGCCCCCAGACTCCCAGCCCACAGATTCCCTGCCCCCAGACTCCCTGCCCCCAGACTCCCTGCCCCCAGACTCCCTGCCCCCAGACTCCCTGCCCCCAGACTCCCTGCCCCTAGACTCCCTGCCCCCAAACTCCCTTCCCCCAGACTCCCTTCCCCCAGACTCCCTGCCCCCAGACTCCCTGCCCAGACTCCCTGCCCCCAGACGCCCTGCCCCCAGAGTCCCTGCCCCCAGACTTCCTGTCCCAGACTCCCTGCCCCCAGACTCCCTGCCCCCAGACTCCCTCCCCCAGACTCAGTGGCCCCAAACTCCTTGCCCCCAGACTCCCAGCCCCCAGACTCCTAGCCCCTGTCTCCCAGCCCCGTCTCCCTGACCCAGATACTATGCTCCCAGACTAGCAGCCCCCGTCTCCCTGCCACAGATCCTCTGCTCCCAGACTCCCCGCCCCCGGACTCCCAGCCCCCAGACTCCCTGCCCCCAGACTCCCTGCCCCCAGACTCCCTGTCCCCAGACTCCCTGCCCCCATACTTCCTGCCCCAGACCCCCAGCCCCCAGACTCCCTTCCCCCAGAATCCCTGCCCCCAGACTCCCTGCCCCTAGACTCCCTGCCCCCAGACTCCCTTCCCCCAGACTCCCTGCCCCCAGACTCCCTGCCCAGACTCCCTGCCCCCAGTCTCCCTGCCCCCAGACTCCCTGCCCCCAGACTCCCTGCCACCAGACTCCCTCCCCCAGACTCAGTGGCCCCAAACTCCTTGCCCCCAGACTCCCAGCCCCCAGACTCCCAGCCCCCGTCTCCCTGCCCCCAGATTCCCAGCCCCCGTCTCCCTGCCCCAGATACTCTGCTCCCAGACTCCCTGCCCCCAGACTCCCAGCCCCCGTCTCCCTGCCCCCAGACTCCCTGCCCCCAGACTCCCTGTCCCCAGACTCCCTGCCCCCAGACTCCCTGCCCCAGACCCCCAGCCCCCAGACTCCCTGCCCCAGACTCCCTGCCCCCAGACTCCCAGCCCCCGTCTCCCTGCCCCCAGACTCCCAGCCCCCAGCCTCCCAGCCTCCGTCTCCCTGCCCCAGATACTCTGCTCCCAGACTCCCTGCCCCCAGACTCCCAGCCCCCGTCTCCCTGCCCCCAGACTCCCTGCCCCCAGTGTCCCTGCCCCCAGACTCCCTGCCCCCAGACTCCCTGCCCCCAGACTACCTGCCCCCAGACTCCCAGCCCCTGTCTCCCTGCCCCCAGACTCCCAGACCCTGTCTCCCTGCCCCAGACTCCCTGCCCCCAGACCCCCAGCCCCCAGACTCCCTGCCCCAGACTCCCTATCCCAGAATGCCTGCCCCCAGACTCCCTGCCCCAGACTCCCTGCCCCCAGACACCCAGCCCCTGTCTCCCTGCCCCCAGATTCCCTGCCCCCAGACTCCTTGCCCCCAGACTCCCAGCCCCTGTCTCCCTGCCCCCAGATTCCCTGCCCCCAGATTCCCAGCCCCGGTCTTCCTGCCCCAGACTCCCTGCCCCCAGACTCCCTGCCCCCAGACGCCCTGCCCCCAGACTCCCTGCCCCCAGATGCCCTGCCCCCAGACGCCCTGCCCCCAGACGCCCTGCCCCCAGACGCCCTGCCCCCAGACGCCCTGCCCCCAGACGCGCTGCCCCCAGACGCCCTGCCCCCAGACTCCCTGCCCCCAGAGTCCCTGCCCCCAGACGCCCTGTCCCCAGATTCCCAGCCCCAGTCTCCCTGCCCCCAGACTCCCTGCCCCCAGACCCCCAGCCCCCAGACTCCCTGCCCCAGAATCCCAGCCCCAGACTCCCTGCCCCCAGACTCCCAGCCCCTGTCTCCCTGCCCCCAGATTCCCTGCCCCCAGATTCCCTGCCCCCAGACTCCCTGCCCCCAGACTCCCTGCCCCCAGACTCCCTGCCCCCAGACTCCCTGCCCCCAGACTCAGTGGCCCCAAACTCCCTGCCCGCAGACGCCCTGCCCCCAGACTCCCTGCCCCCAGACGCCCTGCCCCCAGACGCCCTGCCCCAGACGCCCTGCCCCCAGACGACCTGCCCCCAGAAGCCCTGCCCCTAGACGCCCTGCCCCCAGACTCCCTGACCCCAGACTCCCTGCCCCCAGACTCCCTGCCCCCAGACTCCCTGCCCCCAGACTCCCTGCCCCCAGACGCCCTGCCCCCAGACGCCCTGCCCCCAGACTCCCTGCCCCCAGACTCCCTGCCCCCAGACTCCCTGCCCCCAGACTCCCTTCCCCCAGACTCCCTGCCCCCAGACTCCCTGCCCAGACGCCCTGCCCCCAGACTCCCTGTCCAGACTCCCTGCCCCCAGACTCCCTGCCCAGACTCCCTGCCCACAGACTCCCTGCCCAGACTCCCTGCCCCCAGACTCCCTGCCCAGACTCCCTGCCCCCAGACTCCCTGCCCCCAGCCCCCCAGCCCCCAGACTCCCTGCCCCCAGACTCCCAGCCCCTGTCTCCCAGCCCCTGTCTCCCTGCCCCAGACTCCCTGCCGCAGACTCCCTGCCCCCAAACTCCCAGCCTCCAGATACCCTGCCCCCAGACTCCCTGCCCCCAGACTCCCTGCGCCCAGATTCCCAGCCCCCAGACGCCCTGCCACAGACCCCCAGCCCCCAGACTCACTGCCCCAGACTCCCTGCCCCCAGTTTCCCTGCCCCCAGACTCCCTGCCCCCAGACTCACTGCCCCCAGACTCCCTGCCCCAGCCCCCCAGCCCCCAGACTCCCTGCCCCCAGATTCCCTGCCCCCAGACTCCCTGCCCCCAGACTCCCAGCCCCAGACTCACTGCCCCCCGACTCCCTGCCCCAGACTCCCTGCCCCAGACTCACTGCCCCCAAACTCCCAGCCCCCAGACTCCCTGTCCAGAGTCCCAGCCCCTGTCTCCCTGCCCCCAGACTCCCAGCTCCCAGGCTCCCTGCTCCTGTCTCCCTGCCCCCAGACTCCCTGCCCTCTGACGCCCTGCCCCCAGACGCCCTGCCCCCAGACTCCCTGCCCCCAGACTCCCTGCCCCCAGACTCCCAGCCCCTGTCTCCCTACCCCCAGACTCCCAGCCCCTGTCTCCCTGCTCCCAGACTCCCAGCCCCTGTCTCCCTGCCCCCAGACTCCCTGCCCCCAGACTCCCTGCCCCCAGACGCCCTGCCCCCATACGCCCTGCCCCCAGACTCCCTGCCCCCAGACGCCCTGCCCCCAGACGCCCTGCCCACAGACTCCCTGCCCCTAGACTCCCTGCCCCAGACGCCCTGCCCCCAGACGCCCTGCCCCCAGACTCCCTGCCCCCAGACACTCTGCCAAGACTCCCAGCCCACGTCTACCTGCCCCAGACTCCCTGCCCCCAGACTCCCTGCCCCCAGACGCCCTGCCCCCAGACTCCCTGCCCCCAGACTCCCTGCCCCCAGACTCCCTGTCCCAGACTCCCTGCCCCCAGACTCCATTCCCCCAGACTCCCTGCCCCAGACGCCCTGCCCCCAGACTCCCTGCCCCCAGACTCCCTGCCCCCAGACTCCCAGCCCCAGACTCACTGCCCCCCGACTCCCTGCCCCAGACTCCCTGCCCCAGACTCACTGCCCCCAAACTCCCAGCCCCCAGACTCCCTGTCCAGAGTCCCAGCCCCTGTCTCCCTGCCCCCAGACTCCCAGCTCCCAGGCTCCCTGCTCCTGTCTCCCTGCCCCCAGACTCCCTGCCCTCTGACGCCCTGCCCCCAGACGCCCTGCCCCCAGACTCCCTGCCCCCAGACTCCCTGCCCCCAGACTCCCAGCCCCTGTCTCCTTACCCCCAGACTGACAGCCCCTGTCTCCCTGCTCCCAGACTCCCAGCCCCTGTCTCCCTGCCCCCAGACTCCCTGCCCCCAGACTCCCTGCCCCCAGACGCCCTGCCCCCATACGCCCTGCCCCCAGACTCCCTGCCCCCAGACGCCCTGCCCCCAGACGCCCTGCCCCCAGACTCCCTGCCCCTAGACTCCCTGCCCCAGACGCCCTGCCCCCAGACGCCCTGCCCCCAGACTCCCTGCCCCCAGACTCTCTGCCCCAGACTCCCAGCCCACGTCTACCTGCCCCAGACTCCCTGCCCCCAGACTCCCTGCCCCCAGACGCCCTGCCCCCAGACTCCCTGCCCCCAGACTCCCTGCCCCCAGACTCCCTGTCCCAGACTCCCTGCCCCCAGACTCCATTCCCCCAGACTCCCTGCCCCCAGACTCCCTGCCCCCAGACTCCCTGTCCCAGACTCCCTGCCCACAGACTCCATTCCCCCAGACTCCCTGCCCCCAGACGCCCTGCCCCCAGACGCCCTGCCCCCAGACTCCCTGCCCCCAGACTCCCTGCCCCCAGACTCCCTGCCCCCAGACTCCCTTCCCCCAGACTCCCTGCCCCCAGACTCCCTTCCCCATGACTCACTGCCTCAGACTCCCTGCCCCCGTCTCCCTGCCCCCAGACTCCCTGCCCCCAGACTCCCTGCCCCCGTCTCCCTGCCCCCAGACTCCCTGCCCCCAGACTCCCTGCCCCCAGACTCCCTGCCCCCAGACTTCCTGCCCCCAGACTCCCTGCCCCCAGACTCCCTGCCCCCAGACTCCCTGCCCCCAGACTCCCTGCCCCCAGACTCCCTGTCCCAGACTCCCTGCCCCCAGACTCCCTGCCCCCGTCTCCCTGCCCCAGACTCCCTGCCCCCAGACTCCCTGCCCCAGACTCCCTGCCCCCAGACTCCCAGCCCCTGTCTCCCTGCCCCAGACTCCCAGCCCCTGTCTCCCAGCCCCTGTCTCCCAGCCCCTGTCTCCCAGCCCCCGTCTCCCAGCCCCCGTCTCCCTGCCCCCGTCTCCCTGCCCCCAGAGTCCCCGCCCCAGACTCCCTGCCCCGTCTCCCTGCCCCAGACTCCCTGCCCCGTCTCCCTGCCCGAGACTCCCTGCCCCCAGACTCCCAGCCCCCAGACTCCCTGCCCCAGACTCCCTGCCCCAGACTCCCAGCCTCCGTCTCCCTGCCCCCAGACTCCCTGCCCCCAGACTCCCTGCCCCCAGACTCCCTGCCCCCAGACTCTCTGCCCCCAGACTCCCTGCCCCAGACTCCTTGCCCCAGACTCCCTGCCCCAGACTCCCTGCCCCAGACTCCCTGCCCCAGACTCGCTGCCCCAGACTCCCTGCCCCAGACTCCCTGCCCCAGACTCACTGCCCCAGACTCCCTGCCCCCAGACTCCCAGCCCCAGACTCACTGCCCCCTGACTCCCTGCCCCAGACTCCCTGCCCCAGACTCACTGCCCCCAAACTCCCAGCCCCCAGACTCCCTGTCCAGAGTCCCAGCCCCTGTCTCCCTGCCCCCAGACTCCCAGCCCCCAGGCTCCCTGCCCCTGTCTCCCTGCCCCCTGTCTCCCTGCCCCCTGTCTCCCTGCCCCCAGACTCCCTGCACCCGACGCCCTGCCCCCAGACGCCCTGCCCATAGACTCCCTGCCCCCAGACTCCCTGCCCCCAGACTCCCAGCCCCTGTCTCCCTGCCCCCAGAATCCCAGCCCCTGTCTCCCTGCTCCCAGACTCCCAACCCCTGTCTCCCTGCCCCCAGACTCCCTGCCCCCAGACTCCCTGCCCCCAGACTCCCTGCCCCCAGACTCCCTGCCCCCAGACGCCCTGCCCCCAGACGCCCTGCCCCCAGACGCCCTGCCCCCAGACGCCCTGCCCCCAGACTCCCTGCCCCCAGACGCCCTGCCCCCAGACACCCTGCCCCTAGACTCCCTGCCCCCAGACGCCCTGCCCCCAGACGCCCTGCCCCTAGACTCCCTCCCCCGAGACTCCCTGCCCCAGACTCCCAGCCCACGTCTACCTGCCCCAGAATCCCTGCCCCCAGACTCCCTGCCCCCAGACTCCCTGCCCCCAGACTCCCTGCCCCCAGACTCCCTGCCCCCAGACGCCCTGCTCCCAGACTCCCTGCCCCCAGACTCCCTGCCCCCAGACTCCCTGCCACAGACTCCCTGCCCCCAGACTCCCTGCCCCCAGACTCCCAGCCCCCAGACTCCCTGCCCCAGACTCCCTGCCCCAGACTCCCAGCCTCCGTCTCCCTGCCCCCAGACTCCCTGCCCCCAGACTCCCTGCCCCCAGACTCCCTGCCCCCAGACTCTCTGCCCCCAGACTCCCTGCCCCAGACTCCTTGCCCCAGACTCCCTGCCCCAGACTCCCTGCCCCAGACTCCCTGCCCCAGACTCGCTGCCCCAGACTCCCTGCCCCAGACTCCCTGCCCCAGACTCACTGCCCCAGACTCCCTGCCCCCAGACTCCCAGCCCCAGACTCACTGCCCCCTGACTCCCTGCCCCAGACTCCCTGCCCCAGACTCACTGCCCCCAAACTCCCAGCCCCCAGACTCCCTGTCCAGAGTCCCAGCCCCTGTCTCCCTGCCCCCAGACTCCCAGCCCCCAGGCTCCCTGCCCCTGTCTCCATGCCCCCTGTCTCCCTGCCCCCTGTCTCCCTGCCCCCAGACTCCCTGCACCCGATGCCCTGCCCCCAGACGCACTGCCCCCAGACTCCCTGCCCCCAGACTCCCTGCCCCCAGACTCCCAGCCCCTGTCTCCCTGCCCCCAGAATCCCAGCCCCTGTCTCCCTGCTCCCAGACTCCCAACCCCTGTCTCCCTGCCCCCAGACTCCCTGCCCCCAGACTCCCTGCCCCCAGACTCCCTGCCCCCAGACTCCCTGCCCCCAGACGCCCTGCCCCCAGACGCCCTGCCCCCAGACGCCCTGCCCCCAGACTCCCTGCCCCCAGACGCCCTGCCCCCAGACACCCTGCCCCTAGACTCCCTGCCCCCAGACGCCCTGCCCCCAGACGCCCTGCCCCCAGACTCCCTCCCCCGAGACTCCCTGCCCCAGACTCCCAGCCCACGTCTACCTGCCCCAGAATCCCTGCCCCCAGACTCCCTGCCCCCAGACTCCCTGCCCCCAGACTCCCTGCCCCCAGACGCCCTGCTCCCAGACTCCCTGCCCCCAGACTCCCTGCCCCCAGACTCCCTGCCACAGACTCCCTGCCCCCAGACTCCCTGCCCCCAGACTCCCTTCCCCCAGACTCCCTGCCCCAAGACGCCCTGCCCCCAGACACCCTGCCCCCAGACTCCCTGCCCCCAGACTCCCTGCCCCCAGACTCCCTGCCCCCATACGCCCTGCCCCCAGACTCCCTGCCCCCAGACGCCCTGCCCCCAGACGCCCTGCCCCCAGACTCCCTGCCCCTAGACTCCCTGCCCCAGACGCCCTGCCCCCAGACGCCCTGCCCCCAGACTCCCTGCCCCCAGACTCTCTGCCCAGACTCCCAGCCAACGTCTACCTGCCCCAGACTCCCTGCCCCCAGACTCCCTGCCCCCAGACGCCCTGCCCCCAGACTCCCTGCCCCCAGACTCCCTGCCCCCAGACTCCCTGTCCCAGACTCCCTGCCCCCAGACTCCATTCCCCCAGACTCCCTGCCCCCAGACGCCCTGCCCCCAGACTCCCTGCCCCCAGACTCCCTGCCCCCAGACTCCCAGCCCCAGACTCACTGCCCCCCGACTCCCTGCCCCAGACTCCCTGCCCCAGACTCACTGCCCCCAAACTCCCAGCCCCCAGACTCCCTGTCCAGAGTCCCAGCCCCTGTCTCCCTGCCCCCAGACTCCCAGCTCCCAGGCTCCCTGCTCCTGTCTCCCTGCCCCCAGACTCCCTGCCCTCTGACGCCCTGCCCCCAGACGCCCTGCCCCCAGACTCCCTGCCCCCAGACTCCCTGCCCCCAGACTCCCAGCCCCTGTCTCCCTACCCCCAGACTCCCAGCCCCTGTCTCCCTGCTCCCAGACTCCCAGCCCCTGTCTCCCTGCCCCCAGACTCCCTGCCTCCAGACTCCCTGCCCCCAGACGCCCTGCCCCCATACGCCCTGCCCCCAGACTCCCTGCCCCCAGACGCCCTGCCCCCAGACGCCCTGCCCCCAGACTCCCTGCCCCTAGACTCCCTGCCCCAGACGCCCTGCCCCCAGACGCCCTGCCCCCAGACTCCCTGCCCCCAGACTCTCTGCCCCAGACTCCCAGCCCACGTCTACCTGCTCCAGACTCCCTGCCCCCAGACTCCCTGCCCCCAGACGCCCTGCCCCCAGACTCCCTGCCCCCAGACTCCCTGCCCCCAGACTCCCTGCCCCCAGACTCCCTGTCCCAGACTCCCTGCCCCCAGACTCCATTCCCCCAGACTCCCTGCCCCCAGACGCCCTGCCCCCAGACTCCCTGCCCCCAGACTCCCTGCCCCCAGACTCCCTGCCCCCAGACTCCCTGCCCCCAGACTCCCTTCCCCCAGACTCCCTGCCCCCAGACTCCCTTCCCCATGACTCACTGCCTCAGACTCCCTGCCCCCGTCTCCCTGCCCCCAGACTCCCTGCCCCCAGACTCCCTGCCCCCGTCTCCCTGCCCCCAGACTCCCTGCCCCCAGACTCCCTGCCCCCAGACTCCCTGCCCCCAGACTCCCTGCCCCCAGACTTCCTGCCCCCAGACTCCCTGCCCCCAGACTCCCTGCCCCCAGACTCCCTGCCCCCAGACTCCCTGCCCCCAGACTCCCTGCCCCCAGACTCCCTGTCCCAGACTCCCTGCCCCCAGACTCCCTGCCCCCGTCTCCCTGCCCCAGACTCCCTGCCCCCAGACTCCCTGCCCCAGACTCCCTGCCCCCAGACTCCCAGCCCCTGTCTCCCTGCCCCAGACTCCCAGCCCCTGTCTCCCAGCCCCTGTCTCCCAGCCCCCGTCTCCCAGCCCCCGTCTCCCTGCCCCCGTCTCCCTGCCCCCAGAATCCCCGCCCCAGACTCCCTGCCCCGTCTCCCTGCCCCAGACTCCCTGCCCCGTCTCCCTGCCCGAGACTCCCTGCCCCCAGACTCCCAGCCCCCAGACTCCCTGCCCCAGACTCCCTGCCCCAGACTCCCAGCCTCCGTCTCCCTGCCCCCAGACTCCCTGCCCCCAGACTCCCTGCCCCCAGACTCCCTGCCCCCAGACTCTCTGCCCCCAGACTCCCTGCCCCAGACTCCTTGCCCCAGACTCCCTGCCCCAGACTCACTGCCCCAGACTCCCTGCCCCAGACTCGCTGCCCCAGACTCCCTGCCCCAGACTCCCTGCCCCAGACTCACTGCCCCAGACTTCCTGCCCCCAGACTCCCAGCCCCAGACTCACTGCCCCCTGACTCCCTGCCCCAGACTCCCTGCCCCAGACTCACTGCCCCCAAACTCCCAGCCGCCAGACTCCCTGTCCAGAGTCCCAGCCCCTGTCTCCCTGCCCCCAGACTCCCAGCCCCCAGGCTCCCTGCCCCTGTCTCCCTGCCCCCTGTCTCCCTGCCCCCTGTCTCCCTGCCCCCAGACTCCCTGCACCCGACGCCCTGCCCCCAGACGCCCTGCCCCCAGACTCCCTGCCCCCAGACTCCCTGCCCCCAGACTCCCAGCCCCTGTCTCCCTGCCCCCAGAATCCCAGCCCCTGTCTCCCTGCTCCCAGACTCCCAACCCCTGTCTCCCTGCCCCCAGACTCCCTGCCCCCAGACTCCCTGCCCCCAGACTCCCTGCCCCCAGACTCCCTGCCCCCAGACTCCCTGCCCCCAGACGCCCTGCCCCCAGACGCCCTGCCCCCAGACGCCCTGCGCCCAGACTCCCTGCCCCCAGACGCCCTGCCCCCAGACACCCTGCCCCTAGACTCCCTGCCCCCAGACGCCCTGCCCCCAGACGCCCTGCCCCCAGACTCCCTCCCCCCAGACTCCCTGCCCCAGACTCCCAGCCCACGTCTACCTGCCCCAGAATCCCTGCCCCCAGACTCCCTGCCCCCAGACTCCCTGCCCCAGACTCCCTGCCCCCAGACGCCCTGCTCCCAGACTCCCTGCCCCCAGACTCCCTGCCCCCAGACTCCCTGCCACAGACTCCCTGCCCCCAGACTCCCTGCCCCCAGACTCCCTTCCCCCAGACTCCCTGCCCCAAGACGCCCTGCCCCCAGACACCCTGCCCCCAGACTCCCTGCCCCCAGACTCCCTGCCCCCAGACTCGCTGCCCCCAGACTCCCTGCCCCCAGACTCCCTGCCCCCAGACTCCCTGCCCCCAGACTCCCTGCCCCCAGACTCCCTGCCCCCAGACTCCCAGCCCCCAGACTCCCTGCCCCCAGACTCCCTGCCCCCAGACTCCCTGCCCCCAGACTCCCTGCCCCAGACTCCCTGCCCCCAGACGCCCTTCCCCCAGACGCCCTGCCCCCAGTCTCCCTGCCCCCAGACTCCCTGCCCCCAGACTCCCTGCCCCCAGACTCCCTGCCCCCAGACTCCCTGCCACCTGACTCCCTGCCTCAGGCTCCCTGCCCCCGTCTCCCTGCCCCCAGACTCCCTGCCCCCGTCTCCCTGCCCCCAGACTCCCTGCCCCCAGACTCCCTGCCCCCAGACGCCCTGCCCCCAGACTTCCTGCCCCCAGACTCCCTGCCCCCAGACTCCCTGCCCCCAGACTCCCTGCCCCCAGACTCCCTGTCCCAGACTCCCTGCCCCCAGACTCCCTGCCCCCGTCTCCCTGCCCCCAGACTCCCTGCCCCAGACTCCCTGCCCCCAGACTCCCATCCCCTGTCTCACTGCCCCAGACTCCCAGCCCCTGTCTCCCAGCCCCCGTCTCCCAGCCCCCGTCTCCCTGCCCCCGTCTCCCTGCCCCCTGACTCCCCGCCCCAGACTCCCTGCCCCGTCTCCCTCCCCCAGACTCCCTGCCCCCTCTCCCTGCCCGAGACTCCCTGCCCCAAGACACCCAGCCCCCAGACTCCCTGCCCCAGACTCCCAGCCCCCGTCTCCCTGCCCCCAGACTCCCTGCCCCCAGACTCCCAGCCTCCAGACTCCCTGCCCCAAACTCCCAGCCCCCGTCTCCCTGCCCCCAGACTCCCTCCCTCCAGAGTCTCTGCCCCCAGACTCCCTGCCCCAGACTCCCTGCCCCAGACTCCCTGCCCAAGACGCCCTGCCCCAGACTCCTTGCCCCAGACTCCCTGCCCCAGACTCCCTGCCCCCTGACTCTCTGTCTGAGACAACCTGCCCCCAGACCCCCAGCCCCCAGACTCACTGCCCCAGACTCCCTGCCCCAGACTCCCTGCCCCAGACTCCCTGCCCCAGACTCCCTGCCCCAGACTCACTGCCACAGACTCCTTGTCCAGACTCCCTGCCCCCAGACTCCCAGCCCCCAGGCTCCCTGCCCCTGTCTCCCTGCTCCCAGACTCCCTGCCCCCAGACTCCCTGCCCCCAGACGCCCAGCCCCCAGATTCCCTGCCCCCAGACGCCCTGCCCCCAGACGCCCTGCCCCCAGACACCCTGCCCCCAGACGCCCTGCCCGCAGACTCAGTGGCCCCAAACTCCCTGCCCCCAGACTCCCTGCCCCCAGACGCCCTGCCCCCAGACGCCCTGCCCCCAGACACCCTGCCACCAGACCCCCAGCCCCCAGACTCACTGCCCCAGACTCCCTGCCCCAGACTCACTGCCCCCAGGCCCCCTGCCCCCAGACTCCCTGCCCCCAGACGCCATGCCCCCAGACACCCTGCCCCCAGACCCCCAGCCCCCAGACACCCTGCCCCCAGACTCCCTGCCCCCAGACTCCCTGCCCCCAGACTCCCTGCCCCCAGACTCCCTGTCCAGACTCCCAGCCCCCAGACTCCCTGCCCCCAGACTCCCTGCCCCCAGACGCCCTGCCCCCAGACCCCAGACACCCTGCCCCCAGACTCCCTGCCCCCAGACTCCCAGCCCCCAGACGCCCTGCCCCCAGACTCCCTTCCCACAGACGCCCTGCCCCCAGACTCCCTGCCCCCAGATGCCCTGCCCCCAGACTCCTTGCCCCCAGACTCCCAGCCCCCAGACTCACTTCCCCCAGACGCCCTGCCCCAGACTCCCAGCCCCCAGACTCACTTCCCCCAGACGCCCTGCCCCAGACTCCCAGCCCCCAGACTCACTTCCCCCAGACGCCCTGCCCACAGACGCCCTGCCCCCAGACTCCCTTCCCCCAGACTCACTTCCCCCAGACGCCCTGCCCCAGACTCCCAGCCCCAGACTCCCTGCCCCCAGACTCCCTGCCCCAGACTCCCTGCCCCCAGACTCCCTGCCCCCAGACTCCCTGCCCCCAGACTCCCTGCCCCCAGACGCCCTGCCCCCAGACTCCCTGCCCCCAGACTCCCTGCCCCCAGACGCCCTGCCGCCAGACGCCCTGCCCCCAGACGCCCTGCCGCCAGACGCCCTGCCCCCAGACTCCCTGCCCCCAGACTCCCTGCCCCCAGACTCCCTGCCGCCAGACTCCCTGCCCCCAGACGCCCTGCCGCCAGACTCCCTGCCCCCAGACGCCCTGCCGCCAGACTCCCTGCCGCCAGACTACCTGCCCCCAGACTCCCTGCCCCCAGACGCCCTGCCCCCAGACTCCCTGCCCCCAGACTCCCTGCCCCCAGACGCCCTGCCCCCAGACGCCCTGCTGCCAGACGCCCTGCCCGCAGACTCCCTGCCCCCAGACTCCCTGCCCCCAGACTCCCAGCCCCTGTGTCCCTGCCCCCAGACTCCCAGCCCCTGTCTCCCTGCCCCCAGACTCCCAGCCGCTGTCTCCCTGCCCCCAGACTCCCAGCCCCTGTCTCCCTGCCCCCAGACTCCCTGCCCCCAGACTCCCTGCCCCCAGACTCCCTGCCCCCAGACTCCAAGCCCCCAGACTCCCTGCCCCAGACTCCCTGCCCCAGACTCCCTGCCCCAGACTCCTTGCCCCAGACTCCCTGCCCCAGACTACCTGCCCCCAGACTCCCTGCCCCAGACTACCTGCCCCCAGACTCTCTGTCTGAGACTCCCTGCCCCCAGACGCTCTGCCCCCAGATTCCCTGCCCCTAGACGCCCTGCCCCCAGACGCCCTGCCCCCAGACGCCCTGCCCCCAGACGCCCTGCCCCCAGACGCCCTGCCCCCAGAGTCCCTGCCCCCTGACGCCCTGCCCCCAGACGCCCTGCCCCCAGACGCCCTGCCCCCAGATTCCCTGCCCCCAGACGCCCTGCCCCCAGACGCCCTGCCCCCAGATTCCCTGCCCCCAGACGCCCTGCCCCCAGACGCCCTGCCCCCAGACTCACTGCCCCAGACTCCCTGCCCCAGACTCACTGCCCCCAGACGCCCTGCCCCCAGACGCCCTGCCCCCAGACCCCCAGCCCCCAGACTCCCAGCCCCAGACTCCCTGTCCAGACTCCCAGCCCCCAGACTCCCTGCCCCCAGACGCCCTGCCCCCAGACACCCTGCCCCCGGACTCCCTGCCCCCAGACGCCCTGCCCCCAGACTCCCTGCCCCCAGACTCCCTGCCCCCAGACTCCCTGCCCCCAGACGCCCTGCCCCCAGACGCCCTGCCCCCAGACACCCTGCCCCCAGACTCCCTGCCCCCAGACGCCCTGCCCCCAGAAGCCCTGCCCCCAGACGCCCTGCCCCCAGACGCCCTGCCCTTGTCTCCCTGCCCCCAGACTCACTGCCCCAGACTCCCTGTCCAGACTCCCAGCCCGCAGACTCCCTGCCCCCAGACGCCCTGCCCCCAGACACCCTGCCCCCAGACCCCCAGCCCCCAGACTCCCTGCCCCCAGACTCCCTGCCCCCAGACTCCCTGCCCCCAGACTCCCTGCCCCAGACTCCCTGCCCCCAGACGCCCTGCCCCCAGATGCCCTGCCCCCAGATGCCCTGCCCCCAGACGCCCTGCCCCCAGACTCCCTGCCCCCAGACGCCCTGCCCCCAGACTCCCTTCCCCCAGACTCCCTTCCCCCAGACTCCCTGCCCCCAGACTCCCTGCCCCCAGACTCCCTGCCCCCAGACGCCCTGCCCCCAGATACTTTGCCCCCAGACTCCCAGCCCCCAGACTCCCTGCCCCCAGACGCCCTGCCCCCAGACTCCCTTCCCACAGACGCCCTGCCCCCAGACGCCCTGCCCCCAGACTCCCTTCCCCCAGACTCCTTTCCCCCAGACGCCCTGCCCCAGACACCCTGCCCCAGACTCCCTGCCCCCAGACTCCCTGCCCCCAGACGCCCTGCCCCCAGACGCCCTGCCCCCAGACTCCCTGCCCCCAGACTCCCTGCCCCTAGACTCCCTGCCCCCAGACGCCCTGCCGCCAGACGCCCTGCCCCCAGACACCATGCCGCCAGACGCCCAGCCCCCAGACTACCTGCCCCCAGACTCCCTGCCCCCAGACTCCCTGCCCCCAGACTCCCTGCCCCCAGACGCCCTGCCGCCAGACGCCCTGCCCCCAGACTCCCTGCCCCCAGACGCCCTGCCCCCAAACGCCCTGCCCGCAGACTCCCTGCCCCCAGACTCCCTGCCCCCAGACTCCCAGCCCCTGTCTCCCTGCCCCCAGACTCCCAGCCCCTGTCTCCCTGCCCCCAGACTCCCAGCCCCTGTCTCCCTGCCCCCAGACTCCCTGCCCCCAGACTCCCTGCCCCCAGACTCCCAGCCCCCAGACTCCCTGCCCCAGACTCCCTGCCCCAGACTCCTTGCCCCAGACTCCCTGCCCCCAGACTCTCTGTCTGAGACTACCTGCCCCCAGACTCCCTGCCGCCAGAGTCTCTGTCCCAGACTCCCTGCCCCCAGACTCCCTGCCCCCAGACTGCCTGCCCCCAGACTCCCTGCCCCCAGACTCTCTGTCTGAGACTTCCTGCCCCCAGACTCCCTGCTGCCAGACTCTCTGTCCCAGACACCCTGTCCCCAGACTCCCTGCCCCCAGACTCCCTGTCCCAGACTTCCTGGATTGAGCAGTTACAGGATTGGCAGTGGAAGCAAGCAGCCTTGGCCTGCGCAATTGGATCCCACCTTGTCCACTCCCATGTCCGTGCCGTGCACACTCACACAGAACATGCTGGATGCACACTCACACCTCCATAATCACAGATACAGTCACAGATATAAACAGGCAGACAGACAGGCACGTACACCCTGCCTTACTGCACACACACACCCACATAATAATAATAATAATCTGTATTGTGACAAGTAGGCTTACATTAACTCTGCAATGAAGTTACTGTGAAAAGCCCCTAGTCGCCATATTCTGGCACCTGTTCTGGTACACTGAGGGAGAATTCAGAATGTCCAAACTACCTAACAGCATGTCTTTCGGGATTTGTGGGAGGAAACCGGAGCACCCGGAGGAAACCCACGCAGACACGGGGAGAACGTGCAGACTCCACATCAGGGGTGCCAGTGTACCACCCTGTGCAGAGCCTGGCCACCCAGGGATCCTCAATCGCCTGGAAGACCTCCCCCAAGTGCACGTTTGTGGAGACCAGTGCTGCTCGGCAACTCCGAGGCTGAGGGGTTAGGCCCCGTGCCTTGGGTAACTCCAGTGAGAGCATATTCAAGTGTGCCTCACTGCACACCTTTGTGGGCAGGATCAAGATTGCGACATCTCGCAAGATCCCGTTAGATCTTGCAAGGCTTCTTGTGAGATTTACCGGCCGTGTCACGTCCCAAGTCGGGCGCGGCGTGACCATTAGATAGTGCCCATACACATACGTACACACACATGTACATACTCCCACAACGGCACCCACACACATACACATTTACACCCACCCACAGACATACATGCACACAGACACTCACATATACTCGCACCCACACAATACCAATTGAAACACCAATCTGTGGTAACCTATTGGGCCTAGTTTTGGGCCCGATTAAATTGGATATTCTAAATTAAAGAATTGAACATTTTAAATTAAACTACAGTCCAAACCTCAAGCATGCTGATGGGAATTTGGATTTGACCAAAGACACTGTGGTGAACGTATTGCTACTGCAATTCACCACTGTATTGGACTGTACTATGTTGATGCCCCCGTGGGCTCTGCCTGTGGCTCCGCCTCCTCGTGAGTGGTATATAAATCTGTAGGCGGCACTCAGTACAGAGCAGTCACAGGCAGGCACAGATCTAGCTTATTAAAACCACTGTTCACTTCTACTAATCGTCTCGTGTGAATTGATGGTCGCATCAATTTAATAAGGTAAGATGTCGCAATGGAAGTCGCCCTCAAACCTGATCGACTGGAACTTGACCCACAGGCAGCTGATGCCAAAGGAATCTTCTCCCATTGGCTCCGCTGCTTTGAGGCCTACCTCGCCTCCTCCTCCTCGCCCGCCGTCATCGAGGCACACAAGCTGAGTCTCCTCAACGCCCGGGTGAGTCACAGAATCTTTTTACTAATCGAGGACGTGACCACGTACGCAGACGCGGTCGCGATCCTGAAAAGGCATTACGTGAGGCCGGTGAACGAAGTGTTCGCGCTGCATCTCTTCACCACACGTCATCAACGCCCCGGGGAATCGCTGGAGGAATATCTACGTGACCTGAGGGTACTCGCTCGGAACTGTAACTACAAGGACATCACGGCCTCGCAGCACATGCAACTCGCCATCCGGGACACCTATGTGGCTGGAGTCCGGTCCAGCTCTGTCAGACAGCGCCTGCTCGAAAAGGGCGCCCTCAACCTAGAAGAGACGGTAAAATTATCCACCTCGTTAGCGGTAGCTTTCCAGAGCCTAAATGCATTCCCCTCCGACCACGCGATTTCCTCGTGGGTGCCAGAGGCGTGGTCATCACTCGACCCTAGGGTGTCCCAGGCCTGTGCCGTGCGGCTGCCCGCCCAACCCGGGGGGCCACCTTGCTATTTCTGCGGTCAGAACCAGCACCCCAGGCAGCGTTGCCCAGCTCGGAACGCAACCTGCAGTGACTGCGACAAGAAAGGACATTTTGCCAAAGTTTGCTTGGCTCGACCCAAAGTTCCAAAATTGCAGGCCCGACTCACAGACTCACAGGCCCGCAGACCCCGCAGCGTGGCTGCGTGCCTGCCGGTAACGCCCTCTTCTGACGCGCCATCCGCCTCGTGCTATCCATGGGGGCCGCCATCCTTAACTCCGCCCGACACGTGCGACTCATGGGGGCCGCCATCTTGGCCGCCATCTTCAACCCAGCCCACCATGTGCGACCGACGGGGGCTGCCACCTTGGCCGCCATCTTGGGACCCTCTCGCTACCACCGACCACACCGGCTACCCGCAGCTCGGCGCGGTCACTCGCGACCAATCACGGCCCAAGCACCTCAAGAACCCCATGATGACCGTCCGAGTCGATGGGCACGAAATGCCCTGTCTGTTCGACTCCGGGAGCACGGAGAGCTTCATTCATCTGGACACGGTAAGGTGCTGCTCCCTCCAGATTTCCCCCGCGTTTCAAACAATCTCCCTTACTTCCGGATCACATTCAGTGCGGATCCGGAGGTACTGTGTCGTGAACCTCGCGATACAGGACGCTGAGTACGCGACTTTTAAACTCTATATCCTTCCCCATCTCTGCGCTCCTCTCTCGTTAGGACCTCAGAAGCCTGACCCTGAAGTTCGGCGGACCCCTACCCCCTCTCACCGTATGTAGCCTTGCGACCCTTAAGGTCGCCCCTCCCTCGCTCTTCGCGAACCTCACCTCCGACTGTAAGCCCGTCGCCACCAGGAGCAGGCGGTACAGTGCCCAGGACAGGACTTTTATCAAGTCGGAGGTCCAGCGGCTCTTGAGGGATGGGATCATCGAGGCCAGTAATTGCCCTGGAGAGCCCAGGTGGTGGTCGTCAAGACCGGGGAAAAGAACCGGATGGTTGTAGACGACAGCCAGACCATAAATCGGTACACACAACTCGATGCGTACCCCCTTCTCCACATAGCGGATATGGTGAATCAGATTGCACACTACCGGGTTTTCTTCACGGTAGATCTCAAGTCCGCATACCACCAGCTTCCGATCCGCCCGGAAGACCGCCACTACACTGCCTTTGAGGCAGACGGCCGCCTCTTCCACTTCCTCAGGGTCCCCTTCGGCATCACCAATGGGGCCTCGGTCTTCCAAAGAATGATGGACCGAATGGTTGACCAGCACGGGCTGCGGGCCACGTTCCCGTACTTGGATAATGTCACCACCTGCGGCCATGATCAGCAGGACCACGACGCCAACCTTCAGAAGTTCCTCCAAACCGCCCAATCCCTTAATCTCACCTACAACAAGAAGAAATGCGTTTTCCGCACAACCCGACTAGCCATCCTCGGCTATGTCGTGGAAAACGGAGTCCGGAGGCCCGACCCTGACCGCATGCGCCCCCTCCTGCAACTCCCCCTTCCCCACTGCCCCAAGGCCCTGAAGAGATGCCTGGGGTTCTTCTCACATTATACCCAGTGGGTCACCAACTATGCGGACAAAGCCCGCCCACTTATCAAAGCCACCATCTTTCCCCTGACGACTGAGGCCCGCCTGGCCTACAGCCGCATCAAGGCAGACATTACCAAAGCCGCGATGCACACGGTGGACGAGTCTATCCCCTTCCAGGTGGAGAGCGATGTGTCAGAGGTCGCCCTCGCCGCTACCCTTAACCAGGCAGGCAGGCCCGTGGCCTTCTTTTCCCGTACTCTCAACGCCTCCGAGATTCGACACTCCTCTGTCGAAAAGGAAGCTCAAGCCATTGTGGAAGCTGTGCGACATTGGGGGCACTACCTGGACGATAGAAGGTTCACACTCATCACCAACCAACGGTCGGTAGCCTTTGTGTTCAACAACACACAGCGGAGCAAGATCAATAATGATAAGATCTTGAGGTGGAGAATCAAACTCTCCACCTATAATTACGATATTGTGTATTGTCCTGGGAAGCTCAATGAGCCCCCAGATGCCCTGTCCCACGGCGCACAAGGTGACTGACTTCGGGCCATCCACAATGACCTCTGTCACCTGGGGGTCACCCGACTTCATCAAGGCCCGCAACCTGCCCCACTCCACCGAGGAGGTCAGGGGCAGGACCTGGGACTGCCAAGTCTACGCGGAGTGCAAGCCGCACTTCTATCGGCCAGACAAGGCCCATCTGGTGAAGGCCTCCCGCCCCTTTGAGCGCCTCAGCGTCGATTTCAAAGGGCCCCATCCCTCCACTGACCGCAACGTGTACTTTCTCAACATCGTTGACGAGTACTCCAGTTTCCCCTTCGCCGTCCCATGTCCCGACATGACCCCGGCCACTGTCATTAAGGCCCTGCACAGCATCTTCACCCTGTTTGGTTTCCCCACTTACGTCCACAGTGACCGGGGCTCCTCTTTTATGAGCGATGAGCTGCGTCAGTACCTGCTCAGTCAGGGCATTGCCTCGAGCAGGACTACCAGCTACAACCCCCGGGGAAACGGATAGGTGGAGAGGGAGAACGCAACGGTATGGAAGGCCGTCCTTCTGGCCCTACGGTCTAGAAGTCTCCCGGTTTCCCGCGGGCAGAAGGTCCACCCCGACGCGCTCCACTCCATTCGGGCGCTCCTCTGCACAGCCACGAACGAGACCCCTCATGACCATCTATTTGTTTTCCCCAGAAAATCCACCTCCGGGGTCTCACTTCCGTCCTGGCTGACAACACCAGGGCCTGTCCTCCTGCGGAAGCACATGAGGAGCCATAAGTCCGACCCTCTGGTCGAGAGGGTACAGCTCCTACATGCCAACCCTCAGTATACCTACGTGGCGCACCGCGACGGACGACAGGATACAGTCTCCCTCCGGGATCTGGCACCCGCCGGTTCCCCAGCGACCATCACCAACGCCCCCCTCCCCCACACTGCGTATCATCACCAACCAAATCCCTCATGGCAGGCTACCAGCTGCTCCCCTGGGGGTCCTGAACACCGCCCCCCGCCCCTACACGGCCTACACCCCCCTCCCCCATCGCCGACACACCGTGATGAAGCTCCAGACGACACGCCCCCAGAGTCAACGAGTCCAACACCCGTGCCCGCAGCGACGAGTCCAACACCTGTGCCTGCCGCGAAGCCGGAGCTGAGGCGATCACAAAGAATGATTAAGGCTCCGGACAGACTCGATATGTGAGCCCACTTCATCCCCGCTGGACTTCAATTTTTAACAGGGGGTGAATGTGGTGAACATATTGCTACTGCAATTCACCACTGTATCTGTATTGTACTGTACTATGTTGATGCCCCTGTGGGCTCTGCCTGTGGCTCCGCTCCTCGGGGGTGGTATATAAACCTGCAGCCTGTAGGCGGCACTCAGTCCAGAGCAGTCGCAGGCAGGCACAGATCTAGCTTATTAAAACCACTGTTCACTTCTACTAATCGTCTCGTATGAATTGATGGTCGCATCAGACACAATACACAACTCACAGATCAACTGCCAGAACATGCCTGGACCCACCTGTCAATCACCTATCAGGAGATCGTCACACTCTATTGATATGCAACAGCCTATTGTCAGTAGCCCAGACTGAGCCATGCTCTCAGGCACCCAGAGTTCCCATTGTTACCTTATTTGGCAATGAGGTACATGCAGACCATACCACAGGAGATGGACACCTGTGGTGGGCTCAGGTGTCCTGTCAAACGGCCATCAACTGGATCATTGTGTTTAGGACCCCCTCCCAAGGCCTCATTGGCAGAAAGCCAGAGGAACTTCTGAAAAGGGGCGAAGGGATGGGGATAAAAATAGAAGCCAAAGGCACCTCAGCAGTGAAGACGTGATGTGGGAAGCGACCTTGACCATCATGTTGCTAACTTTGGTTGGCTCTTAATTCGTTGCTCGTTGTGTCTTACTTAATTTGCTCTGTTTCTATAACCTTTGCTCTAGAGTCGCCAGGTATCTTTATGATACCGCCACGAGGTTCAAGTTGAATTACTGATCAATAACTCGACACACCAATTAATAGATTCAAATCAAAACACATTTATTTTACACAGTCAATCACTACTCATGCATAAAACTCTACTTACTAGACTATCTCTTAACACTAAAAGGCCTATACTTCGCTTCGGAACTGGCCCACCAGGCCAGGGGAACAAATGGCCTTTCGCTCGATCCTGAGTCTGCAGGATTCAAAAGTTGGTATGGACTGGGAGCTAGGAGCGCCTATCTCGTAGCGTGCGTTGACTGGAGACTTAATTGGTTGATGCAGCAGCTTGGCAGTTCACTGTCAAGGGTTGTTCCGCGCTGCTGAGTGACCCTGCCAAGAAGACCGATTTGAACTTGGGGACTCTACTTTATAGTCCCCAGGGGCTCCCCGCCGTTCGGGGCGGACCCCGTACCTGGTTCCAAGTGATTGGACTACGTTCCGATCACTTGGATCGATTTCTCCAATACTGGAGCTGTTCCCTGATCGCTGGGCGGTCCCTGAGTGTCCGTTGACCTTCCTTTGTCTTGGCTCCTGCTGGCGCCGAGGAGTCTGGCTTGGCCTTATTCACCTTAAATGTTTCGATTGTTCCCGGGGATCGCTCATTACTATGCAGATGGCTGTGAGTTTCAGTGTTGTCTGGGCTTCTGCAAGTTCTAATACACAGGAGACTTTGCACTTGCTGGTTTTTCCTGGCTTGGCTGAATTTCCCTTCATTCTTTGCGGACCTCCATTTTAAGTCGGGAAGTGGCCAACCCAGGTGGCTACACCATCCGGAAGACCGACCAGAAGGAAGGAAGGAAGAAGCTGCCAGCGAGACCCCCGTTCATGGGCCTAGCTGTAGGAGACAGAGGGTGATGATAGACGGCTGCTTTAGTGACTGGAAGCCAGTGTCCAGTGGCGACCACAGGGATCTGTGCTGGCTCCCCTATTGTTTGTCGTTTATATAAACGGCACAGGTGACTTTGTGGGGGCTAGGATCAGTAAGTTTGCAGGTGACACAAAGATTGGCCTGGTGGTTAACAGTGAGGTTGAGTGCCTTAGGTTCCAGGAAGATATAGATGGGATGGTCAAATGGGCAGAAAAGTGGCAGATGGAATTTAACCCTGAAAAGTGTGAGGTGATACACTTTGAAAGGAGCAATGTGGTAAGGCCACCTAAAATGGTGTCTGGCAAGGAATGCTGGGCAAAGTGGCCAAGATTGAGGAGAAGCAGACTGCAGCTCCGAATAAACAAAAGCGTGCAGCCAGACTTTGCAAAGTAACACAGGAAAAGGGCCATCAAAATGTCAATAGGACAATGGGCTTAAATGCAATTGATTCTAAAGTATCAGACTCAACGGTGTCTGTTTTCCTTATTTGGAAAGGCCTACGTGCCTTTCACACTAATGGACATGGCCAGTAAGGGCACGTCCCGCCATCAAGGTGGCGGGCCTTGATTGGACTTAATTGATCAGGGTGATCAAGCCCTGATCGATTGATTGGTAGCCCACCTGGGACCGCCCAAAAGAGCGCGAAATCCCTAGGGATAAAAGGTGCTCCGCAACACCTCTCACTCTCTGTACAGCAGCTCCCAACAACGGTGACCCCTTCACCAGCCAAAGAGGAAGACCATCCACGACACCAGCAGAAGGAAGACCAGAGCCAAGAACGAGGAAGACCAACAACCAACCATCGAGGACCGTAAGACTGCGGGTCACAAATAAAGGCCTTTATCTGTCTGGTATTTGTCGGTCACTTGAAGTTAAGTTTAACTTATGTTGTATGTGTGTGTGTGTGATTGATTTGACTTTAACAATTGTGTGATAGTGAATAAATACTGAATTGTTCTATGAAACAGACTTGTAGTCATTTGTCCACCGTATATGGGGTAAAACACACCGGTTTAGGCACAACAGTGGCAAGGAAGTATTCAATGAATGGCCTGACATTGGGAAGTTCTGAGGAACAAAGGGATCTTGGAATGTTTGTCCAGCAATCTCTGAAGGTAGAAGGGCAGGTTTAATAGGGTGGTGAAAAAGGCATTTGGGACACTTGCCTTTATCAATCGAGGCATAGATTACAAAAGCAGGGAGGTCATGTAGGAGTTGTACAGAACTTTGGTGAAGCCTCAGCTGGAGTACTGTGTGTAGTTCTGGTCGCCACATTATAGGAAGGATGTGATTGCACTGAAGTTGGTGCGGAGGCGATTCATCAGAATGTTGCCTGGGATGAACATTTAAGTTATGAAGAGAGGTTGGATAGGCTTGTGTTGCAGCGGAGAAGACTGAGGAGCGACCTGATCGAGGTGCACAAGATCATGAGGGGCGTGGACAGGGTGGATAGGGAACAGCTATTCCCCTTAGTTGAAGGGTCAGTTATGAGGGGTCACATGCTCAAGGTCAGGGGCAGGAGGTTTAGGGGAATTTGAGGGAAAACTATTTTTACCCAGAGGCTGGTGACAGTCTGGAATGCACTGCCTGGGAGGATAGTGGAGGCGGGTTGGCCCATATTCTTTAAAAAGTACCTGGATGAGCAATTGGCACGTCATAACATTCAAGGCTCTGTGCCAAGTGCTGGCAAATGGGATTAGGGAAGCAGGTCAGGTGTTTTTCATGCATCGGTGCAGACGGGATGGGCTGAAGGGCCTCTTCTGTGCTGTATTATTCTGTGATTCATGATGATGGACCAGAGAGGCTCGGTAATCGGACCCTCGGTTCAATCAAGCCATCTTTCCGGGCAGTATAACCAAATCCTGGGTATCTCTTGTATTTTATGTGGGTTAATTTAAGGGTTAATACTGTGTTTAATAAAGTTTGTTGAGTATTATACCTTTGCTTGTGGGCTTTGTTCTCCACATTATTAAAGACACCTGGGTAAACCTTTGGTTAAATACTGATTGAAGTATCTAAATTGGACAAACACAACAGACCCACACACACATTTAGAGGCATAAATGTAACCTACCTCACTGTGCATTTATGTGCTCTGTAGGTCTGTCAGTGCAGATAGCTATATTCCAGCACCTTTCTCCTCCGGTCTGAGGCCTGCACAGCGCAAGACAGAGAGTTGGCAACTCCAATCTGACATTTCCCTGGAGATTTGACCTCGTGATCACGATTTAAGCAGCTGTGGGCCAAGTATAATGGGCGGGATTCTCCGAGACCCGCGCTGGGCCGGAGAATTGCCGCAATCGCGCCACGCCGCCCCGACGCCAGCACGCGATTCTCCGAGGAGTGGATAATCGGTGCCATTTGCGCCGGCGTGTTTGGCGCGGAGCCAGTCGCGGGCTGCTGTCCGCGGCCGTGCCACCGATTCTCCGGCCTTGATGGGCCGAGCGGCTGCGCGGAAACGGCAGATTCCCGCCGGCGCCATCCACACCTGGTCGCAGCCGGCGGGAACTCTGCGCGCAGGGTCGGGGGGGGAGGAGGGGGGGCTTCTTCACCGGGGGGGGGGTGGGAGGCCTCTGATGGGGTCTGACCCACGATCGGGGCCCACCAATCGGCAGGCCGGCCTCTCCAGCCTCAGCCCTATGTTGCTACGCGGCCGGCCCCTGAACCCCCGCGCCATGTTGCAGTTGAGGAAGTCCCCCGCGCGGGTTGGCGTGGCACCATGACGCATGCGCGGGTTGGCGCGCCGCCCAGTTGCCGTCAGGAAGGGAAGAGCGGCGTTAACCGCTCCAGCGCCATGCTGGCCCCCTGTGGGGGACAGAATCTGTAGTGCCCGCGCCCGTTTCACGCTGTCGTGAAACGCGACGGCGTTCACGACGGCGCGGACACTGCCTCCATTTCGGAGAATCCCGCCCAATATTTGGTTTTGTAGTGAGATAACTAGCCAATAAAAAAATACAAAAACATTGAAGGGAAAATAATATTTAAATAAATAAAGCTGCTGTTTCTGTATTACCAAGCAGAATGAGAAGTGAATTCCACTCATTCAACAAAAACATTATTGATATAAACAATTTGTGAGTAAAGTTTTACACAGCTGGTTCTAAAAACAGTGAATGTGACTCTCACACCGCACTGCTGGAACTCAACTCAGGCTCAGTTCTTAGGGAGTAACAGCAAATTTGCCTGCACAGGACCAGGTTAAAAACACAACAGCACAGCCTGATTGCAATTCTTCATCCCTTAGTATCTGTTTCCCTTTCCTTCCTCTGCAGTTTTCACTTTTCACTCTCTCCCTCCCCATCTGTGTTTCTTTCCTTCCGTCCCCCATTTATTCTGCCTCTCTCTCTCTCTCCCAGGTTATATTCCGCATGTTCTCCCTCTCGCCTACCATTTGTATCTACGGCAGGTGAAGAGGGCTTAAATCGAGCCTGTGCTGATAATGTTGGATAGGAGTTTGCGATGAAGTATGCTGCCAGATTAGACTGAGCCATTCTAACCATGGCATTAAATCGGCATTTTGGTTGGAATTTTGTTAGGTAACAGCCTACCTAGGTCAGTTTTGTTACACTGTGAGGAACCAATAAATGGGCCCAAACAGAGAGATAGGGGGGGGGGGGGAGGGGGGAGTGCAGGAGGATTGGGGTGCAGACGGAGGGATGTATGTAGGAGGCACTTCGGTGAACTGATGGATGCATTTGACCTGACTGTGTCTGAGCCTGTGGCTCCACAGCTATAATCAGCAGACAACTGGTGATGGAGGATTCTCAAGGCTGACTGACTCTTCCTAAATGTGTTTCTGCATCTGAGAGTTAACAGCAAAGATGTAGGCAGTTTGGCTGGCTCCAGGCTTGTTAGTCAGGGTGGATCCATCGTAACGTGACATGTTGCAGTTCTTTGTGGCCAACAATCAGAGCTTCTCTCAGTAAAACCTCTTGGAAAACGTATACACAAATATTTAGATGTACACACATACAAATCCATTCAGACAAATTTATACAGGAACTTACACAAATATATATATATATACACACACACACCAATACATGCACACAAATATATATATAATACACACACTCAAATACATGCACACAAATATATATATATAATACACACACTCAAATACATGTACACAAATATATATATATATATACACACACTCAAATACATGTACACAAATATATATATATATACACACACCAATACATGTACACAAATATATATATATACACACACACAAATATATGCACACAAACACATGTAAAAGGTGGTTGACAATGTACAAATTCCACATGGACAGTGACGTGGGGCCGCGATCAAACCCGGGTTCTCAGCGCCGGGAGTCAGCAGTGCTAACCACTGTGCCACCCCCCCCCCCCCCCCACACACACACAAATACATGTACACACACATACACACACATATATGTGTGGTGGTATGTATTAGGGGTAATACGGTACCTGTGAAGACGAGAGGCTATTGGCTGACAGGTCCCAGGTCCTGGTTGGATCTGCCGCCTGCTGGCTCCGCCCAGAAGGCGGAGTATAAGAGCTTGAGTTCTCCCAGCAGCCGCATTCTGTAACTGAGCTGCTGGGGAACAAGTCTTGCTTAATAAAGCCTCGATTGACTTCATCACTTCTCGACTTGAGTGAGTAATTGTTGCGCTACAATTTATTAAGCAAGCTTAAAAGGCTATGGAGCTCCGGATCACCCCGGAGTGTCTGCGAATCAGCCCCCATGCAGCAAACTCGGCGGCCGTGTTTAAACACTGGCTCGCATGCTTCGAAGGTTACCTTCGAACAGCCCCCGGCCGGACCACGGAAGATCAGAAAATGCAGGTCCTGCATTCCAGGGTGAGCCCGGAGATCTACACGCTCATCGAAGACGCAGAGGATTTCCCGACGGCGCTCGCTATGCTGAAAGGAGTCTACATTCGCCCCATAAACTAGGTCTACGCACGCCACCAACTCGCGACGAGATGGCAAATCCCCGGAGAATCGCTCGACGAGTTCTACAGCACTACAGATTTTGGGAAGGAACTGCAACTGCCCGTCGGTGAGCGCAAACGAGCACACGGAGCTCCTAATCAGGGATGCTTTTGTGGCAGGTATGACTTCTTCTCAAATTCGCCAAAGACTGTTAGAGAGAGACTCATTAGGACTCACAGAGGCACGGGCCCTTGCGGCCTCCCTCGACGTGGCCTCACAAAATGCCCGCGCCTACAGCCCCGACCGCGCGGCAGCCCCTTGGGCTCCGTGGACCCCCGTTGCGACCGACTCCCTGGCACCCCCCACCCCCCCTGCAAGCCTGCGCGGCTAGAGCACCAGACCATCCCGGTGCGCCCCGCTGCTATTTTTGCAGGCAGGCGAAACACCCCCGGCAGCGCTGCCCGGCCCGCTCAGCTATTTGTAAAAGCTGCGGCAAAAAGGGGCATTACGCAGCGGTGTGCCAGTCTCGGGGGGTCGCCGCAATCTCCGGGGGAGAACGGGGGCAGCAGACTCAACCCCCCCAGCGATCCATGTGCGGCCCGCGGGTGCCGCCATTTTGGGTCCCGGACACCACGCGGGGAGGATGGGCACCGCAATCTTGTGACCCCCCCAGCCACGTGCGATCCATGGGGGTGGTCATTTTGTCCACCCCCGACCGCGTGCGATCCATGGACGCCGCCATCTTGGCTGATAGCCAAGGACCCCAGCATAGACGGCTCCACGGGGTCGGAAGAAAGCGCCACGGTGCAGCAACCAAGACTGGCTTCGGTGACCCTGGACCAATCGCGGCCCTGGACGCTCCAAACGGCAACAACGGTGCTGGTCAACGGGTACGAGACACCATGCTAATCGACTCTGGGAGCATGGAAAGTTTTATCCACCCGGATACAGTAAGACGCTGTTTTCTTTCTATTCGTCCGAGGATCCCATTCCGTAGAGATCAAAGGGTTCTGCATCGCGAACCTTGCATCGCGAACCTAACGGTGCAAGGGAGGGAGTTAAAGAATTATAGGCTTTATGTCCTTCCCCAACTCTGCGCTCCCACTCTCTTGGGGTTAGATTTCCAGTGTAACCTCCAGAGCCTAATGTTCCAATTCGGCGGCCCAATACCCCCACTCACTATCTGCAGCCTCGGGACCCTCAAGGTTGAACCGCCTTCCTTGTTTGCGAACCTCACCCAGGATTGCAAACCCGTCGCCACTAGGAGCAGACGGTACAGCGCCCAGGATCAGATGTTTATCCGGCCTGAGGTCCAGCGGCTGCTGAAGGAAGGCATAATCCAGTCCAACAATAGTCCCTGGAGAGCCCAGGTGGTAGTTGTGAAGACCGGGGAGAAGCAGAGGATGGTCGTAGACTATAGTCAGACCATCAATAGGTACACGCAGCTAGAAGCGTAGCCTCTTCCCCGCATATCCGACATGGTCAATCGGATTGCACAGTACAAGGTCTTTTCCACTGTGGACCTCAAGTCCGCATACCACCAGCTCCCCATCCGCCCAAGTGACCGCAAGTACACAGCCTTCGAGGCAGATAGGTGGTTCTACCACTTTTTAAGGGTCCCATCCGGCGTCACGAACGGAGTCTCGGTCTTCCAATGGGAGATGGACCGAATGGTTGACCAGCACGGGTTGCGGGCCACGTTCCCATACCTCGACAATGTAATCATCTGCGGCCATGACCAGCAGGAACACGACGCCAACCTCCGCAAATTCCTCCAGACCGCTAAAGCCCTGAACCTCACCTATAACGAGGAAAAATGCGTTTTTAGCACCAACCGTCTGGCCATCCTGGGATACGTAGTGCGCAATGGAGTGATAGGCCCCGACCCCGAACGCATGCGGCCCCTTATGGAATTCCCCCTCCCCCACTGCTCCAAAGCCCTGAAACGCTGCCTGGGCTTCTTTTCGTATTACGCCCAGTGAGTTTCCCAGTACGCAGACAAGGCCCGCCCGTTAATCCAGTCCACTACCTTCCCCCTGTCGACAGAGCCCGCCAGGCCTTCAGCCGCATCAAAGCGGATATCGCAAAGACCACGATGCACGCAATCAACGTGTCCCTCCCCTTCCAGATCGAGAGCGATGCATCCGATGTAGCTCTGGCGGCCACTCTCAACCAAGCGGGCCTTTTTCTCCCGAACCCTCCACGCCTCAGAAATCCGTCACACCTCAGTGGAAAAGGAAGCCCAAGCCATAGTGGAAGCTGTGCGACACTGGAGGTATTACCTGGCCGGCAGGAGATTCACTCTCCTCACCGACCAATGGTCGGTAGCCTTTATGTTCGATAATGCACATCGGGGCAAAATCAAGAATGACAAGATCTTGAGGTGGAGGATTGAGCTCTCCACCTTCAACTATGAGATCTTGTATCGTCCCGGAAAGCTGAACGAGCCGTCCGATGCCCTATCCCGCGGCACATGTGCCAACGCACAAGTAGACCGCCTCCAAGCCCTCCACGAGGACCTCTGCCACCCGGGGGTCACTCGATTCTACCATTTTGTGAAGTCCCGTAACCTCCCCTACTCTGTTGAGGAGGTCCGTACAGCCACCAGGAACTGCCAAATCTGCGCAGAGTGCAAACCGCACTTTTTCAGGCCAGATAGAGCGCACCTGATAAAGGCTTCCCGTCCCTTTGAACGCCTCAGTTTGGATTTCCCCTGCCCTCCACCGACCGCAACGCATACTTCCTGAACGTGGTGGGCGAGTACTCCCGTTTCCACTTCGCCATCCCCTGCCCCGACATGACAGCGGCCACAGTCATTAAAGCCCTCGGCACCATCTTTACACTGTTCGGTTTCCCCGCGTACATCCTTAGCGACGGGGGGTCCTCCTTCATGAGCGACGAACTGCGTCAGTTCCTGCTCAGCAAGGGCATTGCCTCGAGCAGGACGACCAGCTACAACCCCCGGGGGAACGGTCAGGTAGAGAGGGAGAACAGTACGGTCTGGACACCGTCCTACTGGCCCTACAGTCCAGATATCTCCCAGTTTCCCGGTGGCAGGAAGTCCTCCCGGATGCCCTCCACTCCATCCGGTCGCTGTTGTGTACCACCACTAACCAAACGCCTCACGAGCGCCTCCTTGTCTTCCCTAGGAAGCCCTCCTCCGGAACGTCGCTGCCGACCTGTCTGGCAGCCCCAGGACCCATCTTGCTCCGTAAACATGTGCGGGCGCACAAATCGGACCCGTTGGTCGAGAGGGTTCACCTTCTCCACGCAAACCCTCAGTACGCCTACGTGGCGTACCCCGACGGCCGACGGGACACGGTCTCCCTGCGGGACCTGGCACCCGCCGGCAACACACACACTCTCACAATACCGATCACCCCCTCCCTCCCACCGGCGCACCCCACGCCCGCTCCCTTCCCGGGTGGATCGGTCCTCCTCCCGTGCCCGCGCAGGAGTAAAGAAACAGGGACGAACAGCACAACGCTCCCAGAGGTGACAGTGCCCGAGCCAGCACCTGCACCACCACCGGGGCTGAGGCGATCGACAAGGACGACCAGGGCACCCGCTCGACTCGTGGAAGCCGCGTGACACAAAAAAAAACTTGTAAATAATTCTGACAACCTGTACATAGTTAACTGTTGGGCTAAATGCATAGCCACTGTATGAAATTAGTTCCAGGACCAGGCTTGTAAACCCCTACCACCGTGCGAACCACCACCCCGCCGGGTTCTTTTTTAACAAGGAGTGAATGTGGTGGTATGTATTAGGGGTAGTACGGTACCTGTGAAGCCGAGAGGCTATTGGCTGACAGGTCCCGAGTCCTGGTTTGATCTGCCGACTGCTGGCTCCGCCCAGAAGGCAGAGTATAAGAGCTCGAGTTCTCCCAGCAGCCGCATTCTGTAACTTCATCACTTCTCGACTTGAGTGAATAATTGTTGCGCTACAATATGCACATACACAAATTCATGTACACAATATATATATATACATACCCATATATACATGTACACAAATACATGCACACATTTGTATAATTATCTAATCAATACCCAATACCTGTTCACCTTAAAATACTCCGGTATTTAACATCCATCTACAGAACCTATTAGATACTAATATTCACCACTTTCTCATGGGTAATTAGCCACGGGCACCATCGAGACCTCCCGTGCCTGATGGGCACCGCAGGGTCTGAGGTGCTTTGTTGACCTTTTAAATCACCCTTTGATTTGATGTTTTTTAAGTTTTCACTGCTCTTTGATTTTGCTCAGGCCAGTGTCCCTTTAAGGAGCGGCCCCTTTAAGGAGTGGCCCCTTTTAATTTATCCCTTGTGGTGAACCACTGTATTATGGGATGTAAGGTAGGACCTGCACTACAGATTCGTCGGTAGCTCCTGCCGGCTGACTCTGCCCACTAAGATCTGTATAAATATGCGTGACCTCCATTGCCCTGCCATTTCGCCAGCTGCAGCAGCAGGCCACGCATCTGACTGCAATAAAGCCACAGTTGTACCCAATCTGCGTCTTTGTGCAATTGATTGCGCATCAATTTATTGCAGTCCGATTTTTCCACAGAATGGTTATCAGAAACAAACCAGATCACCTGCAGCTGGATCTGCACTCGCCCGACGCCAGAAAAGGCTTTATTCACTGGCTAGCCTGTTTTGAGGCCTACATCAAGGCTGCGAACCCCGCGCCAATGGAGGCTCAGAAGATAAATGTCCTGTACTCCAGACTGAGCTCCAGCATGTACCCGTTGATCCAAGACGCCTCGAATTACGCGAAAGCAGTGGCACTCCTTAAAGAACACTATGCGCAGAAGACGGACACCAGGCATGGCATGGCATGTACTCGCCACCCGCTCGCAACTACCTGGTGAGTCCATCGAAGACTTCTGGCGCGCCCTAATTCCACTCGTCCGGGACTGTGACTGTCAGGCCGTTACGGCCGCTGAACACGCTAATCTCCTCATGCGCAATGCTTTCGTGATGGAGATTACATCGGACCGCATCCGAGAACGATTACTGGAAGGGGCCACGCTCGAACTAGTGGAGACGAAAACCGTGGCGCTCTCCATGACGGTCACATCCCGTAATGTACAGTCTTACCCGTCCCGCCGCGCTGCCCACCCTTCTACCCCCTCCTACCCCTCCTGGACCCCGCCGACGACCTCCTCAGCTGGGGCCCTGCCTTCCCAAAAAGCCTGCGGCGCACGCCGATCCGCGCACCCCGTGGTCCCCGCTGCTACTTCTGCGGTCAGCAGAAGCACCCCCGCCAACACTGCCCGGCCCGCATTGCCGTTTGTACATCCTGCAGTAAGAAGGGCCACTTTGCGGCTGTGTGCCAGGCCCGTGCAGTCGCTGCGATCGCGTCCGCTATCGTCCCTTCCCCCACACCAAACTCACAATGGGAGCCGCCATCTTCTCCTCCTGGGGCCATGTGCGACCAATGGGCGCCGCCATCTTGTCCCCCTTCGGCCACATGAGCCTCATGGGTGCCGCCATCTTGTCCCAACCCCGCAATGTGCGCACCGTGGCCGCCATTTTGTTCCCCACAGGGTCTCCGGACATCCCGAGATCGGAACCGCACACGCTCGCCACCCGAAGCATCCGACGACTACCCGCAGCTCGCTTCGGTGACGCTGGACCAATCTCGCCCGCACAACCTGGCCACCGCATTGACAATGGTGAAAATCAACGGCCACGCGACCTCGCGCCTGCTGGACTCCGGGAGCACCGAAAGTTTCGTACACCCAGATACGGTAAGGCGCTGCTCCCTCACGGTCCATCCTGCCAATCAAAGGATCTCCCTAGCCTCCGGATCCCACTCCGTCCCGATCCGAGGCTTTTGTACTGTCACCCTCACTGTCCAGGGTGTAGAATTTAGTAACTTCCGCCTCTATTTCCTTCCTAATCTCTGCACTGCACTCTTGTTGGGCCTAGACTTCCAGTGCAATCTCCAGAGCCTCACCCTCAAATTCGGTGGGCCCCTACCCCCCTTACCGTTTGCGGCCTCGCGACCCTCAAGGTCGACCCCCCCTCCCTCTTTGCCAGTCTAACTGCGGATTACAAGCCCGTCGCCACCAGGAGCAGATGGTACAGCACCCAGGACAAGACCTTCATAAGGTCCGAAGTCCAACTGCTGCTTAAGAAGGGTCTTATCGAGGCCAGCAACAGCCCCTGGAGAGCCCAAGTGATAGTGGTTAAAACTGGGGAGAAACACAGGATGGTCGTGGACTTCAGCCAGACCATCAATCGGTACACGCAGCTCGACGCGTACCCCCTCCCACGTACATCTGATATGGTCAATCAGATTGCGCAGTACCGGGTCTTCTCAACAATTGACCTGAAATCCGCTTACCACCAGCTCCCCATCCGGAAGTCGGACCGTCCATACACTGCCTTCGAGGCGGACGGTCGGCTCTATCACTTCCTTAGGGTCCCTTTCGGCGTCACAAACGGGGTCTCGATCTTCCAAAGGGAGATGGACCGAATGGTCGAACAGTAAGGATTGCGGGCCACCTTTCCGTACTTAGATAATGTCACCATCTGCGGCCATGACCAGCAGGACCATGATGCCAACCTCGATAAATTCCTCCGCACTGCTACTCTTCTCAACCTGACCTATAACAAAGAGAAGTGTGTGTTCAGCACGACCCAGTTAACCATTCTCGGCTATGTAGTCCAAAACGGACTTCTCGGGCCCGACCCCGACCGCGTGCGTCCCCTCATGGAGCTCCCCCTCTCCCCCTGCCCCAAGGCCCTCAAACGCTGCCTGAGATTCTTTTCCAACTACGCCCAGTGGGTCCCAAACTATGCGGACAAGGCCCGCCCACTCATTCAGTCCACCCAATTCCCTCTCGCTGCTGAGGCACAACACGCTTTCGCCCGCATCAGAGCAGACATCGCCAAGGCCGGGATGCGCGCAGTGGACGAGTCACTGACTTTTCAAGTAGAAAGCGATGCTTCAGACGTCGCCCTTGCCGCCACCCTAAACCAGGCAGGCAGACCCGTGGCATTCTTTTCCCTCACCCTTCATGCCTCTGAAATTCGACACTCATCCGTCGAAAAGGAGGCCCAAGCTATTGTTGAAGCTGTGCGGCATTGGAGGCATTACCTGGCCGGTACGAGATTCACTCTCCTCACTGACCAGCGGTCGGTAGCCTTCATGTTCAATAACACACAGCGGGGCAAGATCAAAAATGATAAAATCTTGCGGTGGAGAATCGAGCTCTCCACCTACAATTACAAGATTCTGTATCGCCCCGGTAAACTCAACGAGCCCCCAGACGCCCTCTCCCGAGGTACATGTGCCAGCGCACAAGTAGACCAACTCCGGGACATACACGACAGCCTTTGTCACCCGGGGGTCACTCGACTGTACCATCTGGTCAAAGCTCGCAATCTGCCCTACTCCGTCGAGGAAGTAAGGAAAGTCACCAGGGACTGCCAGGTCTGTGCAGAGTGCAAGCCACACTTCTACCGGCCGGACCGTGCGCGCCTGGTGAAGGCTTCCCGCCCCTTTGAACGCCTCAGCGTGGATTTCAAATGGCCCCTCCCCCTCCACCGACTGTAACACGTACATTCTCAGTGTGGTCAATGAGTACTCCAGATTCCCCTTCGCCATCCCATGCCCCGATATGACGTCTGCCACCGTCATGAAGGCCCTCAACACCATCTTTGCTCTGTTCATATTCCCCGCCTACATCCACAGTGACGGGATCCTCATTCATGAGCGATTAGCTGCGTCAGTTCTTGCTCAGCAGGGGTATCGCCTCCAGCAGGACGACCAGCTACACCCCCCGGGGAAACGGGCAAGTAGAACGGGAGAATGGGACGGTTTGGTGGGCCATCCAGCTGGCTCTACGGTCCAGGAACCTCCCAGCCTCTCGCTGGCAGGAGGTCCTTCCTGACGCTCTACACTCCATCCGGTCACTATTGTGCCACCGCCACTAATAACACACCCCATGAACGTGTTTTTACCTTCCCCAGGAAGTCCACATCCGGGGTGTCGCTCCCGACTTGGCTCGCAGCTCCAGGACCGGTCCTTCTCCGTAGGCCCGTCCAACTCCACAAGGCGGACCCATTGGTGGACAGGGTTCACCTGCTCCACGCCAACCCTCAATATGCCTACGTGGAATTCCCCGGCGGCCGCCAAGATACTGTCTCATTCAGGGACCTGGCACCGTCAGGTTCCACCCCAACACACTCCCCCACCCATGCTCCCCCCCCCCCCTCCCACCGCGCCGCCAACATTGACCCCACCAGACCAACCCCTCCCCCCCTCTTCCCACACAAGAGGACGAAGAGGATTTTGGCACGCTCCTGGAGTTCCCCGATGACTGGCCAGATTCAGCACCGCCACCACCGCCATCGGTGCCACCTCCATCACCGCCTGCACCGACTTCGCCGCCACCGTTACGCCGCTCCCAACGGAATGGATCGGCTGAACCTTTGACGGACTCCGGACCGTCAACATGGACTTTTCTTTTTTTTTCTTCCTTGTTTTCCCCATTCTTAACACTGTACATAATGGCACGATGTGTATATAGTTTCATATCACTCACGCTGGACTCATTTTTAACAGGGGGTGAATGTGGTGAACCACTGTATTATGGGATGTAAGGTAGGACCTGCACTACAGGTTCGTCGGTAGCCCCTCCCAGCTGTCTCCGCCCACTAAGACCTGTTTAAATATGCGTGACCTCCATTGCTCTGCCATTTCTCCAACTGCAGCAGGAGGCCACGCATCTGACTGCAATAAAGCCACAGTTGTACCCAATCTGCGTCTTTGTGCAATTGATTGCGCATCATCCCTCAGTTTGTCGATTTCGCTCAATTAGTTTGAACTCAAAATAGTTCAAGGCTTATTAGAGATGGGTAATATATACTGGTCTAGTCAGTGAAGTTAAGAAGGTAAGAGCCCATGGAATCCAGAGTCATTTGGATCCAAACTGGATCTAAAACTGGCTTAGTGATAGGGTGTAGAGGGTAATGGTTGAAGATTGTTTTTACGCCTGGAAGTCTGTGTTCAATGGTGTTCCATAAGGATTAGTATTGTGTCCCTTGTTTTTTGTAGTGTAAATTAATAATCTGGATGTGAATGTAGGAGGCATGAACAGTAAGTTCGCAGATGACACAAAAAACTGGTGGGGTAGTAAATACTGAGGACCAAAGAACAATACAGCACAGGAACAGGTCCTTCGGCCCTCCAAGCCTGTGCCGATCACGTGTCCTATCTAGATCAACTGCCTGTATCCTTCTATACCCTGTCTGTTCATGTGCCTATCTAGATAAGTTTAAAGATCCCTAATGTATCTGCCCCAACCACCTCACTTGCAGTGCATTCCAGGCCACCACCACCTCTGTGTAAAATACTTCCCCCGCACATCTCCACTGAACCCTCATCTTGAACTTGTGCCCCCTTGTAATTGTCATTTCCGCCCTGGGAAAAAGCCTCCAACTGTTCACCATATCTATATCCCTGATAATTTTATAAACTTCTATCAGGTCGCTCCTCAGCCTCCGTCTCTCTCGGGAGAGCAATCCCAGTTTATTCAATCTCTCCTCATAGCTAATACCCTCCATAGCAGGCAAACCTTTTCTGTACTCTCTCCAAAGCCTCCATGTCCTTCTGGTAGTGTGGTGACCAGAATTGGACACAGTATTCCAAATGTGGCCTAATTACTTGATGCACCGTCCGATGAAGGCAAGCATGCCATATGCTTTCTTTCCCACCATTTCCACATGTGCTGCCACGTTTAACAATCTGTGGACCTGCACGGCCAGATCTCTCTGTGTCTCTATGCTCCTGATGGTTCTGCCATTTATTTTATAGCTCCCACCTGAATTCGATCAACCAAAATGCATCACCTCGCATTTGTCCGGGTTCAATTCCATCTGCCATTTCTCTGCCCAATTTTGCAGCCTATCTATCTCCTGCTGTATTCTCCGATAATCTTCATCACCATCCGCAACTCCGGCAATCTCAGTATAATCCGCAAACTTGCTAATCAGACCCACTACCTTTTCTTCCAAGTCATTTATATATGTTACAAAGAGCAGAGGTCCCAGTACTGATCCCTGTGGAACACCACTAGTTACAGACCTCCATTCTGAAAAACACCCTTCCACTGCTATCCTCTGTCTTCTATGGCAAAGCCAGTTCGGAATCCATCTAGCTAGTTCACCCCTGACCCCATGTGATTTAATCTTTTGTACCAGTGTGCCATGAGGGACCTTGTCAAATGCTTTACTAAATCCATGTAGACAGAATCCACAGCCCTTCCCTCGTAAATCATTTTTGTCACCTCCTCAAAAAAATCAACAAAATTAGTGAGACCTGGGGCGCGATTCTCTGACCCCCCCACCGGACCGGAGAATCGCCGGGGGCTGGCGTGAATCCCGCACCCGCCGTGTCCCGAATTCTCCGTCACCAGCGATTCAACGGGGGCGGGAATCGTGCCGCGCCGGTCGGCGGAAATCGAGCCGGTCGGCGGGCCCACCCCCGGCGATTCTCCGGTCCGCGATGGGCCGAAGTCCCGCCGCTGTCAACCCCCTCCAGCCGGCGTGGATTGAACCACCTTTCGAACGGCGGAACAAGGCGGCGCGGGTGGGCTCCGGGGTCCTGGGGGGGGGGTGCGGGGCGATCTGGCCCCGGGGGGTGCCCCCACGGTGGCCTGACCCGCGATCGGGGCCCACCGATCCGCAGGCGGGCCTGTGCCGTGGGGGCACTCTTTTCCTTCTGCCTTCGCCATGGTCTTCACTATGGCGAAGGCGGAAGAGACCCCCTCCACTGCGCATGCGCGGGGATGCCGTGAGCGGCCGCTGACGCTCCCGCGCATTCGTCGCACGGCAAAGTAATTTCTGCGCCAGCTGGCGGGGCGCCAAAGGCCTTTCCCGCCAGCCAGCGGGGTGGAAATCACTCCGGCGAGGGGCTAGCCCCTCAAGGTGAGGGCTCGGCCCCTCAAAATGCGGAGAATTCCGCACCTTTGGGGTGGCGCGATGCCGGACTGATTCGCGCCGTTTTTGGCGCCAGTCGGCGGACATTGCGCCGATTGCGGAGAATCCCGCCCATGACCTCCCTCGAACAAAACCATGCTGCCTGTCGCGAATAAGACCATTCACTTCCAAATCCTGGGCGGGATTCTCCTTCCCCCTGCCGAGTCGGAGAATCGCCGGGGGGGTGGCGTGAATCCCGCCCCCGCCGGCTGCCAAATTCTCCAGTGCCGTTCTCTTCGTGTCTGCGTGGGTTTCCTCCGGGTTTCCGGTTTCCTCCCACAGTCCAAAGATGTGCAGGTTAGGTGCATTGGCCATGCTAAATTGCCCTTAGTATCCAAAAAGGTGAGGTGGGGTTACTGGGTTACGGGGATAGGGTGGAGGTGTGGGTTTAAGTACGGTGCTCTTTCCAAGAGGGCTGAATGGCCTCTTTTTGCAAAGTATGCATTAAGGATTTCACCTACTTCCTTTGGAACTATGCATCATTTCCCTCCTTTGTCCTTGAGTGGGCCAACTCTTTCTCTAGCTACCCTCTTGTTCCTAATATACGTATAAAATGCCTTGGGATCCCATCAACTGCTCCTTAAAAGACTCCCACGTGCCAAATGTGGATTTACCCTCAAACAGCCTCTCCCAAACAACAGCCTCCAAATCCTGCCTAATCTGGTTGTAATTAGCCTTCCCCCAATCTAGAACCTCAACCCTAGGGCAACCCTCATCCTTTTCTATGAGTAGAGTATTCGAAAACTTACGGAATTGTGGTCACTGTTTGCCACATGTTCCCCCACTGCAACTTTGGTGACCTGGCCGGGCCCGTTCCCTAGTAGTAGGTCCAGCATAGCCCCCTCTCTAGTCGGACTATCCACATATTGTTCCAAAAAACCTTCTTGGACACAATTAACAAATTCCTCACCATCAGACCCCTAGCCCTAAGGGGTCAATGTGAGGAAAATTAAAGTCTCCCACTACAACAACCCTATTATTTCTACATCTATCTAGAATCTGTCTACATATCTGTTCCTCAACTTCCCGTGGGCTGTTGGGAGGCCTGTAGTACTCCTCCATCATAGTGACTGCCCCCTTCCTGTTTCTGAGTTCTACTCATAGTGCATCGTTACTTGATTCTTCCAATGTGTCGTCCCTCTGTATAGCTGTAGTATGTTCTCTAACCAGTTTTGCAACTCCCCCACCTTTTTTATCTTCCTCCCTGTCTCAATTAAAACACCCATTTCCTGGATTATTTAGCTACCAGTCCTTTTTAACCAAGTCTCCATCATAGCAACCACATCCAAGTTTCGTCCATGATCAAGGCTCTAAGTTCATCTGTCTTACCTGTTATACTCCGTGCATTGAAGCAGATACACTCCAGACCTCCAGGCCCACTGAGTTTGATCTCCCTCAGCCTGCCCTTCCTCTTAGCCAGCCTGGCCCTAGTACCATGCCCATCCCGTGTCTACACTTGCTGGATTACTGTTCTGATTCCCACCCCCCTGCCACATTAGTTTAAACCCATCCATACCAGACTGGCAGACCTCCCAGCCAGGATATTGGTGCCCCTCCAGTTGAGGTGTAACCTGTCCTTATTGTACAGGCCCCACCTTCCTTGGAAGACATCCCAATGATGCAAAAAACTGAAGCCCTCCCTCCTGCACCAGTTCTTTAGCCACATGTTCAACAGCACTATCTCCTTGTTCATAGCCTCGCTAGAATGTAGCACGGGGAGAAACCCTGAGATTACTATCCAAGAGGTCCTGCTTTTTAATCTTCTACCTAACTCCCTAAATTGCTGTTGCAGAACCTCGCTACTCTTTCTATCTATGTCATTCGTGCCAATGTGGACAACGACCTCTGTCTGATTTCCCTCCCATTTTAGGATGCTTAGGAGCAAGGCCTTATGTTACAGGATATAGACGGGCTGATTAGATGGGCAGAAGAGGCAAATGGAATTTAACCATGAAAAGTGTGAGGTAATGCATTTTGGGGGGCAAACAAGGTAAGGGAATATAAAATGAATGGTCGGATCCTAAGAAGTGCAGAGGATCAAAGGGACCTTGGTGTGCAGATCACTGAAGAGAGCAGAACAAGGTGGTTAAGAAGGCCTATGGGATTCTTGCTTTTATTGACTAAGGCATTGAATATGAGAGCCTAGGTTATGTTGGAGCTGTATAAAATACTGGTTAGCTACAGCTGGAATACTGTGTGTAGTTCTGGTCACCACACTATAGAAAGGAAGTGATTGCACATAAGATGGTGCAGAGGAGATTCACCAGGTTGATGTCTGGGCTGGAGAGTTTCAGCGATCAAGAGAGACTGGATAGGCTGGGATTGTTTTCTCTGGAGCAGAGAAGGCTGAGGGTGTATAAAATTATGAGGGACACAGATAGGTTGGTTAGGAGAGGTTCCTTAGTGGAGGGGTGAATAACCAGGAGACATAGATTTAAGGTAATGGGCAGGGGGTTTTGAGGAGATGAGAGGAAATACTTTTTCACCCTGAGGGTGGTGGGACTCTGGAACTCACTGCCTGAAAGAGTGATGGAGGTGGAAACCCTCACAACTTTTAATAAGAATTTAGATGAGCAATTAAAATGGCCCAGCACACAAGGGTAGAGACCAAGTGCTGGAAAATGCGATTAGAATAGGAAGGTGCTGGATGGTCAGTATGGATGCGATAGGCCGAAGGGCCTCTTTCATCAAACTCTACATTCATGTTCCAAGAATGAATAAATAAAAAGATGTAAACATTACATACACCTGCATCATTGCTTGTCCCACTGGGTGGGTACTGTACCAATGACTTATTGGTGGAACACAGTATTTGGACCACTGGTATGACCAGCATTTATTACCCAATCCAATAATGCAAGAGAAGGTGGCAGTAAACTTTCTTCTTGAACCAGTTTGTGTTGAAGGTGCTACAGCAGTGCTGTGAGTGAGGGGTTCCACAATACAGATCTAGTGAGAATGAGGGAATGGTGATATATGCCCATATTGTCTGACTTGGAGGGAGTTTGAATGGTCGATACTGTGGGGTTGGGTGGTGCTGTTGAAAGAGGCTTGGCGAATTGCTGAGGGTATGGACTGCAGTGCCAGCTGCTCTCTACTATTTGAACCCTTTGATGTGAGGCCCATCAAAATGATCTCACAGGAGCTGCCTGTCCAAGAAGAAAGAACTTGCATTTATAAAGTGCCTTTCATGTCCTTAGGATGCCCCTAAGTGCTTTGCTGCCAATAAAGCACAGTAGCAATCAGTGGTGTAACTTCCCGGGCAATGTGGAAACAGCAAAATCCTGGAAACAGCAAAAGAGATAAATCCACATTTGACGTATTGGGGCCAGGTGATGGTGTGCTGTTTTTAAAAAATAATTTCTGAATGTATTTTATTACAAATATGCATCAAAACTGGTTACAGTAAATAAACACCCCGGGAAACATACTTCCCAACAATCAACTATACAGTCTGTACAGATTTGTCCCCTTTTTCACCCCCCCTCCCCCGCGACGAAGAGCTCATACACGGTCACAAACATCCCCACCTTTTCTCAAACCCCCCCTGCAGAGCCCCTTAACTCATACTTTATCTTCTCTAACTGCAGGAAGTTGTACAGGTCACCCAACCAAGCCGCTACCCCAGTGGCGATGCCTCTCCAGTAAAATCCGCCACCGTGCAATCAGAGAGGCGAAGGTCACGACATCAGCCTTCCTCCTCTCCATGAGCTCCGGCTTCTCTGAAACCTAAATATCGCCACCAAAGGGTCCGGGTCCACCTCCTCCTCCACGATCCTGGCTAAGACTGCGAACACTCCTGCCCAGAAGCTTCCCAATTTTTCACAACCCCAAAATGTGCGCGTGTGATTCGCTCACCCCAGCCCACACCTCTCACACTCATCTGCTACCCCCTGAAAGAACCCACTCATTTTTGCCCGAGTCATATGCACCCTGTGCACCACCTTAAACTGTATCAGGCTCATCCTTGCACAAGAGGAGGTCCCATGTACCCTACGCAGTGCCTCACTCAATGCTCCCCAATTGATCTCTGCTCCCAACTCCGCTTCCCATTTCTCCTTGATTTTCTCCACCCGCTCACCTCCCTGCTCCCCCAGCCACTTGTATATATCCCCAATTCTTCCCTCGCCTTCCACACCTGGAGGCAGCAGTCGCTCCAGCAGGGTGTATCCCGGCAACCTAGGGAACCCCCTCCAGACCTTTCGTGCAAAGTCCCTAACCTCCAGATAGCTGAACTCACTCCCCCTCGGCAGCTTTACCCTCTCCCTTAGCTCCTCCAGACTGGCGAACCCTTCTTCCAAATACAAATCCCTCACGTTGCCCAGCCCCACTTCCCTCCACCTCCTGTATACACTATCCATCCCCCCCGACTCAAACCCACGATTCTCGCACAGCGGCATTAGCACCGACATCCATTCCACCCTAAAATGTCTCCTCAGCTGATTTCATATCTGATGTGTTGGGTAAGCTGGGTCTGCGAGGACTGCATTTACTGTAGCAGAGAGAGAGACAGGCTTCCAACACTTGAAGAAATGCAACTCTATTTTATTAAACTCTTAACTATTAAACATGCTTGAACTGTGGGTTGACACTATGCTGAGTTGACTGGAGACCTGTGGCTAACCTGACCAGACTATCTTACTACCACATGGTGGATGTTCTAGTTGCTGCTCATGGGCTCTGACTGTCTCAGAGGCTGGATCCCAAGAGTGCGGGAAAACTAGTGTCCTCTGGCTTTATAGTGGCCGTGTCCTGTCTGGTGATTGGCTGCTGTGTTCTGTATGTTCATTGGTCATCCTCTGTGTCACTCACTGTCTGTCTGTGCACCATCATATACTTGTGTGTATATTATGGCAATATCTTCACTGTGGACTGCACCACCGGGCTCCTTGAATACCTACTTGGAGCCATTGGCAACGCTGCCGTCACCATAGCTCTCAAACTAGACCCTTTACAAGATTCCTCCTCCATCCTAACCCACTCTACCCCTTCTCCTTCCCACCACCGCCGCACCTTGTCCACATTCACCGCCCAATAATAATGAAGTAAGTTTGGCAACATCAACCCCCCCTGCTGCCTCTGCCTCTGTAGCAGGGTCCTCCCCACCCTCGACACCTTCCCCACCCATACAAAGTCAGAAATGATCGTGTCCTCTTTCCGAAAAAAGGCCTTTTGTATAAAGATCGGGAGAGCCTGAAAGATAAACTAGATCTCGGCAGAATATACATTTTCACCACTTGAACCCTCCCCGCCAACGTTAAGTGCAGTGTATCCCACCTCTTAAAATCCACCCTGGCCTCCTCCACCAGCTTTGTTAAGTTCCACTTATGGAGCCCAGTCCATTCCCTCGCTACCTGAATCCCCAAATACCTAAACCTATCCCTCGCTACCGTAATTGGTATCCCCCCTAAATTAGCCTGCTGTGCCAGTTCATTCACCGGGAATACCTCACTTTTCCCTACGTTCAGTTTGTACCCCGAGAACCCTCCAAACCTCTCCAGCAGGCCCATAATCCTTCCCATACTCTCCAATGGATCCGACACATTAGCAAGAGGTCATCGGTGTAGAGCGACACCCGATGTTTCCTCTGTCCCCTCATAATCCCCCGCCACTCCGCCGACCCCCTGAAAGCCATCGCCAACGGCTCTATGGCCAGCGCGAACAATAATGGCGACAGCGGGCACTTCTGCCTCGTACCCCTGTGTAAGTCAAAGCTTTGTGAGCTCATATCATTTGTCCTCATCCTCGCCCTTGGTGCCACATGCAGCAACCGCACCCCTGCCACAAATCTTGGGCCAAACTCAAACCTTCCCAAAACCTCGCACAAGTACTGCCACTCCACCTGATCCAATGCCTTCTCTGCGTCCATAGACATCACCACCTCCGGTACCAGAGCCCCCGACGGATTCATCACCACATTCAACAGCCGTCTTATATTACTCGCGAGCTGCCTCCATTCATGAAGCCTGTTTGATCTTCTGCAGCCACCCCCAGGAAACAATCCGCCATCCTGCCCGCCAACAAATTAGCCAACACTTTCACATCCACGTTCAATGGTGAAATGGGCCTATATGACCCATATTCCACCGGGTCCTTCCCCTTTTTCAGGATTAGTGTGATTATTGCCTGTGTCATCGTCTCCGGCAACTCCCCCTTCTCCAGTGCTTCATTAAACACCCCAACTTATGTGGTGCCAGGTCCGTCACAAATTCCTTATAAAATTCCGCCGGGTACCCATCCGGCCCAGGGGTCTTCCCCGACTTCATACCCCTGATACTATCCAGCACCTCCCTCAGCCCCAGGGGCTCCTCCAACGCCTGCCTCTGCTTCCTCCACCTGGGGAAATTCCAGCTTGTCCAGAAAACGCCCAATGTCCCCCTCCTCTCCCCCCGGGTCCGCCTCGTAAGGTCCCTGGTAGTACTCCCTAAACGCCTAGTTTATCCTCCCTGGCTCCGACACCACACCCCCAGCCCCAGTCTGTATCTTCAATATTTACCTGGATGCAGCCTGCCTCCGCAGCTGGTGCGCCAGCATGCAGCTCGCCTTCTCCCCATACTCGTAGTGCACCCCCTTGCCCTACGCAGTTGCCCTAGCGCCCTCCTTGTTGGCGGCCTGTCAAAGTGCCCCTGAAACGTTTTCCTCCTTGCCAATCCGTCCATGATGGGCACCCTCGAATACTCCCTGTCCACCTCCACTATCTCGCTCACGAGACGGTCATGTTCCCCCCTCCTTTCCCTATCCGCACGAGCCTTAAACAAAATAATTTCCCCCCGGACGACTGCCTTCAGTGCTTCCCAAAAAATGGCCGCCGACACCTCCCCGTTCTGATTCCACTCCATGTACTCTTTCATCGCCGCCCACACCTTATCACAAAAACCTCCATCCACCAACAGCTCCGAGTCAAACCTCGTCCTCTGCTCTCGTCCCAATCTAAACTGAATCTCCAGCCAGTAGGGCGCATGGTCTGAGATAACTATCCCCGCATACTCTGCCCCCTCCACCACAACCAAAATCTCCCGACTCACTACAAAGCAATCAATCCTCGAATACACCTTATAAATGTGTGAAAAGAAGGAATACTCCCTTCCCCCTGCGTTCTGAAAGCTCCATGGATCCACCATACCCATCCTCTCCAAACACCCCCCCCCCCACCCCAGCTCCCTTGCCATTTGTACCCTACCCATCCACCTGGGGCTCGACCTATCCACCCTCGGCTCCAGGACACAGTTAAAATCTCCTCCCATGATCAACTGGTACGTGGCAAAAACGGGATCGCTGCCAGCAACCCCCTCATAAAACCCACATCATCCCAATTTGGGGATTACACATTTACCAACACCACCGGTGCCCCTTCCAATACCCCACTCACAATCACATATCTCCCACCTGGATCGCTCACCTCCTTCGCACTCACAAATCCCATTTTTTTTCTCATTAAAATCGCCACTCCCCTCGATGTCGACTCAAACCCCGAGTGAAAAACCTGCCCGAACCACCTTAACCTTAACCTAACCTAACCTAACCTCCACCAGCTGCGGAGGCAGGCTGCGTCCAGGGAAATATTAAAGGTACGGACTGGGCTGGGGGTGCGGTGTCGGAGCCAGGGAAGATAAATGAGGCATTTCCTTAACTTAACCTGGTCCTTCACACGGAGGTGCGTCTCCTGCAGAAAGACCACCCCCGCTTTCAGACACCTGAGGTGCACGAACACCCTTGACCCTTTAACCGGCCCATTCAGCCCCCGGACATTGCACGTTACCAGCCTTACTGGAGGCTTATCCCTCCAACCCCCTCTACCATCCTTCATCTTCCCCACTTAACTCCTGCCTCCTCAATTCCACCCTATACCTAGTCCATTCCAGTTGGTCCCTTTCCCTGCCCTGACCATGTCATCTCTCACCCCCTGCCAGTTCGCAAACAACCTCCCCCACCCCCCGGCCACCTCTCACAGCCTTTTCCCCCCACCACCTCACTTCCGTTCACCAGCATCACCTGCTAGCACGACAGCCTCTGCCCAAAGGCACCGCCCAATGACCTCCGCTTCCCTCCCCCCCCCCCCACCCCCCCCCCCCCCACTCCTCAGCTCAAGGAGGAAGGCTCCCTGCTGACCTTGCCCTCCCCACCCAAACAAAGACTTCTCCTGAACTCCAGGCAGCCTTCTCCAAAAGCAAACAAACAAATGTTAAACACAAACAGTCCATAAAATAGGAGCGGCGGGGGGGGACGGGGTGGGGGGGGGGGGGGGGGGGGGGAACATCCATCCCCACACAAACTTTTCCTACAATCCCTTACGATCCCAATAATAAATAGCAACCCCCCCAAAAAGATGAAAATCCCCCATTCCCTACCCCCCACTGTTGTGTTATGCTGCTTCGGATAACACAGGCTGCTACTTGATGCAGTCTTAACTAAAGGATGCTCCAGACCCTGAATGAGTTCATCGTGTTTATTGAACTATTAACACAGTTCTCAAATGAGTTCGACTCTCTGCTAATCTAACTGTAGTAACTCAGTCTAACTGCACCAGCTTGCTCTAAGCCACGTGCTGGGGTGTGATGCTGCTGGTCAACCCTGTCTAACTCTCTAGATGTCTGTCTACGGAAAGAGGCAGGGTGTGAGTGCCTCATCCCTTTTATAGTGTTTATGTCATGCCCCCTTGTGGTGATGCCACCTCTGAGTGTCCTGACTGCCCATTGGTTGTGTCTATTCTGAGTGTTCATTGGTTGCATGTTTGCATATCATGACACCCACTTCAAACATGCTCCCAACCATTACCAAGTGCCAACACCCCGGTTCCCAAGCATTGTCCGCTCAGTACTCCCCCAGTTTATGCTCCTTAATGAAGTCGTCAGCCGCTTCTGGGGTCTCGAAATAATGCCCCGGCCTCCGAACGTCACCCATTTAGCCGGTACAGCACCGCCTTGGCCTTGTTGAAGCTTGCCCATCGCTTCGCCAACTTGGCTCCTCACCTGAGGAAGGAGCAGCGCTCCGAAAGCTAGTGACATCAAAACAAACCTGTTGGACTTTAACCTGGTGTTGTAAGACTTCTTACTGTGCTCACCCCAGTCCAACGCCAGCATCTCCACATCCTGATAAATTGGGACCTTATTCCCCTCCCAGTTGCAGGTACGCTTCTCCCTGACTCTTCTGGGGTGCCACAGCTCCTTCGATGGCCTTCGAGCGATGCTCCCTCATTTCCTTCCTGTGCTAGCAGAATTGCTCTTCAATAAAAGCCATCAGCTGCTCCATCTGGGGCCTTCCAGCTTTCATCAGCCCTTCCTCCTGTCCTGCATGCTTACAGTGGCTGCTGCTGCAGTAAGGCCTGCTCCAACTCTTTAGCCTGGTCTCTCACTGTTTTCTGCCGGGTTTGATAACCAGCAGACATACCACTCCCGGGGGAAACTACTCCTCCAACATTCACCTCCGCCTTTTCATCAAAATTCCACCCAGTATCGGGTAAAAAGAACTCTTTTCTGTCCCTTCAAGCAGGAGCTGCCCTGTGTGTGACCACTCACACCATGGCCACCACCGGATGTTGGTTGTGTGCTGTTTCCCGCTCCCAAGAGCATGCCACAATCCGGTAGCTGTACGACATTTGACCTCCCGGTGGCTCAGCCAACTGACCCACGGACCTCGAGTGTGAGGAGCAGGTGATGGATGGGTCAAAGTCGCTTCAGCCCGATGAGGGGCTGCCTTTCAACCTTCCCAATGCAGGCGGCCTCCTAGTTAATGTGTCTCCATCCTTGATGTTTTAGTAAAAGAGGAGCTCATTGGGATACTGGGGGCGGGATTCACTCAGCCCGGGGGCCGGGCCGCAGAATCCCCGCGACCGGCGTGAATCGCGGCATGCTGCCCCGACACCGGCACGCGATTCTCTGCAGAGCGGAGAATCGGCGGCAATGACGTCGGCGTGGTTAGCGCGGTGCTAATCGGGGGCCGCTCATCGCAGCCGGCCCACCGATTCTCGGCCCGGGATGAGCCGAGCGGCCGTCATGAAAATGCCGAATCCCGCCGGTGCCGTCCACCTGCTCTCAGCCGAGGGGAACTCGCCGTGTAAGGGTCGGGGGGCGGCCAGTGGGGGGGAGGAGGGGTCCGGCCTCGGGGGGTGGGGGAGCTCCAATGTGGCCTGGCCCGCGATCGGGGCCCACCGATCGGTGGGCCGGCCTCTCTGGCTGGGGGCCTCCTTTCCTACGCGCCGGCCCCTGTAGTCCTGCGCCGTGTTGCGTCGGGGCCGGCGCATTGAAGGAAGCAACTGCGCATGCGCGGATCCCACGGCGCCCAGTCCGCGCCGGGATCAGTAGCTGGAGCGGCGTGAACCACTCCAGTGCCGTGCTGGCCCCCTGTAGGAGCCAGAATTAGTCGTCGGGTCGGCCCGTTCACGCCGTCGTAAAATGCGACGGCATTTACGACAGCGTGGACACTCTGCCGCGGGATTAGAGAATCCCGCCCTGGGTGCGTGAAAGAAAATGTGAAAGAGGAGATATTAGAAAGGCTTGATGTACTCTGGCGAGTCACCTGACCAGAATCACATCTGTCCAACATTGAAATTAAGAGGGATTAAGAGGAAAAATTGCAGAGGTACTGGCCAGAATCTTCCAATCCTCCTCAGGTACAAGGTTGGTTCCAGGGGATTGGAGAATAACACATGTTGGGGAGGCAGTGGCATTTTGGTGATAACACTGGACATGTAATCCAGATCCCAGGATAGCGCTCTGGGGATATGTGTTCAAATCTCACACAGCAGCTAATGGAATTTAAACTCAATTAATAAAATCTTCAGGTGGAAGCTAGTTGGTCTCAGAAATGATAGCCATCACCGATCTATTGAACTCTCATCAATTGTCGTAAAATCCCATCTGGTTCACAATGTCCTTTAGGGAAGGAAATCTCCCGTCCCTGCCTAGTCTGGCCGACACGTGACTCCAGACCTTCTCTGAAATGGCTGAACGAGCTGTACCAAAACTGCAACAGAAACTTCAGTTGTTCAGGAAGGCAGCTCACCACCATCTACTCAGGGGTAAATAGGGTCAGGCAACAAAAGCTGGCCTATCCAGCGATGACCACATCCCTCGAAAGACTGAAAAGAAAACCTTTAAAAATTGTGTAAGGATGAACCCAGCAACTACACTTTAATCTCGATGGCGGGAAAGCCATCAGGAGCCATAAGACTATAAGACATAGGAGCAGAATTAGGCCACTCTGCCCATCGAGTCTGCTCCGCCATTCAATCATGGCTGATATTTTTCTCATCCCCATTCTCCTGCCTTCTCCCCATAACCCCTGATCCCCTTATTAATTAAGGGGCAGCACAGTGGTTAATTTAATAATCTTTATTGTCACAAGTAGGCTTACATTAACACTTCAATGAAGTTACTGAGAAAAGCCCCTAGTCGGCACATTTCGGCGCCTGTTCGGATACACTGAGGGAGAATTCAGGAGGTCTAAATTACCTAACAGCACGTCTTTCGGGACTTGTGGAAGGAAACTGGGCCCCCCGGAGGAAAGCCACGCAGACGGGGGGAGAATGTGTAGACTCCGCACAGTCAGTGACCCAGGGCATTGCGCCAGGGACTCGGGTTTGATTCCGGCCTTGTCTGTGTGGAGTCTGCACATCCTCCCCGTGTGTGCGTGGGTTTCCTCTGGGTGCTCCGGTTTCCTCCCACAGTCCAAAGATGTGAAGGTTAGGTGGATTGGCCATGCTAAATTGCCCCTAAGTGCCCAAAGGTTAGTTGGGGTTACTGGGTTGTGGGGATAGGGTGGGACTTGGGCCTAGGTAGAGTGCTCGTTCGGAGGGTCGGTGCAGACTCAATAGGCTGAATGGCCTCCTTCTGCATTGAGGGATTCTATGATTCTATGAGTGAAATAACCTATCTTGAACACAAAAACCAATGCCGCACTGAGGGATTGAAGGAGGTGACCCCTTTTGGATGAAGTGTTGAACTGAGGCCCTGCCAGATGGCTCTTGTGGATGTTAAAAAATCCCACAGCACTCTGAAAAACAGAAGGATCCATCTCAGTATCCTGATCAGTATTTAACCGTCAAAAAATATAATCGAAACAGATTTTGTGGCCATTTATCTCAATTCCGCTGTGGGAGGTCGCTCCGCACAAATTGGCTGCTAAGATTCCTACATCACAATAGCCCAGTGAAGGTTTCTGAGGCATTCTGAAGTCCAGCAAGGTGCTATAAAAATGCCATTCTTCCTCATTCCACTGCTGGGCTGTGTGCTGTGTGGGTAGGGCCCATGTCAGTCTCCAGAGGCACTGGCCATGGTGTCTGTGACAAACCAGCTACCAAGCACGTACGGACACAGCGGAGTTACAGGGGGATCATTGAGGGACTCAATGTTCCTCATCAATGGAAGTCAATCATCACCATTTTGAATACTGCGACATATCAAAGTTAAATGAGAAACTTGACCCGTTTAGTGAGATAAAAGAAAGGAGTTAATAGGTTGGCTAGACTGCCCTGAACCAAGGCTGGGGGATAATTAGATACTTTTCACACAGAATTTATCCCGAGCTTTTGAACAAGATCCTCAATATGACAGGCGTTTGGATAAAGAGTGACTTTAATTAATTCTCTGTATAAATATTATCATATTAACAAAGCAGACTTTCCATTAGTAACAGAGAGGATCTCATTTAGATTGTGATTACTAACTGGCAGCCAATCTAATGGCAGACAGGAATCTTTTCAGACGCGATCTGTGTGTAAGTAAGACAGCTTCACAAAGGGTGCCCACACCGAGGTTGCCAACCTCGCCAAGCTCCTAAATGTCCCTTTATTGGAACCTCTGTTGTGTGTTATAACCGCCACGAGACCCCTGGGGACGACGCGATTAATCTCCCTGGGAGCCTCGTGGAGTACGAGCCCCCCCCCCCCCCCCCCCCCCCCCCCCCCCCCCCCCCTCTGAGGGCCGGAGGCCCAGGGCGGGATTGTTAACTCTGGACATTAAAAGCCGGCCCAGGATGGAGCCGAGCTACAGAGTAGTCCCGGCTGGAACTGGGATTTTTACTTGTAATTACCATTCATTTTAACTCTCCTTTCTGGAATCCTCTGTGACTACTAAACTGTGTAAACAAATGCTTACCCTGAACTCATCACTTGTCTGTTGTGTTAGGGGCACTGGTCTAACACTGGCTGCAACTGGATGCAGCTTAGATCGGAAAGATACTCCAGACCTTGAAGTTAGTTCAATCAGGTTTATTGAACTAATAGCACAGTTAGCACAGTTCTCTGTGAGTTTGACTTACTGCTAACTTAAGTGTGGTTACTCTGTCTGACTGAACCAGACTAGCTCTTAGCCATGTGGTGGAGGTGTGAGATTGTAACAACACCCTTGACTGACTCTCTAGATGGTCATCAGTGGAAAGAGGCGGAGTGTGAGTGCCTCGAGTCTTTTATAGTCAGATCCCACCCCTGAGTGTCCTGCCTGCTTATTGGTCAAGTCCTGTTCTCTGTGTTCATTAGCTGCTTGTCTGTATATCATTATGTGTGTGTCTGCATGTCATGACATCTCCCTTTTTTTAATGTTTGGATAACATATGTGAATGTGTTTACAAGAATAGGCCAATATTAACATATATACATGCAGTGGATGTGAACATATGTACATGTGAAAACAGCTGTCTAATGTGAGAACATAGCAAACAGAACAAATGTTCATAAGTCCAGTCTCTGTGGCTTGCGTCTGATCCTGGTCGACCGCCGGAGAGGTGGTGGCGGGGACAACAGCGCCTTGATGGGCGGGATTGAAGCCTGACTGGTGGCCTCGTGAGTCGAGGTACCAGGAGGTGACAAAACAACAGAAGGAAACGGAGAAGAATGTGGTTGCGGGCAGGCAGCTTTGCGCAGTGCCCGTCTGTTTTGTTGCACAACAGAACCATCAGCCAGACGCACAATATACGAGTGGGGGGGCAGCCTGTTGAACAACGACAGCTGGAGCTGACCAGCCTCCAGCAGGGATCTTGACCCGAACAGTGTCTGCCGGGGATAACACGGGCAAATCAGTGGCATGAGCATCATAGCCCTCTTTTTGCCGGTCTTGGAGTTGCTGCACCTTCTGTCGCACCGGGAGATGATCCAGGTTGGGCACGTGTATGGCTGGAAGTGTCATTCGCAGGTCCCTGTTCATCAGGAGTTGAGCCGGCGACATGCCAGTGGACAGTGGGGTCGCCCTGTACGCAAGCAGTGCAAGGTGAATGTCAGACGCAGAATCCACGGCCTTGCAGATGAGCTGCTTCACTATGTGCACCCCTTTCTCAACTTTTCCGTTTGACTGCAGATAGTGTGGGCTGGAAGTGATTTGTTTGAACTGATATGACTGGGCAAACAGAGACCACTCGTGGCTGCTGAAGCATGGGCCTTTGTCACTCATGACAGTGAGTGGGATACCATGCCTGGAGAACGTCTCCTTGCAGGCCTTGATGACGGTCCGAGATGTGAGGTCTGAGAGCTTCACAACTTCAGGGTAATTGGAAAAGTAATCACAACCATTTGCATGAAAGAGGTCGATGCCAACCTTGGACCACGGGGAGGTCTCGATTTCATGCTGCTGAAGTGTCTCCTTACTCTGCGCTGGCTGGAAGCGTTGACAGGTCGCACAGTTAAGGACCATGTTCGCGATGTCCTGGCTGATCCCGGGCCAGTAGACAGCCTGCCTTGCTCTGCGTCTGCTCTTTTCCACACCCAGGTGGCCCTCATGGATTTGACGGAGTACCAAGCTCTGGAGACTGTGTGGAATTACAATCTGGTCCAGTTTGAGGAGAATACCATCAACCACCGTCAGGTCGTCCTTTACATGGAAGAATTGAGGGCACTGCCCTTTTTGACAGCCATTGGCGAGGTGTTGCATAACACGCTGCAAGAAGAGGTCTTTGGCGGTCTCCTCACGGATACGAATCACCTTCTCATCAGATGCTGGGAGGGTGCTAGCACACAGCTGCACCTGTGACTCAACCTGTGACTCAATTTTCCGGATGACGTTCAGTGGTTCACTAGGCACGGTGATGGAGCGGGACAGTGTATCGGCAATGACGAGCACCTTGCCAGGCGTGTAGACCAGGTCAAAGTCGTACCTTCTGAGTTTGAGGAAGATGTGCTGCAACTGAGGCGCCATGTCATTAAGGTCCTTGTGGATAATGTGGACCAGGGGCCTGTGATCCGTCTCAACTGTGAATGTCGGCAGGCCGTAGACATTGTCGTGAAACTTGAGAATGCCGGTGAGAAGGCCCAGGCATTCCTTCTCGATTTGTGCATACATTTGTTTGGTGGCGTCATTGCCCTTGATGCGTAGGCAACCGGTGCCCAGGATGAAGTGTCATCGCGTTGCAGCAGGACCGCACTGATGCCATCCTGGCTCGCATCTGTCGAGAATTTTGTTTCCCTGTCTGGGTCGAAAAATGCCAAGACGGGTGCAGTGGTGAGCTTGGCTTTCAGCTCCAACTCCACTCTGTCTGATGGGCCGCCTTCCACACAAAGGCAGTGGACTTTTTCACTAGGTTTCGTAGGGCCGTGGTGTGTGAGGCCATGTTTGGGATGAACCTGTCCAGAACATTGACCATGCTCAGGAAGCGCAGCACCGCCTTCTTGTCTTCCGGGACCTTCATGGCTGCGATGGCCTTGACCTTGTCTGTGTCCGGGCGCACGCCCTGCTGAGAGATCTGGTCTCCGAGGAACTTGAGTGTCGACATGCCAAAGCAACATTTGGCCCTGTTCAGCCTAAGGCCATTGGCGTGGACACGGCGGAATATCTGGTGGAGACGGGAAACGTGCTCCTCAGGGGTCGTGGACCATATGGTGACATCATCCAGCACACACGTTCCCCTTCGATGCCCTCCATCATCTGCTCCATGATGCGATGAAATATCTCCGATGCCGAGACGATGCCGAACGGCATACGGTTATAGCAGTACCTGCCAAACGGTGTGTTGAAGGTGCAGAGCCTTCTGCTGGACTCATCCAGCTGGATTTGCCAGAATCTAACTTCATGAAAAACCGTGCATGTACCATCTCACTGCTGAGTTTCTCCTGCTTCGGGATGGGGTAGTGTTCACGCATTATATTCTGATTGAGATCCAATGCAGATGCGCAGGTCTCCAGAGGGTTTATAACCACCACCATTGAGCTGACCCAGTCAGTTGGTTCGGTTACCATGGAAATGATCCCCTGCTGCTGCAGCTCCTTGAGCTGTTCCGTCAGCCGCTCCTTCAGCGGAGCCGGGAACTGGCATGGTGCATGGACCACTGGCTTGGCATCAGGTCGCAGTCGGATCTTGTACCGATATGGCAAAGTGCCCATCCCGTCAAACACATCTGGATACTGAGCGAGGATATCGTCAATGCCAGCTTGAAGATCCACGTTGGAGGATGTCGTTGAATGAACCCGCTGCACCAGGTTTAGCTTTTTGCAGGCATGCGCGCCCAGTAGGGATGCCCTGTCCGGCTTGACAATTTCAAACCATAGTCGTGCATGGGTGCTCCGGTTGGAGACGAGTAGATGGCAGGACCCCAGTGCCGTGATGGCAGTACCGTTATAGTCCAGGAGCTGGCAGGCTGCTGGAAGGACCTTGGGGGGGGGGGGGGGGGGGGGGGGGGCGTCTTGATGCGTTTGAAGTCTGCATGTGAGAGGAGGTTGGCAGAAGCACCTGTGTCCAGCTTGAACTGGATGGAGCAGCGGTTGACCTGCATCACCGCACGCCATTCGTCCTCCGAATCCACAGCGAGGATGGACTGAATGCGAGATGAGTTAGGTGTGGCATGTTCACGTGTGGTAATGATGCCCACTCGGTAGGCGGACTCCAGGCACTCGTCCTCTGGATCCGTTGTACTGCCAGGATCAGAATCCTGTAATCGTCGTTGCACATTCTGGACGCGCCGTCGTCGGAATTGGGAGCGCTGGCCTCTGACTGGTGATGCAGACCTGCACAAGGCTGCATAGTGTCCAGCCTTCCCGCAGTTTAAGCATCGCCTGCCTCTTGCAGGACAGTGTCCCTTTAAGTGGGCGTTGCCACAGTTCGAGCACGTCATGATGTCGGCGTTATGACGTGGTGTACATCGTCGCACATGCGCAGTGCGGTCGGCAGACGTCTGCACCTGCGCAGTGTGGGTGTCGGCTGCTTCGTTATCCCGTTCGCATCGCGCATGTGTGGGGCTCCGGGAAAAGCGCGCGAAATGGCCGCTGTCTTCAATGCTGAGGTGCTGCGTCCGGGAGATGGCCTGCACACTCACTGCCTCGTGGGAGACAAGTTTCTCATTTTCAGCTGATTTGTATTGGGAATACCGATTTTCTGCGTGCTCATGGACTGTACATGTTTCAATCGTGACTGGCAGGGTCATATGCTTGATTTTTAAGAGCTGTTCTCTCAGAGGATCAGAGTGAACTCCAATCACGATTTGGTCTCTGATCATGGAGTCAGCAATATCACCAAAGTTGCAGGACAGCGCTAACAGGTGGAGGCTTGTTAAGAAGGCATTGAAAGATTCATCTTTACCTTGAAGACGTTGTTTGAACATGTAGCGCTCAAAGATTTCATTGGTGTCCACTTCACAGTGACTATCGAACTTGTCCAGGATGGTCTGAAACTTTGTCTTGTCCTGCCTTCGGTGAAGTTAAACGAGTTGAAGAGTTTGATGGCTTGATCACCCGCTGTTGAGAGGAGAAGCGCGATCTTTCTTGCATCAGACGCACCCTCGAGGTCTGAGGCTTCGATGTACAGCAGAAACTTTTGCTTGAATGTCCGGCAGTTGGCACTGAGATTGCCAGAGGTCCTGAGCTGGTGAGGAGCCTGAATCTTCTCCATGGTGCCGGGATACATTTGCTGGTCGTCACGGAACCGACTGAGGTAAGCCACCTTAAATTAGTAGTCCCTTGGTATCATGTCGTGTTCGATACACTGGTCTAACACTGGCTGCAACTGGATGCAGCTTAGATCCGAAAGATACTCCAGATCTTGAAGTTAGTTCAATCAGGTTTATTGAACTAATAGCACAGTTAGCACAGTTCTCTGTGAGTTCGACTTACTGCTAACTTAAGTGTGGTTACTCTGTCTGATTGAACCAGACTAGCTCTTAGCCATGTGGTGGAGGTGTGAGATTGTAACAACACCCTTGACTGACTCTCTAGATGTTCATCAGTGGAAAGAGGCGGAGTGTGAGTGCCTCGTGTCTTTTATAGTCAGATCCCACCCCTGAGTGTCCTGCCTGCTTATTGGTCATGTCCTGTTCTGTGTGTCCATTAGCTGCTTGTCTGTATATCATTATGTGTGTCTGCATATCATGACATTGTCCTCTTTCTCCTTTCTTTTTCTCTTCCCACTCACTTCTCTCTCTCTTCCCCCTTTATCTCTCTCTCCCTCTCTCTCTCCCTTCTCTCTCTTCTCTTTCACCCCTTTCTCTCTCTCTCTCTTCCTCTCTCTCCCCTTTCTCTCTCTCTCTCCTCTCTCACCCCTTTCTCTCTCTCACCCCTTTCTCTCCTTTCTCTCTTCTCTCTCACCCTTTCTCTCTCTCCCCCATTTCTCGCTCTTCCCTTTCTCTTTCTCTCTCTCGCTCTCTCTCTCTCGCCCCCTTTCTCACCTTTCTCTCTTCTCTCTCACCCCTTTCTCTCTCTCTCTCGGCTCTGCCCACTAGCAGCACTTCAGCAAGATCCTGGACTCGATATTGGAGGCTGAAATTGCCTGGTTACTGCGCGATAAAGGAGCATCATGTTTACAAGCACAATTCGTCACTGCAACAAGGAGTTAATAGCGACTAAATTGTAAGGATTCCTTCTTAGTCCCGTGACTTGGGTCAGTCTGAATGCAAAGTCTGACCTCCTGCTGCCTGTGAGACAGATCGAGGATCTCTTTAATGCAGCATTTTCTCCTTATCGTGTGGCTACATTTGTGCTGAACTATAAGTACTGCCTGTGGTCAGAGGCAGAGCAATTACAAGAGGGCGCTGATAGAAAATGGTCACTGCAGTGTGCACCTCACAGCACAACTCTGCGAGGAGGCTTCAGGGAGTTCCGAGGAGTAAAGTTAGGACTGGAATAACAACATGGCAAAAGCAACTTGTTTCGACAGCACCTTTTAAAGTATAAAATGTCGTGTTGGGTTTTCCGATACACAAACGAACCAACACGGTTGTAGATGGTACAACTTTGTTTTATTGTCCTGTACAATAATAACTAATAACTTCTGGCTGTGGTTCGTACTTCACCAGCTAACCTGTGGACCCAGCCCTATCACTATCTTGGTGAGGCACTCAGCACATGGTGAATGTCTGAGTGGCACGCTGTGAGCTCTGTGCTCTGAGCTATCTCCTGGTAGAATGAGCGGGAATTGTGGTGTTCCCTGTTTTGTAGTGCGTGTGCTCTCACTGGTGATTGGCTGTGATGTTGTGTGTGTGTTGGTTGGTCCAACTACCTGTCCATCAGTGTGTGTGTGTGATTGCACCATGATATGTTAATGTGGATATCATGACATCCCCCCTTTTCACAAGGATATGTGCCTACATGCTAATAAATATTGGTGTGTACTGAGTGCATCTGAGTATGTGTGTGCAATATTTACAACATGTACATGAGGCTAAACTATATACGTAGGAAGGTGTCAGGTGCAACAGAACAACGAGGTTGTACCAATAACAAAACAAGTGCAATCATCAAATATCGAAAGAGAACTCCTGGAACGACAAGAAAGAAACACGTTAACAGTGTTGCAAGACAATTCAGTGAGTCCAATGTGCAAACAGGCTCATAAGTCAAGTCTATCAGGTGGGTGACGAATTCAGGTTGACCGTTAGGGTGGCACACCACTCATCGCCCGGAGCAATGCTGTGCACTGGCATCGGCTGGTGGTTCCGACTTGGGGACATCCGGTTCTTGTTTATTACCGCAACGTGGAAGGGTTCCCGGTCGTCGGTATCACAGGTCTGCATGTTGTCGGGATATGACTCAGTGTAGGGGGGCTGAATCGCCCACACGTCCCTGCGAGGCTGGCGGAATTGTTGGGAGTTGGCAGGCTGAGCTGCTCGGCAGCAGGCAGCGTAGTGGCCCATCCTGCCACAGCAGAGGCATTGTCGTGCTTTGGCCGGACATTGTCGCTTTAAGTGTGCGGATCCACAGTTGCCGCACGTCGTGACGTCATGGCGTTCGTTGCGCCACCGCGCATGCGCGGTGCGGTTCCTGCGTAGAGCGCGCCTGCGCATCCTGTCCCTCTGCGTCAACGTCCCCTCTTTTGGTGCGTTCAAGCGCGGGAAGCCTCGGAAAGCACGCGATATGGCCACCCTCGTCCAGTCCGCGGGCTGGGAGGAACTTGATCGACTGGACCCACTTGGCCTCGTACGACCCCTGCCATGCCGATTCGGCCGCCTGCATTTGTGAGTACCAGCTGGTCACATTTTCGTGGAGGACGCAGGTCTCTATGGCAGTCGCTCGGGTGAGGCGCTTTATTTTGAGGAGCTGCTGGCATAGGGTGTCCGAGGTGACCCCAAAAGCTATCTGATCCCGAATCATGGAGTCGGAAGCGGCCTCATAGCCGCAGGACTGCGCGAGGATACGGAGGTGTGTTAGATAAGATTGAAAAGTCTCATCCTTACTCTGCAGGCGCTGCTGGAAGAGGTACCTCTCGAAGCTCTCATTAACTTCCACGCTGAAGTGTTCCTCAAACTTTAGAAGGACCGTCTTGTATTTCATCTTGTCCTCGCCTTCCGCGAATGCCAGGGAGTTGTAGATGTGGATGGCGTGTTGCCCCGCCGTGGAGAGGAGGAGGGCGATCTTCCTGGTGTCCGATGCATTCTCCCTTTCTGTAGCTTCTAGGAAGAGCTGGAAGCCCTGTTTAAACAGCTTCCAGTTGACGCCGGGTTTTCCAGCGATTCGGAGCGGTTGCGGCAGGCTGATGTTTTCCATGGCGCAGGATGGCGGGTTTCTGAAGAGGTGCAGGTAGGTTTCACAGTCGCTGGCTAGTTTCCAGTCCTGGTATCATGTCGTGTTGGGTGTTCCGATACACAAACGAACCAACACGGTTGTAGATGGTACAACTCTGGTTAATTGTCCTGAACAATAATAACTAATAACTGCTGGCTGAGGTTCGTGCTTCCCCAGCTAACCTGTGGACCCAGCCCTTTCACTATCTTGGTGAGGCACTCAGCACATGGTGTATGTCTGAGTGGCACGCTGTGAGCTCTGTGCTCTGAGCTATCTCCTGGTAGAATGAGCAGGAACTGTGGTGTTCCCTGTTTTATAGTGCGTGTGCTCTCACTGGTGAGTGGCTGCAATGTTGTGTGTGTGCTGGTTGGTCCAACTACCTGTCCATCAGTGTGTGTGTGATTGCACCATGATATGCTGATGTGGATATCATGACACAAAACATCTCAAAGAGCTTCACAGGGAAAACCAGAAGCAAAATCTGACCAGCATCCACATATATTAGAGCAGGGGGTGAAGGAACATCTTAAAGAGAGAGAGAGAGCAAGGGAGGAGGCTGAGAGATTTTGGGAGGGAACTCCAGGGGCGGGATTCTCTGACCCCCCGCCGGGTCAGAGAATTGCCGGGGGCTGGCGTGAATCCCGTCCCCGCCGGTTGCCGAATTCCCCGGCACCGGATATTCGGCGGGGGCGGGAATCGCGCCGATATCGGAGAATCCCGCTCCTTGGGGCCCAGGCAGCTGACTGGGCGCTGCCAATGTTGGAGCAATTAAATTTGGGATACTCAAGAGGCCAGAATTAGCTGAACATGACGATTTGGGGTTCTAAGATTGCGTGTGGGAGGAGATTGCAGGGATAGGGAGGGGTGAGACCATGGAGAGATACGAAAACACGGATTTAAAATTCGAGGTGGAATGGAGACCGAGGAGGAAACCTGAAAGTGAATTTTGATGATAAATGTTTTGACAGGCCCGGTTCATATAATGCCCCAATTATGGCTCCATTTTGGTGCTGTTCATATTGTGAGGGTGGATCTTTCAGTTACAGTCGATATGGAACGCCATCACCATGCTATGATTTTTGAGCCTGTTTTTTTTTCCAAGGAGCCAATATTTGAAGAGGCAATGGTATGAAGTCAGTTTGAACTCTGTGTGCAGCTAAATCTGAACCTGAGTGAATAGTCTGAGGCCCACCCAATATTCAGCCTCAGGCCTCTTTAAGATTGTTGAATTGGTGAAGCAATGGATGTTCCCAATCACCTTGCTGGTATAGAGGACTCAGAGATTGAGCAGTTGTTCCTGTTTGAGGGATCTTGCTGTGCTGTGCGCCAATTTTCTATTCTAATGACTCAGCTTCAAAAGGTGCTCCTGATAAGCCAGGGTCCTGAAAGATGCCATACAAATACAAATCTTCCTTTATCCTCTCCCTCCATTGGGTTCTTTCCAATGATTTCCTTGGGGCTTACATTCGGATTGGCCCCCCCAGCCTGCTGTGCCATTCAGAAAGATTATGGCTGGGTCTGCTTGTAACCTCCACATGGTGGCTCTGCGGTCTGCCATTGGGTGGGCCACAGAGGAGTAGAACCCACCAAGTAACCATTGTCACCTACACATAGTGAGTGGGGGAAGGGAAGGCCCAGTCCGGCCAGTAAAATGGCAGTCGGTATTACTGCCTGAATTTCCCCTCATTCTACAGTGAGGTGCTGCCCAATCGCAGGAGGAATATTGCAGGTGAACCTCTGAACATTTTGCTTAAATCTAACAAACCAATCCCCTGTTGTGTGCTAGCGTGTCATATTGTTGACCTTAAATCATTACATTGTTGTGATAAAAGATTGAGCCCTCTCAAGTCTGTGAATTTCAGTAACATGGGGCGGGATTCTGCGGGAATCGGCGGGGCGGGCAACTCCGGCGGGAAGGAGCAGCGTGAACCACTCCGGCTTCGGGCCGCCCCAAAGGTGCAGAATCCTCCGCACCTTCAGGGGCTAGGCCGGCGCGCCAGCCGGCGGGGAAGGGGCTTGGCACCACGCCAACCGGCGCCGAAGGGCCTCTGCCGGCCGGCGTGAGTTGGCGCAGGCGCGGGAGTGCCAGCGTGTGCTGGCGTCATCCCAGCGCATGCGCGGGGGGGGGTTCATCTCTGCGTCGGCCATCACGGAGGACCACAGCGTCCGACGCGGAAGAATAGAGTGCCCCCACGGCACAGACCCGACCACGGATCGGTGGGCCCCGATCGCTGGCCAGGCCACCGTGGGGGCACCTCCCGGGGCCAGACCGCCCCGCGCCCCCCCCGAGGACCCCGGAGGCCGCCCGCGCAGCCAGGTCCCGCCGGCAAATACCTGGTGTAATATACGCCGGCGGGACTGGCCGAAAACAGGCGGCCACTCGGCCCATCGCGGGCCGGAGAATCGCCGGGGGGGACCGCTGCCAGCGGCTGCCGACCGAGGCGGCGCGATTCCCGCCCCCGCTGGCTGCCGAATTCTCCGGCGCCGGGGATATGGCGGGGGCGGGATTCACGCCGCCCCCCGCGCGATTCTCCGACCAGGCGGGGGGTCGTAGAATCCCGCCCAAGACTTTTATTCACAAGCATTCACAAGGGAGACACAACCTGGTTTTGCAGGGTGTCCCCCTGATACAATAGCTGTGCAACATAATTATATCTTTCAGTTATCACATTTCACTATACTGCCTTACCTACCCAATGAACAGAATTATACAGGGTGCAGAGGTCCCCTGTTACCTCACTGGAAGGCTGGTTATGCCTCTGATCAAATCGGCTCAGTCTGTTTATCTTATTAGTAAACATTTGTTTACCCATCCTGTGAAGGTCATTAAATTTAATGACTTGTAATTGTTAGTTCGGGTACCACAGTCCTATACCCATCATAACGATGTGTTGGCTGTATTTCCCATCATGCCGAGAATGAGCTCTAATCACTACCCTCGTCTACTTTTCAAGCTGTTCATGCTCCTCTTAGAATCAATCTCGATATCAAATTATTTTAGAACATAAGAACATAAGAACTAGGAGCAGGAGTAGGCCATCTGGCCCCTCGAGCATGCTCCACCATTCAATGAGATCATGGCTGATCTTTTGTGGACTCAGCTCCACTTTCCGGCCCGAACACCATAACCCTTAATCCCTTTATTCTTCAAAAAACTATCGATCTTTATCTTAAAAACATTTAATGAAGGAGACTCTACTGCTTCACTGGGCAAGGAATTCCATAGATTCACAACCCTTTGGGTGAAGAAGTTCCTCCTAAACTCAGTCCTAAATCTACTTCCCCTTATTTTGAGGCCATGCCCCCTAGTTCTGCTTTCACCCGCCAGTGGAAACAACCTGCCCGCATCTATCCTATCTATTCCCTTCATAATCTTATATGTTTCTATAAGATCCCCCCTCATCCTTCTAAATTCCAACGAGTACAGTCCCAGTCTACTCAACCTCTCCTCGTAATCCAACCCCTTCAACTCTGGGATTAACCTAGTGAATTTCCTCTGCACACCCTCCAGTGCCAGTACGTCCTTTCTCGGGTAAGGAGACCAAAACTGAACACAATACTCCAGGTGTGGCCTCACTAACACCTTATACAATTGCAGCATAACCTCCCTAGTCTTAAACTCCATCCCTCTAGCAATGAAGGACAAAATTCCATTTGCCTTCTTAATCACCTGTTGCACCTGAAAACCAACTTTCTGCGACTCATGCACTAGCACACCCAGGTCTCTCTGCACAGCAGCATGATTTAATATTTTATCATTTAAATAATAATCCCTTTTGCTGTTATTCCTACCAAAATGGATAACCTCACATTTGTCAACATTGTATTCTATCTGCCAGACCCTAGCCCATTCACTTAGCCTATCCAAATCCCTCTGCAGACTTCCAGTATCCTCTGCACTTTTTGCTTTACCACTTATCTTAGTGTCGTCTGCAAACTTGGACACATTGCCTTTGGTCCCCAACTCCAAATCATCTATGTAAATTGTGAACAGTTGTGGGCCCAACACTGATCCCTGAGGGACACCACTAGCTACTGATTGCCAACCAGAGAAACACCCATTAATCCCCACTCTTTGCTTTCTATTAATTAACCAATCCTCTATCCATGCTACTACTTTCCCCTTAATGCCATGCATCTTTATCTTATGCAACAACCTTTTGTGTGGCACCTTGTCAAAGGCTTTCTGGAAATCCAGATATACCACATCCATTGGCTCCCCTTTATCTACCGCACTGTTAATGTCCTCAAAAAATTCCACTAAATTAGTTAGGCACGACCTGCCCTTTATGAACCCATGCTGCATCTGTCCAATGGGACAATTTCCATCCAGATGCCTCGCTATTTCTTCCTTGATGATAGATTCCAGCATCTTCCCTACTACCGAAGTTAAGCTCACTGGCCTATAATTACCCACTTTCTGCCTACCTCCTTTTTTAAACAGTGGTGTCACGTTTGCTAATTTCCAATCCGCCGGGACCACCCCAGAGTCTAGTGAATTTTGGTAAATTATCACTAGTGCATTTGCAATTTCCCTAGCCATCTCTTTTAGCACTCTGGGATGCATTCCATCAGGGCCAGGAGACTTGTCTACCTTTAGCCCCATTAGCTTGACCATCACTACCTCCTTGGTGATATCAATCCTCTCAAGGTCCTCACCTGTCATAGCCTCATTTCCATCAGTCACTGGCATGTTATTTGTGTCTTCCACTGTGAAGACCGACCCAAAAAACCTGTTCAGCTCCTCAGCCATTTCCTCATCTCCCATTATTAAATCTCCCTTCTCATCCTCTAAAGGACCAATATTTACCTGAGCCACTCTTTTTTGTTTTATGTATTTGTAGAAACTTTTACTATCTGTTTTTATATTCTGAGCAAGTTTACTCTCATAATCTATCTTACTCTTCTTTATAGCTTTTTTAGTAGCTTTCTGTTACCCCCTAAAGATTTCCCAGTCCTCTAGTCTCCCACTGATCTTTGCTACTTTGCATGTTTTTTCCTTCAATTTGATACTCTCCCTTATTTCCTTAGATATCCACGGTCGATTTTCCCTCTTTTTACCATCCTTCCTTTTTGTTGGTATAAACCTTTGCTGGGCACTGTGAAAAATCACTTGGAAGGTTCTCCACTGTTCCTCAACTGTTTCACCATAAAGCCTTTGCTCCCAATCTACCTTAGCTAGTTCTTCTCTCATCCCATTGTAATCTCCTTTGTTTAAGCACAAAACACTAGTGCTTGATTTTACCTTCTCACCCTCCATCTGTATTTTAAATTCCACCATATTGTGATCGCTCCTTCCGAGAGGATCCCTAACTATGAGATCCTGAATCAATCCTGTCTCATTACACAGGACCAGATCTAGGACCGCTTGTTCCCTCGTAGGTTCCATTACATACTGTTCGAGGAAACTATCGCGAATACATTCTATAAACTCCTCCTCAAGGCTGCCTTGACCGACCTGGTTAAACCAATCAACATGTAGATTAAAATCCCCCATGATAACTGCTGTACCATTTCTACATGCATCTGTTATTTCTTTGTTTATTGCCTGCCCCACCATAATGTTACTATTTGGTGGCCTATAGATTACTCCTATCAGTGACTTTTTCGCCTTACTATTCCTGATTTCCACCCAAATGGATTCAACCTTATCCTCCATAGCACCGATGTCATCCCTTACTGTTGCCCGGATGTCATCCTTAAATAACAGAGCTACACCACCTCCCTTACCATCCACTCTGTCCTTCCGAAAAGTTTGATACCCTCGGATATTTAACTCCCAGTCGTGACCATCCTTTAACCATGTTTCAGTAATGGCCACTAAATCATAGTCATTCACGATGATTTGCGCCATCAACTCATTTACCTTATTCCGAATACTACGAGCATTCAGGTAAAGTACACTTATGTTGGCTTTTTTACCTCTGTGCTTAATCTTAACACCTCGATCAGTAACCTCTCCTAAGTTATATTTCCTCTTAACCTTTCTCCTAATTTTCCTTGTCGTCGAACCCATATCTTCCTGTAACAACCTGCCGCATCGCTTACCATTAATGTTTTCACTTCCCGTTTTATTTCTTTTAGTATTCCTGGTCCTATTCACTGAGCTCCCCTCAGTCACTGTACCTTGTACTGTCGCCCTTTTTGATTTTTGACTATGGCTTCTCTGCCTTACACTTTCCCCCTTACTGCCTTTTATTTCTGTCCCTGTTTTACTACCTTCCAACTTCCTGCATCGGTTCCCATCCCCCTGCCACATTAGTTTAAACTCTCCCCTCTTTTACTCTGTCTTTTCTGTGGCTCTGTTCCAATTATGGCAATCAGTGAGTTTGCCCTTCTTTCGATGTTATCTATGTCTTAATGCTTAGAGTCGCCAGGTATCGAATGATACCACCACAAATTTCAACCGGCTATCGATCAAAGAGTCAAACACCAGTTAGTTATGATGTGGAGATGCCGGCGTTGGACTGGGGTGAGCACAGTAAGAAGTCTTACAACACCAGGTTAAAGTCCAACAGGTTTGTTTCGATGTCACTAGCTTTCAGAGCGCTGCTCCTTCCTCAGGTGAATGAAGAGGTATGTTCCAGTAACATATATATAGACAGATTCAAAGATGCCAGACAATGCTTGGAATGCGAGCATTAGTTAGTTCAAGGTCAAGGGTACTTTATTTACACACAATTAGTCATGCAACATAAACACTACTAGTTAACTACACCTATCAACTAAGACAACCTGTACTTAACTTCGGGCACGTGGCTTAGGTCAGAAAACAGTGGCCGCTGTTCAATTCTGGATCTCTCGGGTTCGAAGGAGTAACTGCTGCTCAGCTGGGCTCATCCGTCTGGTAGCGGGCGTTGAACTTGGACTCGCTCTGGTGTTGCTGCAATTGGCGATGGCCGTGACCGGGGTACCAAGGCCAAGAGGGCGCCAAGAGAGAGCGAACATACGGTGAACTCTTCTTCTAATACTCAGGGGGTTTTCTCGCTCTTTTGGGCGGTCCTTCGATTTGGGCCTTACTAATTGGGTGATCCCTGATCACTCCGTTCGATTCCTTAACCAATAAGTAGGCGGGGATCTGGATGGCTGGGCGTGTCCCAAGCAGTCACTGACCCCGTTGTTTGCATTTCCCTTGAACAGGGAGTGGCGCCGAAATGTCTGGGACTGTCCCGGTTGCTTGAGTACCAGTCCTTTGTCTTGGGGAAGGTGGGCCATCTAATGCTAATCGGCCCCATTAAAATGCTAATTGGACGGAGTTTCGATACCATCTGGATTTCTTACTTACGAATATGCATTTCAGGCTCTGAGCCTGCCTGAGTCTTGGCTTGTCCATTTTACCCACCAGGCTTCGCGGGTTTCTCTGTACCTAGTTGGAAGTGGCCATCCCAGATGGCTACAATTTCAAGTACCCAACTTCCAACATAAAGAAACATTGTATGGATTGAGTTAAATCATAAAATCTCTAACGTGCCGGAGGAGGCCATTCCGACCATCACATCTGCACCGACCTTCTGAAAGAGCACCCTATCTAGGCCCATGCCCCCACCCATCCCCTCAACCCACCTAACCTTTTGGACACTAAGGGCAATTTATCATGGCCAATCCACCTAACCAGCACATCTTTAGACTGTGGGAGGAAACCAGAGCACCCGGAGGAAACCCACGCAGATACGGGGAGAACATGCAAACTCCACACAGTCAGCTGAGGCCGGAATTGAACCCGGGTCCCTGGCATCCAAAAGGGACCAACTTCATCCAAAAGGGGTCACCTCCTTCAATCCCTCAGTGCGGCATTGATTTTTGTGTGCAAGATAGGTTATTTCACTCATCGAATCATAGAATCCCTCAGTGCAGAAGGAGGCCATTCAACCTATTGAGTCTGCACCGACCCTCCGAACGAGCACTCTACCTAGGCCCAAATCCCTCCCTATCCCCACAACCCAGTAACCCCAACTAACCTTTGGCACTTAGGGGCAATTTAGCATGGCCAATCCACCTAACCTGCACATCTTTGGACTGTGGGAGGAAGCTGGAGCACCCGGAGGAAACCCACGCAGACACGGGGAGAACATGCAAACTCCACACAGTCAGCCGAGGCCGGAATTGAACCCGGGTCCCTGGCACTGTGAGGCAACAGTGTTAACTAACTGCTGTGCCACCGTGCCACCCATGAACCTGATCATAACCATTCCCCTGTGTATTGACTTTTCGTGGAATGTGAAAGTCGTCATAGTCCCCGGGGACCATAGGCTGCTTTTCCTTTTTTGAGAAAGAACTGACTGGTGGTGATTTTACCTGGGAATCACCACATCTCATGTGAGGGGCAAGGTATCAGAAGATGGGGCCCTCATGGGTAACCTCAGCTGGCACGGGAATTGAACATGTAACATTGGCATAGCGCCGCATCACAAACCAGCTAACCGACCGCCTACTGTGGAATAAAGTAGCTTAACAAAGTCTTATAGGGCCCACCTCTGTCAGAGAAATTGAAGAAATGTCAGAAAGGAATTTCTGCCCCAGACCATAAGGGGGTGCTATTGTTACATGCCAGGCTGCGCTATCACACGAATGGAACTAGGCCTGTCGGGCAATGGGAGTCACAGTGTAGTCTGCTTCTGAGATCCACTGACAAAACTGAAACTGTAGCAACTACCCGCGTTTACCAAGCATCTTCAAAGCAGCAAAACATCCCAAGGCTCTTCACAGAGTCTTATCAAGCAGAGTTTAACTTCGGGCCAAAGAATCAGCCATTCGCTGAGGTGACCTGTTCAAAAAGCTGGGTTTTCAAGGAGGAAATCAGAGATGTGAATTTTAAAATGGAGCCATTGTCAGACGGGGATCCAGTATAAACATGGGGGAAAGTTTCTGTCGTGTTGGGTGTTCCGATACACAAATGAACCAACACGGTTGTAGATGGTACAACTCTGTTTTATTATTCTGTACAATAATAACTGTTAACTTCTGGCTGTGGTTCGTACTTCACCAGCTAACCTGTGGACTCAGCCCTAGCACTAACTTAGAAAGGCACTCAGCACATGGTGTATGTCTGAGTGGCACGCTGTGAGCTCTGTGCTCTGAGCTATCTCCTGGTAGAATGAGCGGGAACTATGGTGTTCCCTGTTTTATAGTGCGTGTGCTCTCACTGGTGATTGGCTGTGATGTTGTGTGTGTGTTGGTCGGTCCATCTACCTGCCCATCAGTGTGTGTGTGATTGCACCATGATATGTTAATATGGATATCATGACAGTTTCAATGGGTGAACAGGACTTGTTCTGTTGACTGGCCGAAGTGAATGATGAACGACAGAAAATCTAGTTTAAATAATTTATTTTGAAACAACTGCGTGATGAAGGTGACCAGGATAAATAAAATAATAAACTAACACTAATTAACTATTGTAGAGCTACTGCAAAATACGTCTATCCTTCAGCATGACTGACTCCCAACTCTCCAGCTACGGGTCACATGGTGGGATCGCACTGCCACCTAGTGGTCGGAGGTCATGCATAGCCTTATTTACAAACTTGCATTATGCACATCATCACATCCCCTTTCCTTTGGAAAATGAAATTACTTGTTTAGATTTCACCATGATATGCATAACTATTTACATGTTGAGAATTTTTTGCAGTCTGTCACAAGTTCAGTCTTTCTGGCTTGTGCCTTATCCTTGTAGACCTTCTCTGTGTCTGCTGAACCTGCCAATCTTCTTCATGTTCTTTAGTGTTTGTTGTTTGAGTTTGATGTTCTACGTGTGTTGATGTATCATCCTCTTGTTGTATTTGTTCCATATGTTCTTCAGCTGTTTTCGGACTGTTGCATGCTTCTTCTGGTGGTTGCATTACAAACGGTTGCCGTACTTTGAGCAAAGCTCCTCTATTCCTTCTCAAGACAGCACCTTCATCCGTAATAATGTGATACGGGTTTGGACCTGTTTGTCTCAGTACCTTTGCCTGTTTAGACCATCCATTTCCTTTGGAGTCTTCTACTTTCATCGTATCCTCTGGCTGCAGAGGTTGAAGTCTTCTGGCAGACCTATCATAGAATCCCTTTTGCCTCCTTTCCTGAGAGATCTTGTTAATGAATGGTTCACAGGCTCATGAGGAAAACGAGGGAGGGTTATTCGCAGTTGCCTGCTCATCAGCATTTGGGCAGGCGAGAGGCCATTGACTAGCGGTGCCGAACGATAGCTGAGGAGCGCAAGATCGGTATCACCGCGACTATCCAGTGCTTTCTTTGGGATCTGCTTGCCGATATGCACTCCATTTTTAGCCTTGCCATTCGACTGAGGGTAATGCGGGCTGGAAGTAACATGTTGGAAATCATACTGGCGCGCAAATTTCGTCCATTCATAGCAGTCAAAACAAGGACCATTATCGTTCATGACAACATTCGGAATGTCATGCGCAAAGATTTATTTGACATTCTGAATGACACATCTTGCCGTAGAATTCGACAACTGCGCTATCTCCAGGTAGTTAGAGGAATAGTCTATGACCGGAAGGTACTCCTTTCCATTTAAATGAAAATGATTCATGCCAACCTCCTGCCATGGAATTGTGACTGTCTCACCCATCTGTATACCATTCCTTGCTCTACTTGCACTGAAAACTTTAGCATGTTGCACAGTTCTCCACCATCAACTCGATGTCCCTGTTGATCCCAGGCCAATAGACTGCCTTCCTGGCTCTCCTCTTGCATTTTTCCATCCCCAAGTGCCCTTTATGTAACTTCAGGAGGATCATTAACCATAGTGCCTGTGGAATCACAATCCGCTGATTCCGCAGCAAAAAACCATTCATGTCACTCAATTCTGCTTAAATATTGTAGAAACTCGAGCAGGATCCTTTGGGCCATCCTTCATGAATATACTTTCTCACTTTCTGCAAGATAGTGTCCTTGGCAGTTTCTTCTTTAATTATTTTTGACTTGTTGTCAGAGACTGGCAGAGACTCTGTCACCAGGTTAACGTGGACTTGTACGTCCTCATCTAACTGGAGTGTTTCCTCATTGCCGGCAGATCTGGAAAGCGTGTCAGTCACAATAAGATGTTTACCCGGCATATACACCAACTCAAAATCATACCGCTGCAACTTCGCCATCATTTGCTGAAGCATCTCGCTAAGATTTTATTCCATGATGGCAACTACTGGCCTGTGGTCAGTCTCCACAATGAAGGTTGGAAGCTTATACACATAATCATGGAACTTTCTTAGCCCGTTAATGAGCCCGAGACACTCTTTTTCAATTTGTGCGTATCTTCGTTCAGTGTCAGACATCACCCTGGATGGATACGTCACTGGCAGACAGTCTCCTTCCAGATCCTGCGGTAGGAGAACCACCCCCAAACCAGCCTGTGATGCATCAGTTGTGATTTTTGTAATTTTGGCTTGGTCAAAAAACGTGAGAACTGGCGCCGTGGTGAGTGAAACCTGCAGTGCCTGCCATTCTTGTTCATGGTTGCGGGACCACTGGAATGTTACATCTTTCTTTGTGGTCTCCCTCAGATTGGCTGTTTTGGCTGCCAAGTTGGGGAGGAACTGTCCCACAAAATTCATCATACCGAGCATTCTTAAAATGCCTTTTTTATCCGTGGGGTGTGGCATCTGCAGAATTGCTCTTATCTTGACCTGATTGGGCTGAACACCTTGTGCAGACAGCTTGTTTCCTAAGAAGGTGATGCTGTGCACCCTGACCTAACATATCAACCTGTTCAACTTCAGACTGTTTATTTTGATACTTTTTAGGACCCTGAGAAGCCGTTTATCATGCTCTTCCCGGGTTGAATCTTAAATAATAATGCCATCCACATACACACGGACCCCCGGAATCCCTTCAACCATATGCTGTATGGCATGATGAAAGATCTCTGAAGCTGAGATGATGCCAAATGGCATTCTTAAAAAGCGGTATTTCCCGAAGGGTGTGTTGAACGTGCACATTTCAGTGCTTTCTTTATATAGTTTCAGTTGCCAGAAGCCAATTGCTACAGTGAGCAGCAACGAGATATGCCTCTCATTGGGCTGTGCCTGCAGACCAAGGGATACAACATTAGAGTTTAAACTGTTGCTTAAATGCCCTCCAATTGTCGACTGCATTACCGGTAATCCGAATCTGTTGAGGTGCCTTGATGCCTTCCATCCCAGGCTTCGAAGTTTTACTGCGTGTTGAGCACCAAGGTAGCAAGGTTAGTAGCAAAGATGCGTTTTCTTCCTTGTCCTTCAAAGTTAACTTTAATGGTTCTCAGTAAATCATCAATCCTGGTACCATGTCATGTTCTGTAGACTGGCTGAAGTGAATAATGAACTGCAGAACATCTAGTTTAAATAAGTTATTATGGAACAACTGCATGATAAGATAACTAGGATAAATAAAATAATAAACTACTAGTAGGGCTACTGCAAAAAACATCTGGCGTCCAGCACGACCTACTCCCAACTCCCCAGCCACGGGGGTGGTGGTGTCACGTGGTGGGTTTATACTGCCACCTAGTGGTCGGAGGTCGTGCATAACATTATGCACAAACTTGTTTTATGCACATCATCACAGTTATGAGTGACGTATCCTAATTTTGCACCTCCATGGAGATGACCTGGACCTTGGTGAGCTTCCCTTATTAGTTACAATTGTTTCATTTTAGGAGGGATCACATGGTCTGATTTTTGGGGGCCTTGATGCCAATGTCCCCCTTCTTGATTTGTTTGATAGAGATATTTTAACGGATATCCAGGCAGGTTTTATTTACAATGGTTGGCAGTATTTGTGACTCTTCATCTTGATTTTCTGTTATTCGTTGTCTGGCTATTGACCATGGCCTCCCTAACCTCAGTTATGACCACCCCTACAGCTTATAATAATAACAATCTTTATTGTCACAAGTAGGTTTACATTAACACCGCAATAAAGTTACTGCGAAAAGTTGCCACATTCCGGCCCCTGTTCGGGTACACCGAGGGAAGATTCAGAATGTCCAATGCACCTAACAAGCACGCCTTTCGGTACTTGTGGGAGAAAACCGGAACACCCGGAGGAAACCCACGCAGACAGAGGGAGAACGTGCAGGCTCCGCACAGACAGTGACCCAATCCGGTAATCGAACCTGGCACCCTGGCGCTGTGAATGAATAATGCTAACTACTGTGCTACCGTGCCGCCCATTTCCTGTATGTTTGGCTTTTCCGATCTCAATATGACTGTTGTTTGCCATATGGACTTATGATTAATAATCTTACTTCCATGTGTCTTCCATTTACTTCTTTTCCATACAGGGAGGTCTCTTTCATATGCGTTTCTTGCATATGTTGAATCTGTACATATAAGTACTGTGCTTTTAGAGTCTGCCCGTTGCATTCCTTCTTTTAATGCCATTGTTTCTGCATATTGTGCAGTTTGGGGTCCCAAAAGAATTGCAATAATCTGTAGGGGATATATCTGGACTTCTAAAATTGTCCTTTTACTAGTCCTACCCCTGCAGAGAATTTCATTAATCCATCTGGTTGAAGTATGTTCACTGAAGAGCCACCACAATACCAGACTTCTTTGTAGTCTGTGAAATTGTGTTGGGGAGTATTGCCTCTTTCATTTTCCGGATCCCCATCCTCCATTTGAGGAAGGGATCACAAGTCAACTGATTCAGGAACAACCACCCACTCTAGGATAGGGTCCTGAAGTAACGACAGCCATTTACCATATCTAATAGCTGTCGCTTTTCTTTCATTTTCTGTCAGCCTGTTTAAATATTTTAAAGCATGACAAGAAGTCTGTATCAGAATTGGGGGTTTTCCTTGCCAAGGCCTTACTTTAATTAGTACTTGTAAGATGAAAGTCACAACAGCATTGTAATGCTGTTCAGTAATACTAAAATTGTAGGAATAATAACCAATAGGAATAACCTGTTGTATGTTACTGCTATTCTGGCTTTAGATCCAATTCCAAATTTAAGAACCAGCTGTTACTAACTGTTCCTGGTGTTTAAGCCTATGGCTTTTGCACTTCGTCCATCAGTTTCCCCAGAAATCATGGGCGAACGTGAATGGGTTATTTTTTAGTGTACTTCGCTCACAAAGAGGTTTAGCTAGTGCAGAAACCTAGGGACGAATGCCTTAGCACAATTCAGTAACCCTTTCAATTTTGTGGGCAGTCGTATGCCTGCGACATTTTCTATAAAGTTATTTGTCAGGCCTCTGCCTGTGTCTGTGACACACAAGCTGAGAAAGTTAACTGCACTGCCTCTCTGCAAAGCTGTGATTTTTTCAGACAAATTAAATAGCCATTATTGCAGAGGCGTTTAAAAACTTCATCGAAGAGTTCAAAGTGTTGGTCCAAATCATCTGTGGTTAGATAGATATTGTGGTGATGTGCATCAATGTAAATGCATGTAGGCGAGCTAGACACTAGAGGGAGCACCAGAAACATCACACACACACACACACACACTTAGCCAATAGATCAGTTAGATAGGAGATGACCAATGGACATTCACGATACACACGGAGGTGACACGACCACAGGGGGGGCATTACACCAACCCATATATAAAGGACACCACACACATGATCTGCCTCTTTCCAGTGGAGACAGTCAGTGGGAACAGACACGGGGTTGATTCAATATTACACCCACCACGTGGATTGCAGCAGCTGGTTAGTCAGTCTGGGTAGCTATAGTAGGATTAGCAGTAGTGTCGAACCCGAGTAATAGAAGTGTAAATAGTTTAATAAACGTGTTGAAGTTATCTCCACGTCTGAACCTTCCTTTGTCAAGTGCACCACAAGGAAGCCGCTTATGTTACACCTACAACATAACAAATCAGATATCATCTACGTAACTCACTACTTGAGGTAGCGTGAAGGTTTCCTAATTAAGACCCCTTGTTGTTCAAGCGAGGCAATTGTTTTAATGCGGTGGCTCTTACCCCTCTGCTAGGGAATGTGCCATTGCTTTTAAACAGGAAATGGATTAACTTCTAGTGGGGTTGGTTCAATCTGCAATTTGCCACAGTGAGTTGTGCTGTTGTAAAGTATCCCAGTATTTGCTCAAGAGATGTTTTAATTTTGTTTTTATTGCGCTGTCTGTGTGACATTCCAGCTGTTTTACAACACGCTCAGCTCTTTCATTCGCTTCAGAATTGACTGGAGAGGTACGAAACCACAGTTTTGAATCTTTCGCCGCAATTAGTAACAAACCTTTTTTACCAGAAGGAGATGTCTGATTTATTTTCCACATTGCAGTTTTTAAATTGTGCTGAATTGCGTTTAATTCTATGAGACAGTCAGAAATTTGAATTAGCTGTGATCGACCAGTGATTCCAACTATTTCAATCTGTTCTATGGGCTCCCCCAGCCAGCACTTAGAATTTACTTGAGATCTACACTTGAGTTATCTGCCCCTGCGTCAATTAATGCTGTTCTGACTAAATCTCTGATTTTAATGTCTACATATGGATAATGATTCTCCTGGCTTTGGCTGGGTACGCCCTTTTCCTATTGTTGAGTCTGAACTTGGGGACTGCCTAGTTGTTTAGATTTGACCATATTAGTCCGGGCTTGTGCCGGGGTCTGCTGAGCTCTTAGATTTTGACACAATAACTTGATGAGTTCTTTGAGGACTTGGAACTCCCGTGTTAAGAGGACCCTCCATTCATTATCGAGGGGTAGCCCGGCATATGTCCTGGTGACCCACCTTGTTCGGGTGTGGCCAGTTCCTTGTCGCCCCGCGTGTTCGGCGTCACATCAACCTTCGGCTCCTCAGGTTGTTGCCTGGCATGCCTCGTTCGTTGTGGTCGTGTTGGACGTCACCCTGTCTTGAACAACGGTGGTACATTGGTTATTTTCCAATCCACGGAGACCTCTCCAGAATCTAAGGAATTTGGGCAGATTATAATAATGCCGTTACTATCTCAGCGGATGCTTCTTTTCGGAGCCCAGGATGAAGGTTATCACACCTTACTGGGGAGTTGTCAGCCTTTGGGTCAAATAGATTCTTTGTTGATGGTGATTTTTTAAAAGTTTCTTCCTCCTGCTCACATCTTGATTTTCAAATATTTGTGGTAAGTTTTCTAAGTCTTCTACAGACACAAAATACTTGTTCAATGCTTTCTGTTCTGAACTCCCCAGACTCACTCTTCTGAGGACCACAATAAAATTAGTTACTTTTTCCTCTTCAAATACTCAGAGAAACTCTGACTATCTGTTTTGATATTTCTAGCTAGCTCATACTCTAATTTCCACCTCTTATCGGCAGAATCTTCCAGCATGTTGTCAAAGCGCCGGTTTCAGCAAGAAAACCAGAGAGAATCTCACTTGTGGTGTCGGCGAGAAAAGTTGTTATGACATCCTGGGCTATGCACAGTCAATTCCATCCCCATAGGCCCCGGAGTCTCAACACAAGTGAATTAACTAATTCCTCTCATCTTTGGCCCTTGGCTGCCCAATAAATTAACAGTAAAAAACAGGAGGGCCCATATAAGTCGCCGTACCTTTGGCCACTTAAAATAAAATCCATGAGTTTCATGCTGCGCTTGTGGTGGCCTACCGCTGATTTGCTCACCCAGGCATCACTTGAACTCATCAAACAGGGGAACACACACCATTTAAACACCTCCCCAGCATTTGTTCCAAGTCAAAACAGGGGAATGGCAGCCAAGAGGTCAGCCCCAAGACAGAATGCAATGGGACTCCTCCAGTCGGCCTTGCAGTCCGAGGAGGGATGCTGGTATCTCTTCCTGATATTCATGACTCTGCCTTTGTAGCTCCAGCAGCCTGGGCATGACCAAACCCAGGGGCACATCATAATAGAACCCTGGGCTCCTGCATCCCTCTGAGTGCCAGATCGCTGGGATGTCCCAGCCTCCACCTGCCGTGGATCATCAGCCGTGAGCTGCTCACCAGTGAATGACCCAGAAGCCAGCCTGCTACTTATTCCCACTGAGGTGTGAGTGTCTTCACTGGTGGAGGGTGTGGCTGACAGCTGTGACTCCTCTTCAATGCTATTCTCCAAGATATTTCCCTCAGACCTGCTTCGGTCTGTCATGTCCAGAGGGCAAGAGGATGGTCCGGGCTGGTCGACTGATTGGTCTACAAGGGAAGCAAGTTAGTGTGTTACAGGGGCATAAAGAGAGCAACAACTAAACTCACGTGAGGATGGCGTCATTGCTGGATGTGTTGCTGCTCACACTGCTGAGTGCTGCCTTTGTCCTTTTAATGCTAAGAGGCCCCTGGTCATCTGGGAGCCCACCCAGGCTGCCCCTCTGGACACCCTCATACCCCAGTTCTATAATCAAAAGCCAAGCTAAATCAGCAGCCCACCAGGTGTTCACACTCCTCAGAAGCACTGCCCCTTTGCAGAGGAAGCAGGGGATTAGCAGAGCTCATCCCAACCAGAGGACAGCTCCATCGCAGCCTATGGAACCCTCCTTGGTTGTCTGCCAAAAACAGCCAGATCCGTGGCCGCTCATGCGTTCGGTGACGACCTGCAGCGGTCGCGCTGTACAACATGTCTCCGGCCATGCGCGGACCTGACCCGGCAAATACAGCCCCACAGGCCACCCCCTGGCCACCCCCACCACTCTCGCGGAAGTACCGCACCCTGCCCAGTGGCATGGATCCCGGCCGAGTGTGGCGGCATTGGGTACAGTCCGCACCCGCCACGCAGGGTATCCAACCACTCAGACCACACGTCAACCGCCTGTTCAGGAACTCAGCCCATTGGGGGTGGAGCATCGCCACAGGGCATTCCGATGACGCGGCAACGGCGTTTCAATGACGTGCGGCGCGTGACGCGATGTCGGAAGAGATTCTCCGCCGATCTCCGATTACAATATCGGCGTCGGGCAGCGGAGAATACCGCCCCTTGTGCTCAGGACAGACCACAATACTCGAGTCTAAGCGCTGTCTACGGTTGGAGACAGAAATCACTCAGTATGGCAGAGTTACTGACATTGCTTTAACTGTAGCTGAGATTCACTGTTATGCTGAAAACTCTGGTTTTCTCTCATTGTTTCCTGTGTAAAGACAGCACAAAGTTAACCACTTCAAAGTATGTTCATTTTGTCACTGAGTGTATCTATTTGAATTGCAGTTTCAGCTGATTTTCTTATCTTGCGTTTAAATGCCAAGTGTGTGGTATGAAATGGAAATCGCCGCCACATCCCGGAATGTGCAATCTGTTCATTATCGCTATTTGTCGAGTGGTGCTGTAATACTGACTCTGAGGTACAAACCTCGAGCGCCTTTAGCAGGGTTTCAGCACTCAATCAATCTTGGACAATAGAGACTGCCGTCGCTTTGTGAAGTTGACATTTCTGTGGCTCAGACTGCTGTCTGGAGCGGCTGGCACTGAGATTGAAGTGATGTGGGTAATTAGATTTTTAACCACAGCTTCTTGATGTCAGGACTCAGTGCAGGCAAAGTGATGACCTTCATTTACTGACAGAAGGACAATGGGTCTCATTGGGACTGGTGCTACCTCAGTGCCATGCTTTTAGCTTAAGCCTTTTGGTGGGCTGAAGATGATTCATGCCTTGGTTCTGAAGTAAGCCTGCATGCAGCTGAATTCCCTTGCCGACCAAGTCACTGCTGTCGTTATTGGTTCTCCAGTCCACCCTCTGAAATGTCTTCACCCAGAGAGTGGTGAAACTGTGGAATTCTCTTCCACAGAAAACAGTTGAGGCCAAAACAATATGGGCTGGATTCTCCGACTCCCCGCCGGGTGAGAGAATCCCCAGGGGGCGGCGTGAATCCCACCCCGACACGGGCTGCCATATTCTCCGGCGCGTTTTTCGGGTGGGGGTGGGATTCACGGCACGCCGGTCGGGACCCGTTGACAGCGCCCCCCCCCCTCGGGAATTCTCCGGGCCCCGATGGGCCGAGCGACCATCCGTTTTTGGCTATTCCCGCCGGCGTGGGTTACGTATGGTCCCACACGGCGGGACCTGGCATATAGGTCAGTGGGGGCGGTCCTCGGAGAGAGGTGCGGGGTGATCCGCCCCCGGGGGGGGGCGGGGCCCACCGATCTGCGGGCGGGCCTGTTCCGTGGGGGCACTTCCTCCTTCCACGCCGGCCTCTGTAGGGCTCTGCCATGGCCGGCGTGGAGAGGAGAACCCCCCGCATGCGCCAAAATACGCCGGCCGGTCTGCGCATGCGCGGAACCACGCTGGCGGTTGCGCGCATGCGTGAGATCTTGCCGTCCCTTCGGCGTCAGCTGGAGCGGTGCCAACCCCTCCAGCGTCCACCTAGCCCCCGAGACAGGTGAGAATTCCTCACCTTGGGGCCCGTTGACACCAGAGTCCTTGGCGCCGGTTTTCCCGCTGGCGTGTGGAATTAGTCCCCGGAAGAGAGAATCCCGCTGTATATGTTTCCAAGACGCAGTTAGATATAGGTCTTGGGGCTAAAGGGATCAAAGGATATGGGGGGAAAGCGGGAACAGGTTACTGAGTTAGATGATCAGCCATGGTCATAATGAATGACGGAGCAGGCTCGAAGGCCTCCTTCTTCTCCTATTTTCTACGTTTCTATGTTTCCATCATTTATAATTTTCAAAGTGAGGCATCTCCCTCTCTGGCTTCCTCCATGTCTTCTCAATCATAGAATCCCGATAGTGTAGAAGAAGGCCATTCGGTCTATCGAGTCTGCACCGGCCCTTGGAAGGAGCAACCTACTTTAGCCTACACCTCCATCCCGTCCCCGTAACTTAGTGACCCTAACCTTTTTGACACTAAGGGGCAATTTAGCATGGCCAATCCACCTAACCTGCACATCTTTGGACTGCGGGAGGAAACCGGAGCACCCGGAGGAAACCCACACAGACACGGGGAGAAAGTGCAAACTCCACACAGGCAGTCACCAGAGGCTGGAATTGAATCCGGGTACCTAGAGCTGTGAGGCAGCTGTGTTAACCACTGTGCTCTGGCTGTCAGGAGAGTGGGGAGGGTAGCCAGGCATTCTGGGAGTTTGGTCATCTCTGCATCAAACTCTCCACTGCCGTGCCTTACATCACGTGGTCAGCGGATTCCTGTCAGCAGCCATGCTGCCTCCTACTTGAAAGTTGGCTGCTGGGATTTCAGTAAAGCCTCGGATCTTCTCATTGCTGGAGTTATCCTCTTGTGGCCCCCAATGTTACTGCGCCATTTTTGACGTCTTTGATCTTCAACCATGCTGTTCCTCGGTGTTATCTGAGTGACTGCATGGTGTAAGGGATCTGATGCTGTCTGTCAGGAGTGTGGGACAGAGATGCCCACCCCCCTTTCCCCCAACCTTTTGCATCTGCCTCAAGGAAACTAAGTCGCAGATGAGTCTAGACGCACATCATGATCCTGACTGATAACCTTAGCACACTCAGAATTGCTCAGCAAGTGCTGTCTCCTCATGGAACCACACCAGGCATTAGAGGTTTGCTGTGTGGCTTGCATATGCTGGCTAGAGGTTCTATACATTCATATGCATGGAGATGTGCTATGCAGGCCAAAGGAACACATCCAGATATTGTGCCATTTTTGAATTAAACAAAAGTGGGAGGGACAATAGTTCCTTGTCGCATTCTCCATCGCAAAGCCTCAACTAATCAGAGTCAACTTATTATCGATCAGCAGCCTTTTCTCATGCAGCATAGATTGTTGGCCCCTTTGAAATTTGACGTTCTTGCATCTCTCCTGATAAGTGCTAGATGAAAAACTTCAACAGCATGCCTCTTTTTTTCAGTAGCACTCAAATCCTGATCAAGTGACACCAGCATCCCTTTCTTCTCCAATATGGGGCGGGATTCTCCGTAGCCCGACGCTGAAATCGTGTTTGGTGAGCGGGCGGAGAATGGGCTCAGGCGCCAAAATCGGGGCCGGCGCCGGTTTGACAACGGTCCGCCATGCTCTGGCCCCTCAAAAATGGCATCACCGTGACACGTGCTGCACGCCATTTCAGCGCCATTGGCGCGTCATCGGGCAGCCCACCTGTGATGCTCCACCCCCGATGGGCCGAGTTCCCAACGGCGCAGAGCAGGTGTGGTCTGAACCGGCATGCCAGATGCAGACTGTGTCCAGCGCCGCCACACTCGGCCAGGATCCATGCCGCTGGCTGGGGGGAGGCATCTGCTAGGGCTGAAGGGACTGGTGGGGGGTGGGCTGTGGGGGTCGCGGTTTCCGGGTCAGGTTACGCGCACAGCCGGCGCCATGGTGTACGGCGCGACCGGTGCAGGTTGTGCGCATTCGTGGCCCGGGACCCGGCCATTCTCCGGCCCTTTTCGGCACAGGCGGCAGGGGTTCCAGTCGCCGCCGGTGATAGCCCCTCACCGGCACCAGGATCGGTGAGGATTCGCTGCCGAATTGCCTGTCGTGAAAGTCGATACATTCTACGCTGGCATCAGCACTTAGTCTCCAGAACAGAGAGTCCAGCCCATGGTGTCTCAGGCAGAAGCTTTTTTCGGACATGCTGCCTGCCAGGAGGCCTCTCATGTTTGGGCCCTTCAGCTCAGATTTCTCCTGAGCTGGAAGCCACCTCAGAGTAGGCCGTGATGCTGAGCAGCCATTGATGTGGGTTGCGGACTCTTTCAGTTGACCCCAGAGAGGCTTCATAAGAGATTTACAGGAGTGATCCCAGCATCAGACACTTTATCCAAGTGGAGAATCTGGAGAAACTGGGATCATTTACCTGAGAGTAGGAGACTATAAAGGGGGGATTTAATAGGGTAATTGCAGGCGGTGGGGGTGGGGAGGAGAACTCCATAAGGATTTTGATAGGGTAAATAATGAAAAGCGGCTTCAAGTGGCAGCAAGGTGATTGGCCCACTCCCCAGGTCATTGCGTGCCCACATCCAATCGGAAAGCAGTTTTGATTAATGTTAACTCTCAGTGAGACTGCCTTTTTCCCAATAGTTTTAATTAATACCAGAAACTGATCAAAGACTTTCTAAAAAAGTATAATTTCATCCGAATGGCCCAATGATCTTTATCAGGGGCGAGATTCTCCGACCCCCCCCGCCGGGTCGGAGAATCGCCGGGGGCTGGAGTGAATCCCGCCCCCGCCGGTTGCCGAATTCTCCGGCACCGGATATTTGGCGAGGGCGGGAATCGCGCTGCGCCGGTTGGCGCCCCCCCCCCCCCCCCGCGATTCTCCGGCCCGGATGGGCCGAGGTCCCGCTGCTAAAATGCCTGTCCCGCCGGCGTAGATTAAACCACCTACCTTACCGGCGGGACAAGGCGGCGCGGGCGGGCTCCAGGGTCCTGGGGGGGGCGCGGGGCGATCTGGCCCTGGGGGTGCCCCCACGGTGGCCTGGCCCGCGATTGGGGCCCACCGATCCGCGGGCGAGCCTGTGCCGTGGGGGCACTCTTTTCCTTCCGCCTTCGCCACGGTCTCCACCGTGGCGGAGGCGGAAGAGACTCCCTCCACTGTGCATGCGCGGGAATGCCGTCAGCGGCCGCTAACGCTCCCGCACATGCGCCGCCTGGAGATGTCATTTCCGTGCCAGCTGGCAGGGCACCATTATTGGCGGAAATTGGTCCGGCGCGGGCCTAGCTCCTTAAGGTTGGGGCTCGGCCCCCAAGATGCGGAGCATTCCGCATCTTTGGGGTGGCAGGATGCCCAACTGATTTGCGTTGTTTTGGGCACCAGTCGGCGGACATCGCGCCGATACCGGAGAATTTCTCCCCGATGACCAAAGAGGTCCAGGCTGGCTGGTTCTCCAGTCACTGGTAGGCCTCAACATTCAGGCCTCCTGAGAGAGCCATTTCAGTCAATCACAGGCTCCCTGCTAATTTGGTTGTGGTAGTATGCATTAGGGGTCATGTGGGACTGTGAAGCCGTGATGCCATTGGCTGACAGATCCCGGGTCCTGGTTGGCTGTTGATCTCTAGCTCCGCCCTGAAGGCGGAGTATAAGAACCAGGAGTTCTCCCCGCAGCTCCAGTCTGTTGCTGAACTGCGGGGAACAAGTTACGCTTAATAAAGCCTCATCGACTTCATCTCTATTCGTCTCTCGTAAGTCATTGTGCGCTACATTGGTGTAAACAACCTTCTGGAAGTTACATGAACAGCAACACTGAGGAAAACCCCTGCACAGAGTGTGGGAGGGAGCAAGGTCAGAGCAAGTACTCTGAGCACACGGTCTCAATGTGTTTTAGCTAAGCCCTGCTGCTTAAATTGAATGTTGACGTGCATGAATTGTAAATGAAAGCATTTAGCTGCAGTCATTTGATACAACTTTCATCTCATTACATCAGTCCCGAGTTGGTGTGGGATTCTCAATAATGGGGCCTGAGACGAGCACTGCTCACTGCGCTCTCCCTTATCCAGGGCTAGATCCCAGTGCTGGCCCTGGGGGGATAGGGGGCAGCTGGGATTAGAGAGAATGGGGCAGGTGGCGAAGAAAAGGTGAGGGGAGGAGAAATGAAGGAGAGGAAGGCTAATGGAGCGAGAGAGAGAAGAGGAGGATGAGGGAAGATAGGAAGATGGGAATGAAGGTAGCAGATGGTGGAATAATCCTAGAGTCCTGACAGTACATCGAGCCCATTTGAGAGAAATGAAGGAAGCGAGAGGGAGGATGAGAATGAATAGCCTCAGGAATGTATATAAATACTCCATGTAAGTCCAGGAGTCAACCTATGTGTCGTTGTTGGTGTGGGTGCGTGGGTGCATGCGTGTGTGTGTCTGTGCCGATGAACGGGTATGTGTTTGTGGGCGTGTGTGTGTGCATGGGTGTTGGTGTGTGTGTGTGTGTGGGTGTTGGTATGTGTCCACAGGTGTGTGTGTGCGCGCAGGTGCACAGGTGTGTGCACATTCATAGATTATCATAGAATTTACAATGCAGAAGGAGGCCATTCGGCCCATCGAGTCTGCACCAGCTCTTGGAAAGAGCACCCGACCCAAGGTCAACACCTCCACCCTATCCCCACAACCCAGTAACCCCACCCAACACTAAGGGCAATTTTGGACACTAAGGGCAATTTTTTAGAATGGCCAATCCACCTAACCTGCACATCTTTGGACTGTGGGAGGAAACCGGAGCACCCGGAGGAAACCCACGCACACACGGGGAGGATGTGCAGACTCCGCACAGACAGTGACCCAAGCCGGAATCGAACCTGGGACCCTGGAGCTGTGAAGCAATTGTGCTATCCACAAGGCTACCGTGCTGCCCCTTGGGAAACACATTGGTGTGAGGGTATGTTTGAGGGTGTGTGGGTAAGGGGCCATGTAAGGGTGTGAGTGAGGACCTGTGTGTGAGGGTGTGCTTGTGCGAGGGTTTGTGCAAGGCTGTGTATGTGAGGGTTTGTGTGAGCGTGTGTGTGAGAGTTTGTGTCTGAGAGTGTGTGGGAGCGTGTATGTGTAAGGGTTTACGTCTGGGTGTATTTGTGAGTGTGTGTGTGAAGGTGTGCATTTGAGGTTTTGTGTGAGGGGGTGCATGTATGAAGGTTTATGTGCTGGTGTGTGCGTTTGCGAGGATGTGTATGTGAGGGTTTGTGTGAGAGTTTGTGTATCTGGGAAAATGTGTGTGAGAGTGTATGTGTGTGAATGAGGGCCAGTGTGTGTGTGAGGGTGTATAGGGCGAGTGTGTAAGGGTGTGTGAAGGTGTGTCTGTGAGTGACTGTGTGAGGGGTTGATGGTGTGAGGCTGTGTGTGGGTGAGGGGTTCAGGGTGTGAGGGTGTGTGTGTGAGGGTATGTATAAGCGTGTGTGGGTGTGCGTGTGTGAAGGTGTATAAGGGTGCGTTTGTGAGGGTCGCTGTGTGGTTGAGGGTTTCAGTATGTATGGATTTGTGTGTGAGGCTGTGTGTGTGTGAGGCTGTGTGTGTGTGAGGCTGTGTGTCTGTGAGGGTGTGTCTGTGAGGGTGTGTCTGTGAGGGTGTGTCTGTGAGGGTGTGCCTGTGAGGGTTTGTGTGAGCGTATGTGTGAGTGTTTGTGTGTGAGGGTATGTGTGGGAGGGTGTACACCATTTTTAAATGGCGCCCTGATCTCTCGACCCCCCCAAGCGACTGACAGTTCCCACTAATGCCCCAACCTACCTGTTGGGGGGGGGGGGTCCTTGAGCCCCTTGCACCCCACTTCATACGGACAGGACACTTACGGGCCTGATCTGTGGCATGACATCTTGGCACTGCCAGTCCGGCACTCTGGCAGTGCCCCTACCAGCTTGGCAGTGCAACCTTGGCCCGGGGGCCTTTGCTCACCTGGGAGACCCCCCAAGCGCCACTCCGCCTGGTCCCCATTTGTGGGGCCAGTGCTAAACAGTGCCCGGCTGGGTTCGCCTTCCCAAGGCCGGTAGATCCCGGGTGCCAGTTAGATGTGTCGGCAGAGTCAAGTGTGCCTTTAAGCTCACTAACCTCTGCACATCTGGATCCTGCCCATTGTGGGTGGGATCCGGATCGCGACATCTCACGAGATCTCGTTGCACTGTCAGGAATCCCGGAAAAAGCCTGTTGCAGGATCTAACGGCCGCGTCTCGTCCCAATTCCAGCGGAATGTAGCCGGTAAATCGCACCCTGTATGTGAGGGTCTATTTGTGAGGATGTGTATGTGAGGGTGTATGTGAGGGTGTGTATGTGAGGCTTTGCGTGAGGGTGTGTGTATGTGAGGGTGTGTGAGGGTTTGTGTGACAGTGTGTGTGTATGCAAGGTTTTGTAAGGGCCACTAAGAATCCAGCACAAGTTTTAAGGATACAAAGTAATAACATTTATTTACTATAACATATATGCATAACAGTAGCAGTAACTTCCCTTGCTACATACTCCTTCCTCCTGGTTCCTGAACTGGCCAGCTTATTTATACTAGGAGTTTCTCCGCCCCCCCTCATTGGGGAAGCTCATACTCCCATAGGATTGTGGGATAGTCATTAGTCCCCAGCCAATGGTAAGTAGGCAGGTTATAACACAAGGGTGTATGTGAGGGTGTGTGTGGGTTTGTGTGAGGGTGTGTATGGGTTTGTGTGAGGATGTGTATGGCTTTGTGTGAGGGTGTGTGTGGGTTGTGTGTGTATGTGAGGGTTTGCATGAGGGTGTGTGTATGAGGGTTATGTGAGGGTGTGTGAGGGTTTGTGTGAGGGTATGTCAGTATGTGAGGGTGTGTATGGGTTTGTGTGAGGGTGTGTATGGGTTTGTGTGAGGGTGTGTATGGGTTTGTGTGAGGGTGTGTGTGGGTTTGTGTGAGGGTGTGTGTGGGTTTGTGTGAGGGTGTTTGTGAGGGTGTATGTGGGTTTGTGTGAGGGTGTGTGTGAATGCGAGGGTGTAAGTGTGTGTGGGTTTATGTGAAGGGGTGTGTGTATGTGAGTGTGTGTGTGGGCTTGTGTGAGGGCGAGGGTTTATGTGAGGGTGTGTGTAGGTTTGTGTGAGTGTGTGTATGTGTGAGCGTTTGTGAAGATTTGTGCGTGTGTGTCTGTGTGGGTGTAAGTGAGGGTGTGTATGGGTTTGTGTGTGTGTGTATGTGAGGGTGTAAGTGAGGATGTGTGTGGGCTAGTGTGTGGGTTTGTGTGAGGGTGTGGGTATATGTGAGGGTTTATGTGAGGGCGTGTGTATGTGAGGGTGTATGTGGGTTTGTGTGAGTGTGTGTGTATGTATGTGAGGGTGTGTGTATGTGAGGGTGTAGTCTGTGTGAGTGTGTATGTGAGTGTGTAAGTCAGGGTGTGTGTGAGTTTGTGTGTGTGTGTATGTGAGGGTGTAAATGAGGGTGTGTGTGTTTGTGTGGGGGTGTGGGTGTATGAGGGTGTAGGTGAGGGTTTATGTGAGGGTGTGTGTATGTGAAAGTGTGTGTATGTGAGGGTGTATGTGGGTTTGTGTGAGTGTGTGTGTAAGTGAGAGTGTGTGTGGCGTTGTGTGAGGGTGTGTCTCTGGGTTGTAGAGGGTGCCATCTCCGCTACTCCACTACTGGGCCGATATCTGGGGTTTGAATATCTGTGTGTGTCTCTCTCCAGCTGGCACTGAAACTTCAGAGGCCAGGGGATGTCGCACTGGGACACTTCCACTGAAGAGAGCACTGATTCAAGCCTGCCGTTTATTCCTAACCGACAGCCTGAGACTTATATCACACAGATCTCCAGACCCCTACCAATACCCAGGTGATTCTCTCTCTTGCCGGTGGTACAACTCCCACCCGGTTCCTACTCCACTAGAGTAGCTTTCCCAAGAGAGAGAATAGGACACTGCTGTTTATTTCCTAACCAGCAGTCTGTCCTGAGTGAATCGCTCAAGATGACCCTCGATTCTTGAACCCGGAATTAAGGTGAGGAGTATTTTAACAATGACTTGGTCAGAGATCGCTGGTGAAAGATTGAAGAATTTAAACGACTCCAATTATCATCAAATCAAGGTTTATTGCAAAACCCAGGTCAAAATCATCAACAGAAGAAACACAATAAAATCTTATGCTCTAATACAAACTAAGTCTATTCAAAAGTAATATAGCGGACACAACGAAAATTCTTATGATTACACAGTTTTTAGCAATATCACAAGGCACAAAACAAGTTCCCTTCCCCAAAGCCTCAACCACTATTAAAGTCAGGGAGTTTCGCTAGCTGCTGCAGGGTACTTACGGTCACAGGCTGCAGAGGTCAAGTCAGGGGTGCAGAGGTCGAGCCAAGAACGAAGAGCCCCCCAATCGAAAACACAGCCCCTTTTATATTGTTTTACCTGGCTTTGTCCTGTGATCGGCCAGCCCCTTTTGCATTGAAAAAGGTAAGATTTAAAGTTCCCGCTGGTCCCGCCCCCTTTGAGCCGGTCAGACCTGTCGAGATGGGAGTACCTCCCCTAGGTCCGCCTCCAGTCAGTTTTTTTGAGATAACGAGGTTGAGCTCCCTTGAAGATTTTCAAAGACTTCCATCTGCTCCGGAGATAGCTGCTATGTTGATGGGGTGTTGATTGGATTCTGCTCTGGTGGAGGCCAGGTCATTTACATTTGCATGGGGCTATGACCATCCCATTGTCCTGCTTGCATGCAAGCCTCCTGTGTATTCCCGTGCCCCTTTGTCTGTGTTTTGATGTTATCTTGTTGTCTGGCTCCTTCTTCCTTGTAGCTCCTAGGGGGGTGTTTGTAAATATTTATGTGCTTATGTCCCTACTCAGCTCAGCGGACCAAGCCTGCTGGGAAAACTGGTTCTGTTCTCTTGGCTGAAAAGTCAGTTTACAGTCTCTGAGTTTCTCCAAAAGGGCCGAATTGCCCGAAAACCTTACAGGGTCTAGCTGTCTGACTGGGATATTTCTGCTATTGGGTGGCTCCCCTATGCGACTGGATAAGTTGTGGACTGTTCATTGTCTGGCTCAGTGTTGACTCTCAGCCCCGTCTCAAACCTTCACTCGCTCATTCCTGAATGAGGAATCTCCTTTTCAATTTCAGGATACGTGCTGCACAATTGAAAGAAAAGGATAAAAAGAATAGAATGTTCCAGAAGAAGCGACATTGAGGAAGCACAAAGATAAAAGGACATTTGATTGCGAATGCTGTTATGGGCCAGGGTTTAGAGAACCCCAAAGTGTATCATGGAGTTCACCTGACACACAACTTTTAATAGATTGTGGTAAGGGGAGCACACGGCCCACTCTACAGGTGTGGTACAGCAGAAATGGAAAAGTATTTTTAAAAACAAAACAATGTTTATTCTATGAACTCAAGTTAACCTTTTTAAAACAAACAGTGAATATCTTAGCAATCATCAATTCAAATACACCCCCCAAAGAATACAACACTAAGTAATCTCTATGCTGTCCTTTTACACCCAAAAGACTTAACAAACCTTTAAACAGAAGCACATCAGAGTTTACATTCAATACTGAAAACATTTATAATTCTGAATTCACCAAATGATCAAGAGATAGTCTTTCATGGCAGAGAGATCAACAGTACAGCTGCTTTGGCTGACTTCAGCTGCAACACACTGAAAAACGAAACCAAAAAGACAGGCACACCCAAGCTTTTCTCAAAGTGAAACTAAAAAGCAGAACCAGAGCTCAGCTCCACCCACACTCTGACATCACTGCAGTAACATGAGCAGCTAACAATTTCTTAAAGCGACATTCTCATGACAATGCACATATGAAGCTCTCTGTCATGTCAGAGTATGTCAGTTTGAATCCACACTGACAGCCTTGACTCAAACCCAGCTCCTTTCAAGTCATGTTATTAACTCCTTACTATATTTACTTGTGAAGTAATCATCGTGTTGTGTCTTTACATTCCTCTGGTGCACAGGCTCAGCAACACTTCAATTATTTTACACTCTGTAATTAGGATTCATCTTTCAAATCAGTCTCTGTGACGACTGAGATTGTGACCACACTTTGCATTCCCTTCCATGTTTCTGGATTTCCAAATGCTACTCTCACTACGAACTGGTTGGATCACTGTCCACAGCAATAATTTGTGTGTGTGTGAGTGGGTTTGTGTGTGTAAGTGGGTGGATGTGTGTTTGTGAGTGGGTTTCTGTGTGTAAGTGGGTGGATGTGTGTGTGGGTGTGTGTAAGTGGGTGGATGTGTGTGTGGGTGTGTGTTAGTGAGTATGTGTGTGTGTGTGTGTGAGCGTGGGTGGGTGTTTGTGAGTGTGTGTGTGTGTGTGTGTGGGTGGGTGAGTGGGTGGATGTGTGTATGTGTGTGTGAGTGGCTGAATGTGTGTGTGTGTGTGTGTGAGTGGTGTGTGTATGTGAGTGGTGTGTGTATGTGAGTGGTGTGTGTGTATGTGAGTGTGTATGTGAGTAGGTGTGCATGTGTGTGTGTGTGTGTGAGTGGGCGGATGTGTGTGTGAGTGGGTGTGTATATGTGAGTGTGTGTGTCCATGAGTGTGAGTGTGTGTGTCTGTATGTGAGTGAGTGGATGTGTGATTGGGTGTGTGTATGTGAGTGTGTGTGTGTATGCGAGTGTGTGAGTGGGTGGATGTGTGATTGGGTGTGTGTATGTAAGTGTGTGTGTGTATGTGAGTATGTGAGTGCGTGAATGGGTGGATGTGTGAGTGGGTGCGTGTATGTGAGTGGGTGTGTGTGTGTGTGTGTATGAGTGGGTGAGTGTGTGTGAGTGTGGGTGCATGTGAGTGGGTATGTGAGACTGGGTGTGAGTGTGAGTGTGAGTGTGTGTGTGTGAGTGTGTGTGTGTGAGTGTGTGTGTGTGAGTGTGTGTGTGTGAGTGTGTGTGTGTGAGTGGCATGTGTGTGAGTGGCATGTGTGTGAGTGGCATGTGTGTGAGTGGCATGTGTGTGTGTGTGGGTGCGTGTGTGGGTGCATGCGTGACTGGATGTGTCAGAGGATGTGTATGTGTGTGTGAGTGGGTATGTGTGTGTGTAAGTTGTTGCGTGTGTGAGTGGGTGGATATGTTTGTGAGTGTGAGTGAGTGGATTTGTGTGTGTGTGAGTGGATATGTGTGTGAGTGTGTTTGTGTGTGTTTGAGTGGGTGTGTATATGTGAGAGTGGGTGTGTGAGTGAGTGGATGTTTGTTGAGTGTGTGTATGTGTGGTGGATATGTGTGTGTGGAGGGGGGTGGGGGGGGTGAGTGTGTGTGAGTGTGTGTAACAGTGGGTGCGTGTGAGTGGGAGTGTGTGTGAGTGGGTGCACGCACGTGAGTGGATGGATGGGTGTGTGAGTGTGTGAATGGGTTTGTGAGTGTGTGTGAGTGGGTGTGGATGGATGTGTGTGCGAGTGGGTGTGTGAGTGTAAATGTGTGCATGAAAATGTTCTCAAGTAAATGTGTGTGTAAATGTGTGTGTGTGTGAGTGGTGAGTGGATATATGTGTGAGTATTTGAGTGTAAATATGTGCATGAAAATGTTCCCAAGAGAATGTGTGTGTGCACTTGTGTGTGTATGTAGATATGTGTGTATGTGAGTGTGTGTGTGTGTGTGTGTGTATGAGTGGGTGAGTGTGTGTGAGTGTGGGTGCATGTGAGTGGGTATGTGAGACTGGGTGCGTGTGTGTGTGTGTGTGAGTGTGTGTGAGTGTGTGTGTGAGTGTGTGTGAGTGTGTGTGAGTGTGTGTGGCATGTGTGTGTGTGGGTGCGTGTGTGGGTGCTTTGTGTGGGTGTCCTGTGATCGGCCAGCCCCTTTTGCATTGAAAAAGGTAAGATTTAAAGTTCCCGCTGGTCCCGCCCCCTTTGAGCCGGTCAGACCTGTCGAGATGGGAGTACCTCCCCTAGGTCCGCCTCCAGTCTGTTTTTTTGAGATAACGAGGTTGAGCTCCCTTGAAGATTTTCAAAGACTTCCATCTGCTCCGGAGATAGCTGCTATGTTGATGGGGTGTTGATTGGATTCTGCTCTGGTGGAGGCCAGGTCATTTACATTTGCATGGGGCTATGACCATCCCATTGTCCTGCTTGCATGCAAGCCTCCTGTGTATTCCCGTGCCCCTTTGTCTGTGTTTTGATGTTATCTTGTTGTCTGGCTCCTTCTTCCTTGTAGCTCCTAGGGGGGTGTTTGTAAATATTTATGTGCTTATGTCCCTACTCAGCTCAGCGGACCAAGCCTGCTGGGAAAACTGGTTCTGTTCTCTTGGCTGAAAAGTCAGTTTACAGTCTCTGAGTTTCTCCAAAAGGGCCGAATTGCCCGAAAACCTTACAGATGCCCCTTCGATACGTCCCTACCTGCTTGGACCGTATCGACACAGGTGAAGGGCAATTGTTTCCCTTTGTGTGGACCGTAGGTCCCCCCCTCAGCAACATGCGAAATTACAATTCCCAAGACAGTTCCCTTAATCTAGGCTACCCCTGGTTTCAATGAAAGGGAAAGACAAGACCATATCTAATTTAAACACACAGTAACATATACACATTTCACCGGAACCCCAAACGTAAGGGTCCCTGCACATATATCACAATCAAGTACACATTTCACCGGGACCCCAAACGTAAGGGTCCCTGTACATATATCACAATCAAGTACACATTTCACGCGAATCCATACAACTATTTACAATTGCATCTGTTTATTTCACCAAGGATCCTCCTTTCTTGGCTGCACTCCGCTTCTTCCCGTTGAGGGCTCTTCATTTATCCTCCATCGTCGATACCTGCAGCTGAGAGGTTTAGTCCAACTGAGGCGACAGCATAATGTACCCCCTGTACAACATTTCCTTTGTGGGGGCAAACACTAAACCATTCTCAGGCCCCCCCCTGGTGGTGATCGGACAGTTGTGAGGGTCGATCGGTTGGGCTGTGGGCAGGGGTCGCTTTACCTGAACCAGCAGTTCGGTAGCTTCTACAGTCATCCCTTCCCTGGGCGTTACACATCCCTCCCCACTGCGGTCAATTTATCCCGTTCCCTGGGTTCTGCCACCACCTTACAAAAGTGATTAATGCCCCTTGTGGACATGCCTTGGTAGATCCCCATGAACACCAATAAATGCCCCGGTCAGAAGCCCACCCCTTATCCCCGCAAACGGTGATCCTACCCGGTGACCCCGTGATGGTCCGTTAGGTGTTGGTGTCCAGGCGTTCCCAGTCCGAGGACCGATCCCTCATGTCCAGCCTCAGCTTCCTGGGCCACCACCATCTCCCCAAAGGAACGTCCCCCTCACAGGTTAAACACACCCGCCTGCCCTCAGTCACCCTAACCCGGTCAGTCGAAGGACTCTTCTGTCTCGCCTCTGCGGAGTTCTCCCGGTCCCACCATCGCCAAGATCCTCAAACTCCACATCGTCGGGTGCCCCATCTGTAAAAAACAAAACACATTCTTGCCTCTACAGCCCTACCTACCTTAAAGTGCATGGGTTCTATCCAGTGGCAGCAGCAGCTCCCGCTTTGAAGTTGCCGCAGCCTGTCTGTGATTCTGTGTCCACAGCCCGGCTCCCCAGGGTCCTAGTGCCTGCCGCTATCCGGTGGCAGCAGCAGCTCCCGCTTTGAAGTTGCCGCAGCCTGTCTGTGATTCTGTGTTCACAGCCCGGCTGCACCAGGGTCCTAGTGCCTGTTCCTTCATCATTTTACCCTTGCACCAGGCGCTTCTGTGTCCCCACGATCCTAAATACCTCACACACAACTACACACTAATTAGAACTAGCAGGGGGAAAGGAAAAGGAATATGTTATATACAATGCCACCCGTCTCCGGGTGGCCAAATTAAAACTGTGCCCCGCTAAACTGGGGCAGTCCACCTGTTTGGTCCAACGGCTCGGGCCAGACCGTCCCCTCCCGGGGGTTCGGGCTGCCCCTTGCCTCTCCTTTCCCAACAGGGTTCGGTGATCCCTCATCGCTCCCTTCTACTCGGGCCCCCTTACTGCGGGACCGGGTTCTAGGGAGGTGTGATGGTGACCATCTTACCGGGGGCTTGGAGACCCGATTGCTCCTTCGTCCCCTGACTGGTTCCCAAACCCAAGGTGATACCTCCACTTCCTCCGCCTCCTTAGCCTCTATACTAAGGCAGGCCACCTGACCCACAGGTAAGGGCTTGGGAATCGTTCCTGTCCCTGGGCTGGGTGCTTGCAGCACTGTCGGTCTCTTTGGGACTGCCCCTTCGGGACAGCACCTTGTCACCGGTTGTGTGACCGTGGAGTTAGGGACCTCCCCCACCGTCGTTAATTCTACGGGGGGTTTCTCCACTACCACCCCCAGTCTTCCCCCCACCTTGCTCTTACCGGCCCTGGTGGGGTCGAACAGTTTGCACTGGTTCACGTGGAACCATTTAATCTTCCGGGGGAGCTGTACTGCGTAAACCATGGGGCTGGCCTTGTCCACTATATTGTACGGTCCCGCGTACAGTGGCTCAAAGGCTCCTACCCGTGCAAAATTCCGGACCATTACTTGGTCCCCTATGGCCCATTCCTGGGTAGTGTGGGGCTCGAGTAGCAGCTTGTTCCTCCGGTGCTGGGTCCCCATATTAAACGCTGCCTGCCAGTTAATTTCCTTTAGCTGCTCCATCAGCTTCTTAGCAAACCTGTCTCGGTTTACCTCCCTAAGCTGCCCCTCTGTCAGGGAAGGTACCCTGACATGGATCGGGGTTCTCATGACTCTCCCTGTCATGAGCTCGTGCGGGGAGTACCCTGTGCTTCTGGACTGGCTTGCCCGGATCCCCATTAAAACTAAGGGTAAGATTTCTACCCACCGGTTGGGTGAGCTGCCTGTTTCTTTCCTGATCCTCTCCTTTATGGTCCTATTTAACCTTTCCACAGGACCTGAGGATTGAGGGTTATAAGCCACATGCCACTTTGCCTTAATCCCCAGGACTTTCAGGGTCGCTTGCATCACTTGTCCCGTGAAGTGACTCCCCTGATCTGACTCCACAAACTGTGGGAGTCCCCACCTCGAGAATACCTCCCTGACCAGTATCCTGGCTGTGCCTGCTGCGGTGGCTGTTCGGCAGGGGAAGGCTTCTACCCACTTGGTGAAAATATCCACCAACACCAGGCAGTACTTGTAACCCCCTGCCGCTGGGGGAAGGGGTCCAATATAGTCGATCTGTATCGACTGCCAGGGCCCCTCCACCCTGCGGATGTGCCCCAACGAGACCTTTCTTTTTTTGGGATCCGGGTTATTGGTAGCACACACCAAACAGCTCGCGCAGAAATCGCGAGCATCCTCCCGGAGGCTCGGCCACCACCCCACCCTCTCCACCCGTTGCCAGGTGGTCTCAGGGCCGGGATGTCCCGCTCCGGGGCTCTCATGGGCCATTTCGATAAATTCCCTATGGTGCTGGGAAGGCACTATCCACTGGTCCCCCCTGAAGAGCATGCCCTCCTTCAGTGTGATATCCTTTCCCCCATAGGGCCCCTCTATCCTTTCCTGTCTACCCATGGCCGTTATGACTTTTTTCAGCTCGGGGTCCTGTCCCTGGGCAGTGGCCAGATCTGGGGCCAAACTCGTCCCATCCCCCCTCTGGGGCTGTCTTGTAACGGCCGCTACCTGTCCCTCTTCGTACGGGTCCCACGCTATCCCATTCTTAGCCCCCTCTCGAGCCAGGCCGTCTGCTTTCTGGTTCCCCTCGCCCCGTGGCTCTGTTTTGGAGTGAGCTTTCACCTTGAGGATATACCTGTCCTCCCCCTGCCCAACTGCCGCCACGATCTTCTCGAGGAGGGGTTTTGTGGCCAGTGGCTTCCCATCCGAGGAGGTGTATCCTCGGCGGGACCAGATAGCCAGGTACTCCGTGCAGGAGTTACATGTAAACATGCTATCTGAGCAGATGGTATACGGCGTGGGAAAACGGTCGGGGTGGGTCACCACATACATCACTGCTGCCAGCTCTGCCTGCTGGGCGCTGAGTGTATGGGGGAGTTTAAGGGCCAGGGCTATGTCGGCATCGGGGTCCCAGATCCCGCAGCCCGTGAGCCTGACGCCCTCCGCTACCGTACTGGACCCATCCACATAGATCTCCCTTCCTGTGGGGTGCAGCCCTGCCCGGAGTCCGAACCCTACCTCCCATACCCCTTCTACGGAACAGTGGTGTGGCTCCCCGGGGTATATTAGGTTGGCTGCGAGCTGTGGCTCATTCAGCCCTTTTACCTGAAGGGCCATTTGAGACAGCAGGAGGGTCCACCTGGTGATTCTGGCGCTGCTGACCGTGCCGTCCTTAATCCGGCCGTCCAGCAGCATTTGGGTCGGGGTGTGATGTGTCAGGAGAGTGATGGGGCCCATCCTAACAAATACCTGCATTCGCTTTACCGCCCAGTGGGTGGCCAGCAGATGCCTCTCACAGTTGGAGTATGCCCGCTCCACGTCTGTGAGGACCCGAGAGGAGTACACCACCGGCCTCAACTTGCCATGTCGGGTCTGGAGGAGCACAGCACTCAGGCCATCGCTGCCTGCGGCCACCTCCAGGAAAAACTCCTCCCGGGGGTTAATGGCTCCCAGGGCTGGGGCTTTCTGCAAGTCCTGCTTGAGTTGGACGAACGCCGTCTCACATTTGCTGTCCCAGTCCCACTCCACCCCCTTGTGCAGCAGCCTAAGCAGAGGCGCTGCTGTGGTGGCATAGTCCTCAATGAAATCCCTGCAGTAGCCGGTGATTCCTAAAAAGGACCGTATCCCCTTTACATCTACGGGGACTGGGAGTTCCTGCACTGTTTGTCTCCTGGCGGTGTCAATCCCTCTCTCCCCAGCTCTCAGGGTTAACCCCAGGAACTTCACCTCTCCTAGCCCGATCTGTGCCTTTTTAGGGTTAACTTTCAGCCCTCCTTTGTGTAACATCCCCAACAGCTCGTCCACTAGGGGCCCATGCTCCTCCCTAGTACTGGTGAACAACAGGATGTCGTCCACATACTGCACCAGCTTGTGTGGCTCACTGAAACCCTTTAAGCATTCGGCCATGCATTGATGGAAAATGCTCGGGCTGTTGTGGAATCCCTGCGGGAGACAGGTCCAGGTGTACTGTTGCCCCTTAAAAGTAAAGGCAAACTTGTACTGGTCTTCCCTTCTGACCGGGACGGACCAAAACCCATTTGAAATATCCAGCACCGTAAAAATTGAGGCGGATGCTGGAATTTCTCCTAACAAGTCTGCCACGGCCGCCACCGTTGGGGCGCAGGCCGGAATGTGTTTATTCAGGACTCTGTAGTCCACGGTGGCCCTCCAGGAGTTGTCCGGCTTCCTCACCGGCCAGAGCGGGGAGTTTACATGGGTGGCAATTGTCCTCAACACCCCTTGCCGCACCAGTGAGTTTAGGGCCACCTCCAAGTCTGCCTCTGCTTCCCGGGGGAAGCGGTACTGTTTCTGGGGCTGGGACATGGGGTCCCCATCTACCCTGACCTCTGTCCCAGTAACTCTCCCACAATCATGCTTGTGGGTGGCAAAAGCAGCCAGATTCTTGCGGACATACTCCCTGAACTCTTCCGGGGTATTCCTCTCCAGGGCTTCTAGATCGTACCCTTCCTTTGGCTGTACCACGCACAAAGCTCCCTTCTCCTGGGCTCTGTCTATTACCCTCAACTCCCTTTCAGTCCCTTCCGTTGCTGCACCCCACAGGCAGTGATTTCTTAGGTCCACCAGGATCTGATGAGCCACTATGAAATCAGCTCCTAGGATCCCTTTCCCCTCCTGTTCCCATCTCATCAGGGCGCATTTCCAGTGCGCCTGGAGTGCCCCTAACCTGATAGACAGGGGAACAGAGAAAAAACCCATTTTTTCGTTCCCGGTAAAGCCAATGAGACTATAGGGTACCCCGCTAGACAGAGGGGATGCTCGGGGATTGTCCGTGTGGACTATAGTACTGGAAGCACCTGTGTCCAGTAGGTAACTCCCGACCGTATCCTGGACCTCCATTTTGACCCAGGGTCTCCCGCACGGGCCATACTCCAGTGGGCATAGAAAGGTGGGCTGCTGAGGGGCTAGTCATTCGGAGGCTTCCCTGGGTGCGGGGGCGGGCTGACCCTGGCCCGTTGCCATGGCCACCTGTCCTGAGCCTTGCAAAAAGGCTAAAAGTTTCTTTACCTCGAAGGTTTCCGGAGCAGCTGCTCCTGCCACCGGGGTCTGACTCTCTACTGCGGGAGCCCTCTCCTGCTTGCTGGGGTTTTTACATTCCCTCTTGAAATGCCCGGCTTTCCCACACCCGTAGCATACCGGTTTCTTGTCCGAGGTCCGGGTGCCCTCATGCTTCCACTCTCTCTTAGGGGCTGCTGGCACGATTTCGTGCACTTTACCCTTAAGGGGCTTGTCCTCACCCCTCTCCCCATTACGATATGCGAGGGTAAGTTTCCTGAGGACATCTTCCTCGTTAAGGGCCGGGGTCTGCGGGTCGAACCAGTGTTCGGCTTTTGCCCTAACGTTAGGGAGACAATTGGCAACTAGGGTCTTCAGCCAGTGGGCGGTTCTTTCCCCTAAATTCCGTCTATCCGCTTGAATCCCGCATGCCTCCATATAGACAGTCCACAGTCTGTCTGCGAACATGGTGGGAGATTCCCCTGGTTGCTGCTTGGTTTCCCCCACCCTCATGAAAGGGCTCCCCAGATTCAAGCCCATTGCCTCCAGAACAGCAGTCTGTGCTGCCGTCCAGGTGTCAGGTCTTCCCCCATTCCCAGAGGTCACTGTCCTGCATAGCTGGGCATCTAGGGTTATCAGGAGCATCTTTATTTGCTCCCCTTCGTCGCAGTCATTGATGTTGGCAGCCTGTTCCACCTCCATAAAATGCAGCGACGGATCCCCCTTTGGAGTTAGTCTGGGAACGTGGGCCACCATCCCCCTGAGCGCGGATGCCCCATGAGGAACGATAATGTCGCCCTCAACCGGTCCCCTATTTGCCATCCCTGCCGGGGGACCATACCTCCTTTGCCTGACAGGGCACATCTGCCCTACCTGGGGTTCCTGCTCCTCCTCCCCACTGTCCAGCTCTCCTGCCTCGTTGGGTAGCCCCCCTGTCCCCGGGCTAGCTACCCATATAGGAGACGCCGCTATCTGGGGATACACCACTGACCCCCCTTGGACCTGCCCCTGACCGGGCGGTCCAAACCCTACCTGCTGACCCGGCCCCATCACCGGCATCCCAGGCAGCGGTCTGTCCCCATCCCATGGGGACCCACATACGAAACCAGGCGGACACGCCGCCAGCTGGGGGTACCCTGCCGACCCCCCTTGGACTTGCCCCTGAACGTGCAGTCCGTTCCCCGCCTGCCGACCCGGGCACGATCCCGGTGCCTCAGGAGGCGGTCTCTTCCCCTTGGCCTGTGGGGAATCATCCGCTGCGAGGAGCACCTTGCCCCTTGGGGACCCCCCTGGACCTACCAGGTGTATCTGTCCCCTGACCTTGGACAAGGCCTCCTCCAACTCCGTTATTCGTGCCTGGCACGGCCCATGGGCACAGTCCCCTACTTCCTCGCGAGCCACTCGGTACGCTGCCTGGATGTCCCGGAACTTCCCCTCCAGCTTCCTACACTGCTCTGTACTCCGAGCATAGAGTTCCTGGAGCCTCCGTTCCTTTTCTTTACCCTCCACTATCTGGCAGTGGAGATAGTCCTTCTCACACCGGTTAGACTCGCTTTCCTGTTTCATTTCTGCCATTTCTTCCCGCAGTCGTTCCGCTGCGCTAGCGCTGTCCCCTGCGCTGGCCCTCACTTCTCTCAACTCCTGCTCTAACTCTTCGACCCTATCCTCTGTCTTGACTACCTGCTCGGACAGGCAAACCAGCCAAACTGCCTTCTCCAAGTGCTTTTTGTGCGCCTTACTGTCTGTCCATGCAGCCGCTGCCATTACCGGTTGCTCCGCATTGATCAATTCTGAGACCCAAGGTTTGGTGAGGTTGACCTTTTGCCACAAATATGAGGATATTCTCTCCTCCATTTTGCTTCGTTCCCTCACCCCCTCTGCCAAGTCACATACTCCAAACCACCGGGCTCCTGCCTGACTCGCCATTGTAGAGGGTGCCATCTCCGCTACTCCACTACTGGGCCGATATCTGGGGTTTGAATATCTGTGTGTGTCTCTCTCCAGCTGGCACTGAAACTTCAGAGGCCAGGGGATGTCGCACTGGGACACTTCCACTGAAGAGAGCACTGATTCAAGCCTGCCGTTTATTCCTAACCGACAGCCTGAGACTTATATCACACAGATCTCCAGACCCCTACCAATACCCAGGTGATTCTCTCTCTTGCCGGTGGTACAACTCCCACCCGGTTCCTACTCCACTAGAGTAGCTTTCCCAAGAGAGAGAATAGGACACTGCTGTTTATTTCCTAACCAGCAGTCTGTCCTGAGTGAATCGCTCAAGATGACCCTCGATTCTTGAACCCGGAATTAAGGTGAGGAGTATTTTAACAATGACTTGGTCAGAGATCGCTGGTGAAAGATTGAAGAATTTAAACGACTCCAATTATCATCAAATCAAGGTTTATTGCAAAACCCAGGTCAAAATCATCAACAGAAGAAACACAATAAAATCTTATGCTCTAATACAAACTAAGTCTATTCAAAAGTAATATAGCGGACACAACGAAAATTCTTATGATTACACAGTTTTTAGCAATATCACAAGGCACAAAACAAGTTCCCTTCCCCAAAGCCTCAACCACTATTAAAGTCAGGGAGTTTCGCTAGCTGCTGCAGGGTACTTACGGTCACAGGCTGCAGAGGTCAAGTCAGGGGTGCAGAGGTCGAGCCAAGAACGAAGAGCCCCCCAATCGAAAACACAGCCCCTTTTATATTGTTTTACCTGGCTTTGTCCTGTGATCGGCCAGCCCCTTTTGCATTGAAAAAGGTAAGATTTAAAGTTCCCGCTGGTCCCGCCCCCTTTGAGCCGGTCAGACCTGTCGAGATGGGAGTACCTCCCCTAGGTCCGCCTCCAGTCTGTTTTTTTGAGATAACGAGGTTGAGCTCCCTTGAAGATTTTCAAAGACTTCCATCTGCTCCGGAGATAGCTGCTATGTTGATGGGGTGTTGATTGGATTCTGCTCTGGTGGAGGCCAGGTCATTTACATTTGCATGGGGCTATGACCATCCCATTGTCCTGCTTGCATGCAAGCCTCCTGTGTATTCCCGTGCCCCTTTGTCTGTGTTTTGATGTTATCTTGTTGTCTGGCTCCTTCTTCCTTGTAGCTCCTAGGGGGGTGTTTGTAAATATTTATGTGCTTATGTCCCTACTCAGCTCAGCGGACCAAGCCTGCTGGGAAAACTGGTTCTGTTCTCTTGGCTGAAAAGTCAGTTTACAGTCTCTGAGTTTCTCCAAAAGGGCCGAATTGCCCGAAAACCTTACAGGGTCTAGCTGTCTGACTGGGATATTTCTGCTATTGGGTGGCTCCCCTATGCGACTGGATAAGTTGTGGACTGTTCATTGTCTGGCTCAGTGTTGACTCTCAGCCCCGTCTCAAACCTTCACTCGCTCATTCCTGAATGAGGAATCTCCTTTTCAATTTCAGGATACGTGCTGCACAATTGAAAGAAAAGGATAAAAAGAATAGAATGTTCCAGAAGAAGCGACATTGAGGAAGCACAAAGATAAAAGGACATTTGATTGCGAATGCTGTTATGGGCCAGGGTTTAGAGAACCCCAAAGTGTATCATGGAGTTCACCTGACACACAACTTTTAATAGATTGTGGTAAGGGGAGCACACGGCCCACTCTACAGGTGTGGTACAGCAGAAATGGAAAAGTATTTTTAAAAACAAAACAATGTTTATTCTATGAACTCAAGTTAACCTTTTTAAAACAAACAGTGAATATCTTAGCAATCATCAATTCAAATACACCCCCCAAAGAATACAACACTAAGTAATCTCTATGCTGTCCTTTTACACCCAAAAGACTTAACAAACCTTTAAACAGAAGCACATCAGAGTTTACATTCAATACTGAAAACATTTATAATTCTGAATTCACCAAATGATCAAGAGATAGTCTTTCATGGCAGAGAGATCAACAGTACAGCTGCTTTGGCTGACTTCAGCTGCAACACACTGAAAAACGAAACCAAAAAGACAGGCACACCCAAGCTTTTCTCAAAGTGAAACTAAAAAGCAGAACCAGAGCTCAGCTCCACCCACACTCTGACATCACTGCAGTAACATGAGCAGCTAACAATTTCTTAAAGCGACATTCTCATGACAATGCACATATGAAGCTCTCTGTCATGTCAGAGTATGTCAGTTTGAATCCACACTGACAGCCTTGACTCAAACCCAGCTCCTTTCAAGTCATGTTATTAACTCCTTACTATATTTACTTGTGAAGTAATCATCGTGTTGTGTCTTTACATTCCTCTGGTGCACAGGCTCAGCAACACTTCAATTATTTTACACTCTGTAATTAGGATTCATCTTTCAAATCAGTCTCTGTGACGACTGAGATTGTGACCACACTTTGCATTCCCTTCCATGTTTCTGGATTTCCAAATGCTACTCTCACTACGAACTGGTTGGATCACTGTCCACAGCAATAATTTGTGTGTGTGTGAGTGGGTTTGTGTGTGTAAGTGGGTGGATGTGTGTTTGTGAGTGGGTTTCTGTGTGTAAGTGGGTGGATGTGTGTGTGGGTGTGTGTAAGTGGGTGGATGTGTGTGTGGGTGTGTGTTAGTGAGTATGTGTGTGTGTGTGTGTGAGCGTGGGTGGGTGTTTGTGAGTGTGTGTGTGTGTGTGTGTGGGTGGGTGAGTGGGTGGATGTGTGTATGTGTGTGTGAGTGGCTGAATGTGTGTGTGTGTGTGTGTGAGTGGTGTGTGTATGTGAGTGGTGTGTGTATGTGAGTGGTGTGTGTGTATGTGAGTGTGTATGTGAGTAGGTGTGCATGTGTGTGTGTGTGTGTGAGTGGGCGGATGTGTGTGTGAGTGGGTGTGTATATGTGAGTGTGTGTGTCCATGAGTGTGAGTGTGTGTGTCTGTATGTGAGTGAGTGGATGTGTGATTGGGTGCGTGTATGTGAGTGTGTGTGTGTATGCGAGTGTGTGAGTGGGTGGATGTGTGATTGGGTGTGTGTATGTAAGTGTGTGTGTGTATGTGAGTATGTGAGTGCGTGAATGGGTGGATGTGTGAGTGGGTGCGTGTATGTGAGTGGGTGTGTGTGTGTGTGTGTGTATGAGTGGGTGAGTGTGTGTGAGTGTGGGTGCATGTGAGTGGGTATGTGAGACTGGGTGTGAGTGTGAGTGTGAGTGTGAGTGTGTGAGTGTGAGTGTGTGAGTGTGAGTGTGTGAGTGTGTGTGTGTGAGTGTGTGTGTGTGAGTGTGTGTGTGTGAGTGTGTGTGTGTGAGTGTGTGTGTGTGAGTGGCATGTGTGTGAGTGGCATGTGTGTGAGTGGCATGTGTGTGTGTGTGGGTGCGTGTGTGGGTGCATGCGTGACTGGATGTGTCAGAGGATGTGTATGTGTGTGTGAGTGGGTATGTGTGTGTGTAAGTTGTTGCGTGTGTGAGTGGGTGGATATGTTTGTGAGTGTGTGAGTGAGTGGATTTGTGTGTGTGTGAGTGGATATGTGTGTGAGTGTGTTTGTGTGTGTTTGAGTGGGTGTGTATATGTGAGAGTGGGTGTGTGAGTGAGTGGATGTTTGTTGAGTGTGTGTATGTGTGGTGGATATGTGTGTGTGGAGGGGGGTGGGGGGGGGTGAGTGTGTGTGAGTGTGTGTAACAGTGGGTGCGTGTGAGTGGGAGTGTGTGTGAGTGGGTGCACGCACGTGAGTGGATGGATGGGTGTGTGAGTGTGTGAGTGTGTGTGAGTGGGTGTGGATGGATGTGTGTGCGAGTGGGTGTGTGAGTGTAAATGTGTGCATGAAAATGTTCTCAAGTAAATGTGTGTGTAAATGTGTGTGTGTGTGAGTGGTGAGTGGATATATGTGTGAGTATTTGAGTGTAAATATGTGCATGAAAATGTTCCCAAGAGAATGTGTGTGCGCACTTGTGTGTGTATGTAGATATGTGTGTGTGTAATGTGTGTTTGTACGGCTTGGGTCACTGTCTATGTGTGGCCTGCACATTCTCCCCGTGTCTGCGTGGGTTTCCTCTGGGGGCTGTGGTTTATTCCCACAAGTCCCGAAAGACGTGCTGTTAGGTAATTTGGACATTCTGAATTCTCCTTCTATGTACCCGAATAGGCACCGGAATGCGGCGACTGGGGGCTTTTTCACGGTAACTTAATTGCAGTGTTAATGTAAGCCTACTTGTGGCAATAAAAATTATTATTATGTAGCTGTGTGAGTGTTTGCAGGTATGTGTGTGTGTGTGCCGGTGTGTGTATGCACTTGTGTGTATATTTAGATGTGTTTGTGTATGCAGGTGTGCATGTGTATGCAGGGCTGTGTGTGTCTGCACTTGTGTGTGTATGTACATGCAAGTGTGTCTGTGCAGTCATGTGTGTCTGTGCACTTGTGTGTGTATGTAGATGTGTGTGTGTGTACAGGTGTATGTTTGTGTATGTGTGTGTATGTGTGCACAGGGCTGTGTGTGTGCACTTGTATGTGTATGTAGATGTACTTGCGTGCAGGTGTGTGTGTGTGCAAGTGTGTGTGTGCACTTGTGTATATATGCAGATGTGTTTGTGTATGTGTAGAGTTGTGTGTGTACAGGTGTCTGTGTGTATATGTTGTTGCTAACTTTTGGTTGGTTCAATTGGCTCTGTTTTATAACCTTTGCTCTCGAGTCACCAGATATCTTTATGATATCGCCACGAGGCTCAAGTCCAAGTAATGATCAATAACTCAATACACCGATTAGTAAGATTCAAATCAAAGCACATTTATTATACACAGTAATCACTACTCATGCGCAAATTCTACTTCTAAGCTACTTCTACAACTAACAGGCCTTTTTGGTCCGCTGCAGTGCCTGAGGTGTAGGTGCATCCACTGTGCTGTTAGGGATGGAGTTCTAGGATTTTGATCCAGTAAAGGAATTATGGTATATTTCCAAGTCAGGTTGACTTGGAGGGGAACCTCCAGGTGGTGGGGTTCCCAGGCATCTGCTGCTCTTGTCCTTCTAGTTTGTAGTGATCATGGGTTTGGAAGGTGCTGCCGCAGGAACCTTCGTTAGTTACTGCATTGCATCTTGTAGATGGTACACAAGGCTGCCACTATGCATGGGAGGTGGAGGGTTTGAATGTTTGTAGAAGGGGCAGCAATCAAGCAGTCTGCTTTGTCCTGGATGGTGTCGAGCTTCTTGAGTGTTGTTGGAGCTGCACCCATCCAGGCAAGTGGAGAGTATTCCATTACACTCCTGACTTGTGCCTTGTAGATGGTGGACAGGCTTTGGGGAGTCAGGAGGTGAGTTCCTCGCTGGAAGATTCCTCGCCTTTGACCTGCTCTTGTAGCCGCAGTATTTATACGGCTAGTCCAGTTCAGTTTGTGGTCAGTGGTAACCCCCAGGATATAGTTTTTGTGACGTGTGATTATATGATTTTCTCTGTGGGATGTCCTGCTCTATATAAATGCAAGTGTTCATACTGACAGGGACTGTTGTGGTTCAAGCAGCTGTCTGGTCATATTCTCGGAGATTTGGACAATATGTGTCACCCTTTGAGCAACATACACATCCTGAGAATCAATTTTCAGAAACATCAAACAAAAATTCTGTTCTTGTCAGTGATAAATTACTGAGGAAATAAAAGCAATAACATTCCTCCCATCCAATGTTTTCATCTTTAATCAGTAAATCCTTTGGACAAATTCACAGCGGAGAACCTTATGGGTTTCTTTGTGTGAAACCCTAGACCCCACTCATCCCTTCCAACCAGCTCAACAAAGCAAGATCCCACCCTGCTCTCAAAGGTGACATTTACTTGTGGATGCCTGAGGGGAGGTAGTTGTGGAGGGGGAAGCAGAGCAGGGGAGTCTGGGACGGGGGCAGTGGGACGGGGGCAGTCTGGAACGGGAGAGTGCGAGATGGGGGAGGAGTCCAGGGTGGAGGAGTTCGGGACGGGGGAGTCTGGGACGGGGGAAGCCGGCACAAGGGACACTGGGACGCGGGAGACTGGGAAGCGGGAGTCTCGGACGACGGTGTCCGGAATGTCGGAGAGAGAGTCTGGGATGAGGGAGTCTGGGATGAGGGAGCCTGGGACAAATGAGTCTGGGACGGGGACAGGGGGGACGGGGGGTGTAATCTGGAGCGGGGTCTGGTATGGGGGACTATGGTACGAGGGAGTCTGAGATGATGGAGGGAGAGTCCAGGATGAGGGTGCCCAGGACGAGGGAGTCCGGAACAGGGGGGGTCCGGGACGTGGGAGTACGGGATGGAGGGGGTCCAGGACATGGGAGTACAGGACGCGGGAGTCTGTGACGGGGGGTCCGGGACGGGAGAGTCCGGGATGGGGGGTCAGGGACGGGAGAGTCCGGAACGGGGGAGGTCGGCACAAGGGAGACTGGGACGTGGGAGACTGGGAAGCGGGAGTCTCGGACGAGGGTGTCCGGAATGTCGGAGAGAGAGTCTGGGACGAGGGAGTCTGGGATGAGAGAGCCTGGGACGAATGAGTCTGGGACCGGGACAGGGGTGTGTGAAATCTGGAGCGGGGGTCTGGTATGGGGGACTATGGTACGAGGGAGTCTGGGATGATGGAGGGAGAGTCCAGAATGAGGGTGCCCGGGACGAGGGAGTCCAGGACGAGGGAGTCCGGGATGATGGTAGGGGTGTTTGAGACAGGGAAGTCTCTGACGAGGGAGGGGAATCTGGGATGAGGGTCTCTGGACGAGTGAGTCTGGGATGAGGGAGTTTGGGATGAGGGAGTCCGGCACGAGGGAGTTTGGGATGGGGGAGTCCATGATGGGGGAGTCCGGGATGGGAGAGTCCGGGCGAGGGTATCCGGCACAAGGGAGTCTGGGACGAGGGAGTTTGGAATGAAGGAGCCTGGGATGGGGGAGTTTGGGATGGAGAACTCCTACATGAGAAATTTTGGCGCGAGGGAGCTCGCACAAAGGATTCCGGGATGGGGGATGTAGTGATATTCAGATATCAAGATACATGGTCAATGTATGTAAATGTAGTACAGTCATTTCAACACTAGATGTCTCACAGTCAGATACTATAAGAACTGGATTCCTGCCTTTTCTAAGTCAGATGATGATGAAAATGTGATTCAGAACAGTGAACAAGCAAGACATAGAATTGCTAGAGTGAGAGAAGTTAGAACTAGTTTGTTATAATAGTGTATAGTTATATAGTTATCTGTATTGTACTTTAATTCTTTATTGTTAGTTTAGTTTTGAGTAAAAGGCCTCACAGTATATTATTTTATTACTCATTAAATAGTTCACCTTTCAACAAGAAGACTATTGGTCATTTTAACATCCTGGTGGATTCAAGAGTAATATATATTTTAGATAAGTCATTATTTAAAATATAACATGGTACCAGTGAATTATAAATTTTTAAGAAAGACTTACAAAGATTTAGCATAGAAAAGAAGAAAGAAAAAAGCACAAACGGATTCAACTATTCGACTATAGCAATCATCGCAACTTTGAAAATGTTGACGCAAATGACCTATCAATGGTCCAAGTTCAAGCACCAAGACATCTAAAGACCACTTTAAATTTAAATTGGAAGTTGTTCAAGCAGCAATTTCAACTTTACCTAGAAGCTAGTGATTTAAGTGCAGCATCAGAAGCTAGAAGGATCGCGATATTTCTACCCCTTGCAGGATAGCAAGCAATCAAAATATTCAACTCATTTCATTTTAGTGCTGATGAAGATCAAACTAAATTTGATCAAGTGATAGCGAAGTTTGATGAACATTGTAAAATGCAGACAAATGAGATTTTAGAACGACTGAAATTTCATCGGAGAATTCAAAAAACTGGTGAACCTGTGAATAATTTTATCACAGATCTCAAGCTCTTAGCTAAAATGTGTAACTATGAAAATCTGCATGATTCATTTGTTAGAGATCAAATAGTATACGGTATATTTGATGATAATATCAGAGAAGCGTTAATTCGTCATGTCATGTGGGAGTACCTTTAAGAAATGGGTGTTTATAAATGGGTATGTATATATATATCTGTAGTGAGAGTATCTTTAAGAAATGGGTGTTTACTACTGCAGTGATTTCAGAGAGTGGGTGGAGCTGGGCTGTCTGTCAGCATTGGGGGCAGCACGGTAGCATTGTGGATAGCACAATTGCTTCACAGCTCCAAGGTCACAAGTTCGATTCCGGCTTGGGTCACTGTCTGTGCAGAGTCTGCACATCCTCCCTGTGTGTGCGTGGGTTTCTTCCGGGTGCTCCGGTTTCCTCCCACAGTCCATAGATGTGCAGGTTAGGTGGATTAGCCATGATAAATTGCCCTTAGTGTCCAAAATTTCCCTTAGTGTTGGGTGGGGTTACTGGGTTATGGGGATCGGGTGGAGGTGTTAACCTTGGGTCGGGTGCTCTTTCCAAGAGCCGGTGCAGTCTCGATGGGCCGAATGGCCTCCTTCTGCACTGTAAATTCTATGTTTTTACTTTGGTTTTTGAGCAGGCTGCAGGGTGTGTTTTTGTTTTGTTTTCAGTGTTGGAGCTGAAGCCAGACCAAGCAGGTGTACTGTTGATCTCTCTGCCATCAAAAGACTATCTCTTGATAATTTGGTGAATTCAGAATTATAAATGTTTTCAGTAGTGACCTGATGTGCTTCTGATAAAGATTTTTTTAAGTCATATGGATGTTAAAAAGGAAAGCTTAAAGGTTTACTGAGTTGTAGTCTTTGGCGGTTGTATTTGAATTGATGGTTGCTAAGATGTTCACTGTATGTTTTTAAAAGGTTAACTTGAGTTCATAGAATAAACATTGTTTTGCTGCAAAAAATACTTTTCCATTTCTGCTGTACCACACCTGTAGAGTAGCCCGTGTGCTCCCCATACCACAATCTATTAAAAGTTGTGGGTCAGGTGAACTCCATGATACACTTTGGGGTTCTCTAAACCCTGGCCCATAACAAATTGGGGGCTCGAGGGGGCTAAAAGTCTATCTATTGGATTGGCTTTGTGAACTAAAAGACAGTGAGGGGTGAGCATATTGTGGGTGCTTTTCAGGTGTGGTATTTTGGTTTAAGTAGGGAGTGTGTTGTGGACAATGGCTCTTTCAGAGGCTCTGAAGTTTTTGGGGGTGGAGACGGTCACACGCAGTACCTTACGGACAGAGACTATAAGCAGACTGTTAGATTTGGCAAAAACATTTCAGTTAACATTACCTGACAAAATGCGAAAAAATGACGTCATATGGCGGTGGTTAAGCATTTAAAGCTGCCTGAGTTACAGTTTGACTCATTGGAAATAGAAAAAATTCAGTTGCAAATTAAACAAATGGAACATGAGAAATAATTAAAGCAGCTTGAAAACGAAAGAGAGAGAGAGGAAAAAGAAAGAGAAAAAGAGAGAGGAAAAAGAAAGAGAAAGAGAGAGAGAGGAAAAAGAGAGAAATGGAAGGAAAACAGAAAGAATCACCCTAGCAGAACAAAAAGAAAGAGAAAGGGAGATATATCAGGGAAAAAGATAAAGAGAGAGAGTTTGAACTTCAGAAAATGGCCATGAAACATGACAGTCAGTTAAAATTGGCAGGTGTAAAGGGAAACGTACAGTTGGATGATAGTGATGAGGATAATGAGAAAGATAATGATAGTGAGAAAGAGCGTCATAGTCGAAGGCTTGGTAGGCATCTATTTAAATATGTCCAAGCATTGCCAAGGTTTGATGAGAAGGAGATAGAAGCCTTTTTCATTTATTTGAGAAGGTAGCTAAACAAATGAAATGGCCACAGGACATGTGGGTATTACTGATTCAAACAAAGGTAGAGCTAGTGAATTGTTTGGATAATGAGAAAGATAATGATAGTGAGAAAGAGCGTCATAGTCGAAGGCTTGGTAGGCATCTATTTAAATATGTCCAAGCATTGCCAAGGTTTGATGAGAAGGAGATAGAAGCCTTTTTCATTTATTTGAGAAGGTAGCTAAACAAATGAAATGGCCACAGGACATGTGGGTATTACTGATTCAAACAAAGGTAGAGCTAGTGAATTGTTTGCATCACTACTGGAGGAGGTATCTGGGACGTATGAGGAGGTGAAAAAATCCATCTTAGGTGCATATGAACTAGTGCCTGAAGCTTACAGACAAAGGTTTAGAAATTTAAGGAAAGAATTTGGTCAAACATACTTGGAGTTTGAAAGGCTCAAACAAATAATTTTGAAAGGTGGATAAGGGCTTTGAAAATAGACCAAACCTATGAAGCTCTCAGAGAAATTATACTTTTGGAGGAATTTTAAAATTAAATTCCTGATGTAGTGAGAACTCATGTGGAAGAGCAGAGAGTTAGAACTGCGAGATTAGCAGCGGAAATGGCAGATGATGATGAATTAGTTCATAAATCAAAGCTTGCTTTCCGACAGCCTGTGAGGGATAGAAACTGGGGACATGAGAAATACTCAAGTGGTAAAGGTAAAGGTGATCTGATGGGAGATAATAAGGAATGTGTACCTCAGATTAAAAAAGAAATCCAGGAGGGTGGAAGAGACATGAAAAGTTTCAAATGTTTTCACTGTAATAAACTAAGCCATGTAAAGTGACAGTGTTGGTGGTTGAAGAAAAGCACTGGGAAGGCTAATGTGTTAAAACAGGATAAGACAGTGGGGTTTGTTAAAGTGGTAAAGGAAAGCCCAAGTGAAGCGAAGGAGGTGCAAAAGATTGTATAGCTTGATCAAGAGGGGATTGATAAGAAGGTGCCAGATCTCTTTAAAGAATTTACTTGTGTGAGTAAAGTTTACTCATGTGTATCAGGAGGAGTAGGTAAAGAAGTCACAATTTTAAGAGATACGGGAGCTGGTCAATCTTTAATGGTAAGAGATGAGGAATTATGTCGTTTGGGAAGAATGTTGCCAGAAAAGGTGTGGAATTCAGGGTGAGAGGAGTAGTGTTCAATTATATAAGGTAAGGTTGGAAAGTCCAGTGAAGAGTGGTGAAGTGGTAGTAGGAGTAATAGAGAAACTATCTTGTCCAGGAATACAGTTTATCTTGGGTAATGATATAGCTGGATCGCAGGTGGGAGTGATGCCTACTGTGGTTGATAAGCCAGTGGAAAATCAGACAACTGAAGTGTTGAAGGACGAATATCCTGGGATTTTTTCGGATTGTGTAGTGACAAGGTTGCAAAGTCACAGCTTAAGACAAGAGGAGAAATCAAAGAGTGAAGATGAAGTTGAAATCAAAGAGTGAAGATGAAGTTGAAGTGCAATTATCAGAAACGATTTTTGATCAGATGGTTGAAAAAGAACAAGAACAGGTGGAGGATGAGGTGGATATTTTTAGTTCAGGAAAATTGGTGGAGTTACAACAGAAAGATGTAGAAATAAAACGGATGTATCAGAAAGCATACACTGAAGAGGAATCTGAGTGTATACCAGAGTGTTCTTACTGTAAAAGTAATGTCTTGATGAGAAAATGGAGACCTTTACATATGCAGCCGGATGAAAAGTGGGCAGAAGTTCATCAAGTAGTATTGCCGATAGGGTATAGAAAGGAGGTGTTGTGAGTTGCACATGAGGTACCAGTGGGAGGTCATTTGGGAATAAGGAAAACTCAAGCTAAAATCCAGAAACATTTTTATTGGCCTGGTCGACATAACGATGTAGTTAAATTTTGTCAATCATGTCACACATGTCAAGTGATAGGGAAACCTCAAGCAGTGATAAAACCAGCACCCTTAATACCCATTCCAGCATTTGAGGAACCTTTTACAAGGGTCCTAATTGATTGCGTAGGACCGCTTCCTAAAACAAAGTGGGAATCAATATCTTTTGACGATAATGGATGTGTCTACTAGGTTTCCAGAGGCCATTCCAGTATGTAATATTACAGCTAAAAAGATTGTGGAGGAATTACTTAAATTCTGCACTAGATATGGACTACCCACAGAAATACAATCGGATCAAGGATCAAATTTTACCTCTAGATTATTCAAAGAAGTTATGGATAACTTAGGAATAAAACAACTTAAATCAACTGCGCACCATCCAGAATCACGGAGTGTTAGAAAGATGGCATCAGACATTAAAGACAATTTTGAGGGCTTATTGTCAATATTATCCAGAGGATTGGGATAAAGGAATCCCATTCGTATTGTTCGCAATTAGGGATGCAACTAATGAGTCAACCAAATTTAGTCCTTTTGAACTAATTTTTGGTCATGAGGTAAGAGAACCACTTAAATTGATTAGGGAAAAATTGGTGAGTGAGAAATCGGAAATTACATGATTGGATTACGTGTCAAATTTTAGGGAACGATTAAATAGACCAGGTGAATTGGCTAGACAATATTTAAAAGTTGCACAACATGTGATGAAACGGGTCGAGGACAAGAAATCCAAAGTTCGTAGTTTTGCAAGTGGAGATGAAGTTTTAGTGTCGTTACCAGTGGTAGGTGAACCTTTAAAAGCTAGGTTTTGTGGACCTTATCAGATAGAAAGGAAATTAAGTGAGGTGAATTATGTGGTAAAAACACCAGATAGAAGGAAGACTCACCGAGTGTGTCCTGTGAATATGCTTAAAAGGTACTTTGAAAGGGAAGGAGAGAAAAAGGAGGAGGTTTTAATGATTCTAACTCAAAGTGACGAACCAAATCCAGATGACTGTGAATTTGACATTCCTCAAATTGAATTGGAAAACGAGGATGTTCTTAAAAATTGGGATACATTGTTGAGTTAGCTTCCAGAGGAAAAATGAACTGACCTGAACGAGTTATTGATATCACATGGGCATATTTGTGGAGATAAATTGGGAAGTACTAAAATGGCTATACATGATGTAGATGTGGGAAATGCTGTTCCAATCAAACAACATCCATATAGACTTAACCCTTTAAAATTGGCACAGGTTAACAAAGAGATTGAGAGTATACTTAAAAATGGTATTATTGAAGTGGATTGCAGCCAATGGAGCACACCCATAGTGATGGTACCTAAACCAGACGGTACCCAATGGTTGTGTGTGAACTATAGAAAGGTTAATGCAGTTACAAGAACGGACTCTTATCCTTTCCCACATTTGGAGGATCGCATTGAGAAAGTGGGACAAGCAGCTTTTATTTCCAAACTGGATTTACTTAAAGGTTACTGGCAGGTAACCTTTATCCGAAAGGACAAAGGTGATTTCAGCTTTTGTGACTCCAGATGGTATATACCAATTCAAAGTTATGCCACTTGGTATGAAAAACGCACCAGCCACATTTCAACGGTTACCTAACAAAGTAGTTTCCTGATTACCCAATTGTGCGGTATACATCGACGATCTGGTAATTTTCCGCCAGACATGGACAAAATATTTAAAACATCTGATGGAGTTATTCGATCGACTTCAGGAGGCGGGTTTGGTGGTAAATCTAGCCAAAAGTGAATTTGGAAAAGCACAAGTCTCCTAACGCTCCGCTGGAAAGTCTAGGAATGGTTGCCACCGCCTGAAGAACCCTTGCACAGACCCTCTCAAGGCAAATTTTACCCTCTCCAATTTAATAAATCCTGCCATGTCACTGATCCAGGCTTCCACGCTTGGGGGCCTCGCATCTTTCCACTGTAGCAGAATCCTCCGCCGGGCTACCAGGGACGCAAAGGCCAGAATACCGGCCTCTTTCGCCTCCTGCACTCCCGGCTCGTCCGATACCCCTAATAGTGCTAACCCCAGCTTGGCTTAACCCAGGTGTTCACCACCTTAGACACGGTCCTCGCAACGCCCCTCCAGAACCCATCCAGTGCCGGGCACACCCAGAACATAAGGGCGGGATTTGCTGGGCTCCCCGAGCACCTCACACACATGTCTTCCACCCCAAAGAACCTGCTCAGCCCGCCCCTGTCATATGCGCTCTGTGAAGAACCTTAAATTGTATCAGGCTAAGCCTGGCACAAGAGGAGGAAGAATTAATCCTACCCAGGGCATCTGCCCATGTACCCTCGCCTATCTCCTCCCCAAGCCCCTCCTCTCATTTACCCTTTAGCTCCTCCACCGAGGTCTCCTCCTCCTCCTGCATCTCCTGATAGATCGCCGAGACCTTGCCTTCTCCGATCCACCCCCCCCGAGAGCACCCTATCCTGGATCCTATGTGCTGGAAGCAGGGGGAACTCCCTCACCTGCCGTCTTACAAAGGCCCTCACCAATAATGTGATTTCTTGGCATGAGTGGATTTGATCGAACATTTGTGCAAAAGTTTTGTAGCGTGATTGCTTCACTGATGGACTTGCTGAAGAAACGTCAAAAGTTTCAGTGGACAGCAGACTTTCAACAGGCATTTGATGGCCTGAAAGCTGTGATAACCAATTCTCCTGTGTTGGAGAATTACAAGGGACTCTGATCAGATTGAACGAAAGTATCTGACTTTAAAGAGAAATGCTGAGGCGTAGAGAAATGGACGGATCGTGCAGAGACCTTCCTGTTCAAAGAGACTGTCAATTGAGAAAGATTTCAGTTGGAGGAAGAAGAATGAAAAAAAATGGACTATATTATTATACCTGTTTGCGTGTGTTTTTTGAAACGAAAAAGTATATTTACTGTGTGCATTTCTTAAAGAATGATGAAAAGGTGAAAAATGAAACCATCTTGAAGTTGATGGTTTTTTTTTGTGGGGGGAGGTGTCATGTGGGAGTACCTTTAAGAAATGGGTGTCTATAAATGGGTATGTATATAAATATCTGTAGTGAGAGTACCTTTAAGAAACGGGTGTTTACTACTGCAGTGATGTCAGAGAGTGGGTGGAGCTGGGCTGTCTGTCAGCTTTTTACTTTGGTTTTTGAGCAGGCTGCAGGGTGTGTTTTAGTTTCGTTTTCAGTGTTGGAGCTGAAGCCAGACCAAGCAGGTGTACTGCTGTTCTCTCTGCCATCAAAAGACTATCTCTTGATAATCTGGTGAATTCAGAATTATAAATGTTTTCAGTAGTGACTTTAACCTGATGTGCTTCTAATAAAGGTTTTTTTTTAAGTCGTATGGATGTTAAAAAGGAAAGCCTAAAGGTTTACTTAGTGTTGTGGTCTTTGGCGGTTGTATTTGAATTGATGGTTGCTAAGATGTTCACTGTATGTTTTAAAAAGGTTAACTTGAGTTCATAGAATAAACATTGTTTTGCTTTAAAAAATACTTTTCCATTTCTGCTGTACCGCACCTGTAGAGTGAGCCGTGTGCTCCCCATACCACAATCTATTCAAAGTTGTGGGTCAGGTGAACTCCATGATACACTTTGGGGTTCCCTAAATCCTGGCCAATAACAGTCAAAATGATTTAACTCTACAAATCGTGATTGACAAATGTATATCAGCGGAACAGACCAGAAGCCAATATCTAGCATTTTATCCAAAGGAAAAAAGCGCGAATCTACCACTAGGCAGAGAAAATGAAAATGGTGTCGCAAACAAAGCAGAAATCTGTAAGGAACGGAAGCTATCCTCTGCAAGTATTTTCGAGCTCTGCACATGCACACTACGCACCAAAATGCGAGACGTTCAAGAAGAAGTCTACGCATGTGTGTACGTCACAATTATGTCACGACGACAACGTAATTACATGTCACAGAAGTGGTAACGCCCACTTAAAGGGAAATTGTCTAGCTTTTGGCAAACAATGTTCAAAATGTAAGAAACTCAACCATTATGCTTCACAATGTCAATGAACTGACTCCTACATACAAAAAGTATCACAAAGTACGAGCTGTGGACAAAACAGAAGAAATTAACACTCAAGAAGATTTCACGGAAGATGACGATATTTTCTCATTAGAAACTACTTTCTTTGTTGGTGTAGTTGATTAGTCCATCAAGCATGATCTACAAGTCAGCAAAGATCATCTTAAAACAATGAAGTTGTTGAACTCGCCAACATTGAGGGCATTTAAAAGTTTATTGGATAAAATATGGATGATAATGGCATAGTGTAGGTTAGATGGCTTTTGTTTCGGTGCAACATCGTGGGCCGAAGGGCCTGTACTGCGCTGTATTGTTCTATGTTCTATGAAGTTACCTCATCGAGAGCATGAGAAAAGTCTTCAAGCGACGTTTTTTTAAAAAAATGTTTTTATTAAGAATTTTTCAACAATATTTTCCACCTTACAAACAAACCCCCCCCCCACCCCGTAACAAAGAAAAGAAAGAGAACTTGCGTGGCAAGACATGAACATGGCAAGTCAATAGGATACAGAACTTTGTACATTGGAAATAGTGCTAGCCCCCAGCTTGGCTTGGCTTGGCTTGACCCAGACTTTCACCACCCTAGATACTGTTCCCGCAACGCCCCTCCAGCGCTGGGCATGACCAAAACGTATGGACATGGTTCGCCGGACTTCCTGAGCACCTCCCACATCTGTCCTCCACCCCAAAGAACCTACTCAGCCTCGCCCCCGTCATATGCGCTCTATGAACCACCTTAAATTGTATCAGGCTAAGCCTGGCACACGAGGAAGAGGAATTAACCCTACTTAGGGCATCAGCCATAGCCCCCCCTCAATCTCCTCCCCCAACTCCTCCTCCCATTTACCCTTCAGCTCCTCTACCAAAGTCTCCCCCTCTTCTTTCATCTCCTGGTATATCGCCGACACCTTGCCCTCTCCGACCCATACACCCGAAATCACCCTATCTTGAATCCCCTGTGCCGGGAGCAACGGGAATTCCATCACCTGCCACCTCACAAACGCCCTCAATCGCATGTACCTGAAAGCGTTTCCCGGGGGTAGCCCAAACTTCTCCTCCAGCGCCCCTAAGCTCGCAAACGTCCCATAAAATGAACAGGTCCCCCTTTCTTCTAATCCCTGCCCGATGCCAGCCCTGAAACCCCCCGTCCATCCTTCCTGGGACAAACCGATGGTTGTCTCTGATCGGGGACCACACCGAGGCTCCCGTCGCACCCCTGTGCCGTCTCCACTGCCCCCAGATCTTTAGCGTGCCGCCATCACTGGGCTCGTGGTGTACCATGTCGGCGAGAGCGGCAGCAGTGCCGTCACCAGCGCCTCCAGGCTCGTTCCCTTGCAGGGCGCCATCTCCAGCCTCTTCCACGCCGCCCCCTCTCCCTCCATCACCCACTTACGGATCATTGCCACGTTGGCGGCCCAATAGTAACCACCTAAATTCGGCAACGCCAACCTTCCTCTATCTCTGCTCCGCTCCAAGAACCCACTCCTTACCCGTGGGGTTTTGCTCGCCCACACAAATCCCATAATGCTCCTGCTTACCCTCTTAAAGAAGGCCTTAGTAATCACAATTGGGAGGCATTGGAATAAAAAAAGAAATCTCGGGCGGACCACAATTTTAACCGACTGTACCCTACCCGCCAGCGAGAGTGGCAACATGTCCCACCTTTTAAAATCCTCCTCCATCTGTTCCACCAACCGCATCAAATTAAGTTTGTGCAGTGCCCCACAGCTCCTAGCTACCTGAATCCCCAAGTACCGAAAGCTCCTTTCCGCCCTCCTCAATGGTAGGTCGTCTATCCCTCTTCCCTGGTCCCCCAGATGGATCACAAAGAGCTCACTCTTTCCCACATTGAGCTTATAGCCCGAATAGTCTCCAAACTCCCGTAGGATCTGCATTACCTCAACCATCCCCTACACTGGATCCGTCACATACAGAAACAGGTCGTCTGCGTACAGCGACACTCAATGTTCATCTCCCCTCCGAACCACCCCCTTCCATTTCCCCGACTCCCTTAACGCCATGGCCAAAGGTTCAATTGCTAATGCAAACAGCAGAGGGGACAGGGGCACCCCTGCCTCGTCCCTCGATACAGCCGGAAATACTCCGACCTCCGCCGGTTCGTGACCACACTCGCCACCGGGGCTTTATACAGGAGCTTAACCCAACTAATAAACCCTCCCCCGAACACAAACCTCCTCAACACTTCCCAGAGATACTCCCACTCTACTCGATCAAAGGTGTTCTCTGCGTCCATGGCTGTCACTATCTCCGCTTCTCCCTCCACCGATGGCATCATTATCACATTTAGGAGCCTTCGCACATTAGTATTTAACTGCCTACCCTTTACGAATCCCGTCTGGTCCTCATGAATCACCCCCGGGACACAGTCCTCAATCCTCGTGGCCAACATTTTTGCCAGCAACTTAGCATCTACATTAAGGAGCGAGATCGGTCTACACAACCCACATTGCAGTGGGTCCTTATCCCGCTTTAAGATCAAAGAGATCGTCGCCTCTGACATTGTCGGGGGCAGGGTCCCCCCTCCCTTGCTTCATTGAAGGTCCTTACCAGCAACGGGGCTAACAGGTCTACATACTTCCTATAAAACTCCACCGGGAACCCATCCGGCCCCGGGGCCTTCCCTGCCTGCATGCTCCCCAGTCCTTTAACCAGCTCCTACACCCCAATTGGCGCCCCCAAACCAGCCACCTCCTGCTCCTCCACCCTTGGGAACCTCAATTGGTCCAAGAATCACCGCATCCCCTCTTTTCCCCCTGGGGGCTGGGACCTATACAGTTCCTCGTAAAAGGCCTTAAAAGCCTCATTCACTTTCTCCGCACTCCGCACCGTAGTCCCCCTGCCATCTTTGACTCCGCCTATTTCCCTCACTGCCATCCTCTTACGGAGCTGATGTGCCAGCATCCGGCTCGCCTTCTCCCCATATTCATATATCGCCCCCTGTGCCTTCCTCCACTGTGCCTCTGCCTTCCCTGTGGTCAACAGGTCGAACTCCGTCTGGAGACTTCGTCTCTCCCTAAGTAGTCCCCCACCAGGAGCCTCTGCATATCTCCTGTCCACCCTTAAAATCTCCCCCACTAACCTCCCCCTTTCCCTGCCCTCTCTCTTCACCCTATGAGCGCTAATGGAGATTAACTCTCCCCTGACCACCACCTTCAGCGCCTCCCATACTACTCCCACCTGCACCTCCCTGTTGTCGTTGGCCTCCAGATACCTTTCAATACACCCCCGCACCCTCTCCCACACTTCCTTGTCTGCCAGCAGTCCCACATCCAACCTCCACAACGGGCGTTGGTCCCTCTCCTCCCCCAGCTCTAACTCCACCCAATGCAGGGCATGGTCTGAAATGGTTATGGCCGAATACTCCGTTCCCTCCACTTTCGGGATCAATGCCCTGCCCAGCACAAAAAAATATATCCGGGAGTAGGCCTTATGTACGTGGGAGAAAAAGGAAAATTCTCTGGCCAAAGGCCTGGCAAATCTCCATGGATCCACTCCCCCCATCTGGTCCATAAACCCCCTAAGCACCTTGGCCGCCGCCGGCCTCTTCCCCGTCCTAGATCTGGAGCGATCTAATGCTGGGTCCAGCACCGTGTTAAAATCCCCACCCATTATCAAACTCCCTACCTCCAGGTCCGGAATACGCCCCAATATCCGTTTCATGAATCCAGCATCGTCCCAGTTCGGGGCATATACATTCACCAGTACCACCTCCGTCCCCTGCAACCTACCACTCACCATCACGTATCGGCCTCCCTGGTCCGCTACTATGTTCTTGGCCTCAAACGACACCCGCTTTCCCACCAGTATTGCCACCCCTCTATTCTTCGCATCCAGACCCGAATGGAACACCTGCCCCACCCATCCCTTCCTTAACCTGACCTGATCTGCCACCTTCAGATGTGTCTCTTGAAGCATGACCACGTCTGCCTTCAGTCCCTTTAGGTGCGCGAACACTCGGGCCCTCTTAACCGGCCCATTTAGGCCTCTCACATTCCACGTGATCAGCCGGATTGGGGGGTTCCCCCCCCCCCCACCGCCGACTAGCCAACTCCTATCTTAGGCCAGTCCCGTGCTTGCGCCTCCCGCACCCTCCAGTCCCCCAGGTGGGGAACCCCCGCCCAGACCACGTATTCCATTTTCAGTTCCCCCTTGGACAGTGCAGCAGCAACCCTAGAATACCCCCCCCCCCACACCCCGCTAGATCCACATCTAGCTCTTTTGCTCCCCCCATATTACTTCCGTGAGTCAGCTGACTTCTGCTGACCCCGGCTTCCCCCGCCTTCCCGTTGATCTCCCCCTGTGGGAGTCTCTCCTCCTCCTTACCTTCCTCCATTCCCCCCCTTTTTTGCGCGGGAAAAAACCCGCGCTTTCCTGAACCAGCCCCACCCCCTGTGGCGCAGCTCCTGTTGCGGCCATTATCCCAGTTCACAAAGGAAATTTTAGGAATTTTAACCAGAACTCTACCCACATCCCATCCATCATCCCACCCATGGAGTATTCTTTACCCGTATTTACAACCCCATATACAACCAACATCTCCCCCCACAACCACATCCCCTCAGTTCGAGTCCAGTTTTTCTGTCTGAATAAAGGTCCAAGCCTCTTCTGGCGTTTCAAAATGATGGTGTCTTTCCTGATAAGTGACCCACAGTCGCGCAGGCTGCAGCATGCCGAACCTGACTCTTTTTCTATGCAGCACCGCCTTGGCCCGGTTGATGCCAGCTTTCCTCCTTGCCACCTCTGCGCTCCAATCCTGGTATACTCGGATCACCGCATTCTCCCATCTGCTGCCCCGCACCTTCTTGGCCCATCTCAGCACACTTTCTTTGTCCACGAAACGATGGAACCTTGCCACTATCGCCCTTGGCAGCTCATCAGCCTTGGGTCTCCTCGCCAGGACCCGGTGAGCCCCTTCCAGCTCCAGGGGGGTCGGAGGGGCCTCCGCTCCCATCAGCGAATGGAGCATTGTGCTCACGTACGCCCCGGCATCAGCTCCCTCCACTCCTTCGGGAAGACCCAGAATCTGGAGGTTCTTCCTCCTCGACCTGTTCTCCAGGACCTCGATTCTCTCGGCCCACCTCCTGTGCACCGTATCGTGCGCCTCCACTTTTACCGCCAGGCCCAGGATCTCGTCCTCGTTGTCATTCATTTTGTCTTTCACCTCACGAAGCTCCACCGCCTGGGTCTTCTGGGTCTCCTTCAGCCCCTCGATCGCCAACAGCATTGGCGCCAGCACCTCCTTTTTCAGCTCCTCCACACAGCGCTTAAGGAACTCCTGCTGGTCTGGCCCCCACGCTGCTCGCTCTCCGCCCTCCGCCAGCTTGCTTTTTCCCCCTCGATTTTGCCGCTGCTCCAGAGCCTCTTTTTTCGCCGCTCCACCGCTGATCTCGGCCATATATTGTAAGGGGGGACCTTACTGCACCTTCCCACACGGGATCAATTTTAAAAAAATTCCATTGGGGCTCCTCTGGAGAGCCCGAGCTGCTGAGCTTAGCTCCGCATCACCGCAACCGGAAGTCTCAAGTGACGTTTTTTTCAAGGTATGGGCACGTTACCGTTTCAGTACAAAATCCAACTGAAAAAAGATGCCAAATCGGTGATCCATCCACCTAGACGTGTTCCTGCTCCACTTAAAGATCGACTGAAATCTGAATTGTCACGACTTCAAACTCAAGGAATAATCTCTAAGGTTACTCAACCTACTGACTGGGTAAGCTCCCTAGTCTGTGTACAGAAACCTACAGATGAAATAAGAATCTGTATGGACCCAAAAGATCTCAATAAAAGCATCAAGAGAGAGCATTATCCAATACCAAAGAAAGAAGATATCACTGCTGAGATGGCAAATGCTAAAATATTTACCAAGCTTGATGCGTCTCAAGGATTTTGGCAGATGTAGTTAGAAGACTCCAGCAAACTTCTTTGTACTTTTAATACTTTTGGAAGGTACTGTTTCAATAGGATGCCTTTTGGTATCATATCTGCTTCTGAAATTTTTCACAAAACAATGGAACAGGCGACCGAGAACATAGAAGGAGTTTGGGTTTATGTTGACGACATAATTGTTTGGCCAACAACGCCTGAAGAGCATATTAAGCGTCTTCAGGAGGTTTTCAAGAGAATTGACAACCATAGTTTAAAGTTAAACAAGGCCAAGTGCATGTTTGCCGCCTCATCTTTAAACTTCTTGGGTGACAACATAACGGCTGAAGGCATTAAACCAGATCAAGACAAAGTGCAAACTATCAAGGCAATGCAAATTCCTGAAGGTGGGAAGGCTGTCTTATGCTTTCTCGGATTTGTCAACTTTCTCGGAAAGTTCATTTCAAATCTATCCGCGAGAACATCTGCTCTACCTCAATTGATCAGAGAATACAGAATTCATCTGGACTGACAAACGTACTGCAGAATGGACTGATTTGAAACAACAATTGATACAAGCTCCCTTATCATTCTTTGATCAGACAAAACCAACCAAAGTTTCAACTGATGCAAGTAAAAATGGCATTGGCGCTTTTGTACTGCAACAAGACCGTTTTGATAATTGGGTTCCTATTGCCTATGCATCAAGATCAATGACTGACACTGAGTGGATGTACGCCCAAATCGAAAAAAGTGTCTAGGGTTAGTCACGGGGATTTCCAAATTCCACGACGACATATATGGTCTACCCAAATTCACAGTGGAAACTGACCATCGTCCACTAGTACACATCATAGAACAAAACTTAAATGACATGACTCCCAGACTTCAACTTCTAATGATGAAATTGAGAAGATACGATTTCACACTGAAGTATACACCAGGTAAAGCATTAGTAATTGCTGATACTTTATCTAGGTCAGTCAACACTCCAAGAAGAATCCATGAATGATGTTGATTCGCATTTGCAGTTCTTCAGAGAATTACCACCTGCATCAGATGTCAAATTTCAGCAAATTCGCATTGACACACAGAAAGATACCACGTTGATGAAAGTTATGAAACATCTTCAAGAAGGATGGCCCAAAGGCGATTGTCCGCAATATCAATCCATTCAGTCAGAGCTGACTATTGTAGATGGTATACTGCTGAGACAAGATCGCATTGTAATTCCACAAAGCATGCGTTCTGAAATGCTGTCGAGATTACATGAGGGTCATCTAGGCATTGAAAAATGTAGAAGACGAGCCAGACAGTCTATCTATTGGCCTGGTATCAACAATGATATTGCGAATATGATCTCGTCGTGTTCAACATGTCAATCCCATCAAAGTCAGCAATGCAAAGAACCACTGCAACCACATGATCGAGTAACATCACCATGGATCAAGGTTGGTGCTGATCTTTTTCACTATTTTGGAAAAGACTATCTTGTAGTCATTGACTATTTTTCCAATTTTCCTGAGTTAGTGAAACTGAATGACATCACATCCAACAATGTCATAAAGGCATGCAAGGAGATATTTGCCAGACATGGTATTCCTAGTATCGTAATGTTTGACAATGGCCCTCGTTTCTCAAGTCATGAATGGCATGATTTCTCATGGAAATACAATTTTCAACATGTCACTTCAAGCCCACACTTTCCGCAATCAAATGGAAAAGCAGAGCAAGGTGTTCACACCGTGGAACAACTACTTAGCAAATCTGAAGAATCTGGGGCGAAATTCTCCATTATCGGCGGAAAGTCCGCCGATCGGCGCAAAAAACGGCGCAAATCCCACTTGCGTCACGTCATAAAAATGGGCCGATAGTCTGCGGCCCGAAATGGGCTAGCAGCGACGTAACGGGATCCGCGCTTGCGCAGTGGGTCACGCCGTGCAGCGTCATACGCGCTGCACGGCGTGACGGCTCGTGGGGGGGAGCTGTGCGGGGCCGCGCAGCTCCCCCCCCACCCGACCGGAACAGCCGACCGCAACACCCGACTTGATGGCTGGCCGTCGCTCAGCCCCGAGGTTCGAGTCACGCGATGTGGAGGCGCTCCTGGACGCGGTGGAGCAGAGGAGGGACGCCCTGTATCCCGGGCACGGCCGCAGAGTTGCCCCACGCCACAGCCGGCGTCTGTGGAGGGAGGTGGCAGAGGCCGTCACCGCTGTGGCCCTAACACCACGGAGAGGCACCCAGTGCCACAAGAAGGTGAACGACCTCGTCAGAGCAGGCAGGGTGAGCCTCCCCCATATCCCCCATATCCCCCCTCCCCCATATTCCCCCCTCCCCCATATCCCCCCTCCCCCATATCCCCCATATCCCCCCCTCCCCCATATCCCCCCCTCCCCCATATCCCTAAGTGAATCCAGCCCTAACCTTAACCTCTGCAATGCACGCGCAACCGATGGCGTGCATTCATATACCTGCCTAACACTGTTGCCTTTTACCCCTGCCACCACCCCCCCCCCCCCCAGGAGAAGCGCGCACACAACAATAGGGAGCATGTGAGGACTGGAGGAGGGCCCGCTGATGAGAGGCCACTGACCGTACACGAGGAAAGGGCCCTGGAACTGGCTGGCGGACCTGAGGACCGGGAGGTTGCTGATGCAGAGGTTGGGGCCCCACGAGCAAGTGAGCCACCAACAGCCCGTCCCCATATCCCCCCTCCCCTATATCCCCCTCCCCCGTATCACCTGATCACTGCCTGATGTCTAACCATGCATGCTTCATTGTGTATCGCAGGACCAAACGTCCAGGCACCCATCCCCGCAGATGCACACTGCCCGCAGGCTGCCCCTCGGAGACCACAGGAGACGGAGAGACCCGCACCCTCCAGCATGCGACGCCCGCAGGATGCCCCTCGGAGACCACGGGAGACGGAGAGACCCGGACCCTCCAGCATGCGACGCCCGCAGGATGCCCCTCGGAGACCACGGGAGACGGAGAGACCCGGACCCTCCAGCATGCGACGCCCGCAGGATGCCCCTCGGAGACCACGGGAGACGGAGAGACCCGGACCCTCCAGCATGCGACGCCCGCAGGATGCCCCTCGGAGACCACGGGAGACGGAGAGACCCGGACCCTCCAGCATGCGACGCCCGCAGGATGCCCCTCGCACACCACGGGAGACGGAGAGACCCGGACCCTCCAGCATGCGACGCCCGCAGGATGCCCCTCGGAGACCACGGGAGACGGAGAGACCCGGACCCTCCAGCATGCGACGCCCGCAGGATGCCCCTCGGAGACCACGGGAGACGGAGAGACCCGGACCCTCCAGCATGCGACGCCCGCAGGATGCCCCTCGCACACCACGGGAGACGGAGAGACCTGGAGCAACAGGGAGACGACACCCCCGTCACGTGCGGGAGCGACCACCCAGCGATGAGGGGGGCAGCCACAGGCCCCCGTCACATCCGAGCCAGGACACCCCTACCCGGGACACCCCTACCCGGGACACCCCTACCCGGGACACCACTACCCGGGACACCCCTACCCGGGACACCCCTACCCGGGACAGCCCTACCCGGGACAGCACTACCCGGGACAGCACTACCCGGGACAGCACTACCCGGGACAGCACTACCCGGGACAGCACTACCCAGGACACCCCTACCCGGGAAGACGAAATACCGGACAGTGACTCAGAGTGGATGGGTGGAGACGAACCACCACCCCAAAGTGCCATGGACTCAGAGTGGGACGAAGAGCACGACACAACGCCACTGCTGTCACCAACACCCTCCACCATCGCAGAAACACTCACCACGGTTGGGCACTTTAGTGATGAGGCGTCTGGTACACTCACTGGTGCGCACAACACAGCCGTCCCGGTACAGCAGGTGGAGGTAGGAGCAGCAGAGGGACCGGGCAGTCGGAGGGCAGCCCAGGCCAAGCGAACATCTGCCGCCCAGATGGATCCCGGGTTCCTGCAGTTACCACACCCACACATAGATCCGATGCAACCACCGACACGGAGACGAGCGAATAGGGTGACGGGTGGCTTGCGGCGGTTGCGGTCGCAGGTGGAGGAGTCCACCCGCGTCCAGGAGCTGGGAGTGGTCCCGGTCATGCGTGCCACCCAGGCTGACACCGCACGGGTGGCGTCCGCGGTGGAGGCAATGGGTGCGACGGTGTCAGACATGGGGAACGGTTTGCGAGGCCTGGGGCCTTCCGTGCAGGCGGCGTCTGTGGCCCAGGAAATGGCTGCCCTCTCACAGGAGGCCATGAGCCAGTGCCAGCGCCAGATGGCAGAGGCGCTCAACGCCATAGCCCAGTCTCAGCAGGCCATGGCCCAGTCTCAGCAGGCCATGGCCCAGTCTCAGCAGGCCATAGCCCAGTCTCTGCAGGCCATGGCCCAGTCTCTGCAGGCCATGGCCCAGTCTCAGCAGGCCATAGCCCAGTCTCTGCAGGCCATGGCCCAGTCTCTGCAGGCCATGGCCCAGTCTCAGCAGGCCATCGCTGAGGGCATCGGCGCCAGTGGCCATGTGCGAGCTGGCGTCGCACTGTCGCAGACAGGGTTCGACAACCCCCTGGGCTCCATGGCTGCAAACCTGCAGACCCCTGTCGATACCAGCACGGGCCTCCAGGACTGGCAGCGCCAGATGTCGGGGGCGCGTCGGATGGCCAGTCCGTTCGCATCCCCCACCCATGTAGAGGCCTGGGGGGCCATCGGGCACCCCGAGGGAGGAGGAGGTGGTGTGGTCCATCCCGGCTCCCTCTGTAGGGGAGGTCCCGGTACACCGCGACACCTCGGACTCCCCCCCTTCCGTCCCAGGTGCATCGGGTGGGCAACGGGCAGGACAGGCTGGCAGCTCGCCATCCCAGTCGCCCGGGCCGCAGCCTGGCCCACCTAGGCCAGGACGCCCCAGGAAACGGCCGCCAAAGGGATCCAGTGTCAGAGGGCAGGAATCACAGGAGTCCACCTCCAGTTCTGCTGTACCGTCTGGGGAACCACGTAGACGTAGTCAAAGGGCCCGTAAGGCCAAACAATTAGACACTGAGTAAGTTGGCACGGGTGCAGGGCACAGATGAGTTTTAGGCGCTAGGGCACGTGCATGAACTCCTTTGGTTATTAAAGTCAATGTTACACCTACCGAAGCTGCCTTTGTGCTCTGTCCAAAGTGTGCGGGGGTGTCATGTACGTTGAGCGCAAGTGTGTGTGTGAGGGGTGGTCTTACCTCAGCCCCAGGTGAGTCTGCCCCCTTCCCCCTGGGCCGCCATCAACATCCCCCGGGCAGAGGACGGGACCGTGCGCTGCAGTGTCACAGCCGCATGCAGGGATGGTCCGGGTGGATGGTGGTACTGTGGCCATGGGTCAGACATAGTCCAACGATGTAGAGCCAGGAGCTCATCGGAGGCGGGTTGTCATCATTCTCCATGGCCTGCGATAGACACTCGTCCACCCGCAACTGGGTGAGCCCGGCCCGTTGTGCCGCCGGTGGATCGGCAAATGGGGGTGGGGGGGTGGTGTGCATGCGGGTGGGGTGAGTGGGGTTGGGGAGGGGGGTGAGGGTGCTGGGTGGGTGGGGGGTGTGGGTGGTCGGCTGTTGTCATGGTGTGCGGTCTGTGGCCATACTACCCGATTCCCACGCCCATCTAGTCAGTGAAGCGGGCGTCTATCAGTCTGTCCCGTGCCCGCTGGGCCAGCCGGTAACGGTGGACAGCCACCCGCCTGTGTCTACCCCGTCTGCCCTGACCATTGCCCCCATCCCCCTCATCTGGGGAGGACTGGGCCTCTTCCTGCTGCTCCTCCACTCCGCCCTCCTCTGCCTGCGGCACATCGCCCCTCTGCTGGGCTATGTTGTGCAGGACGCAGCACACCACAATGATGCGGCCGACCCTATCTGACCGATACTGGAGGGCGCCCCCAGAGAGGTCCAGGCACCTGAAACGCATCTTCAGCACGCCAAAGCACCTCTCGATCACTCCCCTTGTCGCTACATGGGCATCATTGTAGCGGTTCTCCGCCTTATTGCTTGGCCTCCGTATAGGCGTCATCAGCCACGATCGCAATGGGTAGCCCCTGTCGCCCAGCAACCAGCCCCTCAGCCGGGGATGGCGTCCCTCGTACATGCCGGGGATGGATGACCGCGACAACACGAATGAGTCGTGTACACTGCCTGGGTGACGGGCGCTGACGTGCAGGATCATCATGCGGTGGTCGCAGACCACCTGTACGTTCATTGAATAGGTCCCCTTCCTATTAGTGAACACGGCCCTGTTCTCTGCAGGTGGCCGCACGGCGACGTGCATCCCATCGATCGCGCCCTGGACCATGGGGAACCCGGCAACGGCAGAGAAGCCCACGGCCCGGGCATCTTGGCTGGCCCGGTCCACGGGGAAGCAGATGTAGCGGTGCGCCATGGCATAAAGGACATCTGTCACTGCCCGGATGCACCGATGCACCGATGTCTGCGATATGCCGGACAGGTCCCCACTCGGTGCCTGGAATGACCCCGTTGCATAAAAGTTCAGGGCCACCGTAACCTTGACGGACACGGGGAGAGGGTGTCCCCCGCCAGTGCCACGCGGTGACAGGTGTGCCAGCAGGTGGCAGATGTGTGCCACGGTTTCCCGGCTCATCCGGAGTCTCCTCCTGCATTCCCGGTCCGTGAGGTCCTGGTATGACTGCCGGGGCCGGTACACACGGGGCGCCCTCGGGTGCCTCCGTTGCCGTGGGGCCGCGACGTCCTCCTCCCCCTCCTCGTCCTGTCGGTCAGGTGTCCCTCCAGCCTGGGCGGCTTCCGCCTGCCCCTCTGCGGCAGCCTGCGCCGCCTCTCTGGCACGCTCCTCCTCCTCCTCCTCCTCCTCATCCAGGGCAACATAGACATGAGCGGCTGCCACCACGGCGGCCAACATCGCTGGATGGTCTGAAAACATGACGGCCTGGTGGGGGGAGGGGAACGACGACATGTCGTCATTGCCCATATCCCCTCCTCCCCCCAGCCAGGTGGCATGGACCGCATGGGTCCAACTGTTGGAGGCTGGCACCTGGCCAGGTGGACCAACTCATTTGCCCTCCCATCACCCACCCCGGCACGGACCCCCCCCAACCCCCAACCTCCACCCCGGCACGGACCCTCTCCCCAACCTCCACCCCGGCACGGACCCCCTCCCCAACCTCCACCCCGGCACGGACCCCCTCCCCAACCCCCAACCTCCACCCCGGCACGGACCCCAACCCCCAACCTCCACCCCGGCATGGACCCCCCCCCCCCCAACCTCCACCCCGGCACGGACCCCCCCCCCAACCTCCACCCCGGCACGGACCCCCCCCCCACCTCCACCCCGGCACGGACACCCCCCCCAACCTCCACCCCGGCACGGACCCCCTCCCCAACCTCCACCCCGGCACGTACCCCCTCCCCAACCTCCACCCCAGCACGGACACCCTCCCCAACCTCCACCCCAGCACGGACACCCCCCCAAACCCCTAACCTCCACCCCGGCACGGACACCCCCCCAAACCCCTAACCTCCACCCCGGCACGGACCCCCCCCCCCAACCTCCACCCCGGCACGGACCCCCCCCCAACCCCCAACCTCCACCCCGGCACGGACCCCCCCCCAACCTCCACCCCGGCACGGACCCCCCCCCCAACCTCCACCCCGGCACGGACCCCCCCCCAACCTCCACCCCGGCACGGACCCCCCCCCCAACCCCCAACCTCCACCCCGGCACGGACCCCCCCCCAACCTCCACCCCGGCACGGACCCCCTCCCCAACCTCCACCCCAGCACGGACCCCCTCCCCAACCTCCACCCCGGCACGGACCCCCCCCCCCCCAACCTCCACCCCGGCACGGACCCCCCCCCAACCCCCAACCTCCACCCCGGCACGCACCCCAACCCCCAACCTCCGCCCCGGCACGGACCCCCTCCCGGCACTCCCCCGGAGCCCAGCCTACTCTAACCACCCCCCCCCTCCCCCCCCCCCCCCCCCGCCGCACACACACACACACAAGCCGAGACACACCTCTCCTCACGCAATCAGTCTGCGGCCACGCCATTTCCTGCCCAGAGCCAACCCCCCAGGCCGTCACTCACCTCCTCGCTGGTCGGCGTGAGCCTGGAGCACCGGGTCACGCCGATGAAAAGGAGGTTTGATTGACGTCGACGTGAACGGTCATCACGTCGACGGGACTTCGGCCCATCCGGAATGAGAATATCGGCAGGCCGAAAATCGGCTGCCTTGCGCAGACCCGTGACATTCTCCGCGGCAGCGGCGCCATTAACGCCCCGCCGACTTTTCTCCCTTCGGAGACTTCGGCGGGGGCCGGATTCACGGCGGCCAACGGCCATTCTCCGACCCGGCGGGGGGTCGGAGAATGACGCCCCTGATTCTGATATTTACTTAGCTTTACTCAATTACAGAACATCTCCTCGATCAACAGGCTTATCTCCATCTCAAATACAACAGTGTTGAGGACAACATTACCTCAATTACACTTTCCTGATCAAGAACAACAAAATCTTTTTAAAAGACTGCAACAACAGAAAATGAGTCAGAAAATATATTTTGATCAACATTCGAATGAACTGTCTACTCTATCTGATGATGATATAGTTAGACTCAGACTTCCTGAAGGAGGTTGGTCTGACAAAGCTCACATAATTAGGTGTCCGGGACGGGGGAGTCGGGGACGGGGGAGTCGGGGACGGGGGAGTCGGGGACTGGGGAGTCGGTGACGGGGAAACCCGGGCTGACAGAGGGGAGCGGAATCTAGGATGAGGAAGTCCAGAATGATGGAAAGAAATGGTGTCCAGGATGAGGATACCAGAACTAGGTAGTCCAGGATGAGGAGTCCGGGACCAGGGAGTACGGGATGAGTGAGCTGGAGTTGGAGGAGGGGAGTTCAGGGTGAGCAATTCCGGGATGAGGGACGGAGAGCCCGAGAAGAGGCAGTCTGGGAGGGGCCGTCCGGGGCTTGGTAGTCAGGGACGAGGGATCCATGACAAAGGTGTCCGGGATGAGGGAGTCCAGAATGAGGGAGGGTGAGAATGGGACGGGGAGTCCGCGAGTCAGAATCCGGGACGAGGAAGGGGGAGTACTGGACAATGGAGTGAGGGACGAGGGGGTTCGGGACGGGGGGTTCGGGGTGAGGAAGACCTCGATGAAGCAGGGTGGGTCCGGGATGAGAGAAAGGGTGTCTGGGATGAGGGAGTCCGGAATGTGGGAGTCCTGGACGGGGGAGTCCGGAACGAGAGAGTCTGGGACAATGGAGTCAGAGTCCCAGGCGAGGGCGCCTGGGATGAGGGAGTCTGGGATGAGGGAGTCTGGGACGGGGGAGTCCGGAATGAGGGAATCTGGGACGATGGAGTCAGAGTCCCAGGCGAGGGAGTCCGTGACGAGGGAGTCCGTGACGAGGGAGTCCGTGACGAGGGAGTCCGTGACGAGGGAGTCCGGCATGAGGGAGGAGGAGTCTGGTCTGAGGGAGTTTGGGGGGAGGGAGTCTAGGATGGGTGTCCGGGGTGATGGAGGGGGAGTTCGGGTTGAGGCTTCCGGGACAATGAAGCCCGGGCTGACAGAGCGGAATATAGGATGAGGAAGTCCAGAATGATGGAAGGAAATGGTGTCCAGTATGAGGATACCAGAACTAGGTAGTCCAGGATGAGGAGTCCAGGACCAGGGAGTACGGGATGAGTGAGCTGGAGTTGGAGGAGGGGAGTTCAGGGTGAGCAATTCCAGGATGAGGGACGGAGAGTCCCAGGCGAGGGAGTCTGGGATGAGGGAGTCTGGGACTGAGGAGTCCGGAACGAGGGAATCTGGGACGATGGAGTCAGAGTCCCAGCTGAGGGAGTCTGGGATGAGGGAGTCTAGGATGGGGAGTCCGGAACAAGGGAATCTGGGACGATGGAGTCAGCGTCTAAGTTGAGGGAGTCTGGGATGAGGGAGTCTAGGACGATGGAGTCAGAGACCCAGGCGAGGGAGTCTGGGATGATGGAGACTGGGACAGGGGAGTCCGGAACGATGGAATCTGGGACGATGGAGTCAGAATCCCAGGCGAGGGAGTCTGGGATGAGGGAGTCTAGGACGGGGAGTCTAGGATGAAGGAATCTGGGACGATGGAGTCAGAGTCCCAGGCGAGGGAGTCTGGGATGAGGGAGTCGCGGACGGGAAGTCCGGAACAAGGGAATCAGGGACGATGGAGTCAGAGTCTCAGGTGAGGGAGTCTGGGATGAGGGAGTCTAGGACGGTGAGTCCGGAACGAGGGAATCAAGGACGATGGAGTCAGAATCCCAGGCGAGGGAGTCTGGGATGATGGAGACTGGGACAGGGGAGTCCGGAACGAGGGAATCTGGGACGATGGAGTCAGAATCCCAGGCGATGGAGTCTGGGATGAGGGAGTCCAGGACGTGGAGTACGGAACGAGGGAATCTGAGACGATGGAGTCAGAGTCTCAGGTGAGGGAGTCTGGGATGAGGGAGTCTAGGACGGGGAGTCCGGAACGAGGGAATCTGGGACGATGGAGTCAGAGTCCCTGTGAGGGAGGCTGGGATGAGGGACCTCGGATGGGGAGTCCGTATGAAGAGAATCTGGGACAATGGAGTCAGAGTCCCAAGCGAGGGAGTCTGGGACTGGGGAATCCGGAACGAGGGAGTCTGGGACGGGGTGTCAGAGTCCCAGGTGAGGGAGTCTGGGATGATGGAGTCTGGGACGGGGAGTCTGGGATGAGGGAATCTGGAACGATGGAGTCAGAATCCCAGGAAAAGGGGTCTGGGATGGTGGAGTCTGGGACGTGGAGTCCGGAACGAGAGAATCTGGGACAATAGAGTCAGAGTCCCAGGCGAGGGAGTCTGGGATGAGAGAGTCTGGGACGGGGAGTCTGTGATGAGGGCGTCTGGTACGGGGAGTCTGGAATGATGGAGTCACAGTCTCAGGCGAGGGAGTCTGGGATGAGGGAGTCTGGGACGGGGAGTCTGGGATGAGGGAGTCTGGGACGGGGTGTCTGGGATGATGGAGTCACAGTTTCAGGCGAGGGAGTCTGAGATGAGGGAATCTGGGACGATGGAGTCAGAGTCCCAGGCGAGGGAGTCTGGGATGAGGGAGTCTAGGATGAGGGAATCTGGGACGATGGAGTCAGAGTCCCAGGCGAGGGAGACTGGGTGAGGGATTCAGAGTCCCAGGCGAGGGAGTCTGGGGTGAGGGAGTCGAGGATGAGGGAATCTGGGACGATGGAGTCAGAGTCGCAGGCGAGGGAGTCTGGGATGAGGGAGTCTAGGACGGGGAGTCTAGGATGAGGGAATCTGGGACAATGGAGTCAGAGTCCCAAACGAGGGAGTCTGGGACTGGTGAATCCAGAACGAGGGATTCTGGGACGATGGAGTCAGAGTCCCAGGCGAGGGAGTCTGGGACGATGGAGTCAGAATCCCAGGCGAGGGAGTCTGGGATGAGGGAGTCTAGGACAGGGGAGTCCGGAACGAGGGAATCTGGGACGATGGAGTCAGAGTCTCAGGCAGGGGAGACTGGGATGAGGGAGTCTGGGACGTGGAGTCAGAGTCCCAGGCGAGGGAGTCTGGGATGAGGGAGTCTAGGACGGGGAGTCTAGGATGAGGGAATCTGGGACAATGGAGTCAGAGTCCCAAACGAGGGAGTCTGGGACTGGTGAATCCAGAACGAGGGATTCTGGGACGATGGAGTCAGAGTCCCAGGCGAGGGAGTCTGGGACGATGGAGTCAGAATCCCAGGCGAGGGAGTCTGGGATGAGGGAGTCTAGGACAGGGGAGTCCGGAACGAGGGAATCTGGGACGATGGAGTCAGAGTCTCAGGCAGGGGAGACTGGGATGAGGGAGTCTGGGACGTGGAGTCAGAGTCCCAGGCGAGGGAGTCTGGGATGAGGGAGGCTGGGGAGTCCGGAACGAGGGAATCTGGGACAATGGAGTCAGAATCCCAGGCGAGGGAGTCTGGGATGAGGGAGTGTGGGACTGGGGTATCCGGAACGCGAGATTCTGGGACGATGGAGTCGGAGTCCCAGGTGAGGGAGTCTGGGATGAGGGAGTCTGGGACGGGGGAGTCTGGGATAGCGGAGTTTGGGACGAGGGAGGGGGAGTCCGGGTTGGGGGAGTCTGCGGCGCGGGAGTCCTGAAAGAGGTAGTCCAGGACAGGGGAGTCTGGGACAGGGGGAGTCTGAGATGGGGGAGTCCTGAATGAGGTAGCCCGGGACGGGTGAGTCTGGAACGAGGGAGCCAGGGATGGGTGAGCCCTGGACGAGGGAGTCCGGGTCGGGGGAATCCGGAAGGAGGTAGACTGGGACAGGGGAGTCCTGGATGAGGTAGCCCGGGACGGGTGAGCCCTGGACGAGGTAGCCCGGGATGAGGGAGTCCGGGACGGGGGAGTCCGCAAGGAGGTAGACTGGGACGGGTGAGCCCTGGACGAGGTAGCCCTGGACGAGGTAGCCCGGGGCGAGGGAGTCCGGGAGAAGGTAGACTGGGACAGGGGAGTCCTGGATGAGGTAGCCTGGGATGGGGGAGTCCGGAACGAGGTAGCCCGGGACGGGTGAGCCCTGGATGAGGGAGTCCTGGACGAGGGAGTCCAGGACGGGGGAGTCCTGGATGAGGTAGCCTGGGACGGGGGAGTCCGGAACGAGTTAAACCCGGGACGAGGTAGCCTGGGATGGGGGAGTCCAGAACGAGGTAACCTGGGACGGGGGAGCCCTGGACGAACGAGTCCGGAACGGGGGAGTCCGGAACGAGGTAGCCCGGGACGGAGGAGTCCTGGATGAGGTAGCCTGGGACGGGGGAGTCCTGAATGAGGTAGGCTGGGACGGGTGAGCCCTGGACGAGGGAGTCTGTGACGGGGGAGTCCGGAACGAGGTAGCCCGGGACGGGGAGCCCTGGATGAGGTAGCCCGGGACGGGGGAGTCCTGAATGAGGTAGACTGGGGCGGGTGAGCCCTGGACGAGGGAGTCCGGGATGGGGGAGTCCGGTTCGAGGGAGGGAGAGTCTGGGGTGCGGGAGTCCGGGACAAGAGAGGGGGCGAGCGGGATGAGGGAGCGGGACTTGGGAACAGGGTGTCCAGGACGAGGAGGGGGATTTGGGGAGAGGGGCACTGGGGAAAGTCTGGTACGGGGTAGTCTGTGACGAGGGAGGGAGGTCCAGGACGGGGGAGTCTAGGACGGGGGAGTCCGAGACGAGCGAGGGGGAGTCTGGGACGGGGGAGTCCGGGACGCGGGCGTCTGGAACAGCGGAGGGAGGTCCAGGATGGGGGGGTCCGGGATGAGGGAGGGAGGTCCAGGACGGGGGAGTCCAGGATGGGGGAGTCCGGGACGAGGGAGGGGGATGCTGGAACGGGGGAGTCCGGGATGCAGGCGTCCGGAACGAGGAAGGGAGGTCCTGGATGGGGGAGTACAGGACGAGACGGGAGTTCCAGGACGGGGGTGTCCGGGACGGGGTAATGTGGGAGGAGGGAGCCTTGGACGATGGAGAGGGAGTCCGGGACAAAGGACTCCGTGCCGAGGGAGAGGGAGTCCGGGATGAGGGAGGGGGTGTCTGGGATGAGGGTGGGAGAGTCATGGACAAAGAAGTCCAAGACGAAGGAGTCGGGATGAGGGACTTGGGGAGGGGGCATTCGACAAGGGAGTTCAGGACGGGGGAATCTGGGATGAAAGGGGACTGGGGGGAGGCAGGGCGGGGGTGTCCTGAATGAGGAGTCTGGGACCAAGGAGACTGGGTTGTTGGTGGGGGAATTGGGGAGGGGGTATTTGGTGAGGGAGTCTGGGATGGGGGAATCCGGGATGAAAGGGGAGTGGGGGGCATACAGTCTGGAATGAGGAGTCCGGGATAGGAGAGTCCGGGTTGTTGGTGGGTGAACTGAGGGGGGGTGTTTGGTGAAGGAGTCTGGGATGGGGTAATCCGGGATAGGAGAGTCCGGGATGTTGGTGGGGGAATTGGGGAGGGGGTCATTCAGTGAGGGATTTGAGCAGAATGGATTAGGTCTCTGGAGTGGGTGGTGAGACATGACTTTCTACAGGAAATGCCCAAGTGAATTCATCTGAGGGGAGAGGAAGTTCAGAGAACAACAGCTGCTCAAAGATGTGAAGGGACACACAACACAAAAGCAAAGTCTGGAGTAACTCCACGCTCCATTGGACTCTGAATCCTCTCTCTCTCCAACTGGACTTTGGACATTTGCCAAATCTCCTGTCACATAGATACATAGAAGATAGGAGCAGGAGGAGGCCTTTTCTCCCCTCAGATGAATTTGTGCCTGCTCCGCCATTCATCACAATCATGGCTGATCATCCAACTCAATAGCCTAATCCTGCTGTCTCCCCATAGCCTTTGATGCCATTCTCCCCAAGTGCTATATCTAGCCGCCTCTTGAATATATTCAATGTTTTAGCGTCAACTACTTCCTGCGGTAATGAATTCCACAGGCTCACCACTCTTTGTGTGAAGAAGTGTCTCCTTATCTCTGTCCGAAATGGTTTACCCTGAGTCCTCAGACTGTGACCCCTGGTTCTGGACACACCCATCATTGGTAACATCTTCCCTGCATCTACCCTGTCTAGTCCTGTTAGAATTTTATAAGTCTCTATGAGATCCCCCCTCATTCTTCTGAACTCCAGCGAGAACAATCCCAACCTAGTCAATCTCTCCTCATATGACAGTCCCGCCATCCCTGGAATCAGTCTGGTAAACCTTCGCTGCACTCCCTCGAGAGAAGAACATCCTTCCTCAGAGAAGGAGACCAAAGCTGCACACAATACTCCAAGTGTGGCCTCACCAAGGCCCTGTACAATTGCAACACTGTAGCGCACAAAGACTCCGTGAGACGAATAGAGTGAAGTCGATGAGGCTTTATTAAGCGTGTCTGTTCCCCCGCAGCTCGATAGTAAACTGGCCTGCGGGGGAAGACTCCGGCTTCTTATACTCCGCCTTCAGGGCGGAGCTAGAAGTCAACGGCCAACCAGGACCCGGGACCTGTCAGCCAATGACATTAGGGCTTCCAGTCCCACATGACCTCCAATACATACTACCACATTCACCCCTTGTCAAAAATGAACCCGGCGGGGTGATGCTTCGTATGGTGGTAAGGGTTTACAGGGCTGGTCCTGGGAGGAAAAAAAACATTCATAAGGCAATACAGTATTGTACAATTTTGTCCTGTTGCAACTATTTACAGAGGGTATGGGAAGAAAGCAAAATGTTCTTGTGAAAAGTCCATATTTAGTTTTAGATCGACGCCACGAGTCGGTCGGGTGGTCTGGTCGTCCGTGTCGATCGCCTCGGCCCCGGTGGTGGTGGTGCTTGTACCGGTGTTGTCGCCTCCAGGAGCCTTACGGTTTCAGCTTGGGCTTTATTCTTGGTCGGTGCTGAGGGGAGGGGAACCGATCCTCCTGGGAAGGGGCGGTCGCGGGGTACGGTGGTGGCAGGAAGGGGGGGCGGTTGGGTTGATGGTGTCGGGGGGGTGTGCGTGTTGCCGGCGGGCGCCAGATCCCGCAGGGAGACCGTGTCCTGTCGGCCGTCGGGGTACTCCACGTAGGCGTACTGGGGGTTCGCGTGGAGGAGGTGAACCCTTTCGACCAACGGGTCCGCCTTATGTGCCCGCACATGCTTTCGGAGCAGGATGGGTCCTGGGGCCGCCAGCCAGGTCGGCAGCGACGTTCCAGAGGAGGACCTCCTAGGGAAAACAAGGAGACGCTCATGAGGTGTTTGATTAGTGCTCGTACATAATAACGACCGGATGGAGTGGAGAGCGTCCGGGAGGACCTCCTGCCACCGTGGAACTGGGAGGTCCCTGGACCGTAGGGCCAGTAGGACGGCCTTCCAGACCGTGCCGTTCTCCCTCTCTACTTGCCCGTTCCCCCGGGGGTTGTAGCTGGTCGTCCTGCTTGAGGCTATGCCCTTGCTGAGCAGGAACTGGCGCAGCTCGTCACTCATGAAAGAGGACACCCTGTCGCTGTGGACGTAAGCGGGGTAACCGAACAGTGTGAAGATGCTGTTCAGGGCTTTAATGACTGTGGCCGCGGTCATGTCAGAACAGGGAATGGCAAAAGGGAAGCGGGAGTATTCGTCCACCACATTAAGAAAATATGCGTTGCGGTCGGTGGAGGGGAGGGGCCCTTTGAAATCGAGACTGAGGCGTTCAAAGGGGCGGGAAGCCTTAATCAGGTGCGCTCCATCTGGCCTGAAAAAATGCGGCTTGCATTCCGCGCAGATGTGGCAGTCCCTTGTGACTGTACGGACCTCCTCTAAAGAGTATGGGAGATTGCGGGACTTGATGAAGTGGTAAAACCGAGTGACCCCCGGGTGGCAGAGGTCCTCGTGGAGGGTTTGGAGGCGGTTAATTTGTGCGTTGGCACATGTGCCGCGGGATAGGGCATCGGACGGCTCGTTCAGCTTTCCGGGACGATACAAAATCTCATAGTTGAAGGTGGAGAGCTCGATCCTCCACCTTAAGATCTTGTTGTTTTTGATTTTGCCCCGCTGTGCATTATCGAACATGAAGGATACCGACCGTTGGTCCGTGAGGAGAGTGAATCTCCTGCCGGCCAGGTAATGCCTCCAATGTCGCACAGCTTCCACTATGGCTTGGGCTTCCTTTTCCACTGAGGAGTGGCGGATTTCTGAAGCGTGGAGGGTCCGGGAGAAAAAGGCCACGGGTCTGCCCGCTTGGTTAAGGGTGGCCGCTAGAGCTACGTCGGAGGCGTCGCTCTCGACCTGGAAGGGGAGGGACTCATCGATGGCGCGCATCGTGGCCTTTGCGATATCCGCTTTGATGCGGCTGAAGGCCTGGCAAGCCTCTGTCGACAGAGGGAAGGTCGTGGTCTGTATTAGGGGGCGGGCCTTGTCTGCGTACTGGGGGACCCACTGGGCGTAGTATGAAAAGAACCCCAAGCAGCGTTTCAGGGCTTTTGGGCAGTGCGGGAGGGGAAATTCCATGAGTGCGCGCATACGTTCGGGGTCGGGGCCTATTATCCCATTGCGCACTACGTAGCCCAGAATGGCTAGCCGATCGGTGCTAAAAACGCACTTGTCCTCGTTGTACGTGAGGTTCAAGGCTTTGGCGGTCTGGAGGAATTTTTGGAGGTTGGCGTCGTGGTCCTGCTGATCGTGGCCGCAGATGGTTACATTGTCGAGATACGGGAACGTGGCCCGCAACCCATGTTGATCAACCATTCGGTCCATCTCCCGTTGGAAGACCGAGACCCCGTTTGTGACGCCAAAAGGGACCCGTAGGAAATGGTATAATCGCCCGTCTGCCTCGAAGGCTGTGTACTTGCGGTCACTTGGGCGGATGGGGAGCTGATGGTAGGCGGACTTGAGGTCCACGGTGGAGAAGACTTTATATTGGGCAATCCGGTTGACCATGTCGGATATGCGGGGGAGAGGGTACGCGTCTAGTTGTGTGTACCTGTTGATGGTCTGGCTATAGTCAATGACCATCCTTTGTTTCTCCCCTGTCTTCACTACTACCACCTGCGCTCTCCAGGGACTATTGCTGGCCTGGATTATGCCCTCCTTTAGTAGCCGCTGGACTTCGGACCGAATAAAGGTCCGGTCCTGGGCGCTGTACCGTCTGCTCCTAGTGGCGACGGGTTTGCAATCCGGGGTGAGGTTCGCAAACAAGGACGGGGGTTGCACCTTGAGGGTTGCGAGGCCGCAGATAGTGAGTGGGGGTATGGGGCCGCCGAATTTGAACATAAGGCTCTGTAGATTGCATTGGAAATCTAATCCCAGCAAGGTGGGGCACAGAGTTGGGGAAGGACGTTTAGTTTGTAGTTTTTGAACTCCCTCCCCTGCACCGTTAGGGTAACTATGCAGAATCCCTGGATCTGTACGGAGTGGGATCCTGCAGCTAGGGAAATCTTTTGTGCGCTGGGATAGGTGGTCAAGGAACAGCGTCTTACCGTGTCGGGGTGTATAAAGCTCTCCGTGCTCCCGGAGTCGACTAGGCATGGCGTCTTGTGGCCGTTTATTAGCACCGTTGTCGTCGTCGTCTGGAGTGTCCGGGGCCGAGTTTGATCGAGCGTAATTGAAGCGAGCCGTGGTTGTAGTAGTGGAGTGGGGTCCGTTGTTGCCGTCCAAGATGGCGTCGGGGATAGACAAAATGGCCGCCCCCATACATCGCACGTGGCTGGGGGGTCACAAGATGGCGGCGGGGGTGGACAAAATGGCCGCCCCCACGCGTCGTACAGGTCTGGGGCGGTCCAAGATGGTGGCGCCCCTCCTCCCCTCGTGGTGGCCGGGACCCAAAATGGCGGCGCCTGCGGGTCGCACATGGTGTGCTGGGGGGGCTGGGGAGCGCTAGGACCGCGAGCGCTAGGACCGCGAGCGCTAGGACCGCGAGCGCTAGGACCGCGCGGAGCTCCCTCACCGGGGACAGCGGTGGTCGGGGCCCAAGTAGGTGGCGCCGGCGCGTCAGGCGTGGGGCGCGGGGTGGGGGTTAGGGTGGAGTTAGGAACATGCAAAACTCCCTCCTCTCCGTGGAGAGTGTTGGCCGGGACCCAAAGCGGTAGCGCCGGCGGCGGGTCATACATGGGCTGCGGGGAGGGGGGTTGGGGAGCGTAAGCGGCGTGCAGGGCTCCCAGTTCTCCCGGGACCGCGGTGGTCGGGACCCAGAGCGGCTGCACCTGCGGGTCGTACAGGGCGTGCTGAGGGGGTTGGGGCGCGTAAACAGCTTGCAGGGCTCCCTGTGCTCCCGGGACAGCGGCGACCTCGCGGGACCGGCACACAACCGCATAATGGCCCTTTTTCCCGCAGCTTTTGCAGATAGCTGCGCGGGCCAGGCAGCGCTGTCGGGGGTGTTTCGCCTGGCCGCAGAAATAACAGCGGGCGCCCCCGGTGCGACTCGGCGTTTGGACCGCGCAAGCCTGTGGGGTGTCCGGGGGGGTGTAGGGGGTTTGCCGCGACGGGTACATACGGGGCCCAATGGGTTGCCACGCTGTGGGGCCGTAGGCGCGGGTATTACGCGCGGCCACGTCTCGGGAGGCTGCTAGGGCCCGTGCCTCAGAGTCCTAGCGACTCTTTTTCTAGAAGTCTTTGGCGGATTTGGGAGGATTGCATACCTGCCACAAAAGCATCGCGCATTAACATGTCCGTGTGTTTGTTTGCGTTCACCGACGGGCAGCTGCAGGCTCGTCCCAAAATCAGCAGCGCGGCGTAGAATTCGTCCATCGATTCTCCGGGAGCTTGCCGTCTCGTCGCGAGCTGGTAGCGAGCGTAGATTTGGTTAACTGGGCGGACATAGAGACTTTTCAGTGCTGCGAACGCCGTCTGGAAATCCTCCGAGTCTTCGATGAGGGAGAAAATCTCCGTGCTCACCCTCGAGTGCAGGACCTGCAGTTTTTGGTTTTCTGAGATCCGGCCGGTGGTCGTTCTGAGGTAGGCCTCGAAGCAAGTCTGCCAGTGCTTGAAGGCTGCTGCCGCGTTCACTGCGTGGGGGCTGATCCTCAGGCATTCCGGAATGATCCTGAGCTCCATAGTCCTTTTTAGGCACGCTTAATAAATTGTAGCGCACAAAGACTCCGTGAGACGAATAGAGTGAAGTCGATGAGGCTTTATTAAGCGTGTCTGTTTCCCCGCAGCTCGATAGTAAACTGGCCTGCGGGGGAAGACTCCGGCTTCTTATACTCTGCCTTCAGGGCGGAGCTAGAGGTCAACGGCCAACCAGGACCCGGGATCTGTCAGCCAATGACATTAGGGCTTCCAGTCCCACATGACCCCCAATACATACTACCACAAACACATCCCTGCTTCTATATTCAACACCTCTCGCAATGAAGGCCAACATACCATTAGCCTTCTTTACCGCCTGCTGCACCTGCATGCTTACCTTCAGCGACTGGTGCACAAGGACACCCAGGTCCCGCTGCACACTCCCCTCTCCCAATTTACAACCATTCAGGTTGTAATCTGCCTTCCTGTTTTTTGTTTCCAAAGTGAATAACTTATCCAAATTATACTGCATCTGCCGTTGATTTGTCCACTTGCCCAACCTGTCTAGATCATGCTGTAGGATCCCTGCATCCTCGTCACAATTCACCCTCCCTAATTTGGTATCATCTGCAAACTTTGAGATGCTACATTTTGTTCCCTCATCCAAATCATTAATATATATTGTGAATAGCTGGGGTCCCAGCACCGATCCCTTTGGTACCCCGCTAGTTACTGTCTGCCAATTTGAAAAGGACCCATTAATCCCTACTCTTTTGTTTCCTCTCTGCCAACCAGTTTTCTATCCACCTCAATACATTTCCCCCAATCCCATGTGTTTTAATTTGCACAATAACTCTTATGCGGGATTTTGTCAAACGCCTTCTGAAAGTCTAAATATACCACATCGACTGGCTCCCCCTTGTCAACTGTACTGGTTACATCTTCAAAGAATTCCAACAGATTTGTCAAGCATGATTCTCCCTTTATAAATCCATGCTGACTCTGACTGATCCTGCCACTGCTTTCTAAATGTTCCGCTCTAAAGTCCTTGATTGGCAGCATGGTAGCATAGTGGTTAGCACAGTTGTTTCACAGCTCCAGAGTCCCAGGTTCGATTCCGGCTTGGGTCACTGTCTGTGCGGAGTCTGCACGTTCTCCCCGTGTCTGCGTGGGTTTCCTCCGGGTGCTCCGGTTTCCTCCCACAGTCCAAAGATGTGTAGGTTAGGTGGATTGGCCATGCTAAATTGCCCTTAGTGTCCGAAAAGGTTAGGTTGGGTTATTGGGTTTCGGAGAAAGGGTGGAGGTGTGGGCTTGGGTGGGGTGCTCTTTCCAAGAGCCGGTGCAGACTCGACGGGCCGAATGGCCTCCTTCTGCACTGTAAGTTCTATGATTCTATGATAATGGATTCAAGCATTTTCCCCACTACTGATGTTCGACTTACTGATGTATAATTCCATGCTTTCTCCCTACCTCCCTTTTTGAATATCGGAGTGATGTGAGCTACCCTCCAATCTGCAGGGACTGTTCCAGCGTCTATAGAATCCCGGAAGATGACCACCAATGCATCCACTATTTCCAGAGCCACCTCCCGAAGTACTCTGGGATGCAGATTCTCAGGTCCTGGGGATTTAGCCGCCTTCAATCCCATCAATTTTCCCAGCACCATTTCTCTACTAATTTTGATCTGCCTCAGTTCTTCCCTATCACTAAACCTTTCATTATCCAACATTTCTGGTATCTGATTTGTGTCCTCTTTTGTGAAGACAGAACCAAAGTATGTATTCAATTGTTCAGCCATTTCTTTATCCCTTATTCTGCATTCCCCTGCTTCTGTCTGTAGGGGGCCTACATTTCTGTATTCCCAAGGATTCGGGACAGGAGCTGCACAATCTCCCTGCTCCATTTGGAATGCTGATCCACCCAGCATGCACAGAGCAATATGTTCCACCTTATTTACTGGTGTTGCATCAAGGTTATTTAGCCATTTTCTTCCTCTCCTCCACTCTCTCACAGGGATTCACACCCAAACGGTGAACACTGCAGACACCAGACTCAATGTAAAATGTCTGTTTTTGAATGATCCCAATATTCCCAAGAAATAGTAGGGATATAGAATCCACACACTCAATAATGGCGTGTAGAGTAAAGGGTTAATGGTCACGGTAATGGGACAATTATGATGTCAGCATCACATGAAGGGCCAGATGGTCAATAGGCTCCAAGAGAGCATGACAAAGAATAGTCTGCGGGATTCTCCGTCGGCGGGATCCTCCGCTTCGCCGGCAGCGCACCCACATCCACGGGTTTCCCAACGGTGTGGGGTGGCCACAATGGGAAACCCCATTGGCCGGCTGCGGGACGGAGAATTCCGCTACCGGTGGGGGTGCGCCACGCCGGAAAACAGCTCTGGCTGGGATGGAGAATCCCACCCAGTATGTGTTCAGAAAACAATGGGCGGGATTCTCCATCGGCCAACGTCAGAATCACGAAACGCGATTGGGCAGAGAATCGGTTTTGATGCTGAAATCGTGGCAGGCGGCGGGTTCACGCCAAATCGCAATTCTCCAGTGCCTCGACAGTGGCGTCAATGCGTTCCACTCCGCATGTACAGTAAATGCCGTTTGCATATCATTATCGGGCCCGACCCGGGATTCCCTGGGGCCTCCGTGATTCTCCGCCACTACCTGGGGGAATTCCCGACGTCGAGGTTCACTTGTTCACTTCTGTGAAGAAACAGGCGTATTGGCTGATGAGGGAGAGAGAGGAGGTAGGACACGGCGAGGTGTGACTGCGGGCAGCTGGTCCTGACACTAGCAGGACAGGCTAGGGGGAGGGGGCGTCTGCCAGGGCTGGGAGAGGGGGGGGGGGGTCGTGCATGACAGCGGGACGGGCCGTGCGGCGGAGGTGACCCCCCATGGGACTGTGGAGGTGTGCAGGCATGGACCACCATTGTGTGGGGTGGTGCCAGGGCATGGAGGTGTTGACTCACTATGTCTGGCCAGGGGGGTTGCCCATCCTAACCCAACACTGCCTACCAGTCTGCCTGTTGGGGGCTACATGGGAGTGGAGGTGAGTGCTGGGGTGGGGGTTGAGGGGTGGGGTTGTGGGATGGGTGGTGCCAGAGGAACGGAAGTGGTGGCTCACCGGGGCCACCCTGAGGGGGTTGTGCAGCTTCTTTCGGCATTGCTGCCTGGTGCTCGCGGTGGTGCCCACGACACTCATGGCCTCTGCCATCTGTACGCAGGCCCAGTTGACGCCGGGTGATAGTGTCCTTCCCATCCTGGGGACCAAGGTGTCCTATCTCTCCTACATGGCATCCACGGCATTTCCCGCTCTGCATCCGTGAATCTCGGGGCCGTTCTCCAGGGTGGCATCTTCTTGACTGAAATAATAAAAATAATAATAGTAATCTTTATTGTCACAAGTAGGCTTACATTAACACCGCAATGAAGTTACTGTGAAAATCCCTTAGTTGCCACATTCCGGCACCTGTTCGGGTACACAGAGGGAGAATTCAGAATATCCAATTCACCTAATAGCACGTCTTTCGGGACTTGTGGGAGGAAACCGGAGCACCCGGAGGAAACCCACGCAGACACGGGGAGAATGTGCAGACTCCACACAGACAGTGACCCAAGCCGGGAATCAAACCTGGGACCCTGGGGTTGTGAAGCTAACCAAAAATGAGAGTGTGTTGGGAGCCGTGTTCTTATATGCAGCTTCAGCTTGTCAGGCTCTCCAGTGCCAATCCCGGCCCCAGCGAATCCAATGCTGGCATGAGTTGGAATTGCACTCGTTCCACATGGCGCGAGTGCTGGCCCATTAGGCTGTCCTGAATTGCTCTGGGACCAGTGCCGCCATCAGAACTATGGAATACCTGCCATTCACTCCCGGCATCGGCTCTTAGTCTCTCAAACAGCAATTCCCGCCCGAGGTCTTTATAAATATTTCTGAATAGTTTCCAGAAAAACTATGAGCTGACTAGCTTCAACGTACATATAGAATAAATGAAACCTCATCAAAGCATGTTGACAAATCATAACATGGAGCCCCACTGGTGTGTTACAGATCACTCAGGGAGTCCAGGTTTCCCTGCATGTTTTGGTCTGGAGCCAAGGATAGTGAAGGTCGAGGCGCCGATGTTGATTCCATCACTTGGCTGAGCAGGAATCTCTCCCACTCTTACCGCCTGATATTGGGGGGTGTTGGAAGGATTTGGTGGTGGATACTCAACCTGTTTGGCCAGGTTATGAACACACCTTCTGTCAAGAAAATCTGTCGGGTAAACCCCCCAAAATTGTAATATTTTCTGTTGGTAATATTCTGGTCATATTTTTAAATGTTAGGGTCTGTGAATGATAATTAAAGCAAATCAGTGAATGACTGTTTGAATGTAAACTGAGTTTGCCATGATAATAAGCCTCGCAAGACTTCAAACCGATGTTTACCTAATATAAATTTAGTAAGGATGGGTATAGAGCAGGAATAGATTTGAATGGGTCGTTGTGATTCAAAGGATAAGATATGCAAGGTGTGAAAGAAAGGTGTCATAGGTAGAGTAGGGATAACGGGAGTGTTCCTTTCTTTTAAATTCTAAAAGCTAGAGTAAAGAGATCGAGTTAATTGATCCTGGGAGAGAGAAATTCTTTAGAAACTGGGTGAAATAATGTGAAATCAAAGGGAAAGAACATATTTAAGAAGATATTGAAAAAGTATGAAGTTGGTGGTTTTCGATCTCATCCGACTGCAGGAGTAGCTGGTTAACTCCCAGCAAGAAGTGTGAACAAGCTAGATCTGAAAAACCAACTACTGGGAAACCTCAGAGGGAACCCCAAGAGAGAATTAAAGGCACAGTGTGGTTATACATTTTAAAATCCAGTAGGTGTTGCTGAACAGATTGGGGAAGATTAGCTCTGAAGGTAGTTAAATTAGGATTGTTTAGAACTGTTTAACGTATTGGTACTGTGGGAAACCATTCTCTTATTTATACGTACTATTTTAGCTTATTGTTTTTCCTATTCCTTAATAAACATGTACTTTTCTGTAAAATTAGCACAAATAGTTGGGAACATAATTTCTGATTTTAAAACCTCTCCCCACACGATACAAATTTCAAATACAAATGGGAGGGCAGCTGTTTCAAGTTTCCCTACTGGGTTTTGAACAGTTGGGCGTTTACCTCAGCCGGGCCCTGAACACCTGGTTATAACCCACACGGAACCTATGGGATAGAAGCAGTTAGCCTCCCTGTGAACTTTGTGGAGTGCGAGCTCCCCTCTGAGGGGCGGGGAGCTCATGGACACTCTAGGTCGGCCAGGTTTGGTACCGACACCTCAGACCGGGCTGGGATCTGAAGAGTATTTTACATCCTATAACTTGGTAATAAAACTGGTTTCCGTTATCTACTCATCTCGGATTCGTCTGAGGTCACTAAACACCTCTTTGACAAATCAAATCCCAGGGTGTGTCTCGGACCCACAGCTTCCACCTCAGAAGCAGGAATGCTGCCCACTGCACCGCAAGATTTTCTGGCATCCGATTATTTACTCCACGCATAAACAGATTCTCTGACCATTATCACATTGCTGTGTGTGGGATCTTGCTGTGTGTGTTTTTAAAATTAATCCATGGGATGTGATGTGGCTGGTTAGGCCCAGCATTTATTGCCCATCACTAATGACCCTGAGAAGGCGGTGGTGAGTTGATTTATTGAACCATTTGGATTGTGCAAATCAACGACCTGACAGGTACCAAACCAGGAATCGTGAATTTTTCTGCCAGTGGCCATTCTTCACTTAACAAAACTCCGAGTGTCTTGACAGGCGTCTCCTTTTTGTCGGTCAGTATTCCGTCTGGGATAGGGCAGTTCAACAACATAGAGTACAGACTTTCGAGTGGAGTTCCCATTCAGGTCCAGGAAACCGTAATGTGGAAATGATTAAACGAGAATGTGTGAAACGGCGGAGGTCTCGGAATTGTGTGGGGTGCCAAGGCTGCATTGTTTAAAGTCCGCAATGTGGAACAATGTTTGCAATGTGGAACAATGAGTGAGTAAATATTGACGGATGCAGTGCTGTATCAGTAAGCTGAAAGAGCAGTCACACCGTAAGTGAAAATTGATCAATCCACTCTCCCAAAGTCTATCGACCTCTATCTCACCACATTACCTGGATATGCATAAGCACTACTAATTCACAGGATATCATCAAATAAACACAAGGTGGTAAAACATCCCACTTTGCAAAATGTTCGGAGTGTGTGGTGGAAATGAAAAATCCATTTAACTCCTATGATTGGAAATTGATGTTCTTCTTGCTTCAGAGAGAACCGAGCAGGGTCGTGAATCACTCTTCATCTTGTCACCTCCAGCACACATTCCATACAGACAGCAAGTGGTGGCAGGAGAGAGAGCAGGTATGAGTGGCGAGAGGGAGGAGAGGAGAGAGGGGAATGCGTGGAAAAGGGTTTGGGAAGGGCAGGGGGAGGCAAAAGCGGAGGAGGGGGGGGGGGAAGGGAGGAGGAGGGGAAAGGAAGGGAGGAGAGGGGATGGGAGGAGTGTGGAAGGGAAGGGAGGAAAGTGGAGGGGGAGGGGAGGGGAAGTGATGGGAGGAGAGGGGATGGGAGTAGAGTGGAGGGGAAGAGATGAGAGGAGAGAGAAGTGTGAGGAAGGAGAGGAGGAGAGGGGAAAGGAAGGAAGGGGAGAGGAGTGGGAGGGAGGAGGATGGATTGTCACTCTGCGCCTAGCTTTCCACCTTCAAATCCAACTGCTCCTCTCTCGTCCGAGCTTCAGATTCTGGCTGGCTAAAATCTGTATTGAAAATAAACCTGTGAACATAAACATTTTCCCTAGGCAGATGTACTGCTCTGTGAGCCATTTGTATGGATGGGAAGCAGTTATAATTTGATGTTGAGGTTAACAATCCATTTAATGACTTCAACTGACAGTGTGAATGGTTACAATGACACCAGGAATGGATCTCTCCGAGCAGGAATTCAGTATATGAATGATGGTCTGACCTGGAGGGTCTGGGTCACAATTTGAGCTGATCCTCATGTGCATGTGTGGAGCAAGTGGTCACGTCTCCACTTTACCGCCTTCAAGTCGTCGGGCATCGTCCATATTTTCTGTGGAAAGTTGAAACCTGGGTCTTCACTTGGGTCAGTTACCAGGTTACAATTGGTGATCTTTGCAGACACCAGGAGGTGCGCCATTGAGAGAACATAAGAACATAAGAACTAGGAGCAGGAGTCGGCCATCTGGCCCCTCGAGCCTGCTCCGCCATTCAATGAGATCATGGCTGATCTTTTGTGGACTCAGCTTCACTTTCTGGCCCGAACACCATAACCCTTAATCCCTTTATTTTTCAAAAAACTATCCACCTTTATCTTAAAAACATTTAATGAAGGAGCCTCGACTGCTTCACTGGGCAAGGAATTCTATAGATTCACAACCCTTTGGGTGAAGACGTTCCTCCTAAGCTCAGTCCTAAATCTACTTCCCCTTATTTTGAGGCTATGCCCCCCTAGTTCTGCTTTCACCCGCCAGTGGAAACAACCTGCCCGCATCCATCCTGTCTATTCCCTTCATAATTTTATATGTTTCTATAACATCCCCCCGCATCCTTCTAAATTCCAACGAGTACAGTCCCAGTCTACTCAACCTCGCCTCGTAATCCAACCCCTTCATTTCTGGGATTAACCTAGTGAATCTCCTCTGCACACCCTCCAGCACCAGTACGTCCTATCTCAGGTAAGGAGGCCAAAACTGAACACAATACTCCAGGTGTGGCCTCACTAACACCTTATACAATTGCAGCATAACCGCCCTAGTCTTAAACTCCATCCCTCTCGCAATGAAAGACAAAACTCCATTTGCCTTCTTAATCACCTGTTGCACCTGTAAAACAACTTTTTGCGACTCATGCACTAGCACACCCAGGTCTCTCTGCACAGCAGCATGTTTTAATATTTTATCATTTAAATAATAATTCCTTTTGCTGTTATTCCTACCAAAATGGATAACCTCACATTTGTCAACATTGTATTCCATCTGCCAGACCCTAGCCCATTCACTTAACCTATCCAAATCCCTCTACAGACTTCCGGTATCCTATGCACTTTTTGCTTTACCACTCATCTTAGTGTCGTCTGCAAACTTGGACACATTGCACTTGGTCCCCAACTCCAAATCATCAATGTAAATTGTGAACAATTGTGGGCCCAACACTGATCCCTGAGGGACACCACTAGCTACTGATTGCCAACCAGAGAAACACCCATTAATCCCCACTCTTTGCTTTCTATTAATTACCAATCCTCTATCCTTGCTACTACTTTACCCTTAATGCCATGCATCTTTATCTTATGCAGCAACCTTTTGTGTGGCACCTTGTCAAAAGCTTTCTGGAAATCCAGATATACCACATCCATTGGCTCCCCGTTATCTACCGCACTGGTAATGTCCTCAAAAAATTCCACTAAATTCGTTAGGCACGATCTGCCCTTTATGAACCCATGCTGCATCTGCCCAATGGGACAATTTCCATCCAGATGCCTCGCTATTTCTTCCTTGATGATAGATTCCAGCATCTTCCCTACTACCGAAGTTAAGCTAACTGGCCTATAATTACCCACTTTCTGCCTACCTCCTTTTTTAAACAGTAGCGTCACGTTTGCTAATTTCCAATCCGCCGGGACCACCCCAGAGTCTAGTGAATTTTGGTAAATTATCACAAGTGCATTTGCAATTTCACAGCCATCTCTTTTAGCACTCTGGGATGCATTCCATCAGGGCCAGGAGACTTGTCTACCTTTAGCCCCATTAGCTTGCCCATCACTACCTCCTTAGTGATAACAATCATCTCAAGGTCCTCACCTGTCATAGCCTCATTTCCATCAGTCAGAGGTGGGCTGCCATCAGTTTTGCAGGGTATGCAATGTGTTCCAGTAGGGGCTATGGGATTTCAGGCAACTGCATGGATGTTTCTTTGAGGGTATGCCAGTGGGACTCCAGCTGAGCTCAATGTCCTATTACTGAAATAGGCTGTGTTCTTGGGGGAGGATGTTTTTTCTGTGAACATTGACAAGTTCAATGCATGCTCACACAAGCAGCCACTCAAACTGTGTTGGTCGCAACATCCCAGAAATAAACCACATAACTTCCTCGAGATGGATATCTACCACATGGCAGCTCAGGCCCATCGAGCCGGTTCTTCCATTCAATACAATCAGGGCTGATCTTGGCCTTAAACTCCACGTTCCCACTCACTCCCCATATCCCTTCATTCCTGACACACACAAATGTGTCCATCACAGCCCATCAACAGGAATAATTAACAATTGTTAGATGGCACCTGAATGAGTGACGTCATGTGAAGCCAATCATTGTGCGAGGATTACAAACTCTGGCGGTTGGTTTTGACAATCAAACTTATTTTTCGTTACAACAGCTCCTGGGAGTTGAGAAATCCAGTGTGCACACTCCTTCGCACAAAGGAAACGATGCTCCCTCAAAATGAGGTAATTCCGTCTTTACAGAACTACAGCACTTTAAATATCATACTGCCTCTCAGACTGTGCCTTTGGGAGGTAAGTCTGGGAATTCAATTCAATGCCAACAATACACTCAGTCTGAATAAACAGAAAAAACAATCAACTTTATTCCTTGTTGGATACTTTTTCATTCTCTCTGACTCTCTGCCAAACACACAGCTCTGGTTCTTAAACCATTATTGCCAGGCAAGTGGGAAACAGTGACATGTTCTGAATGCATTAACTTCACAGTTTGCAAAGGTATTGAACTGAACAGAAGGCACTTCTTTGTGGGAAGGAGGAGCACCTTTCGCAGAAAAAGTCAACCTGCCCCAGAAATTCAAACGACATCCCAACACCAAAGGTGGCAAATCTTTCCAGTCCTTTCTATCCCAGTAATTCTGTACCTTGCATCCTTCTTATTGTGAGGGGGCCGGTTTCAGCTCAGTAGGCCGGACAGCTGGTTCGTGATGCAGAGCGAGGCCAACAGCACGGGTTCAATTCCCGTACCAGCTGAGGTTATTCATGAAGGCCCTGCCTTCTCAACCTTGCCCCTTGCCTGTGGTGTGGTGACCCTCAGGTTAAATCACCACGTGTTAGCTCTCCCCCTCAAAGTGGAAAGCAGCCTAAGGCCACCTGGGACTTTGGTGACTTTACTTCACTCTTATTGTGAGCTCCAAACTTGTTTATCTTCCTGGTTAACGGCACGTGGCACAGTGGTTATCACTGCAGCCTCACAGCAGCAGGGACATGGGTTCAATTCTGGCCTTGGGTGACGGTGCATTTGGAGTTTCCACATTCTTCCTGTGTCTGCGTGGATTTCCTCTGGGTACTCTGGTTTCTTCACACAGTCCAAAGATGTGCAGGTTAGGTGGATTGCCCATGCTAAATTGCCCCTTATTGTCCAACGGTTATGTGGGTTATAGGGATAGGGCAGGGTGTGGGCGTAGGTAGGGTTCTCTTTCAGAGGGTCGGTGGAGACTCAATGGGCCGAATGGCCTCCTTCTGCACTGTAGAGATTCAATGATTCTATGATTAGCCACTCGGTCTCCCCCAGATTATTCAAGTCAAACCTACAATCCAACTCAGTTTGCCCTCTGACCCCATTTTAGGTTGACCTAACTTTCTACAGTCAAAGCAGGAAGTCCCCTTCAATGCTGTTGGCAGTAATGGAATCCACACCGGTCGCCCAGCCAACTGAACCAATCATCCCCCAAGCAGTCTGCGTTGCTGTGGCAACCCTTACTTTTACATGCAAGTTGTGGTCTGGAGCTATGGAGTTACGGTACCTGGACAAGAGCCCAATGTACATGAGAAAACCAGCCGAGACTCCGAACAATTTTTCAATCTGTAATTGTGAGGAAAGGATACTTTGTTCCAGGAGTGATTCCACTTACAACCAGGAATCTTTTATATTAAAACAAACTTTATTGTTCACACAGTAACATCCAAGGAAAAAAAACAGCTTTGCAATTAACAGTTAAACAGTTAAAACAAATTTAAAATGTCTTTGAGATAACTTTCCAATCTACTTCTAAAATTTCAATTTAGCAAAATCCACACACACAAGTTAAATGCCACTTATTAATAAAGTTAACAATTAGTGGCTGACAGATTTATTCACAAAGTCCTTGGGAGAGAAGCTTTCAGAAGTCAGTCTGAGAAACAGATCTCCTGTCCTCAAATCCCAGAACAGAACTCCAAAAATGAAACTAAAACAATAGACACAGGGCAGGGCTGAAAATGAAACAAAAGGACATAAGTGACATCACAGTCTGCCCAGCTGTTAACCCCTTAATTACCCTTTGTTTCCTCCCACAGTCCAAAGATGTGCAGGTTAGGTGGATTGGCCATGATAAGTTGCCCTTAGTGTCCAAAATTGCCCTTAGTGTTGGGTGGGGCTACTGGGTTATGGGGATAGGGTGGCGGTGTTGACCTTGGGTAGGGCGCTCTTTCCAAGAGCCGGTGCAGACTCGATGGGCCGAATGGCCTCCTTCTGCACTGTAAATTCTATGAAATAATTATAGCTTTAGAAGACATATAATCTGGATACCTTAACCTAAGTTATTTTAATAACATTACTGCAACAGACATATTTGATTGGATTTATTATTGTCACATGTATTAGTATACAGTAAAAAGTATTGTTTCTTGCATGCTGTACAAACAATGGAAACCGTACATAGGGAAGGAAGGACAGACTGCAGAATATAATGTTACAGTTATAGCAAGGTGTAGAGAAAAGATCAACTTAATACGAGGTAGACCCATTCAAAGGTCTGATGGCAGTAGGGAAGAAGCTGTTCTTGAGTCGGTTGGTAAGTGACCTCAAACTTTGGTATCTTTTTCCTGACAGAAGAAGGTGGAAGAGAGTATGTCCGGGGTGCGTGGGGTCCTTAATTATGCTGGCTGCCTTTCTGGGGCAGCGGGAATTATAGGTAGAGTCCATGGATGGGAGGCTGGTTTGCGTGAAGGGCTGGGCTACATTCACAACCTTTTGTAGTTTCCTGTGGTCTTGGGCAGAGCAGGCTCCATACCAAACAGTGATACAACCAGAAAGAATGCTTTCTATGGTGCATCTGTAGAAGTTGGTGAGGGTCGTAGCTGACACGCCAAATTTCCTTAGTCTTCTGAGAAAGTAGAGTCATTGGTGGGCTTTCTTAACTATAGTGTCGGCATGGGGGGACCAGGACAGGCTGTTGGTGATCTGTACACCAAAAAACTTGAAGCTTTCGACTCTTTCTACTTCGTTCCCATTGATGTAGACAGGGGTATGTTCTCCACTAAGCTTCCTGAAGTCGATGACAATGTCCTTCGTTTTGTTGACATTGAGGGAGAGATTATTGTCGTCGCACCAGTTCACCAGATTCTCCATCTCATTCCTGTACTCTGTCTCGTCATTGTTTGAAATCCGACCCACTACGGTGGTGTCATCAGCAAATTTGAAAATCGAGTTGGAGGGGAATTTGGCCACACAGTCATAGGTGTATAAGGAGTATAGTAGGGGGCTGAGGACACAGCCTTGTGGGGCACTGGTGTTGAGATTGATCGTGGAACCCCCGGGAAATGCCTTTAGATAAATGCAGGTGAGGGCTTTTGTGAGGCGACAGGTGAGGGAATTCCCGTTGCTCCCGGCACAAGAAGTTCAAGATAGGGTGATCTCGGGTGTATGGGTCGGGGAGGGCAAGGTGTCGGAAATACACCAGGAGTTGAAAGAAGAGGGGGAAGCGCTGGTAGAATAGTTGAAGGGTAAATGGGAGGATGAACTGGGGGAGGAGATCGAGGAAGGTCTGTGGGCTGATGCCCTAGGTAGGGTTAATTCCTCCTCCTCGTGTGCCAGGCTCAGCCTGATACAATTTAAGGTGGGCCACAGAGCGCACTTGACGGGGGCGAGGTTGAGTAGGTTCTTTGGGGTAGAGGACAGATGTGGGAGGTGCTCAGGGAGCCCGGCGAACCATGTCCATATGTTTTGGTCATGCCCGGCACTGGAGGGGTTCTGGAGAGGAGTGGCGGGAGCAATATCTCAGGTGGTGAAAGTCCGGGTCAAACCAAGCTGGGGGCTAGCAATATTTGGAGTAGTGGACGAACCGGGAGTGCAGGAGGCGAAAGAGGCCGGCATTCTGGCCTTTGCGTCCCTAGTAGCCCGGCGAAGGATCTTGCTAATGTGGAAGGAGGCGAAGCCCCCCAGCCTGGAGGCTTGGATAAATTATATGGCTGGGTTCATAAAGTTGGAGAGGATTAAGTTCGCCTTGAGAGGGTCTGTGCAGGGGTTTTACAGGCGGTGGCAACCGTTCCTAGACTATCTCGCGGAGCGTTAGAGGAAGGACAGTCAGCAGCAGCAGCAACCTTGGGGAGGGGGGGGGGGGAAACGGGGGGGGGGGGGGGAATCCTGGGAGGGGGGCGGGCGAGGGGGGACTGCCTGGGAGGGTGGATGAGCAAGAGATAACATGAAGGGTTGGGGAAACTGGCAGGTACGGGTGTGGGCCAGTGTACAAAGCTGTGTAAATATATCATTTTGCCATGTATATATCTTGCTCTGCGCGATTTCTCGTTTTCTTTTTTATACTGGGGGGGGTTATTGTTTGTAAGGGAGAAAAATTGTGTTAAAAAACTTTAATAAATATATTTTTTTAAAAAGAGATTGATCGTGGAGGAGGTGTTGTTGCCTATCTTTACTGATTGTGGCTTGTGGGTTAGAAAGTTTAGGATCCAGTCACAGAGGGAGGAGCCGAGGCCAAGGCCACGGAGTTTGGAGATGAGTTTCGTAGGAATGATGGTGATGAAGGCTGAGCTGTAGTCGATAAATAGGAGTCTGACATAGGTGTCTTTGTTATCTAGGTGTTCCACGGTTGAGTGCAGGGCCATGGAGATGGCGTCTGCTGTGGACCTGTTGCAGATGTAGGCGAACTGTAGTGGATCAAGGCAATCCGGGAGGCTGGAGTTGATTCGTGCCATGACTAACTGAGGTACCCTCAATAATGATGCTTAGAGATTAAACTGTAAAGAAGGCTTTATTAGACTAATAACTATGCTACAGCTATGGACGAGAGCTGACTGCTATACAGACCATGAGGGGCCTTTATGTATGGCTCCCAGATGGGCGGAGCCAGAGGCGGAGTCCCCAGGATTCCAAGCCTGGTCTTAAAGAGGACATCACCTTACATGATGATAAGGCAGTAACCGTTCATCACACTAACCTTTCGAAGCACCTTTATAATGCAATATATATAAAAATTCCCAACATTCATCACATACGAATAGCAATGATGGAAGCACCAACATACCTGGAGACCAGGAATATCTCCTGCTCACACTGACTGCCATTGGTGTATGTTGGAAGGACTTAGATAAGTTGATACCTGTTTGGCAGTGTTATGAGTGCATCTTCCTTGGTCATCAAGTCCTGGAGTGGGACTGGAACTCAGAGCTTGCGGTTCAGAGACAAAGGTGCTACCCATTGCGCTACAACACCTCAATTACACTTGGTAAAATTATTATTTTTTAATCAAGTTCCACATGTCAGGCTTTGAAGGACAATGAGACACTGAGGGAACCTTCATTCTCATAAAAACATATAAATTAGGAGCAGGAATAGGCCACTCAGCCCCTCGTGCTTGTTCCACCATTTAATAAGATCGTGGCTGATCTGATTGTAACTTCACCCCACATTTCTGACTACCCCCAGTCAATAACCTTTCACCCCCTGGCTTATCAAGAATCTATCTGCCTCTGCCTTGAAAATAATCAAAGACTCTGCTTCGACTTCCTTTTGAGAAAGAGAATTCCAAAGACGCACCATGCCCTGACAGAAAGACATTTCTCCTTATCTCTGTCTTAACTGAGTGACCCCATGTTCTAGATTCTCCCATAAGAGGAAACATCCAGACTGTTAAGATTCTCCTCTGCACATCCGGCTGTGTGTCCATTATTCTTGGAGGGATTTGAAGAGAATGTCGAGGGCTTTGAATTCTCATTGTGCTCCCTCAGTAACGTGGGGCTGGGATTCAAAGCCCTGAGTCCCTTTAAGAGAAGGTCAGATTGTTGAGTTTGATTTGAAATGGAGCTGGAAGTGGGCCTACTCAGCGAGCCAATGAGAGGACTTACAGCAGTGGATGGAATTCTAGGGGGCCAGGTTTGTACGATGGCAAACGGCGAACAGTTTCATAAACTGGCCAAAATAATTGGCCTGATTCATATAGTTTTAAGCAAGGCTTTTACACAAGAAAGGATGCTGACCATTCTCTATCGGATCTAATTAAACATAATAACTTAATTATAATTTAGAGGATATCTAAGCCAGAGATCGGAGAATATTATAGTTAGCTATTGCATTTCTATTAGAAATCTAGTGCTAGGAAACAGATAGTTGACAGTAACTTTGAAATTTAAAAAAGTATTTAAAAAAAAAGACAAATTTTAATTTTAATTAATTGACGCAATGTCAGTTAGAGGGGTGCTGTGCTCTGACTGTGAGATGTGGCAGGTCCGGGAGGCTTCCAGTGTCCCGGATGGCTTCATCTGCAGAAAGTGCACCCAACTGCAGCTCCTCACAGACCGCATGGTTCGGTTGGAGCAGCAATTGGATGCACTTAGGAGCATGCAGGTGGCGGAAAGCGTCATAGATCGCAGTTATGTAAGTGTGGTCACACCCAAGGTGCAGGCAGAGAAATGGGTGACCACCAGAAAGGGCAGGCAGTCAGTGCAGGAATCCCCTGTGGTTGTCCCCCTCTCGAACAGATATACCCCTTTGGATACTGTCGGGGGGGGTAGCCTATCAGGGGAAAACAGCAGCAGCCAGAGCAGTGGCACCACGGCTGGCTCTGATGTTCAGAAGGGAGGGTCAAAGCGCAGAAGAGTAATAGTTATAGGGGACTCTATAGTCAGGGGCACAGATAGGCGCTTCTGTGGACGTGAAAGAGACTCCAGGATGGTATGTTGCCTCCCTGGTGCCAGGGTCCAGGATGTCTCCGAACGGGTAGAGGGAATCCTGAAGGGGGAGGGCAAACAGGCAGAGGTCGTTGTACATATTGGTACTAACGACATAGGCAGGAAGGGGCATGAGGTCCTGCAGCAGGAGTTCAGGGAGCTAGGCATAAAGTTAAAAGACAGGACCTCGAGGGTTGTAATCTCGGGATTACTCCCTGTGCCACGTGCCAGTGAGGCTAGAAATAGGAAGATAGAGCAGACAAACACGTGGCTAAACAGCTGGTGTAGGAGGGAGGGTTTCTGTTATCTGGACCACTGGGAGCTCTTCCGGGGCAGGTGTGACCTGTATAAGATGGACGGGTTGCATCTAAACCGGAGAGGCATAAATATCCTGGCCGCGAGGTTTGCTAGTGTCACACGGGAGGGTTTAAACTAGTATGGCAGGGGGGTGGGCACGGGAGCAATAGGTCAGAAGGTGAGAGCATTGAGGGAGAACTAGGGAATAGGGACAGTGTGGCTCTGAGGCAGCGCAGACGGGGAGAAGTTGCTGAACACAGCGGGTCTGGTGGCCTGAAGTGCATATGTTTTAATGCAAGGAGCATTACGGGTAAGGCAGATGAACTTAGAGCTTGGATTACTACTTGGAACTATGATGTTGTTGCCATTACAGAGACCTGGTTGAGGGAAGGGCAGGATTGGCAGCTAAACGTTCCAGGATTTAGATGTTTCAGGCGGGATAGAGGGGGATGTAAAAGGGGAGGCGGAGTTGCGCTACTTGTTCAGGAGAGTATCACAGCTATACAGCGAGAGGACACCTCAGAGGGCAGTGAGGCTATATGGGTAGAGATCAGGAATAAGAAGGGTGCAGTCACAATGTTGGGGGTATACTACAGGCCTCCCAACAGCCAGCGGGAGATAGAGGAGCAGATAGGTAGACAGATTTTGGAAAAGAGTAAAAACAACAGGGTTGTGGTGATGGGAGACTTCAACTTCCCCAATATTGACTGGGACTCACTTAGTGCCAGGGGCTTAGACGGGGCAGAGTTTGTAAGGAGCATCCAGGAGGGCTTCTTAAAACAATATGTAAACAGTCCAACTAGGGAAGGGGCGGTACTGGACCTGGTATTGGGGAATGAGCCCGGCCAGGTGGTAGATGTTTCAGTAGGGGAGCATTTCGGTAACAGTGACCACAATTCAGTAAGTTTTAAAGTACTGGTGGACAAGGATAAGAGTGGTCCGAGGATGAATGTGCTAAATTGGGGGAAGGCTAATTATAACAATATTAGGCGGGAACTGAAGAACATAGATTGGGGGCGGATGTTTGAGGGCAAATCAACATCTGACATGTGGGAGGCTTTCAAGTGTCAGTTGAAAGGAATACAGGACAGGCATGTTCCTGTGAGGAAGAAAGATAAATACGGCAATTTTCGGGAACCTTGGATGACGAGTGATATTGTAGGCCTCGTCAAAAAGAAAAAGGAGGCATTTGTCAGGGCTAAAAGGCTGGGAACAGACGAAGCCTGTGTGGCATATAAGGAAAGTAGGAAGGAACTTAAGCAAGGAGTCAGGAGGGCTAGAAGGGGTCATGAAAAGGCATTGGCAAATAGGGTTAAGGAAAATCCCAAGGCTTTTTACACATACATAAAAAGTAAGAGGGTAGCCAGGGAAAGGGTTGGCCCACTGAAGGATAGGCAAGGGAATCTATGTGTGGAGCCAGAGGAAATGGGCGAGGTACTAAATGAATACTTTGCATCAGTATTCACCAAAGAGAAGGAATTGGTAGATGTTGAGTCTGGAGAAGGGGGTGTAGATAGCCTGGGTCACATTGTGATCCAAAAAGACGAGGTGTTGGGTGTCTTAAAAAATATTAAGGTAGATAAGTCCCCAGGGCCGGATGGGATCTACCCCAGAATACTGAAGGAGGCTGGAGAGGAAATTGCTGAGGCCTTGACAGAAATCTTTGGATCCTCGCTGTCTTCAGGGGATGTCCCGGAGGACTGGAGAATAGCCAATGTTGTTCCTCTGTTTAAGAAGGGTGGCAGGGATAATCCCGGGAACTACAGGCCGGTGAGCCTTACTTCAGTGGTAGGGAAATTACTGGAGAGAATTCTTCGAGACAGGATCTACTCCCATTTGGAAGCAAATGGACGTATTAGTGAGAGGCAGCACGGTTTTGTGAAGGGGAGGTCGTGTCTCACTAACTTGATAGAGTTTTTCGAGGAGGTCACTAAGATGATTGATGCAGGTAGGGCAGTAGATGTTGTCTATATGGACTTCAGTAAGGCCTTTGACAAGGTCCCTCATGGTAGACTAGTACAAAAGGTGAAGTCACACGGGATCAGGGGTGAACTGGCAAGGTGGATACAGAACTGGCTAGGCCATAGAAGGCAGAGGGTAGCAATGGAGGGATGCTTTTCTAATTGGAGGGCTGTGACCAGTGGTGTTCCACAGGGATCAGTGCTGGGACCTTTGCTCTTTGTAGTATATATAAATGATTTGGAGGAAAATGTAACTGGTCTGATTAGTAAGTTTGCAGACGACACAAAGGTTGGTGGAATTGCGGATAGCGATGAGGACTGTCTGAGGATACAGCAGGATTTAGATTGTCTGGAGACTTGGGCGGAGAGATGGCAGATGGAGTTTAACCTGGACAAATGTGAGGTAATGCATTTTGGAAGGGCTAATGCAGGTAGGGAATATACAGTGAATGGTAGAACCCTCAAGAGTATTGAAAGTCAAAGAGATCTAGGAGTACAGGTCCACAGATCACTGAAAGGGGCTACACAGGTGGAGAAGGTAGTCAAGAAGGCATACGGCATGCTTGCCTTCATTGGCCGGGGCATTGAGTATAAGAATTGGCAAGTCATGTTGCAGCTGTATAGAACCTTAGTTAGGCCACACTTGGAGTATAGTGTTCAATTCTGGTCGCCACACTACCAGAAGGATGTGGAGGCTTTAGAGAGGGTGCAGAAGAGATTTACCAGAATGTTGCCTGGTATGGAGGGCATAAGCTATGAGGAGCGATTGAATAAACTCGGTTTGTTCTCACTGGAACGAAGGAGGTTGAGGGGCGACCTGATAGAGGTATACAAAATTATGAGGGGCATAGACAGAGTGGATAGTCAGAGGCTTTTCCCCAGGGTAGAGGGGTCAATTACTAGGGGGCATAGGTTTAAGGTGAGAGGGGCAAAGTTTAGAGTAGATGTACGAGGCAAGTTTTTTACGCAGAGGGTAGTGGGTGCCTGGAACTCACTACCGGAGGAGGTAGTGGAGGCAGGGACGATAGGGACATTTAAGGGGCATCTTGACAAATATATGAATAGGATGGGAATAGAAGGATACGGACCCAGGAAGTGTAGAAGATTGTAGTTTAGTCGGGCAGTATGGTCGGCACGGGCTTGGAGGGCCGAAGGGCCTGTTCCTGTGCTGTACATTTCTTTGTTCTTTGTTCTTTTGGCACAGGTAGCCACATTCCTGGGGTGAAATTCTCCGGTATCGGCGCGATGTCCACCGACTGGCGCCCAAAACGGCGCAAATCAGTCGGGCATCGCGCTACCCCAAAGGTGCGGAATGCTCCGCATCTTGGGGGGCCGTGTCCCAACATTAAGGGGCTAGGCCCGCGCCGGACGAATTTCCGCCCCGCCAGCTGGCGGAAAAGGCCTTTGGTGCCCCGCCAGCTGGCGCGGAAATGACATCTCCGGGCGGCGCATGCGCGGGAGCGTTAACGGCCGCTCATGGCATTCCCGCGCATGCGCAGTGGAGGGAGTCTCTTCCGCCTCCGCCATGGTGGAGACCGTGGCGAAGGCGGAAGGAAAAGAGTGCCCCCACGGCACAGGCCCACCCGCGGATCGGTGGGCCCCGATCGCGGGCCAGGCCACCGTGGGGGCACCCCAGATCGCTCCGCGCCCCCTCCAGGACCCCGGAGCCCGCCCGCGCCGCCTTGTCCCGCCGGTAAGGTAGGTGGTTTAATCTACGCCGGTGGGACAGGCATTTTAGCAGCGGGACTTCGGGCCGGAGAATCGCGGGGGGGGCCCCGCCAACCGGCGCGGCGCGATTCCCGCCCCCGCCGAATATCCGGTGCCGGAGAATTCGGCAACCGGTGGGGGCGGGATTCATGTCGGAGAATCTCGCCCCTTGTGTCTAAGTAACAACTATGAGAGGATAACAGGTCAGGTGACAAGTGTAACAAATCTGTGGTATTCAAAATGTTCAGATTTAGTAGAGCCAAATGGATTACAAATGACAGGCTGATTTTAATGTGGTTAAAAAAATTATAAGTATAAATATGACATACTATCCGAGATGCTCGGCATCTGGGAGAAAGCTTCCGGCCTTGGGGAACCCTTGGATCACCAAGAGCCAACATTCCTCCCTAAACCGAATAATACATTAATGAGGGAAATTGCTCTTTTAACTTGTCAATGAATATTTGTCTGATTGATGACATTGGATGATTAGAGAGATCAGAGAGCTAGTTAGTGTTATCCCATTGGACAGAGGGCATGGCCAGAGAATGGTAACAGATAATGTGACTTTTCCATCAGGAAAGAGCCCAGGTTAAGTGTCAGGCGGCAGGCCTCCTAGTCCCCTGCATTGACTCTGTTGCCTTGTGAAAGCTCATAGCAATACTGAAAGCTCTGAAGCACCTCAGCCCCAGGAAGCCCGTCATCCCTTAATGCAGCTAATTAAATCAAATGGGGCATGGAGGGTTAAACTGTAAGGAGAGGTTGCACTGTTTTGAGTAGAGTAGATTGAGGGTGTTGTAACCCCCGCGAGACCCATGGGGACCACCTGATCGATCTCTCCATAGGGCTCATGGAGTTTGAGCTCCCCGCTGAGGGGCAGAGGCCCAAAAGTGGGGCTCGTTAATTCCCCGAGATAAAAGCCCAAGGGGGAGCCGGCATCTCAGGATGGTCCCGGCTGGGACTTGGGGAATTGTTAGCTGCTGTGTTTCCTTATTATGGCTGGGAAATAAACTGCACTTTTGGGATTCTTCATTGACGACAATAAAGGGATGATCCAATCAGGTGTTTTGGGATGAATAAAGATGCAAATTCCTCAACCGAGGCCCATCACCTAAAAATTAGGGTGGGCCTGATGAGGGGTGATATCATGAAATGTGTCTTCATCCAAATCCTAACCCTAACCAAAGTCCGGAACTCTTCTCACTAATTCATCCATCCCACACGCCAAACAAAATACTGTTGAGACTGAGGATCAGTTGATGGTGAGATGGGTAGATTTTAGTTAGTTAAGGAAATTAAGGGTTACGGAGTCACAGTGGGTGAATGAAATTATGAATGACCTTGCTGAATGGCAGAACTAATCTGAGGCGCTGACTGTTTATTAATTACATTGCAATATTATTGCCCCTACTCAGAAGACAGCCCCTTCTTCATCATGGGCAGTGCTGTGGAGAAGATGTTTGGAGGTCTTGGTATCAGCAGTGGGGGAGAAATTTGGCTTGTAACTGGGGAATGCAGTGTCATAGTGGTATTGTCACTGGGCAGGTGATCCAGAGGTCCACGGTAATTCCCTGGCTTCGAATCCCACCAGTGATAATCTGGAATTAAAAGTCTAATGATGACCCCAAAACTATCATTGATTGTTGTAAAAATCCATCCTCAGTTGTATCAAGCCACTTAAAAAAAGAAATGCATAAAAAGAATAAAACCAGATGGACCATCCGGCATGGACCCAGACGTTGGGAATGACAAGGACAAGCCCAGTCGGCCTCGCAAAGTCCTCCTTCCTAACATTTGGGGGTTTGTGCCAAAGTTGAGAGAGCTGTCTCACAGTCTAGTCAAGCAACAGCCTGACATCGTCATACTCACTGAATTATACCTCACTGGTAATGTCCCAGACATCACTGTCACCATTGCTGGGCATGTCCTGTCCCACCAGCAGGGTGGACCCAGCAGAGTGGTGGCACAATGGTTTACAGTCGGGAAGGAGTTGCCCTGGCTGTCCTGAACTTTGACTCTGGATCCCATGAAGTCTTTTGACATCGGGTCAAGCGTAGGGAAGGAAATCCCTGCTGATTACCACCTACTGTCACCTCCCTCACCCTTCAGCTAATGAACAGTATTCCTCCATGTTGAACACCACGAGGAGGAAGCACTGAGGGTGGCAAAGGCGCAAAATTTAATCTGTGTGGGAGACTTCAATGTCCATTATCAAGAGTGGCTTGTTGGCACAACTACTGACCGGGCTGGCCGCATCCTAAAGGACATAGTTGCTACACTGAGGTGGTGGTGAAGGAACCAACAAGAGGGAAAAACCTCATCCTCACCAACCTACCTGCTGCAGATGCATCTGTCCTTGACAGTATCGGTTGAAGAGGCCACCGCACAGTTCTTGTGGAGACAAAGTTTCTTCTTCACATTGAGGATACCTCCATCGTGTTGTGTGGCACTACCTCTGTGCTAAATGGGACAGATTTTGTACAGATCTAGCAACTCAAGACTGGGCATCCAATAGGCACTGTGGGCCATCAGCAGCAGCAGAATTGTATTCAACCATAATCTGCAACCTCTTGGCTGGGCATATCCCGCACTCTACCATAACCACCAAGCCAAGGGATCAACCCTGGTTTAACGAAGAGTGCAGGAGAGTATGCCAGGAGCAACAACAGGCATACCGAAAAATGAGGTGTCAACCTGGTGAATCTACAACACAAAACTACTTGTGTGCCAAACAGCATAAGCAGCAAGTAATAGACAGAGCTAAGCGATTCCACAACCAAAGCATCAGATCTGAGCTCTGCAATCCTGCCACATCCAGCCATGAACGGTGATGGACTTTAAAACAAATTTGTCAAGGAGGTTCCTCAAATATCCCCATCCTCAATAACGGGGAAGTCCAGCATATCAGTGCAAAAGATAAAGCTGAAGCATTTGCAACAATCTACAGACAGAAGTGCCGGGTGGATGATCCATCTCGCCCTCCTGCAAATGTCCCCAGCATCACAGTTGCCAATCTCCAGCAAATTCAATTCACCCCACGTGATGTCAAGAAACAGCTGAAGTCACTGGATCTGCAGAGGCTATGGTCCCTGACAATATGCTGGCAATAAAACTTGTGCTCCAGAACATGCATGCCCAAAGCCCAGCTGTTCCAATACAGCTACGACCCTGGAATATACCCGGCAATGTGGAAAATTGCCCAGGTATGTCCTGTACACAAAAAGGAGGACAAACCCAACCCAGCCAATTTCAGTCCCTCTCCATCATCAGCAAAGTTATGGAAGGGGGTCATCAACAATGCTATCAAGTTGCATTTTGATGCTCAGTTTGAGTTCTGCCAGAGTCACGCAGCTCCTGACCTCATTATAATAATAATAACCTTTATTGTCACAAGTAGGCTTACATTAACACTGCAATGAAGTTACTGTGAAAAGCTCCTAATCGCCACATTCCGGCGCCTGTTCGGGTACACTGAGGGAGAATTCAGAATGTCCAATTCACCTAACAGGTCTTTCGGGACTTGTGGGAGGAAACTGGAGAACCCGGAGGAAACCCACACAGACGCGGGGTGAACATGCAGATTCCGTACAGACAGTGACCCAAGCTGGGAATTGAACTTGGGACCCTGGTGCTGTGAAGCAACAGTGCTAACCACTGTGTGATTGTGCCGCCATGGTACAGCCGTGGTTCAAACAGAGGTGAGATGAAGGTGACTGCACTTGACATCATTTGACCAAGTATGGCATCAAGGATCCTAAAAAAAATGGAATCAGGGGGGAAACCCCCAGGTGGTTGGAGTCATACATGGTACAGAGGAAAATGGTTGTGGTTGTTGGAGGTCAATCATCTCAGTTCCAGGACATCACTGCAGGAGTTCCTCAGGGTAGTGTCCTAGGCCCAACCACCTTCAGCTGCACCAATGGCCTTCCTTTCATCATAAGATCAGAAGTGCGTTAGTTTGCTAATGATTGCACAATGTTCAGCACCATTCTTGACTCCTCTGATACTGTAACAGTCCATGTCGAAATGCAGTAAGACCTGAACAATATCGAGGCTTGGGCTGACAAGTGGCAAGTAACATTCGAGTCACATAAGTGCCAGGCAATGACCATCTCCAATAAGAGGGAATCTAACAATGGACCCTTGTCTTTCAATGGCATTAGAATCACTGAGTCCCCCACCATCAACATCCTGGGGGTTACCATTGACTGGAAAATTAAACGGACCATCCATATAAATATTGTTTCTACCAGGGCAGGTCAAAGGCTAGGAATCCTGTGGTGAGTAACTCACCTCCTGACCCCCCAAAGCCCGTCCATCACCTAAAATTCACAAATCTGGATTTTGATGGAATCTTCTCCACTTGCCTGGATGAGTGCAGCTCCAACAACACTCAAGAAGCTCAACACCGTACAGCACAAAGCAGCTTGATTCTATCTGAACCCTTCATGGTTTTAAGCGCCATCCTCTTCTCTCTGTCCCAAGAAAAATAAAAGTTTGCTGCCTGGATTAAAACTATCGCCAGATGGGGAATGTGAGCTGTCGGAAATCCAAATTAATCAGTTGTAGAAAGTCCGGCTGTGAAGTTTCCCTGTGTGGACAATACTGGATTCACTGCTGCTTCAGCTAGTGATCAAATTCACATCTGTCGACAGATTGACTTTTTCTCTCTGCGATGAGGAGGGAGGTAATAATGTTAGTGTGAGCCAAGTGGCCCATTGTGCTGCGAGGGATACTAATGTTGAGGGGACCCTTGGGAGTGCTAGATGCCCAGATGGCAATTACACCACTTTAAACTAACAACTCACAGCATCTCTTTTGAATTTCCTGTGTCTGGAGACACTTCTATCTCACTGTGCAAATGTGCTCTGCTTCAGTTCTGCACGTGAATGCTTTCCTCTCTCCTCAAGCCTTTCATTGCTGTCCAGCAGCAGTTACAAAGCAGAAAGTAACTTCAGGCAAAGTTAACTCAAACCCTTTAGTGTGATTTTAAACTCACCCACACTGAGTGAGAATTGGGTGTGTGAGGATTACAATTAGGGGGCGGGATTCCTCGTCGGCTGATGCCGGAATTGGGAAACGCGATTGGACGGAGAATCGGTTTTCGCATCGGAATTGTGGCGGGTGCTGATTTCGCACCAAATCGCAATTCTCCGGTGCCTTAGCAACAGCGTCAATGCATTCCAGAATGCATATACAGTAAACACGGTTGACATATCATTATCGGGCCTGACCCGGTATTCTCCGGGGCCCCCATGATGCTGCGCATTCACCGGGGCGAATTCCCGATGGCGAGGTTCACTTGTGCTTTTAAAAATCGTGAAACAGGCGCCGTAGCTGCTGAGGGAGAGAGAGGGGGTTCGGAAAGTGTCCAACATCGCCATAGTTTGCTGACAGTTGTGCCGCTGGCCAGGGGGATTCTGCCAGTTGGGCTGTGGCGTCGGGGTGGACGGACATGGAGCAGCATTGCCGCAGCCTGTGGTCATCTGGGACTATGGCGACTTTTGTTTACTTTTACTGGGAGTGAATCTTTAACCACTGCCCGAGCTTTCGAAAGGAAATTAGATAAATGAAGGTGACAAAATTGCAGCAATATGCTCAATGATCAGATGAGTTGAACTGACTGCATTGCTTTTCTAAAAAGCCAGAGCAGACTTGAGTAACTTGGTTCTGTATTGGATTGGACTATACGATAGCTCGGAAAGCAAGCTGTGAGGAGGGTACAAAGCGACTGTAAAGGGGCATGTATAGGTTTAGTGAGTGGGCAAACGATTGGCAAATGGAGTATATAATGTTGGAAAATGTGAGGTTGTCCACTTTCACTGGAAGAATTAAAAAGCAGTAAAATCTTATTTGAATGGAGAGAGACTGGAGAATACTGCAGTGCAGAGGGATCTGGGTGTCCTGGTACACAAATCATAAAATATTAGCACGCTAGTATAACAAGTGATTAGGAAGGTGATGTGTTGGGTGTTCTGGATCACAAACAGGTCACCAACACTTGAAATGGTGCAACTCTATTTTATTATAAGGTTAACTATATTAACATACTTGAACTGTGGGTAAATGCAATACCAGCGTTAACTGTTGACCCTTGCCTAGTCCTAACCAGTTGATGCACTCAGCACATGGTGAATGTCTGTGTTGCAGGCTGTGAGCTCTGTGCTCCGAGCTGGCTGCTACTAGAATGAGCGGGAACTCTCCTGTCCCCTGTCTTTATAGTGCGTGTGCTCTCACTGGTGATTGGCTGCGGTGTTGTGTATGCTGATTGGTCCCACTGCATGTCCATCAGTGTGTGTGTGTGTGTCTGCACCATAATATACTGGTGTATATTATGACATCCTCCCTTTTATATAAAGAACATGTGCCTGCGTGACAATAAATATCGTGTAGTGAATGTACCTGACTATGTGTGTGTGTGTTATTTACATGACTATGTACATGAGGCTAATCTATTTACACGGGATGGTGCGTGGTGCAGAGAAATAGGGTGTCACACCAACAACAAAATGAACATTATATACAAACTACTGGAACGATGAAACAGGATAACAGAACAGATCAAAGAGTCCAACATTGAAAACTCATAAGTCAAGTCTCTGAGGTGGGCGACAAATTCTGGTTGACCGTCAGGGTGGCACACCACTCGTCGTCTGGATCAATGCTGTGCACCGACAGCGGCTGGTGGTTTTGATTCGGGGACAGCCTGTTCTTTGTTATAACAGCGACTCGAAAAGGCTCCCTCGGATCCTCGGTGTCACTGGTATGCGGGAAGTCGGAATCGGACTTGGTTTGGGCGTAGGTAACTGCTTGTTGCAGGGTTCTTCGGAGGTTTATTTCATTTCCTGGTTCAATTTGAGGCATTGTGCTGTCATTCCAGGTGAAGGAAGGTTGTTTTACAGCTTTAAAATATTTTTTTTTTGATTTGGGACATTTCCCCTTGAAATGGGCCTCTGACGTCATGACGCGCGTGACGTAGCACGTAGGGGACGTTTGCACATGCGCAGATCACGGTTCCTTTACTGATGGCCATTTTCGTGATTGCGCATGCGCGGCGTCGCGCAACTGCACAAGTGCAGTCCCTTTAGAAAGATGGCCGCCGAACAAAATCATTCTCTGCTCCGGGATTTAGGCCTCGAGGTGAGTACCGGCACTTCTCTTACCTTTCCTTGCTGGTTGGAGTGTGTTTTCCTCACAGTATTTGCCGAATTTGTCCAGGACTGCCTGGAAGTCGCTCCTGTTTTGCCCCTTGGAGAACTCAAATTTTTAAAAGATTTCTTCAGTTCTGGCACCGGCGATGGGGAGGGGAAGCTCTGTTTTTTCAGGATTGGCCAGGTCTTCTAGTTTGGCTGCCAGCAGGAAGATTTCAAACTTTTGCCGGAATGTCTGCCAGTTTTCGCGGAGATCGCCGTGGCACTGGAGCTGCTGCGGAACCCGGATCTTGAACATCCTGCCTGGGTATCATTGCTGGCTGTCACTGTACGCTGAGGTCTGGCTATCTGGACTGAACCAGTTCACTCCTGGTATCATGATGTGTTGGGTGTTCTGGATCACAAACAGGTCACCAACACTTGAAGTGGTGCAACTCTATTTTATTATAAGGTTAACTATATTAACATACTTGAACTGTGGGTAAATGCAATACCAGCGTTAACTGTTGACCCTTGCCTAGTCCTAACCAGGTGATGCACTCAGCACATGGTGAATGTCTGTGTTGCAGGCTGTGAGCTCTGTGCTCCGAGCTGGCTGCTACTAGAATGAGCGGGAACTCTCCTGTCCCCTGTCTTTATAGTGCGTGTGCTCACACTGGTGATTGGCTGCGGTGTTGTGTATGCTGATTGGTCCCACTGCATGTCCATCAGTGTGTGTGTGTGTCTGCACCATGATATACTGGTGTATATTATGACAGAAGGTAAATTGAATATTGGCCTTTATTGCAAGGCAATTGGAATATAAAAGTATTGTTGTTATTACTGTTCAGGACATTGGTGAGATTTCACCTGGAGAATTGTGTACAGTTTTGGTCTCCTGAATTTAGGGGGGCGTCTATTCGCATTGGAGCCAGTTCAGAGAAGATTAATTAGCCTGATTCCTGGGCTAGAGGGATTGTCTTATGAGGAGAGGTTGAGTAGGTTGGGCCCATACTCATTGGAGTTTAGAAGAATGAGCTGTGATCTTATTGAAACAAGAGGCTTGCCGGGTAGATGCTGAGAGAATGGTTCCTCTAGAGACCTAGGAAGCATCATGTAAGAGCAAGAGCCTTCTCATTTAATTCAGAGACGAGGAGGAATTTCCTGTCAGAGATTGATTGGACTGGGGAATCCCCTTCCACACAGACCAGTGGAGGCTGCATCACTGAATAAACTCAATATACTGAATATACTGAGTTAGGCAGATTTTTGATTGACTTGGAGTCAAGGGGCGCGATTCTCTGCTCCCGGGCCGTTTCAGAGAATCGCCTGGGTCGCCAAATTTTCCCGCGACGCCGGTCCGACGCCCTCCCGTGATTCACGGAAGCGGCCAGATCGTCACAATCGCGTTTTGCGCGGTGCGGTCCAGTGAATCGCCCGAGACAGCCAAAATGGCGATTCACCGGTACCCCCGCGATTCTCAGTGCCGGATGGGCCGAGCGGCCTGCCCAAAACGGCGGGTCCCCCCCCCCCCCCGGCGCCGTCCACACCTGGTTGCTGCCGGCGGGAACAGCGCAGGAACGCTGGGGGGGGCGGCCTGCGGGGGGCGAGGGGCGATCCTGTACCGGGGGGGCCTCAAATGTGGTCTGGCCCGCGATCGGTGCCCACCGATCGTCGGGCCGGCCTCTCTGAAGGAGGACCTCCTTTCTACCGCAGCCCCGCAAGGTCGGTCGGACATCTTCTTGCGGGGCGGACTCAGGGAGGACGGCAACCACGCAAGCGCGGGTGACGGCAGTTATGCGGCGCCGGCCGCGTCCTGTATGCGGTGCTGCCTTTATGCGGCGCCAAGGCCTGGCGCGCGTAAATGATGAGGCGCCGCTCCTAGCCCATTTTCAGGCCCTGAATCGGTCGGGATAGGGGCCGTTTCGCGCCGTCGTGAACCTCGACGGCGTTCACGAAGGCGTGAACACTCTGTCTCCATTTCAGACAATCGAGCCCAAGGTTTGTGGAGGGGGCAAGAATCAGGGGCAAAATTCTCCGTTATCGGCGGAAAGTCCGCCGATCGGCGCAAAAAACGGCGCAACTCCGACTTGCGTCACGTCGGAAAAATGGGCCGATAGTCTCCGGCCCGAAATGGGCTAGCAGCGACGTAACGGGATCCGCGCTTGCGCAGTGGTTCACGCCGTGCAGCGTCATACGCGCTGCACGGCGTGACGGCTCATAAGGCCGCGCTGCTCCCCCCCACCTGACCGGAACACCCGACCGCAACACCCGACTGGATGGCTGGCCGTCGCTCAGCCCCGAGGTTCGAGTCACGCGATGTGGAGGCGCTCCTGGACGCGGTGGAGCAGAGGAGGGACGCCCTGTATCCCGGGCACGGCCGCAGAGTTGCCCCACGCCACAGCCGGCGTCTGTGGAGGGAAGTGGCAGAGGCCGTCACCGCTGTGGCCCTGACACCACGGACAGGCACCCAATGCCACATGAAGGTGAACGACCTCGTCAGAGCAGGCAGGGTGAGCCTCCCCCATATCCCCCCCTCCCCATATCCCCCCCTCCCTCATATCCCCCCTCCCCCATATCCCCCCTCCCCCATATCCCCCCTCCCCCATATCCCCCCTCCCCCATATCCCCCCTCCCCATATCCCCCCTCCCCCATATCCCCCATATCCCCCCTCCCCCATATCCCCCATATCCCCCCTCCCCCATATCCCCCCTCCCCCATATCCCCCCTCCCCCATATCCCCCTCCCCATATCCCCCTCCCCATATCCCCCCTCCCCCATATCCCCCTCCCCCATATCCCCCATATCCCCCCTCCCCCGTATTCCCCATATCCCCCCCTCCCCCATATCCCCCCTCCCCCATATCCCCCCTCCCCATATCCCCCTCCCCATATCCCCCATATCCCCCCTCCCCCATATACCCCATATCCCCCCTCCCCCATATCCCCTCCTCCCCCATATCCCCCCTCCCCCATATCTCCATATCCCATATCCCCCCTCCCCCATATCCCCCCTCCCCCATATCCCCCCTCCCCCATATCCCCCCCTCCCCCATATCCCCCCTCCCCATATCCCCCCTCCCCCATATCCCCCATATCCCCCATATCCCCCCCTCCCCCATATCCCCCCTCCCCCATATCCCGCATATCCCCAAGTGAATCCAGCCCTAACCTTAACCTCTGCAATGCACGCGCAACCGATGGCGTGCATTCATATACCTGCCTAACACTGTTGCCTTTTACCCCTGCCCCCCCGCCCCCCCGCCCCACAGGAGAAGCGCGCACACAACAATAGGGAGCATGTGAGGACTGGAGGAGGGCCCGCTGATGAGAGGCCACTGACCGTACACGAGGAAAGGGCCCTGGGACTGGCTGGCGGACCTGAGGACCGGGAGGTTGCTGATGCAGAGGTCGGGGGCGTACTAGCAAGTGAGCCACCGACAGCCCGTCCCCATGTCCCCCCCTCCCCTATATCCCCCTCCCCGTATCACCTGATCACTGCCTGATGTCTAACCATGCATGCTTCATTGTGTATCGCAGGACCAAACGTCCAGGCACCCATCCCCGCAGATGCAGACCGCCCGCAGGATGCCCCTCGGAGACCACAGGAGACGGAGAGACCCCCACCCTCCAGCATGCGATGCCCGCAGGATGCCCCTCGGAGACCACAGGAGACGGAGAGACCCGGACCCTCCAGCATGCGACGCCCGCAGGATGCCCCTCGGAGACCACGGGAGACGGAAAGACCCGGACCCTCCAGCATGCGACGCCCGCAGGATGCCCCTCGCACACCACGGGAGACGGAGAGACCTGGAGCAACAGGGAGACGACACCCCCGTCACGTGCGGGAGCGACCACCCAGCGACGAGGGGGGCAGCCACAGGCCCCCGTCACATCCGAGCCAGGACACCACTACCCAGGACACCACTACCCAGGACACCACTACCCAGGACACCACTACCCAGCCCCCCCCCACCCGGGACAGCACTACCCAGGAAGACAAAATATCGGACAGTGACTCAGAGTGGATGGGTGGAGACGAACCCCCACCCCACAGTGCCATGGACTCAGAGTGGGACGAAGAGCACGACACAACGCCACTGCTGTCACCAACACCCTCCACCATCGCAGAAACACTCACCACGGTTGGGCACTTTAGTGATGAGGCATCTGGTACACTCACTGGTGTGCACAACACAGCCGTCCCGGTACAGCAGGTGGAGATAGGAGCAGCAGAGGGACCGGGCGGTCGGAGGGCAGCCCAGCCCAAGCGAACATCTGCCGCCCAGATGGATCCCGGGTTCCTGCAGTTACCACACCCACACATAGATCCGATGCAACCACCGACCCGGAGACGAGCGAAGAGGGTGACGGGTGGCTTGCGGCGGCTGCGGTCGCAGGTGGAGGAGTCCACCCGCGTCCAGGAGCTGGGAGTGGTGCCGGTCATGCGTGCCACCCAGGCTGACACCGCACGGGTGGCGTCCACGGAGGAGGCAATGGGTGCGACGGTGTCAGACATGGGGAACGGTTTGCGAGGCCTGGGGCCTTCCGTGCAGGCGGCGTCTGTGGCCCAGGAAATGGCTGCCCTCTCCCAGGAGGCCATGAGCCAGTGCCAGCGCCAGATGGCAGAGGCGCTCAACGCCATAGCCCAGTCTCTGCAGGCCATGGCCCAGTCTCAGCAGGCCATGGCCCAGTCTCTGCAGGCCATCGCTGAGGGCATCGGCGCCAGTGGCCATGTGCGAGCCGGCGTCGCACTGCCACAGACAGGGTTTGCCAACCCCCTGGGCTCCATGGCTGCAAACCTGCAGTCCCCTGTCGATACCAGCACGGCCCTCCAGGACTGGCAGCGCCAGATGTCGGGGGGGCGTCGGATGGCCAGTCCGTTCGCATCCCCCACCCATGTAGAGGCCTGGGGGCCATCGGGCACCCCGAGGGAGGAGGAGGTGGTGTGGTCCGTCCCGGCTCCCTCTGTAGGGGAGGTCCCGGTACACCGCGACACCTCGGACTCCCCCCCTTCCGTTCCAGGTGCATCGGGTGGGCAATGGGCAGGACAGGCTGGCAGCTCGCCATCCCAGTCGCCCGGGCCGCAGCCTGGCCCATCTAGGCCAGGACGCCCCAGGAAACGGCCGCCAAAGGGATCCAGTGTCAGAGGGCAGGAATCACAGGAGTCCACCTCCAGTTCTGCTGTACCGTCTGGGGGACCACGTAGACGTAGTCAAAGGGCCCGTAAGGCCAAACAATTAGACACTGAGTAAGTCGGCACGGGTGCAGGGCACAGATGAGTTTTAGGGGCTAGGGCACGTGCATGAACTCCTTTGGTTATTAAAGTCAATGTTACACCTACAGAAGCTGCCTTTGTGCTCTGTCCAAAGTGTGCGGGGGTGTCATGTACGTTGAGCGCAAGTGTGTGTGTGAGGGGTGGTCTTACCTCAGCCCCAGGTGGGTCTGCCCCCTTCCCCCTGGGCCGCCATCAACATCCCCCGGGCAGAGGACGGGACCGTGCGCTGCAGTGTCACAGCCGCATGCAGGGATGGTCCGGGTGGATGGTGGTACTGTGGCCATGGGTCAGACATAGTCCAACGATGTAGAGCCAGGAGTCATCGCAGGGCGGGTTGTCATCATCCTCCATGGCCTGTGATAGACACGCGTCCACCCGCAACTGTGTGAGCCCGGCCCGTTGTGCCGCAGGTGGATCGGCAATGGTGGGGGGGGGGTGTGCATGCGGGTGGGGTGGGTGGGGTTGGGGAGGGGGGTGAGGGTGCTGGGTGGGTGGATGGGTGGGGGGTGTGGGTGGTCGGCTGTTGCCATGATGTGCGGTCTGTGGCCATACTACCCGATTCCCACGCCCATCTAGTCAGTGAAGCGGGCGTCTATCAGTCTGTCCCGTGCCCGCTGGGCCAGCCGGTAACGGTGGACAGCCACCCGCCTGTGTCTACCCCGTCTGCCCTGACCATTGCCCCCATCCCCCTCATCTGGGAGGACTGCGCCTCTTCCTGCTGCTCCTCCACTCCGCCCTCCTCTGCCTGCGGCACATCGCCCCTCTGCTGGGCTATGTTGTGCAGGACGCAGCACACCACAATGATGCGGCTGACCCTATCTGACCGATACTGGAGGGCGCCCCCAGAGAGGTCCAGGCACCTGAAACGCATCTTCAGCACGCCAAAGCACCTCTCGATCACTCCCCTTGTCGCTACATGGGCATCATTGTAGCGGTTCTCCGCCTCATTGCGTGGCCTCCGTATAGGCGTCATCAACCACGATCGCAATGGGTAGCCCCTGTCGCCCAGCAACCAGCCCCTCAGCCGGGGATGGCGTCCCTCGTACATGCCGGGGATGGATGACCGCGACAACACGAATGAGTCGTGTACACTGCCTGGGTGACGGGCGCAGACGTGCAGGATCATCATGCGGTGGTCGCAGACCACCTGTACGTTCATCGAATAGGTCCCCTTCCTATTAGTGAACACGGCCCTGTTATCTCAGGTGGCCGCACGGCGACGTGCATCCCAACGATCGCGCCCTGGACCATGGGGAACCCGGCCACGGCAGAGAAGCCCACGGCCCGGGCATCTTGGCTGGCCCGGTCCACGGGGAAGCGGATGTAGCGGTGCGCCATGGCATATAGGGCATCTGTCACTGCCCGGATGCACCGGTGCAACGATTTCTGCGATATGCCGGACAGGTCCCCACTCGGTGCCTGGAATGACCCCGTTGCATAAAGGTTCAGGGCCACCGTAACCTTGACGGACACGGGGAGAGGGTGTCCCCCGCCAGTGCCACGCGGTGACAAGTGTGCCAGCAGGTGGCAGATGTGTGCCACGGTTTCCCGGCTCATCTGGAGTCTGCTCCTGCATTCCCGGTCCGTGAGGTCCTGGTATGACTGCCGGGGCCGGTACACACGGGGCGCCCTCGGGTGCCTCCGTTGCCGTGGGGCCGCGACGTCCTCCTCCCCCTCTTCGTCCTGTCGGTCAGGTGTCCCTCCAGCCTGGGCGACTGCCGCCTGCCCCTCTGCGGCAGCCTGCGCCGCCTCTCTGGCACGCTCCTCCTCCTCATCCAGGGCAACGTAGACATGAGCGGCTGCCGCCACGGCGGCCAACATCGCTGGATGATCTGAAAACATGACGGCCTGGTGGGGGGGGAGGGGAACGACGACATGTCATCATTGCCCATATCCCCTCCTCCCCCCAGCCAGGTGGCATGGACCGCATGGGTCCAACTGTTGGAGGCTGGCACCTGGCCAGGTGGACCAACTCACTTGCCCTCCCATCCCCCTCCTCGACACGGACCCCCCCCCAACCCCCAACCTCCACCCCGGCACGGCACGGACCCCCCTCAACATCCACCCCAACACGGACCCCCCCCCAACCCCCAACCTCCACCCCGGCACGGCACGGACCCCCCTCAACATCCACCCCAGCACGGACCCCCCCCCAACCTCCACCCCAGCACGGACCCCCCCCCAACCTCCACCCCAGCACGGACCCCCCCCCAAACTCCACCCCGGCACGGCAAGGACCCCCCCCCCAACCTCCACCCCAGCACGGACCCCCCCAACCTCCACCCCAGCACGGACCCCCCCAACCCCCAACCTCCACCCCGGCACGGCACGGACCCCCCCCCCCCAACCTCCACCCTGGCACGGACCCCGCCCAACCTCCACCCCGGCACGGACCCCCCCCAACCCCCAACCTCCACCCCGGCACGGCACGGACCCCCCCCCCCAAACCTCCACCCCAGCACGGACCCCTCCCAACCTCCACCCCGGCACGGACCCCCCCCCCAACCTCCACCCCGGCACGGCACGGACCCCCCCCCCAACCTCCACCCCAGCACGGACCCCCCCCAACCTCCACCCCGGCACGGACCCCCCCCCCCAACCCCCAACCTCCACCCCGGCACGGCACGGACCCCCCCCCAACCTCCACCCCAGCACGGACCCCCCCCTACCTCCACCCCGGCACGGACCCCCCCCCAACCTCCACCCCGGCACGGACCCCCCCAACCCCCAACCTCCACCCCGGCACGGCACGGACCCCCCCCCCAACCTCCACCCCAGCACGGACCCCCCCCAACCTCCACCCCGGCACAGACCCCCCCCCCAACCTCCACCCCGGCACGGACCCCCCCCAACCCCCAACCTCCACCCCGACACGGCACGGACCCCCCCCAACCTCCACCCCAGCATGGCCCCCCCCCCAACCTCCACCCCGGCACGGACCCCCCCCCCCCAACCTCCACCCCGGCACCGACCCCCCCCAAACCCCAACCTCCACCCCGGCATGGCACGGACCCCCCCCCAACCTCCACCCCAGCACGGACCCCCCCCCAACCTCCACCCCGGCACGGACCCCCCCCCAACCTCCACCCCAGCACGGACCCCCCCCCAACCTCCACCCCGGCACGGCACGGACCCCCCCCCAACCTCCACCCCAGCACGGACCCCCCCCAACCCCCAACCTCCACCCCGGCACGGACCCCCCCCCAACCTCCACCCCGGCACGGACCCCCCCCCCCAACCTCCACCCCGGCACGGCACGGACCCCCCCCAACCTCCACCCCAGCGCGGACCCCCCCCCAACCTCCACCCCAGCACGGACCCCCCCCCCCCCAACCCCCAACCTCCACCCCGGCACGGACCCCCCCCCCAACCTCCACCCCGGCACGGACCCCCTCCCGGCACTCCCTCGGAGCCCAGCCTACTCTAACCATCCCCCCCCGCCGCACACACACACACACACAACCCGAGACACACCTCTCCTCACGCAATCAGACTGCGGCCACGCCATTGCCTGCCCAGAGCCAACCCCCCAGGCCGTCACTCACCTCCACGCTGGTCGGCGTGAGCCTGGAGCACCGGGTCACGCCGATGAAAAGGAGGTTTGATTCACGTCGACGTGAACGGTCATCACGTCGACGGGACTTCGGCCCATCCGGAAGGGAGAATATCGGCAGGCCGAAAATCGGCTGCCTTGCGCAGACCCGTGACATTCTCCGCGGCAGCGGCGCCATTAACGCCCCGCCGACTTTTCTCCCTTCGGAGACTTCGGCAACCGGCGGGGGCGGGATTCACGGCGGCCAACGGCCATTCTCCGACCCTCTGGGGGGTCGGAGAATGACGCCCCAGATCAGCTATAATTTAACCAAATGGTGGAGCAGGATCGATGGACGAAATGGCCTACACCTGCTCCTATTTCTTATGAGCTTTCTATTTATTAGTCACAAGTAGGCTGACTGCAATGAAGTTACTTCACTAGTCATTGTATGATGCTGTAAGATACCAGCAGCTGTGGAGCAAATACTAACCTCATGAGGCATATACCAACCATCATGAAATATATACCAACATCATTATACATTAACCAGTCATTGTGAAATATATACCAACCAACACAGTGCATAACAGCTATCCCGAGGCATGGAATCCATGTATCGAATCCCTACAGTGCAGAAGGAAATCATTTCCACTGACCCTCTGAAAGAGCACCCTACCTAGGCCCACTCCCCCATGTCATCCCTGTAACCCCACCTTATCTACACATCTTTGGACTGTGGGAAGAAACTGGCGCACCCATGGAAACCCCTGCAGACACGGGGAGAAAGTACAAACTCCACACAAACAGTCACCCGAGGCCAGAATTGTACCTGGATCTCTGGCATTGTGATGAAGCAGTGCTAATCACTGTGTCACTATGCCACCCTCTGCCACCAAGGCACCCTCTGCCACTGTGCCACCCTCTGCCACTGTACCACCCTCTGCCCCATGCTGCCCTCTGCCACTGTGCTGCTCTCTGCCACCGTGCTGCCTACTGACACCATGCTGCCCTCTGACACCAGGCTGCCCTCTGACACCAGGCTGCTCTCTGCCACCGTGCTGCCTGCTGACACCATGCTGCCCTCTGACACCATGCTGCCCTCTGACACCAGGCTGCCCTCTGCCACTGTGCTGCTCTCTTCTACCGTGCCGCCCCGTATCACGATACAGATCGCCAGCTGAGTCCAGCTCTGCTGCAGTTTATGCTTCCAATCTGACTAATAGGCTCTGGGATTTTGGTGGAATGTTAAAGAGTTCTCATGTGACTGATGTGATGAATATACAAATTAGAGCAGGGGTATCCTGGCAGGAAGGTTTGTTCATGCTACTGGGCAGGGTAGGGTTTCAACTAATTTGGCAGGGAAGTGGGATCCAAACTAAGAGTACAGTGGGTGAGAAGATGAAGTCAAATATAGAGGATAAACCAGGCAGTCCAGTAGGCAGAGCAGACAGGAGTATGATAAGGCACATGGGAGGGCTGTTACACTAAACTGCATTTATCTCAATGCAAGGAGCCTGGTGGGTAAAACTGATGAACTCAGAGTGTTGACCAGCACATGGAATTATGACATTATTGCAATCACAGAAACGTGGTTGAAAGAAGGGCAGGACTGGCAATTGAACATTCCAGGGTGTAGAAGTTTCAGGCATGATAGAGGGGGAGGTAAAAGAGGAGGAAGAATTGCATTATTGATTAGGGAGAAGATCACGGCAGTACTCAGAGATGATATCTTAGCAGGTTCCTCAAATGAAGCTATATGGGTAGAACTTAGTAACAAAAATCACATTGCTGGGAGTATAGGACGTAGAAGGGCAGCTATGTCGGCAATTCTCTGAGAATTGCAAGAAAAATTGGATAATAATGGGGGATTTCAACTTCCCCAATATTAACTGGGATAGTCAAAGTGTGAAAGGTTTAGAGGGGGCGGAATCTTTAAAATGCATCCAGGAGAGCTTTTTATGCCAACACATAGAAAGTCCTGCAAGGGAGGGGGTGGCGCTGGATCTAGTTTTAGGGAATTAAGCCAGGCAGGTGGTTGAAGTTTCAGTGGGGGAGCATTTTGGAAACAGTGCTCAGAACTCAGTAGAATTTAAGGTAGTTATAGAAAGGGACAAAAATAGAACAGAAATTAAGGTCTGAAATGGGGGAGGGCTAATTTGAATTAAAATAAGATAGGATCTGTCCAAAGTTAACTAAGAACAGCTACTTGTAGGAAAATCTACATCAGAACAGTGGGATTCATTCAAAAAGGAAATAAGGAGAGTACATGGCCAACACATTCCCGTGGCAGTGAAGGGTGGGAGCAATACGTCCAGAGAAGCCTGGCTGTCAAGGGATATCCAGACTTGGATATGGAAAAATAGGAAGGCAGACACTGAGGGCTCAAAACAGTGGAAGCCCTAGAGGAATATAGGAACATCAGGGGGTTACTTCAGAAAGAAATGAGGACAGTGAAGAGGGGGCATGAAAAAGCACTGCCGGATAAAAAAAGGAAAATCCAAAGGTGTTTTATCAGTACATTAAGGGCAGGAGGTTGACCTGAGTAAGAGGAGAGCCATTATGGATCAATGTGGCAATTTGTGTGTGGAATCGGAAGATATAGGTGAGGCTTTAACTAAGTACTTTACTTGCGGCATTTAAAAGTTGTCACTGGGTGACGAATGTGGAGAAAGTGCTGGGGGTGTGGCGTTCCTGAGGCTGTTTGAGTGCGGATAGAGTCAGGGACATTCAGGGGGTCAGAGTTAAGGGCGGTAGTGACGACGCACTGCCGTTCTGCCTGGGAAAATATTCTGTGAACCTGGTGGTGGTCTCTACACTGTAGATCTGGAGACAAATTTGGCAGCACTTCAAGTTGGGGGCGGTATCCAAGCTGCCGGCAATTTGTGCCAATCACATGTTTGAGCCGGTGAGGCTGGATGGCAGGTTTAGGGGATAGGAGAAGGATGTGGAAGGGATGAGGGATTTGTTTTTGGAGGGGCAATTTGTGAGCCTGGGGGAACTGTCAGAAAAATGTGGGCTTTCGCAGGATGATACATTTAAATATCACGTTCACAATTTTGCAAAGAAGATCTTTCCGACATTCCCTGTGTTGCGGTTGTCCTCGCTGTTGGAGAGGGTTTTGACACTGGTGGAGATGGAGGAGGGAGTACCTCAAGGATTTATGGTACGACTTATGGACGTAGTGTAGGTGGAGGAGGAGTTGGGGTTGGGATTGGAGGAGGGAGTGAAATGTGAACTCTGCCGAGGGTGAATGCAACAACTTCATGTGCAAGATTGGGGCTGATACAGCTGAAGGTAGTTCATAGGGCCCATTGGACCAAATTCAGGATGTGTAGGTTGTTTGCGGGAGTGGAGGATGGGTGTGAGCATTGTGGGAGGCGCCTGGCGAATCATGTGCACATGTTCTGATTGTGTCCTAAGCTCGCGGGGTTCTGGGTCTCCTTATTTAGCACCATGTTGGCGATCCTACAAATTGAACTGAAGCCCTGTCCTTTAGGGGCCATATTTGGGGTGTCAGACCTGCTGGAGCTGCAGACGGGGGTGAGGGCTGATGTTCCAGTCTTCACCTCGTTGATTGCTCGAAGACGGGTGCTGCTGAGGTGAAGGTCAGCTTCTCCGCCCAGTGCCTCAGTGTGGCTGCGGGATCTCATGGAGGACTTTTATATCTTGAGATAGTTAAGTACACCGTGAGGGGGCAATTGAGGGTTTTACTGCAGAGAATTGGGTTTAATCTTATCTCAAACATCCTTGAAAGTTTTAATTTAAAAGGGTAAGTCATGGCAGGAGATCTCAAAGCCTTGGTTTGCTCCTCTTGCTCCATGTGGGAGGCCGGGAACATTTCCAGTGCCTGGGACCAGCATGTGTTCAGGAGGTGTCTCCAGTTGCAGTTCCTGGAAGCCTGGGTTTCAGAGCTGGAGCGGCGGCTGGGGTCACTGTGGAGCATCCACGAAGAGAAGAGTGTCGTGGATAGCACGTATAAAGAGGTGGCGACACCGCAGGCTCAGACTCCACAGGCAGAAAGAGAATGGGTGACGACCAGACAGAACAAGAGAGCTAGGCAGGCAGTGCAGGAATCTCCTGTGGCCATTCCCCTGCAAAACAGGTATGCCATTTTGGATACTGTTGAGGGGAATGACCTCTCAGGGGAAAGCAGCAACAGCCAAATTTGTTACACCACGATTGATTCTGCGGGAGGGGAGGAGTAAAAAGTGTGGGAATGCAATAGTTATAGGGAATTCCATTGTAAGGGGACTACTTAGGTATTTCTGTGGCCACAAACGTGACTCCAGGATGGTGTGCAGCCTCCCTGGTGCTCGGGTCAATGATGTCTTGGAGCGGTTACAGGACATTCTGGAGGGAGAGGGTGAACAGTCAGTGGAAGTGGTACACATCGGTCCCAACAACATGTTTAAAAAAGGGATGAGATACTGAAAGCAGAATATAGAGAGTTAGGAAGAATGTTGAGAAGTCGGACCTCAAAGGTAGTGACATCAGGATTACTACCAGTGCCACGTGTTAGTCAGAGTAGAAATAGTGGGATGTATAGGATGAATACGTGGCTGAAGAGATGGTGTGAGGGGGAAGGTTTCAGATTCCTGGGGCATTGGGACCAGTTCTGGGGGAGGTGGGAGGTATTCAAACTGGATGGGTTGCACCTGGGCAGGACCGGGACTGATGTCCTTGGGGGAATATTTGCTAGAGCAGTTGGGGAGGATTTGAACCAATATGGCAGGGGAATGGACACCTATTTAAGGATTCAGAGCAGGGGGAATCAAGAACAAGAGAAAAAGACAGAAAAGAAAAGAAGAAAAGTGATGGGCAGAGAAATCAAGGGCCTGTCTGTCAGATACTGACACTGTAAAAAATAGTCGGGGTGGGACAAGGAATGTTAAAAGGTCTGGCCTTTTGGTTTTACATCTGAACACGCAGAACATTCAAAATAAAATGGATGAAATAGTTGCGCAGATAGATGTAAAGGGATATGATATAGTTGGGATTACGGAGACATGGCTCCAAGGTGACCAAGGATGGGGACTAAACATTGATTGCTATTCAGTTTTTAGGAAGGATAGGCAGAAGGAAAAAGGTGGTGGAGTTGTATTGTTGATTAATGAAGATATTTAAAAAAAACATTTAAAGTGCCCAATTCATTTTTTCCAATTAAGGGGCAATTTAGCGTGGCCAATCCACCTACCCTGCACATATTTTGGGTTGTGGGGGCGAAACGCACGCAAACACGGGGAGAATGTGCAAACTCCACGCGGACAGTGACCCAGAGCCGAGATTGAACCTGGGGCTTGGTCCTGTGAGGCAGCGGTGCTAACCACTGCACCACAATGCTGCCCCGATTAGGGAAGGTATTGATACAACATTGAGGAAGGATATTAGTACAGATGATGTGAAATCTGTCTGGTCGAGTTAAGAAATATCAAGTGGCAAAAAGCATTTGTAGGGGTGATATTCAGACCACCAAACTGTAGTAGTAATGTTGGGAATAGCATTAGACAGGAAATCAGAGGTGCATGTTGTCATGATATTCAAACGTACATCATAACACATACATAATGATAGACAGACCAACAGACCAATTAGCACACATAACACGACAGCCAATCACAGACAAGAGCAGATATAGTATAAGACAAGAAACACGACACCTCCTGGCCAGTCCATCTGGAGACAGCACAGGGCCAGGACCTCATTAGCAAGACACTCACACAGTCACAACGTGCTGAGTACCAAGTCAGATGTGTAAATAGTTAGTTGGAATAAAACTGCGTTGTACCAATCGCAACCGTGTTGGTTCGTCTGTACCTCAGAGCACCCAACACCTCATGGTACCAGTGAGTGAATCGATACCTACCGGCAAATCTGCCATCCTGAGCCATGGACACCCGCAACAAACCGCAGCCGTTGCAAGTCGCTGGGAACCTGGGCACAAATTGGAAGCTCTTCAAGCAGCGATTCGAACTGTTCATGCAAGCCAATGAAAAACAGGGCGCCTCGGACGAAACAAAGATTGCCATGCTCCTCACTACCGCAGGTCAGCAAGCCATCGATGTATACAACTCCTTGGTGTCGCGGAAGGCGAGAACAAATCTAAATATGACACGGTCCACCTCAAGCTCGACAAGCACTTCAACATTGAGGTCAATGAAAGCTTTGAGAGGTATATCTTTCAGCAGCGCCTGCAAGGTAAGGATGAGCTCTTTCAGTCCTTCCTGACGCACCTCCGCATACTCGCGCAGTCCTGCGGTTATGACACCACCTCAGAGTCCATGATCCGGGACCAGATCGTTTTTGCCGTTGCCTCCAGTGGCCTACGCCAGCAGCTTCTAAAAATTAAAGGCCTGACCTTAGCACCTGCAGTTGAAGCCTGTGTCCTGCATGAAAATGCGACCAGCCGCTATGCCCAATTTCAGGCGACCGAATCGGCATGGAGGGGGTCCCACTCGATCGAATCGGCAAGCCAGGCCGCCCACGAGGCCGAACGCATCCAGGCAATCGAGTTTCTCCCGGCCTGTGGCCCAGATGAGGGCGGCCATTTCGCGTGCTTTTTGAGGCCTCCCGCGTTTGTGCGCGCCAAAACCTACGGCAACACTGAGGGACGTGCTGCGCAGGCGCGCCCGACGCAAGACCGAACTGCGCATGCGCAGTGGCATAACGAACGCCATGATGTCATGACGTGCGGCAACTGTGGAGCTGCACATTTAAAAGGGCAATGTCCTGCAAAAACCCGACAATGCCTACGCTGTGGCAAGATGGGCCACTACGCTGCCTACTGTCGAGCGGCTCAACCTGTGGATTTCCACATCTCCGACAACCTCGCAGACACGTGCGGACCATCCAGCCTCCACATCACGACATCCAGACCGACGACACAGATGACCAAAACGCCTTCCGGGTTGCGGTCATTGATGTGAACCGGGTCAACACCATCAATCCGGCCGATGAATGGAGTGCCACCCTGACGGTCAACCGATCGCCGATCACTTTCCGCCTGGACACTGGCGCCTCCGCCAACCTCATAGCATGGTCAGCATTCTATGCCATGAAGGTCAGACCACCAATCCAGCCATCCCGGTGCAAGATGGTCGACTACAACGGGAACGTTATCCCGGCCATGGGATCCTGCCAGCTCCAGGTGACACACAAAACACACACGGCCACACTCTCGTTCGAGATAGTTGGCTCATCGAAGGACTCCCTGCTGGGCGCACAGGCATGTAAGGCTCTCCACCTTGTGCAACGAATTCTCTCTCTCTTTCCAGAGACTTCCCGGATGCAGAGTTCTACGCACAGCTCCAATCGCTCCTCGCCCACAACCAGGAGGCATTCGAAGGCATGGGAACACTGCCATACACCTACCGAATTCGCCTCAAACCGGACGCCATCCCCGTCGTTCACGCACCTCGCAGGGTTCCTGCGCCACTTAAAGACCGTCTCAAGCAGCAGCTGCAGGATCTCCAGGACCAAGGGGTCCTATCCAGGGTCACGGAGCCCACGCCATGGGTCAGCTCCATGGTGTGTGTCAAGAAGCCCTCTGGCGAGCTCCGCATCTGTATAGACCCCAAAGAACTCAATAATAACATTATGCGGGCACATTATCCCATACCCAAATGGGAGGAGATCACCAGTGAAATGGCCCAGGCGAAGATATTCACGAAACTCGATGCTTCTAAAGGATTTTGGCAGATCCAACTGGACCCGTCCAGCCGAAAGCTATGTACCTTCAACACCCCTTTCGGCAGATTCTGCTACAACCGGATGCCATTTGGCATCATCTCGGCATCCGAGGTCTTCCATAGAATCATGGAGCAGATGATGGAAGGCATCGAAGGGGTGCGCGTATATGTGGACGATGTCATCATCTGGTCCACCACACCGCAGGAGCACATACATCGTCTCCAACGCGTTTTTGCCCGCATACGGGAAAACAGCCTGCGCCTCAACCGAGCCAAGTGCTCCTTTGGCCAGACCGAGTTGAAGTTCCTGGGGGACCATATCTCCCGGTCAGGGGTCCGTCCGGATGCAGACAAGGTGAGCGCCATCACAGCCATGCCGCAGCCGGCCGACAAGAAGGCTGTCCTACGCTTCCTTGGCATGGTCAACTTCCGGGGAAATTCATTCCCAACCTTGCCTCCCACACGACGACTCCGCGCCACCTCGTCAGAAAATCCACAGAGTTCCAGTGGCAACACACACACCAGCTGGAATGGGAGGAGCTCAAATGCAAACTCACTACGGCACCAGTGTTGGCGTTTTTTGACATGTCTTGTGCCACCAAAATCTCAACTGATGCCAGCCAATCCGGCATTGGAGCAGTGCTCCTGCAGAGGGATGACACGGCATCATGGGCCCCAGTGGCCGATGCATCGTGAGCCATGACCCCCACAGAGCAGCGCTAGGCGCAAATCGAAAAAGAATGCCTGGGCTTGCTAACCGGTTTAGACAAGTTCCACGATTACGTCTATGGTCTTCCACGGTTCACGGTCGAAACTGACCACCGCCCCCTGGTCAGCATAATAAACAAGGACCTGAACGAGATGCCCTCTCGCCTCCAGCGCATCCTACTTAAACTCAGGAGGTACGACTTCCAACTGGTCTACACTCCAGGGAAGGCCCTCATTGTGGTGGATGCCCTATCCAGAGCAGTGAGCACGCCGCCAGATGCGGAGGGGTTCGTATGTCAGGTCGAGGCACAGGTGGTTTTGACAGCGACAAATCTGCCGGCTGACGACTCCAGTCTGGCCCGTATCCGCCAAGGTACTGCAGCCGACCCCCTTCTGCAGCGAGTGATGCACCACATGACGGAAGGGTGGCTCAAAGGGCAATGCCCGCAGTTCTACAATGTACGAGACGACCTAGCCATCATTGATGGTGTCCTTCTGAAGCTGGACCGGATTGTGATTCCGCACAGCATGTGCCAGCTGGTTCTCGATCAACTACACGAAGGCCACTTGGGGGTCGCGAAGTGCAGACGGAGGGCCCGAGAGGCGTTATACTGGCCGGGCATCAGTGACGATATTGCCAACATGGTGCTCAACTGTACAACCTGCCAAAGGTTTCACCCGGCGCAACCTCCTGAGACGCTTCTGCCCCATGAGCTGGTGACGTCCCCCTGGGAGAAGGTGGGTGTCGACCTATTTCACGCGCTCGGCATGGACTATGTCATCATAGTTGACTACTTCTCAAACTACCCAGAAGTCATACGCCTGCACGATTTGACGTTGTCTGCTGTCATCAGGGCTTTCAAAGACACCTTTGCTCGCCACGGCATTCCGATGACTGTCATGTCAGACAATGGGCCCTGTTTTGCCAGCCATGAATGGTCGTCCTTTGCTGCTTCGTATGGCTTCACACATGTGACGTCCAGCCCTCTGCATCCCCAGTCCAATGGAAAGGCGGAGAAGGGCGTTCACATTGCCAAGCGGCTCCTCTGCAAGGCTGCTGCTGCCGGGTCGGACTTCTACCTCGCCCTGCTGGCCTATCGATCGGCCCCGCTAGCCACGGGTCTCTAACCAGCACAGCTGCTGATGGGTCGCGCCCTCAGAACCACTGTGCCTTCCATCCTGGCACCAACAATAGACCATGCTCCGGTACTGCATAGGATGCAATTGCAGCGCGATCGCCAGAAGAGATCGTACGACATACGGGCAACTGATCTTACCTCCCTGGCCCCTGGAGACGTCCGCATCCACCTACCAGACGGTGGCTGGTCAGCACCTGCTGAAGTTCTCCGACGCGTGGCTCCCCGCTCGTTCCTGGTACGCATGCCGGATGGATCCGTGCGTAGGCGCAATCGCCGAGCCCTTCGCCTACTTCCACGCTCGCAACGGGAACCTACACAGACGCCGTGTCCTCCACTGGTTCCTGATAGCAACTTCGTGGAGCTGCCATACACCATGCCCCTTCTGTCGCCGCCCGTGGCCAGGCTCGCACCTCAGCCGGTGGTTCTCGACCCACCCTTGAGGCGGTCAACCCGAATTCATCGCCCACCTACTAGACTGGACTTATGAGACTGTTCACACGTCAAACTTTAGCAACTACTGTTTTGTAACATGTCACTGTTTTATCGTTCCAGGCCTCGTTTGATCGGTCCAAATTTCAACGTTGTTCTTTTGTTATGGTACAACCTCGTTAGCATGTCACACCTGACATCGCCCCTTGTAGATAGTTAAGCCCCATGTACATGCTGTAAATATTATGCACACACACCTTTAGCTGCACTTAGGACACATTTATATTTATAACCACATAGGCACATAATCTTGTAAAAAAGGGGGGATGTCATGATATTCAAACATACATCATAATACATACATAATGATAGACAGACCAACAGGCCAATTAGCACACATAACACGACAGCCAATCACAGACAAGAGCAGACACAGTATAAGACAAGAAACATGACACCTCCTGGCCAGTCCATCAGGAGACAGCACAGGGCCAGGACCTCATTAGCAAGACACTCACACAGTCACAACGTGCTGAATACCAAGTCAGATGTGTAAATAGTTAGTTGGAATAAAACTACGTTGTACCAATCGCAACCGTGTTGGTTTGTCTGTACCTCAGAGCACCCAACACCTCACATGTGATGAAGGAACATCTGTGATTATGGGTGGCTTTACTCTTGCTGTAGATTGGGTGACTCACATTAGTCACAGTACAACAGAGGAGGAATTTCTGGAGTGTGTACAGGATGGCTTTCTGGACCAATGTGTTGATGAACCAACAAGGGAACAGGCCATCTTGGACTGGGTGTTGTGCAATGAGAAAGGATTAGTTGGCAGTCTAGTTATGAGAGAACTGTTGGGGGTGAGTGACCATAATATGATAGAATTCTTTATCAAGGCGAACAGTGAGGTAGTTGATTCTGAGACCAAGATCCTGAACCTCAATAAAGGTAACTCATGGTATGAGGCATGATCTGACAATGACGGACTGGGAAACATTACTGAAAGAAAGGACAGCGGACAGGTAATGGCAGGCATTCAAGGAACGAGTAGGTGAACGGCAAAAGTTATTTTTCCCATTTGGGGCAAGAGTCAAAAGGGAACTGTCCAAACCATGGCTTACAAGGGAAATTAGAGATAGTATTAGATTCAAAGAAGAGGCATACGAAATAGCTGGAAAAAACAATCGACCTGAGGATTGGGAACAGTTTAAAATTCAGCAAAGGCTGACCAAGGGATTTATTCAGAAGAGGAAATGCAATTTGAAAGTAAACTAGTGGGGAATATAAAAACTGACTGTAAAAGTTTCTATAGATATGTAAAGAGAAAAAAATTAATAAAAACTAATCAATGACTCTCATTCTAGATTCTCCCTCAAGAGGAAACATCTTCTCCACATCCACCCTGTCAATACCCCTCAGAATCTTAAAGATTTCGATCAAGTTGCTTCTTAATCTTCTAAATTCCAGTGGATACAAACCTAACTTCTCCAACCTTTCCTCATAAGACAACCTGCCCTTCCAGGTATTAGTCCAGTAAATCTTCTCTGAGTTGCTTCCAAAGCATTTACATCCTTCCTTAAATAAGGAGACCAATACAGTGGACAGTGCACAGTGTTGCACAAACTCAGAGGGCATTGATGGAGGAAGCAGTGATGGGTATCTGCCTGTGCAGCAATGTGCAATATTTTGTAACTACATCCAGATATGGATGGCCTTGTGGACAGGAGTTACAGAGCTGGATGTGTGAAGCTGAAGAATCACAGGGCGGGAATTCCTGGTCCTTCATTCTGGCAGGATCTTTCAATCCCTCTAAAGGTGAGCCCCGTGCCATGTTCACAGGCGGCAGGATGGGTGAACCATAAAAAATGCCCCAGACATCAGCGAGACCAGAAGATCCTGCTGGAGATCAATGCCGAGGTTCCTCTAATGGCGTAAAACACACCTCAGAAGGCTGGAACATCCCGCCGATCGAATGATCCAACACGGAAGAAGGCCATTCAGCCCATCCTGCCTGTGGCAGCTCTTTGAAAGAGCAATCCAATTACTCACACTTCCCTGGTCTTTCCCCAAAGACCATTAATTATTTTCCTTCTCAAGTACTTATCCAATTCTTGGGAGCCGGTTAAGCTCAGTTGCCTGGACGCCTGGTTCATGTTCACGTACTAGCTGAGGTTATTCATGAAAGCCGTGCCTGAGGTGTGGTGACCCTCAGGTTAAATCACCAGCAGTCAGTGATGTGTTGGGTGCTCTGGATCCATGGAACACACACAGGCCACCAACACTTAAAATAATGCAACACTATTTTATTAAGTTAGAAACTGTTGAACATACTTTCACTGTGAGTTAACACGATGTTAGATTAAACTAAAGACCTATGCCTGTCCGAACCAGTCTATGCACTCAGCACATGGTGAGGATCTGTGCTGTAAGCTGTAAGCTCTGTCCTTCTGAGAGGCTGCATCCCGAATGAGCGGGAACTCTGATGCCCCCTGTCTTTATAGTGCGTGTGCTCTACCTGGTGATTGGCTGCGGTGTTGTGTGTGTTGATTGGTCTTGCTGTGTGTCCATCAGTGTGTGTGTCTGCACCATGATATACTGGTGTATATTATGACATCTCCCCTTTTATAAAAGAATGTATGTGTGTGGCAATAAATAATGTATGGTGAGAATGTTCCTAACTGTGGGGTGCGAAGACATATTTACAGGACTACATACATGAGAACTAAGCTATTTACATGGGAAGGTGCCTGGTGCTGAGAAGCAGTATGCAACAAGAATAACGAGATCAACACTATATACAAACCAGGGAAACGATCAAACAAAGCAACAAAACAATTCAGAGAGTCTATAAGTCCGCAAATTTCATAAATTAAGTCTCTGAGGTGGGCGACGAATTCTGGTTGACCGCCTCAAGGGTGGGTCAAGAGCCGCCGGTTCAGGAGCGGGCTGGACTGCGTCAGAGTCAGGGGGAGGCAGAGTGACAGGGAGCTCTGCATAGTCCGTGGCAGGGTCAGCAGGAGGGCGAGGCAACAGTGGAGGATCACGTGGTGAGCGTGGAGCGAGACGAAGTGTGCATCGATTTCAGCGCAGAATAGAGCCTTCCGGTAGACGAACCAGGAACGAGCGGGGGGGCCACCTGCCGAACCACAACAGCGGTTGCAGACCAGCCCCCATCCGGAAGATGGACGCGGACATTGTCACCTGGAGCCAGAGCAGGGAGATCAGCCGCACGGGAGTCATGAGTCGCCTTGTGCTGTGCACGAGACAGCTGCATCCGGCGAAGGACCGGAATGTGGTCGAGGTCTGGGACATGGATGGACGGCACCGTCGTCCTCAGGGTGCGACCCATGAGTAACTGGGCTGGCGACAGGCCAGTGGACAGCGGGGCGGAGCGATAGGCCAGCAAGGCAAGGTGGAAATCGGACCCAGCATCGGCAGCCTTGCATAGGAGCCATTTGACTATATGTACTCCCTTCGAATGGAGTACATATGCACGAATGACGGCAGACGAGGTGATGTCGTGCAACCGTATCACCTCCGGGTAATTCGAAAAGTAGTCCACGATCAGGACATAGTCTCTACCCAGCGCGTGGACCAGGTCGATGCTAACCTTGGTCCATGGTGACGTGACCAACTCATGGGGCTGCAGGGTCTCATGTGGTTGGGCCGGCTGGAAGCGCTGACAAGTGGGCAGTTGAGCACTGTGTTGGCTATGTCCTCATTAATGCCAGGACAGTACACTGCCTCTCGGGCCCGTCGGTGGCACTTTTCCACACCAAGGTGGCCCTCGTGTAGTTGTTCCAGGACAAGTTGGCGCATGCTATGCGGGATGACAATGCGGTCCAGTTTTAGAAGAACCCGTCTACTACCTCCAGATTATCTCTGATATTATAGAACTGAGGGCATTGGCCCTTGAACCACCCGTCCGTTAGGTGGCGCATGACACGCTGTAGCAAGGGGTCAGCCGCCATCTCGCGGCGAATTCGGACAAGGCGTTCATCCGTGGCAGGTAGATTGGAGGCCGCGAATGCCACATGGGCGTCAACCTGGCAGACAAATCCCGCTGGGTCACATGGAGTGTTGACTCCAGCATCGCCCAGTATACAGCACAACCCAGTTTAGGGAACAGCCCAGTGTAGAGGACATCCCCAGTGTACAGCCATGCCCAGTGTAGAGCATGACCCAGTGTAGAGCATGACCCAGTGTAGAGCACGGCCCAGTGTAGAGCATGACCCAGTGTAGAGCATGACCCAGTGTAGAGCACGGCCCAGTGTAGAGCATGACCCAGTGTAGAGCATGACCCAGTGTATAGCACGGCCTAGTTTAGAGCACAGCCCAGTGTAGAGCACGGCCCAGTGTACAGCAGGACCCAGTGTAGTGCATGACCCAGTGTAGAGCATGACCCAGTGTAGAGCATGACCCAGTGTAGAGCACGGCCCAGTGTAGAGCACGGCCCAGTGTAGAGCACGGCCTAGTTTAGAGCACAGCCCAGTTTAGAGCTCGGCCCAATGTAGAGCACGACCCAGTGTAGAGCACGGCCCAGTGTAGAGCATGACCCAGTGTAGAGCATGACCCAGTGTAGAGCACGGCCTAGTTTAGAGCACAGCCCAGTTTAGAGCTCGGCCCAGTGTAGAGCATCGCCCAGTGTACAGCATCGCCCAGTACACAGCACAACCCAGTTTAGGGAACAGCCCAGTGTAGAGGACATCCCCAGTGTACAGCCATGCCCAGCCTACAGCATGTCCCAATGTACAGCACGATTCATGTACACCATGATCCAGTGTACAGCATGTCCCATGTGTACAGCACTACCCAATTTAGGGCACAGCCCAGTGTAGAGCTCGGACCAGTGTAGAGCACGACCCAGTGTAGAGCACGGCCCAGTGTAGAGCACGGCCCAGTGTAGAGCACGACCCAGTGTAGAGCACGGCCCAGTGTAGAGCACGGCCCAGTTTAGAGCACGACCCAGTGTAGAGCACGGCCCAGTCTAGAGCACGACCCAGTGTAGAGCTCAGCCAAATGTAGAGCCCGACCCAGTGTAGAGCACGACCCAGTGTAGAGCTCAGCCAAATGTAGAGCACGACCCAGTGTAGAGCACGACGCAGTGTAGAGCACGGCCCAGTGTCGAGCACGACCCAGTGTAGAGCTCAGCCAAATGTAGAGCATGACCCAGTGTAGAGCACGACGCAGTGTAGAGCACGGCCCAGTGTAGAGCTCGGCCCAGTGTAGAGCACGGCACAGAATACAGCACGGCCCAGTGTACAGCATGACCCAGTGTAGAGCACGGCCCAGTGTACAGCATCGCCCAGTATACAGCACAACCCAGTTTAGGGAACAGCCCAGTGTAGAGGACATCCCCAGTGTACAGCCATGCCCAGCCTACAGCATGTCCCAATGTACAGCACGATTCATTGTACACCATGATCCAGTGTACAGCATGTCCCATGTGTACAGCACTACCCAATTTAGGGCACAGCCCAGTGTAGAGCACGACGCAGTGTAGAGCACGGCCCAGTGTACAGCACGGCCCAGTGTAGAGTATGACACAGTGAAGAGCATGACCCAGTGTCGAGCACGGCCCAGTGTACAGCATGACACAGTGAAGAGCACGGCCCAGTGTACAACATACATAGAACATACAGTGCAGAAGGAGGCCATTCGGCCCATCGAGTCTGCACCGACCCACTTAAGCCCTCACTTCTACCCTATCGCCGTAACCCAACAACCCCTTCTAACCTTTTTGGACACTAAGGGCAATTTAGCATGGCCAATCCACCTTAGCCCAGTTTAGGTCACATCCCAGTGTGGAGCAGGACCCAGTATAGAGCACGGCCCAGTGTACACCAGGACCCAGTGTAGAGCACGACCCAGACCCAGGGTAGAGCACGGAGTAGTGTAGCGCACGACCCAGTGTGGAGCTCGGCCCAGTGTAGAGCACGGCCCAGTGTAGAACATGGCCCAGTGTAGAGCACGGCCCAGTGTAGAGCACGACCCAGTGTAGAGCAAGACCTAGTATATAGCACGACCCAGTGTAGAGCATGACGCAATGTAGAGCACGGCCCAGTTTAGAGCACGACCCAGTGTAGAGCTCGGCCCAGTGTAGAGCACGGCCCAGTGGAGAGCACGGCCCAGTGTAGAGCATGACGCAATCTAGAGCACGGCCCAGTTTAGAGCACGACCCAGTGTAGAGCTCGGCCCAGTGTAGAGCACGACCCAGTATATAGCACGACCCAGTGTAGAGCATGACGCAATGTAGAGCACGGCCCAGTTTAGAGCACGACCCAGTGTAGAGCTCGGCCCAGTGTAGAGCAAGACCTAGTATATAGCACGACCCAGTGTAGAGCATGACGCAATGTAGAGCACGGCCCAGTTTAGAGCACGACCCAGTGTAGAGCTCGGCCCAGTGTAGAGCACGGCCCAGTGGAGAGCACGGCCCAGTGTAGAGAACGACCCAGTATATAGCACGACCCAGTGTAGAGCACGGCCCAGTGTAGAGCTCGTCCCAGTGTAGAGCACGGCCCAGTGTAGAACACGACCCAGTGTAGAGCTCGACCCAGTGTAGAGCACGACCCAGTGTACAGCACGACCCAGTGTACAGCACGAACCAGTGTAGAGCATGACCCAGTGTAGAGCTCGGTCCAGTGTAGAGCATGACGCAATCTAGAGCACGGCCCAGTTTAGAGCACGACCCAGTGTAGAGCTCGGCCCAGTGTAGAGCACGGCCCAGTGGAGAGCACAACCCAGTGTAGAGCACGACCCAGTATATAGCACGACCCAGTGTAGAGCACGGCCCAGTGGAGAGCACGGCCCAGTGTAGAGCACGACCCAGTATATAGCACGACCCAGTGTAGAGCACGGCCCAGTGTAGAGCACGGCCCAGTGTAGAGCTCGGCCCAGTGTAGAGCACGGCCCAGTGTAGAACACGACCCAGTGTAGAGCTCGACCCAGTGTAGAGCACGACCCAGTGTACAGCACGACCCAGTGTACAGCACGAACCAGTGTAGAGCATGACCCAGTGTAGAGCTCGGTCCAGTGTAGAGCACGAACCAGTGTAGAGCACGGCCCTGTGTAGCGCACGACCCAGTGCAGAGCTCGACCCAGTGTAGAACATGACCAACTGTAGAGCTTGACCCAGTGTAGAGCTCGACACAGTGTAGAACATGACCCAGTGTAGAGCTCGACCCAATGTAGAGTACTGCCCAGTGTAGAGGTCGGCTCAGTGTAGAGCACGGCCCAGTGAAGAGCACGACCCAGGGTAGAGCACGGCTCAGTGTAGAGCACGACCCAGTGTAGAGCACGGCCCAGTGTAGAGCTTGACCCAGTGTAGAGCACCGCCCAGTGTAGAGCACGACCCAGTGTAGAGCACGAACCAGTGTAGAGCACGGCCCAGTGTAGAGCACGACCCAGTGTACAGCACGAACCAGTGTAGAGCATGACCCAGTGTAGAGCACGACCCAGCGTAGAGCTCGGTCCAGTGTACAGCACGAACCAGTGTAGAGCACGGCCCAGTGTAGAGCACGACCCAGTGTAGAGCTCGGCCCAGTGTAGAACACGGCCCAGTGCAGAGCTCAACCCAGTTTAGTGCGCGACCCAGTGTAGAGCACGACCCAGTGTAGAGCACGGCCCAGTGTAGAACACGGCCCAGTGTAGAGCTCGACCCATTGTATAGCTCGACCCAGTGTAGAGCATGGCCCAGTGTAGAGCACGGCCCAGTGCAGAGCACAATCCAGTGTAGAGCTCGGCCCAGTGTAGAGCTCGGCCCAGTGTAGAGCACGGCCCAGTGTAGAGCACGGCCCAGTGATGAGCACGGCCCAGTGTAGAGCACGACCCAGTGATGAGCACGGCCCAGTGTTGAGCACGCCCCAGTGCAGAGCACGACCCAATGTACAGCACGGCCCAGTGTAGAGCCCGGCCCAGTGTTGAGCATGACCCAGTGTAGTGCACGACCCAGTGTAGAGCACGACACAGTGTAGAGCATGACCCAGTGTAGAGCACGGCCCAGTGTAGAGCACGACCCAGTGTAGAGCTCGGCCCAGTGTAGAGCACGGCCCAGTGTAGAACCTGACCCAGTGTAGCACGGCCCAATGTAGAGCACGGCCCAGTGTAGAGCACGGCCCAGTGTAGAGCACGACCCAGTGTAGAGCCCGGCCCAGTGTAGAGCTCGGCCCAGTGTAGAGCACGACCCAGTGTAGAGCACGGCCCAGTGTAGAGCACGGCCCAGTGTAGAGCACGGCCCAGTGTAGAGCACGGCCTAGTTTAGAGCACAGCCCAGTTTAGAGCTCGGCCCAATGTAGAGCACGACCCAGTGTAGAGCACGGCCCAGTGTAGAGCATGACCCAGTGTAGAGCATGACCCAGTGTAGAGCACGGCCTAGTTTAGAGCACAGCCCAGTTTAGAGCTCGGCCCAGTGTAGAGCATCGCCCAGTGTACAGCATCGCCCAGTACACAGCACAACCCAGTTTAGGGAACAGCCCAGTGTAGAGGACATCCCCAGTGTACAGCCATGCCCAGCCTACAGCATGTCCCAATGTACAGCACGATTCATGTACACCATGATCCAGTGTACAGCATGTCCCATGTGTACAGCACTACCCAATTTAGGGCACAGCCCAGTGTAGAGCTCGGACCAGTGTAGAGCACGACCCAGTGTAGAGCACGGCCCAGTGTAGAGCACGGCCCAGTGTAGAGCACGACCCAGTGTAGAGCACGGCCCAGTGTAGAGCACGGCCCAGTTTAGAGCACGACCCAGTGTAGAGCACGGCCCAGTCTAGAGCACGACCCAGTGTAGAGCTCAGCCAAATGTAGAGCCCGACCCAGTGTAGAGCACGACCCAGTGTAGAGCTCAGCCAAATGTAGAGCACGACCCAGTGTAGAGCACGACGCAGTGTAGAGCACGGCCCAGTGTCGAGCACGACCCAGTGTAGAGCTCAGCCAAATGTAGAGCATGACCCAGTGTAGAGCACGACGCAGTGTAGAGCACGGCCCAGTGTAGAGCTCGGCCCAGTGTAGAGCACGGCACAGAATACAGCACGGCCCAGTGTACAGCATGACCCAGTGTAGAGCACGGCCCAGTGTACAGCATCGCCCAGTATACAGCACAACCCAGTTTAGGGAACAGCCCAGTGTAGAGGACATCCCCAGTGTACAGCCATGCCCAGCCTACAGCATGTCCCAATGTACAGCACGATTCATTGTACACCATGATCCAGTGTACAGCATGTCCCATGTGTACAGCACTACCCAATTTAGGGCACAGCCCAGTGTAGAGCACGACGCAGTGTAGAGCACGGCCCAGTGTACAGCACGGCCCAGTGTAGAGTATGACACAGTGAAGAGCATGACCCAGTGTCGAGCACGGCCCAGTGTACAGCATGACACAGTGAAGAGCACGGCCCAGTGTACAACATACATAGAACATACAGTGCAGAAGGAGGCCATTCGGCCCATCGAGTCTGCACCGACCCACTTAAGCCCTCACTTCTACCCTATCGCCGTAACCCAACAACCCCTTCTAACCTTTTTGGACACTAAGGGCAATTTAGCATGGCCAATCCACCTTAGCCCAGTTTAGGTCACATCCCAGTGTGGAGCAGGACCCAGTATAGAGCACGGCCCAGTGTACACCAGGACCCAGTGTAGAGCACGACCCAGACCCAGGGTAGAGCACGGAGTAGTGTAGCGCACGACCCAGTGTGGAGCTCGGCCCAGTGTAGAGCACGGCCCAGTGTAGAACATGGCCCAGTGTAGAGCACGGCCCAGTGTAGAGCACGACCCAGTGTAGAGCAAGACCTAGTATATAGCACGACCCAGTGTAGAGCATGACGCAATGTAGAGCACGGCCCAGTTTAGAGCACGACCCAGTGTAGAGCTCGGCCCAGTGTAGAGCACGGCCCAGTGGAGAGCACGGCCCAGTGTAGAGCATGACGCAATCTAGAGCACGGCCCAGTTTAGAGCACGACCCAGTGTAGAGCTCGGCCCAGTGTAGAGCACGACCCAGTATATAGCACGACCCAGTGTAGAGCATGACGCAATGTAGAGCACGGCCCAGTTTAGAGCACGACCCAGTGTAGAGCTCGGCCCAGTGTAGAGCAAGACCTAGTATATAGCACGACCCAGTGTAGAGCATGACGCAATGTAGAGCACGGCCCAGTTTAGAGCACGACCCAGTGTAGAGCTCGGCCCAGTGTAGAGCACGGCCCAGTGGAGAGCACGGCCCAGTGTAGAGAACGACCCAGTATATAGCACGACCCAGTGTAGAGCACGGCCCAGTGTAGAGCTCGTCCCAGTGTAGAGCACGGCCCAGTGTAGAACACGACCCAGTGTAGAGCTCGACCCAGTGTAGAGCACGACCCAGTGTACAGCACGACCCAGTGTACAGCACGAACCAGTGTAGAGCATGACCCAGTGTAGAGCTCGGTCCAGTGTAGAGCATGACGCAATCTAGAGCACGGCCCAGTTTAGAGCACGACCCAGTGTAGAGCTCGGCCCAGTGTAGAGCACGGCCCAGTGGAGAGCACAACCCAGTGTAGAGCACGACCCAGTATATAGCACGACCCAGTGTAGAGCACGGCCCAGTGGAGAGCACGGCCCAGTGTAGAGCACGACCCAGTATATAGCACGACCCAGTGTAGAGCACGGCCCAGTGTAGAGCACGGCCCAGTGTAGAGCTCGGCCCAGTGTAGAGCACGGCCCAGTGTAGAACACGACCCAGTGTAGAGCTCGACCCAGTGTAGAGCACGACCCAGTGTACAGCACGACCCAGTGTACAGCACGAACCAGTGTAGAGCATGACCCAGTGTAGAGCTCGGTCCAGTGTAGAGCACGAACCAGTGTAGAGCACGGCCCTGTGTAGCGCACGACCCAGTGCAGAGCTCGACCCAGTGTAGAACATGACCAACTGTAGAGCTTGACCCAGTGTAGAGCTCGACACAGTGTAGAACATGACCCAGTGTAGAGCTCGACCCAATGTAGAGTACTGCCCAGTGTAGAGGTCGGCTCAGTGTAGAGCACGGCCCAGTGAAGAGCACGACCCAGGGTAGAGCACGGCCCAGTGTAGAGCACGACCCAGTGTAGAGCACGGCCCAGTGTAGAGCTTGACCCAGTGTAGAGCACCGCCCAGTGTAGAGCACGACCCAGTGTAGAGCACGAACCAGTGTAGAGCACGGCCCAGTGTAGAGCACGACCCAGTGTACAGCACGAACCAGTGTAGAGCATGACCCAGTGTAGAGCACGACCCAGCGTAGAGCTCGGTCCAGTGTACAGCACGAACCAGTGTAGAGCACGGCCCAGTGTAGAGCACGACCCAGTGTAGAGCTCGGCCCAGTGTAGAACACGGCCCAGTGCAGAGCTCAACCCAGTTTAGTGCGCGACCCAGTGTAGAGCACGACCCAGTGTAGAGCACGGCCCAGTGTAGAACACGGCCCAGTGTAGAGCTCGACCCATTGTATAGCTCGACCCAGTGTAGAGCATGGCCCAGTGTAGAGCACGGCCCAGTGCAGAGCACAATCCAGTGTAGAGCTCGGCCCAGTGTAGAGCTCGGCCCAGTGTAGAGCACGCCCCAGTGCAGAGCACGACCCAATGTACAGCACGGCCCAGTGTAGAGCCCGGCCCAGTGTTGAGCATGACCCAGTGTAGTGCACGACCCAGTGTAGAGCACGACACAGTGTAGAGCATGACCCAGTGTAGAGCACGGCCCAGTATAGAGCACGACCCAGTGTAGAGCTCGGCCCAGTGTAGAGCACGGCCCAGTGTAGAACCTGACCCAGTGTAGCACGGCCCAATGTAGAGCACGGCCCAGTGTAGAGCACGGCCCAGTGTAGAGCACGACCCAGTGTAGAGCCCGGCCCAGTGTAGAGCTCGGCCCAGTGTAGAGCACGACCCAGTGTAGAGCACGGCCCAGTGTAGAGCCCGGCCCAGTGTAGAGCTCGGCCCAGACTAGAGCATGACCAAGTGTAGAGCTCGGCCCAGTGTAGAGCACGGCCCAGTGTAGAGCATGACCCTGTGTAGAGCACGGCGCAGTGTAGAGCACGACCCAGTGTAGAGCACGGCCCAGTGTAGAGCACGGCCCCGTGTAGAGCACGACCCAGTGTAGAGCACGGCCCAGAGTAGAGCCCGGCCCAGTGTAGAGCTCGGCCCACTGTAGAGCATGACCAAGTGTAGAGCTCGGCCCAGTGTAGAGCTCGGCCCAGTGTAGAGAATGACCAAGTGTAGAGCTCGGCCCAGTGTAGAGCACGGCGTAGTGTAGAGCATGACCCAATGTAGAGCTCGGCCCAGTGTAGAGCACGGCGCCGTGTAGAGCTGGACCCAGTGTAGAGCATGGCCCAGTGTAGAGCCCGGCCCAGTGTAGAGCACGACCCAGTGTAGAGCACGACCCAGTGTACAGCACGGCCCAGTGTAGAACACGACCCAGTGTAGAGCACGGCACAGTGTAGAGCACGGCCCAGTGTAGAGCTCGGCCCAGTGTAGAGCATGACCAAGTGTAGAGCTCGGCCCAGTGTAGAGCTCGGCCCAGTGTAGAGCTCAGCCCAATGTAGAATTCGGTCCAGTGTCGAGCTCGGCACAGTGTAGAGCACAGCCAGTGTAGAGCTCGGTCCAGTGTAGAGCACTGCCCAGTGTAGAGGTAGGCCCAGTGTAGAGCATGGCCCAGTGTAGAGCACAACCCAGTGTAGAGCTAGGCCCAGTGTAGAGCATGGCCCAGTGTAGAGCACGGCCCAGTGTAGAGCTCGACCCAGTGAAGAGCACGGCCCAGTGTAGAGCCCGGCCCAGTGTAGAGCATGACCCAGTGTACAGCACGGCCCAGTGTAGAACACGACCCAGTGTAGAGCACGAACCAGTGTAGAGCACGGCCCAGTGTAGAGCACGACCCAGTTTAGAGCACGGCCCACTGTAGAGCTCGACCCAGTGTACAGCACGAACCAGTGTAGAGCACGACCCAGTGTAGAGCAGGACCCAGTGTTGAGCTCGGTCCAGTGTACAGCACGAACCAGTGTAGAGCATGGCCCAGTGTAGAGCACGACCCAGTGTAGAGCTCGGCCCAGTGTAGAACACGGCCCAGTGCAGAGCTCAACCCAGTTTAGAGCTCGACCCAGTGTAGAGCACGACCCAGTGTAGAGCACGGCCCAGTGTAGAACATGGCCCAGTGTACAGCTCGACCCATTGTAGAGCTCGACCCAATGTAGAGCATGGCCCAGTGTAGAGCTCGGCCCAGTGTAGAGCACGGCCCAGTGCAGAGCACGACCCAGTGTAGAGCTCGGCCCATTGTAGAGCTCGGCCCAGTGTAGAGCACGGACCAGTGTAGAGCACGGCCCAGTAATGAGCACGGCCCAGTGTTGAGCATGCCCCAGTGTAGAACACGACCCAGTGTACAGCACGGCCCAGTGTAGAGCCCGGCCCAGTGTTGAGCATGACCCAGTGTAGAGCACGACCCAGTGTAGAGCACGACACAGTGTAGAGCACGACCCAGTGTAGAGCAAGGCCCAGTGTAGAGCACGACCCAGTGTAGAGCTCGGCCCAGTGTAGAGCACGGTCAAGAGTAGAACATGGCCCAGTGTAGAGCACGGCCCAGTGTAGAGCACGAACCAGTGTAGAGCACGGCCCAGTGTAGAGCACGACCCAGTTTAGAGCTCGACCCAGTGTACAGCACGAACCAGTGTAGAGCATGACCCAGTGTAGAGCACGACCCAGTGTAGAGCTCGGTCCAGTGTACAGCACGAACCAGTGTAGAGCACGGCCCAGTGTAGAGCACGACCCAGTGTAGAGCTCGGCCCAGTGTAGAACACGGCCCAGTGCAGAGCTCAACCCAGTTTAGTGCGCGACCCAGTGTAGAGCACGACCCAGTGTAGAGCACGGCCCAGTGTAGAACACGGCCCAGTGTAGAGCTCGACCCATTGTATAGCTCGACCCAGTGTAGAGCATGGCCCAGTGTAGAGCACGGCCCAGTGCAGAGCACAATCCAGTGTAGAGCTCGGCCCAGTGTAGAGCACGGCCCAGTGTAGAGCACGGCCCAGTGATGAGCACGGCCCAGTGTAGAGCACGACCCAGTGATGAGCACGGCCCAGTGCTGAGCACGCCCCAGTGCAGAGCACGACCCAATGTACAGCACGGCCCAGTGTAGAGCCCGGCCCAGTGTTGAGCATGACCCAGTGTAGTGCACGACCCAGTGTAGAGCACGACACAGTGTAGAGCAGGACCCAGTGTAGAGCACGGCCCAGTGTAGAGCACGACCCAGTGTAGAGCTCGGCCCAGTGTAGAGCACGGCCCAGTGTAGAACCTGACCCAGTGTAGCACGGCCCAATGTAGAGCACGGCCCAGTGTAGAGCACGGCCCAGTGTAGAGCACGACCCAGTGTAGAGCCCGGCCCAGTGTAGAGCTCGGCCCAGTGTAGTGCATGACCCAGTGTAGAGCACGGCCCAGTGTAGAGCCCGGCCCAGTGTAGAGCTCGGCCCAGACTAGAGCATGACCAAGTGTAGAGCTCGGCCCAGTGTAGAGCACGGCCCAGTGTAGAGCATGACCCTGTGTAGAGCACGGCGCAGTGTAGAGCACGACCCAGTGTAGAGCACGGCCCAGTGTAGAGCACGGCCCCGTGTAGAGCACGACCCAGTGTAGAGCACGGCCAGAGTAGAGCCCGGCCCAGTGTAGAGCTCGGCCCACTGTAGAGCATGACCAAGTGTAGAGCTCGGCCCAGTGTAGAGCTCGGCCCAGTGTAGAGAATGAAGAGTGTAGAGCTCGGCCCAGTGAAGAGCACGGTGTAGTGTAGAGCATGACCCAATGTAGAGCTCGGCCCAGTGTAGAGCACGGCCCCGTGTAGAGCTGGACCCAGTGTAGAGCACGGCCCAGTGTAGAGCCCGGCCCAGTGTAGAGCACGACCCAGTATAGAGCACGACCCAGTGTACAGCACGGCCCAGTGTAGAACACGACCCAGTGTAGAGCACGGCACAGTGTAGAGCACGGCCCAGTGTAGAGCTCGGCCCAGTGTAGAGCATGACCAAGTGTAGAGCTCGGCCCAGTGTAGAGCTCGGCCCAGTGTAGAGCTCAGCCCAATGTAGAATTCGGTCCAGTGTCGAGCTCGGCACAGTGTAGAGCACAGCCAGTGTAGAGCTCGGTCCAGTGTAGAGCACTGCCCAGTGTAGAGGTCGGCCCAGTGTAGAGCACGGCCCAGTGTAGAGCACAACCCAGTGTAGAGCTAGGCCCAGTGTAGAGCATGGCCCAGTGTAGAGCACGGCCCAGTGTAGAGCTCGACCCAGTGAAGAGCACGGCCCAGTGTAGAGCCCGGCCCAGTGTAGAGCATGACCCAGTGTAGAGCACAGCCCAGTGTAGAGCACGACCCAGTGTAGAGCACGAACCAGTGTAGAGCACGGCCCAGTGTAGAGCACGACCCAGTTTAGAGCACGGCCCACTGTAGAGCTCGACCCAGTGTACAGCACGAACCAGTGTAGAGCACGACCCAGTGTAGAGCAGGACCCAGTGTAGAGCTCGGTCCAGTGTACAGCACGAACCAGTGTAGAGCATGGCCCAGTGTAGAGCACGACCCAGTGTAGAGCTCGGCCCAGTGTAGAACACTGCCCAGTGCAGAGCTCAACCCAGTTTAGAGCTCGACCCAGTGTAGAGCACGACCCAGTGTAGAGCACGGCCCAGTGTAGAACATGGCCCAGTGTACAGCTCGACCCATTGTAGAGCTCGACCCAGTGTAGAGCATGGCCCAGTGTAGAGCTCGGCCCAGTGTAGAGCACGGCCCAGTGCAGAACACGACCCAGTGTAGAGCTCGGCCCATTGTAGAGCTCGGCCCAGTGTAGAGCACGGACCAGTGTAGAGCACGGCCCAGTAATGAGCACGGCCCAGTGTTGAGCATGCCCCAGTGTAGAGCACGACCCAGTGTACAGCACGGCCCAGTGTAGAGCCCGGCCCAGTGTTGAGCATGACCCACTGTAGAGCACGACCCAGTGTAGAGCACGACACAGTGTAGAGCACGACCCAGTGTAGAGCAAGGCCCAGTGTAGAGCACGACCCAGTGTAGAGCTCGGCCCAGTGTAGAGCACGGTCAAGAGTAGAACATGGCCCAGTGTAGAGCACGGCCCAGTGTAGAGCACAGCCCAGTGTAGAGCACGACCCAGTGTAGAGCCCGGCCCAGGGTAGAGCTCGGCCAAGTGTAGAGCACGACCCAGTGTAGAGCACGGCCCAGGGTAGAGCTCGGCCCAGTGTAGAGCTCAGCCCAATGTAGAATTCGGTCCAGTGTCGAGCTCGGCACAGTGTAGAGCACAGCCAGTGTAGAGCTCGGTCCAGTGTAGAGCACTGCCCAGTGTAGAGGTCGGCCCAGTGTAGAGCACGGCCCAGTGTAGAGCACGACCCAGTGTAGAGCTAGGCCCAGTGTAGAGCATGGCCCAGTGTAGAGCACGGCCCAGTGTAGAGCTCGACCCAGTGAAGAGCACGGCCCAGTGTAGAGCCCGGCCCAGTGTAGAGCATGACCCAGTGGAGAGCACAGCCCAGTGTAGAGCACGACCCAGTGTAGAGCACGAACCAGTGTAGAGCACGGCCCAGTGTAGAGCACGACCCAGTTTAGAGCACGGCCCACTGTAGAGCTCGACCCAGTGTACAGCACGAACCAGTGTAGAGCACGACCCAGTGTAGAGCAGGACCCAGTGTAGAGCTCGGTCCAGTGTACAGCACGAACCAGTGTAGAGCATGGCCCAGTGTAGAGCACGACCCAGTGTAGAGCTCGGCCCAGTGTAGAACACGGCCCAGTGCAGAGCTCAACCCAGTTTAGAGCTCGACCCAGTGTAGAGCACGACCCAGTGTAGAGCACGGCCCAGTGTAGAACATGGCCCAGTGTACAGCTCGACCCATTGTAGAGCTCGACCCAGTGTAGAGCATGGCCCAGTGTAGAGCTCGGCCCAGTGTAGAGCACGGCCCAGTGCAGAACACGACCCAGTGTAGAGCTCGGCCCATTGTAGAGCTCGGCCCAGTGTAGAGCACGGACCAGTGTAGAGCACGGCCCAGTAATGAGCACGGCCCAGTGTTGAGCATGCCCCAGTGTAGAGCACGACCCAGTGTACAGCACGGCCCAGTGTAGAGCCCGGCCCAGTGTTGAGCATGACCCAGTGTAGAGCACGACCCAGTGTAGAGCACGACACAGTGTAGAGCACGACCCAGTGTAGAGCAAGGCCCAGTGTAGAGCACGACCCAGTGTAGAGCTCGGCCCAGTGTAGAGCACGGTCAAGAGTAGAACATGGCCCAGTGTAGAGCACGGCCCAGTGTAGAGCACGGCCCAGTGTAGAGCACAGCCCAGTGTAGAGCACGACCCAGTGTAGAGCCCGGCCCAGGGTAGAGCTCGGCCAAGTGTAGAGCACGACCCAGTGTAGAGCACAGCCCAGGGTAGAGCTCGGCCAAGTGTAGAGCACGACCCAGTGTAGAGCACGGCCCAGTGTAGAGCCCGGCCCAGTGTAGAGCTCGGCCCAGTGTAGAGCATGACCAAGTGTAGAGCTCGGCCCAGTGTAGAGCACGGCCCAGTGTAGAGCACGAGCCAGTGTCTAGCACGACCCAGTGTAGAGCACGGCCCAGTGTAGAGCACGGCCCAGTGTAGAGCACGGCCTAGTGTAGAGCACGACCCAGTGTAGAGCACGGCCCAGTTTAGAGCCCGGCCCAGTGTAGAGCACGGCCCCGTGTAGAGCTGGACCCAGTGTAGAGCACGGCCCAGTGTAGAGCCCGGCCCAGTGTAGAGCACGACCCAGTATAGAGCACGACCCAGTGTACAGCACGGCCCAGTGTAGAACACGACCCAGTGTAGAGCACGGCACAGTGTAGAGCACGGCCCAGTGTAGAGCTCGGCCCAGTGTAGAGCATGACCAAGTGTAGAGCTCGGCCCAGTGTAGAGCTCGGCCCAGTGTAGAGCTCAGCCCAATGTAGAATTCGGTCCAGTGTCGAGCTCGGCACAGTGTAGAGCACAGCCAGTGTAGAGCTCGGTCCAGTGTAGAGCACTGCCCAGTGTAGAGGTCGGCCCAGTGTAGAGCACGGCCCAGTGTAGAGCACAACCCAGTGTAGAGCTAGGCCCAGTGTAGAGCATGGCCCAGTGTAGAGCACGGCCCAGTGTAGAGCTCGACCCAGTGAAGAGCACGGCCCAGTGTAGAGCCCGGCCCAGTGTAGAGCATGACCCAGTGTAGAGCACAGCCCAGTGTAGTGCACGACCCAGTGTAGAGCACGAACCAGTGTAGAGCACGGCCCAGTGTAGAGCACGACCCAGTTTAGAGCACGGCCCACTGTAGAGCTCGACCCAGTGTACAGCACGAACCAGTGTAGAGCACGACCCAGTGTAGAGCAGGACCCAGTGTAGAGCTCGGTCCAGTGTACAGCACGAACCAGTGTAGAGCATGGCCCAGTGTAGAGCACGACCCAGTGTAGAGCTCGGCCCAGTGTAGAACACGGCCCAGTGCAGAGCTCAACCCAGTTTAGAGCTCGACCCAGTGTAGAGCACGACCCAGTGTAGAGCACGGCCCAGTGTAGAACATGGCCCAGTGTACAGCTCGACCCATTGTAGAGCTCGACCCAGTGTAGAGCATGGCCCAGTGTAGAGCTCGGCCCAGTGTAGAGCACGGCCCAGTGCAGAACACGACCCAGTGTAGAGCTCGGCCCATTGTAGAGCTCGGCCCAGTGTAGAGCACGGACCAGTGTAGAGCACGGCCCAGTAATGAGCACGGCCCAGTGTTGAGCATGCCCCAGTGTAGAGCACGACCCAGTGTACAGCACGGCCCAGTGTAGAGCCCGGCCCAGTGTTGAGCATGACCCACTGTAGAGCACGACCCAGTGTAGAGCACGACACAGTGTAGAGCACGACCCAGTGTAGAGCAAGGCCCAGTGTAGAGCACGACCCAGTGTAGAGCTCGGCCCAGTGTAGAGCACGGTCAAGAGTAGAACATGGCCCAGTGTAGAGCACGGCCCAGTGTAGAGCACAGCCCAGTGTAGAGCACGACCCAGTGTAGAGCCCGGCCCAGGGTAGAGCTCGGCCAAGTGTAGAGCACGACCCAGTGTAGAGCACGGCCCAGGGTAGAGCTCGGCCCAGTGTAGAGCTCAGCCCAATGTAGAATTCGGTCCAGTGTCGAGCTCGGCACAGTGTAGAGCACAGCCAGTGTAGAGCTCGGTCCAGTGTAGAGCACTGCCCAGTGTAGAGGTCGGCCCAGTGTAGAGCACGGCCCAGTGTAGAGCACGACCCAGTGTAGAGCTAGGCCCAGTGTAGAGCATGGCCCAGTGTAGAGCACGGCCCAGTGTAGAGCTCGACCCAGTGAAGAGCACGGCCCAGTGTAGAGCCCGGCCCAGTGTAGAGCATGACCCAGTGGAGAGCACAGCCCAGTGTAGAGCACGACCCAGTGTAGAGCACGAACCAGTGTAGAGCACGGCCCAGTGTAGAGCACGACCCAGTTTAGAGCACGGCCCACTGTAGAGCTCGACCCAGTGTACAGCACGAACCAGTGTAGAGCACGACCCAGTGTAGAGCAGGACCCAGTGTAGAGCTCGGTCCAGTGTACAGCACGAACCAGTGTAGAGCATGGCCCAGTGTAGAGCACGACCCAGTGTAGAGCTCGGCCCAGTGTAGAACACGGCCCAGTGCAGAGCTCAACCCAGTTTAGAGCTCGACCCAGTGTAGAGCACGACCCAGTGTAGAGCACGGCCCAGTGTAGAACATGGCCCAGTGTACAGCTCGACCCATTGTAGAGCTCGACCCAGTGTAGAGCATGGCCCAGTGTAGAGCTCGGCCCAGTGTAGAGCACGGCCCAGTGCAGAACACGACCCAGTGTAGAGCTCGGCCCATTGTAGAGCTCGGCCCAGTGTAGAGCACGGACCAGTGTAGAGCACGGCCCAGTAATGAGCACGGCCCAGTGTTGAGCATGCCCCAGTGTAGAGCACGACCCAGTGTACAGCACGGCCCAGTGTAGAGCCCGGCCCAGTGTTGAGCATGACCCAGTGTAGAGCACGACCCAGTGTAGAGCACGACACAGTGTAGAGCACGACCCAGTGTAGAGCAAGGCCCAGTGTAGAGCACGACCCAGTGTAGAGCTCGGCCCAGTGTAGAGCACGGTCAAGAGTAGAACATGGCCCAGTGTAGAGCACGGCCCAGTGTAGAGCACGGCCCAGTGTAGAGCACAGCCCAGTGTAGAGCACGACCCAGTGTAGAGCCCGGCCCAGGGTAGAGCTCGGCCAAGTGTAGAGCACGACCCAGTGTAGAGCACAGCCCAGGGTAGAGCTCGGCCAAGTGTAGAGCACGACCCAGTGTAGAGCACGGCCCAGTGTAGAGCCCGGCCCAGTGTAGAGCTCGGCCCAGTGTAGAGCATGACCAAGTGTAGAGCTCGGCCCAGTGTAGAGCACGGCCCAGTGTAGAGCACGAGCCAGTGTCTAGCACGACCCAGTGTAGAGCACGGCCCAGTGTAGAGCACGGCCCAGTGTAGAGCACGGCCTAGTGTAGAGCACGACCCAGTGTAGAGCACGGCCCAGTTTAGAGCCCGGCCCAGTGTAAAGCTCGGCCCAGTGTAGAGCACGGCCCAGTGTAGAGCATGACCAAGTGTAGAGCTCGGCCCAGTGTAGAGCACGGCCTAGTGTAGAGCATGACCCAATGTAGATCTCGGCCCAGTGTAGAGCACGGCCCAGTGTTGAGCTGGACCCAGTGTAGAGCACGGCCCAGTGTAGAGCCCAGCCCAGTGTAGAGCACGACCCAGTGTAGAGCACGGCCCAGTGTAGAGCACGGCCCAGTGTAGAGCTCGGCCCAGTGTAGAGCCCGGCCCAGTGTACAGCACGGCCCAGTGTAGAGCACGACCCAGTGTAGAGCACGGCACAGAATACAGCACGGCCCAGTGTACAGCATGACCCAGTGTAGAGCACGGCCCAGTGTACAGCATCGCCCAGTATACAGCACAACCCAGTTTAGGGAACAGCCCAGTGTAGTGGACATCCCCAGTGTACAGCCATGCCCAGTGTAGAGCATGACCCAGTGTACAGCACGAATCATTGTACACCATGATCCAGTGTACAGCATGTCCCATGTGTGCAGCACTACCCAATTTAGGGCACAGCCCAGTGTAGAGCACGGCCCAGTGTAGAGCACGGCCCAGTGTAGAGCACTGCCCAGTGTAGAGCACGACCCAGTGAAGAGCACGGCCCAGTGTAGAGCCCGGCCCAGTGTAGAGCATGACCCAGTGTAGAGCACAGCCAAGTGTAGAGCACGACCCAATGTAGAGCACGAACCAGTGTAGAGCACGGCCCAGTGTAGAGCACGACCCAGTTTAGAGCACGGCCCACTGTAGAGCTCGACCCAGTGTACAGCACGAACCAGTGTAGAGCACGACCCAGTGTAGAGCAGGACCCAGTGTAGAGCTCGGTCCAGTGTACAGCACGAACCAGTGTAGAGCATGGCCCAGTGTAGAGCACGACCCAGTGTAGAGCTCGGCCCAGTGTAGAACACGGCCCAGTGCAGAGCTCAACCCAGTTTAGAGCTCGACCCAGTGTAGAGCACGACCCAGTGTAGAGCACGGCCCAGTGTAGAACATGGCCCAGTGTACAGCTCGACCCATTGTAGAGCTCGACCCAGTGTAGAGCATGGCCCAGTGTAGAGCTCGGCCCAGTGTAGAGCACGGCCCAGTGCAGAGCACGACCCAGTGTAGAGCTCGGCCCATTGTAGAGCTCGGCCCAGTGTAGAGCACGGACCAGTGTAGAGCACGGCCCAGTAATGAGCACGGCCCAGTGTTGAGCATGCCCCAGTGTAGCGCACGACCCAGTGTACAGCACGGCCCAGTGTAGAGCCCGGCCCAGTGTTGAGCATGACCCAGTGTAGAGCACGACCCAGTGTAGAGCACGACACAGTGTAGAGCACGACCCAGTGAAGAGCAAGGCCCAGTGTAGAGCACGACCCAGTTTAGAGCTCGGCCCAGTGTAGAGCACGGTCAAGAGTAGAACATGGCCCAGTGTAGAGCACGGCCCAGTGTAGAGCACGGCCCAGTGTAGAGCACAGCCCAGTGTAGAGCACGACCCAGTGTAGAGCCCGGCCCAGGGTAGAGCTCGGCCAAGTGTAGAGCACGACCCAGTGTAGAGCACGGCCCAGGGTAGAGCTCGGCCAAGTGTAGAGCACGACCCAGTGTAGAGCACGGCCCAGTGTAGAGCCCGGCCCAGTGTAGAGCTCGGCCCAGTGTAGAGCATGACCAAGTGTGGAGCTCGGCCCAGTGTAGAGCACGGCCCAGTGTAGAGCACGAGCCAGTGTCTAGCACGACCCAGTGTAGAGCACGGCCCAGTGTAGAGCACGGCCCAGTGTAGAGCACGGCCTAGTGTAGAGCACGACCCAGTGTAGAGCAGGACCCAGTGTAGAGCTCGGTCCAGTGTACAGCACGAACCAGTGTAGAGCATGGCCCAGTGTAGAGCACGACCCAGTGTAGAGCTCGGCCCAGTGTAGAACACGGCCCAGTGCAGAGCTCAACCCAGTTTAGAGCTCGACCCAGTGTAGAGCACGACCCAGTGTAGAGCACGGCCCAGTGTAGAACATGGCCCAGTGTACAGCTCGACCCATTGTAGAGCTCGACCCAGTGTAGAGCATGGCCCAGTGTAGAGCTCGGCCCAGTGTAGAGCACGGCCCAGTGCAGAACACGACCCAGTGTAGAGCTCGGCCCATTGTAGAGCTCGGCCCAGTGTAGAGCACGGACCAGTGTAGAGCACGGCCCAGTAATGAGCACGGCCCAGTGTTGAGCATGCCCCAGTGTAGAGCACGACCCAGTGTACAGCACGGCCCAGTGTAGAGCCCGGCCCAGTGTTGAGCATGACCCAGTGTAGAGCACGACCCAGTGTAGAGCACGACACAGTGTAGAGCACGACCCAGTGTAGAGCAAGGCCCAGTGTAGAGCACGACCCAGTGTAGAGCTCGGCCCAGTGTAGAGCACGGTCAAGAGTAGAACATGGCCCAGTGTAGAGCACGGCCCAGTGTAGAGCACGGCCCAGTGTAGAGCACAGCCCAGTGTAGAGCACGACCCAGTGTAGAGCCCGGCCCAGGGTAGAGCTCGGCCAAGTGTAGAGCACGACCCAGTGTAGAGCACAGCCCAGGGTAGAGCTCGGCCAAGTGTAGAGCACGACCCAGTGTAGAGCACGGCCCAGTGTAGAGCCCGGCCCAGTGTAGAGCTCGGCCCAGTGTAGAGCATGACCAAGTGTAGAGCTCGGCCCAGTGTAGAGCACGGCCCAGTGTAGAGCACGAGCCAGTGTCTAGCACGACCCAGTGTAGAGCACGGCCCAGTGTAGAGCACGGCCCAGTGTAGAGCACGGCCTAGTGTAGAGCACGACCCAGTGTAGAGCACGGCCCAGTTTAGAGCCCGGCCCAGTGTAAAGCTCGGCCCAGTGTAGAGCACGGCCCAGTGTAGAGCATGACCAAGTGTAGAGCTCGGCCCAGTGTAGAGCACGGCCTAGTGTAGAGCATGACCCAATGTAGATCTCGGCCCAGTGTAGAGCACGGCCCAGTGTTGAGCTGGACCCAGTGTAGAGCACGGCCCAGTGTAGAGCCCAGCCCAGTGTAGAGCACGACCCAGTGTAGAGCACGGCCCAGTGTAGAGCACGGCCCAGTGTAGAGCTCGGCCCAGTGTAGAGCCCGGCCCAGTGTACAGCACGGCCCAGTGTAGAGCACGACCCAGTGTAGAGCACGGCACAGAATACAGCACGGCCCAGTGTACAGCATGACCCAGTGTAGAGCACGGCCCAGTGTACAGCATCGCCCAGTATACAGCACAACCCAGTTTAGGGAACAGCCCAGTGTAGTGGACATCCCCAGTGTACAGCCATGCCCAGTGTAGAGCATGACCCAGTGTACAGCACGAATCATTGTACACCATGATCCAGTGTACAGCATGTCCCATGTGTGCAGCACTACCCAATTTAGGGCACAGCCCAGTGTAGAGCACGGCCCAGTGTAGAGCACGGCCCAGTGTAGAGCACTGCCCAGTGTAGAGCACGACCCAGTGAAGAGCACGGCCCAGTGTAGAGCCCGGCCCAGTGTAGAGCATGACCCAGTGTAGAGCACAGCCAAGTGTAGAGCACGACCCAATGTAGAGCACGAACCAGTGTAGAGCACGGCCCAGTGTAGAGCACGACCCAGTTTAGAGCACGGCCCACTGTAGAGCTCGACCCAGTGTACAGCACGAACCAGTGTAGAGCACGACCCAGTGTAGAGCAGGACCCAGTGTAGAGCTCGGTCCAGTGTACAGCACGAACCAGTGTAGAGCATGGCCCAGTGTAGAGCACGACCCAGTGTAGAGCTCGGCCCAGTGTAGAACACGGCCCAGTGCAGAGCTCAACCCAGTTTAGAGCTCGACCCAGTGTAGAGCACGACCCAGTGTAGAGCACGGCCCAGTGTAGAACATGGCCCAGTGTACAGCTCGACCCATTGTAGAGCTCGACCCAGTGTAGAGCATGGCCCAGTGTAGAGCTCGGCCCAGTGTAGAGCACGGCCCAGTGCAGAGCACGACCCAGTGTAGAGCTCGGCCCATTGTAGAGCTCGGCCCAGTGTAGAGCACGGACCAGTGTAGAGCACGGCCCAGTAATGAGCACGGCCCAGTGTTGAGCATGCCCCAGTGTAGCGCACGACCCAGTGTACAGCACGGCCCAGTGTAGAGCCCGGCCCAGTGTTGAGCATGACCCAGTGTAGAGCACGACCCAGTGTAGAGCACGACACAGTGTAGAGCACGACCCAGTGAAGAGCAAGGCCCAGTGTAGAGCACGACCCAGTTTAGAGCTCGGCCCAGTGTAGAGCACGGTCAAGAGTAGAACATGGCCCAGTGTAGAGCACGGCCCAGTGTAGAGCACGGCCCAGTGTAGAGCACAGCCCAGTGTAGAGCACGACCCAGTGTAGAGCCCGGCCCAGGGTAGAGCTCGGCCAAGTGTAGAGCACGACCCAGTGTAGAGCACGGCCCAGGGTAGAGCTCGGCCAAGTGTAGAGCACGACCCAGTGTAGAGCACGGCCCAGTGTAGAGCCCGGCCCAGTGTAGAGCTCGGCCCAGTGTAGAGCATGACCAAGTGTGGAGCTCGGCCCAGTGTAGAGCACGGCCCAGTGTAGAGCACGAGCCAGTGTCTAGCACGACCCAGTGTAGAGCACGGCCCAGTGTAGAGCACGGCCCAGTGTAGAGCACGGCCTAGTGTAGAGCACGACCCAGTGTAGAGCACGGCCCAGTTTAGAGCCCGGCCCAGTGGAGAGCTCGGCCCAGTGTAGAGCACGGCCCAGTGTAGAGCATGACCAAGTGTAGAGCTCGGCCCAGTGTAGAGCACGGCCTAGTGTAGAGCATGACCCAATGTAGATCTCGGCCCAGTGTAGAGCACGGCCCAGTGTAGAGCACGGCACAGTGTAGAGCCCAGCCCAGTGTAGAGCACGACCCAGTGTAGAGCACGGCCCAGTGTAGAGCACGGCCCAGTGTAGAGCTCGGCCCAGTGTAGAGCCCGGCCCAGTATAGAGCACGGCCCAGTGTAGAGCACGACCCAGTGTAGAGCACGGCACAGAATACAGCACGGCCCAGTGTAGAGTTCGGCCCAAAATACAGCACGGCCCATTGTACATCATGACCCAGTGTAGAGCACGGCCCAGTGTACAGCATCGCCCAGTATACAGCACAACCCAGTTTAGGGAACAGCCCAGTGTAGAGGACATCCCCAGTGTACAGCCATGCCCAGTGTAGAGCATGACCCAGTGTACAGCACGATTCATTGTACACCATGATCCAGTGTACAGCATGTCCCATGTGTGCAGCACTACCCAATTTAGGGCACAGCCCAGTGTAGAGCACGGCCCAGTGTGGAGCACGGCCCAGTGTAGAGCACTGCCCAGTGTAGAGCACGACCCAGTGTAGAGCACGACCCAGTGTAGAGCACGACCCAGTATATAGCACGACCCAGTGCAGAGCACGACGCAGTGTAGAGCACGGCCCAGTGTAGAGCACGGCCCAGTGTAAAGCACGACCCAGTGTAGAGCTCGGCCCAGTGTAGAGCACGGCCCTGTGTAGAACACGACCCAGTGTAGAGCTCGGCCCAGTGTAGAGCTCGACCCAGTGTAGAGCACGAACCAGTGTAGAGCACGGCCCAGTGTAGAGCACGGCCCAGTGTAGAACACGGCCCAGTGTAGAGCTCGACCCATTGTAGAGCTCAGCCCAGTGTAGAGCACGGCCCAGTGTAGAGCTCGACCCAGTGTACAGCACGAACCAGTGTAGAGCAGGACCCAGTGTAGAGCACGACCCAGTGTAGAGCTCTGTCCAGTGTACAGCACGAACCAGTGTAGAGCACGGCCCAGTGTAGAGCACGGCCCAGTGTAGAACATGGCCCAGTGTAGAGCTCGACCCATCGTAGAGCTCGACTCAGTGTGGAGCATGGCCCTGTGTAGACCTCGGCCTAGTGTAGAGCTCGGCCCAGTGTTGAGCACTACCCAGTGTAGAGCTCGGCCCAGTGTAGAGCTTGGCCCAGTGTAGAGCTCGGCCCAGTGTAGAGCACGGCCCAGTGTAGAGCACGGCCCAGTGTTGAGCACGAGCCAGTGTCTAGCACGACCCAGTGTAGAGCACGGCCCAGTGTAGAGCACGGCCCAGTGTAGAGCACGGCCTAGTGTAGAGCACGACCCAGTGTAGAGCACGGCCCAGTTTAGAGCCCGGCCCAGTGTAGAGCTCGGCCCAGTGTAGAGCATGACCAAGTGTAGCGCTCGGCCCAGTTTAGAGCTCGGCCCAGTGTAGCGCATGACCAAGTGTAGAGCTCGGCCCAGTGTAGAGCACGGCCTAGTGTAGAGCATGACCCAATGTAGATCTCGACCCAGTGTAGAGCACGGCCCAGTGTAGTGCTGGACCCAGTGTAGAGCACGGCCCAGTGTAGAGCCCGGCCCAGTGTAGAGCACGACCCAGTGTTGAGCACGGCCCAGTGTAGAGCACGGCCCAGTGTAGAGCTCGGCCCAGTGTAGAGCATGACCAAGTGTAGAGCTCGACCCAGAGTAGAGCTCGGCCCAATGTAGAATTCGGTCCAGTGCCAAGCTCGGCCCAGAGTAGAGCACGGCCCAGTGTAGAGCACGGCCTAGTGTAGAGCTCGGCCCAGTGTTGAGCACTACCCAGTGTAGAGCTCGGCCCAGTGTAGAGCTTGGCCCAGTGTAGAGCTCGGCCCAGTGTAGAGCACGGCCCAGTGTAGAGCACGGCCCAGTGTAGAGCATGACCCAGTGAAGAGCTCAGGCAAATGTAAAGCACGACCCAGTGTAGAGCACGACGCTGTGTAGAGCACGGCCCAGTGTAGAGCACGACCCAGTGTAGAGCACGGCCCAGTGTAGAGCTTAGCCAAATGTAGAGCATGACCCAGTGTAGAGCACGACGCTGTGTAGAGCACGGCCCAGTGTAGAGCACGACCCAGTGTAGAGCACGACCCAGTGTAGAGCACGGCCCAGTGTAGAGCTTAGCCAAATGTAGAGCATGACCCAGTGTAGAGAGCGACGCAGTGTAGAGCACGGCCCAGTGTAGAGCACGACCCAGTGTAGAGCACGACCCAGTGTAGAGCTCAACCAAATGTAGAGCATGACCCAGTGTAGAGCACGACGCAGTGTAGAGCACGGCCCAGTGTAGAGCTCGACCCAGTGTAGAGCTCAGCCAAATGTAGAGCATGACCCAGTGTAGAGCACGACGCAGTGTAGAGCACGACGCAGTGTAGAGTACGGCCCAGTGTAGAGCACGGCCCAGTGTACAGCACGGCCCAGTTTAGAGCACGGCACAGAATACAGCACAGCCCAGTGTACAGCATGACCCAGTGTAGAGCACGGCCCAGTGTACAGCATCGCCCAGTATGCAGCACAACCCAGTTTAGGGAACAGCCCAGTGTAGAGGACATCCCCAGTGTACAGCCATGCCCAGCCTACAGCATGTCCCAATGTACAGCACGATTCATTGTACACCATGATACAGTGTACAGCATGTCCCATGTGTACAGCACTACCCAATTTAGGGCACAGCCCAGTGTAGAGGACATCCCCAGTGTAGAGCACGGCCCAGTGTAGAGCACGACCCAGTGTAGAGCACGACCCAGTGTAGAGCACGGCCCAGTGTAGAGCACGACCCAGTGTAGAGCACGACCCAGTGTAGAGCACGACCTAGTATATAGCACGACCCAGTGCAGAGCACGACCCAGTGCAGAGCACGACGCAGTGTAGAGCACGGCCCAGTGTACAGCACGGCCCAGTGTAGAGCACGGCCCAGTGTAGAGCACGGCCCAGTGTAGAGCACGGCCCAGTGTAGAGCACGACCCAGTGTAGAGCACGACCCAGTGTAGAGCACGACCTAGTATATAGCACGACCCAGTGCAGAGCACGACGCAGTGTAGAGCACGGCCCAGTGTACAGCACGGCCCAGTGTAGAGCACGGCCCAGTGTAGAGCTCGGCCCAGTGTAGAGCACGGCCCAGTGTAGAACACGACCCAGTGTAGAGCACGGCCCAGTGTAGACCTCGACCCAGTGTAGAGCACGACCCAGTGTAGAGCTCGGCCCAGTGTAGAACACGGCCCAGTGCAGAGCTCAACCCAGTTTAGTGCTCGACCCAGTGTAGAGCACGACCCAGTGTAGAGCACGGCCCAGTGTAGAACACGGCCCAGTGTAGAGCTCGACCCATTGTAGAGCTCGGCCCAGTGTAGAGCACGGCCCAGTGTAGAGCTCGACCCAGTGTACAGCACGAACCAGTGTAGAGCAAGACCCAGTGTAGAGCACGACCCAGTGTAGAGCTCGGTCCAGTGTACAGCACGAACCAGTGTAGAGCACGGCCCAGTGTAGAGCACAACCCAGTGTAGAGCTCGGCCCAGTGTAGAACACGGCCCAGTGCAGTGCTCAACCCAGTTTAGAGCTCGACCCAGTGTAGAGCACGACCCAGTGAAGAGCACGGCCCAGTGTAGAACATGGCCCAGTGTAGAGCTCGACCCATTGTAGAGCTCGACCCAGTGTAGAGCATGGCCCAGTGTAGAGCTCGGCCCAGTGTAGAGCACGTCCCAGTGCAGAGCACGACCCAGTATAGAGCTCGGCCCAGTGTAGAGCTCGGCCCAGTGTAGAGCACGGACCAGTGTAGAGCACGGCCCAGTGATGAGCACGGTCCAGTGTTGAGCACGCCCCAGTGTAGAGCACGACCCAGTGTACAGCACGGCCCAGTGTAGAGCCCGGCCCAGTGTTGAGCATGACCCAGTGTAGAGCACGACCCAGTGTAGAGCACGACACAGTGTAGAGCACGACCCAGTGTAGAGCAAGGCCCAGTGTAGAGCACTACCCTGTGTAGAGCTCGGCCCAGTGTAGAGCACGGCCAAGTGTAGAACATGGCCCAGTGTAGAGCACGGCCCAGTGTAGAGCACGGCCCAGTGTTGAGCACAGCCCAGTGTAGAGGACGACCCAGTGTAGAGCACGACCCCGTGTAGAGCACGACCCAGTGTAGAGCTCGGTCCAGTGTACAGCACAAACCAGTGTAGAGCACGGCCCAGTGTAGAGCACGACCCAGTGTAGAGCTCGGCCCAGTGTAGAACACGGCCCAGTGCAGAGCTCAACCCAGTTTAGTGCTCGACCCAGTGTAGAGCACGACCCAGTGTAGAGCATGGCCCAGTGTAGAACACGGCCCAGTATAGAGCTCGACCCATTGTAGAGCTCGGCGCAGTGTAGAGCACGGCCCAGTGTAGAGCTTGGTCCAGTGTACAGCACGAACCAGTGTAGAGCACGGCCCAGTGTAGAGCACGACCCAGTGTAGAGCTCGGCCCAGTGTAGAACACGGCCCAGTGCAGAGCTCAACCCAATTTAGAGCTCGACCCAGTGTCGAGCACGACCCAGTGTAGAGCACGGCCCAGTGTAGAACATGGCCCAGTGTAGAGCTCGACCCATTGTAGAGCTCGACCCAGTGTAGAGCATGGCCCAGTGTAGAGCTCGGCCCAGTGTAGAGCATGGCCCAGTGCAGAGCACGACCCAGTGAAGAGCTCGGCCCAGTGTAGAGCTCGGACCAGTGTAGAGCACGGACCAGTGTAGAGCACGGCCCAGTGATGAGCACGGCCCAGTGTTGAGCACGCCCCAGTGTAGAGCACGACCCAGTGTACAGCACGGCCCAGTGGAGAGCCCGGCCCAGTGTTGAGCATGACCCAGTGTAGAGCACGACCCAGTGTAGAGCACGACACAGTGTAGAGCACAACCCAGTGCAGAGCAAGGCCCAGTGTAGAGCACGACCCAGTGTAGAGCTCGGCCCAGTGTAGAGCACGGCCAAGTGTAGAACATGGCCCAGTGTAGAGCACGGCCCAGTGTAGAGCACGGCCCAGTGTAGAGCACAGCCCAGTGTAGAGCACGACCCAGTGTAGAGCCCGGCCCAGGGTAGAGCTCGGCCAAGTGTAGAGCACGACCCAGTGTAGAGCACGGCCCAGTGTAGAGCCCGGCCCAGTGTAGAGCTCGGCCCAGTGTAGAGCATGACCAAGTGTAGAGCTCGGCCCAGTGTAGAGCACGGCCCAGTGTAGAGCACGAGCCAGTGTAGAGCACGTTGCAGTGTAGAGCACGACCCAGTGTAGAGCACGGCCCAGTGTAGAGCACGGCCCAGTGTAGAGCACGGCCTAGTGTAGAGCACGACCCAGTGTCGAGCACGGCCCAGTTTAGAGCCCGGCCCAGTGTAGAGCTCGGCCCAGTGTAGAGCATGACCAAGTGTAGAGCTCGGCCCAGTGTAGAGCTCGGCCCAGTGTAGAGCATGACCAAGTGTAGAGCTCGGCCCAGTGTAGAGCTGGACCCAGTGTAGAGCACGGCCCAGTGTAGAGCCCGGCCCAGTGTAGAGCACGGCCCAGTGTAGAGCACGGCCCAGTGTACAGCACGGCCCAGTTTAGAGCACAATACAGTGTACAGCACGGCCCAGTTTAGAGCACGGCACAGAATACAGCACAGCCCAGTGTACAGCATTACCCAGTGTAGAGCACGGCCCAGTGTACAGCATCGCCCAGTATACAGCACAACCCAGTTTAGGGAACAGCCCAGTGTAGAGGACATCCCCAGTGTACAGCCATGCCCTGTGTAGAGCATGACCCAGTGTACAGCAGGATTCATTGTACACCATGATCCAGTGTACAGCATGTCCCAGGTGTACAGCACTACCCAATTTAGGGAACAGCCCAGTGTAGAGGACATCCCCAGTGTACAGCCATGCCCAGCCTACAGCATGTCCCAATGTACAGCACGATTCATTGTACACCATGATCCAGTGTACAGCATGTCCCATGTGTACAGCACTACCCAATTTAGGGCACAGCCCAGTGTAGAGCACGGCCCAGTGTAGAGCACGGCCCAGTGTAGAGCACGACCCAGTGTAGAGCACGACCCAGTGTAGAGCACGATCTAGTATATAGCACGACCCAGTGCAGAGCACGACGCAGTGTAGAGCACGGCCCAGTGTAGAGCACGACCTAGTGTAGAGCTCGGCCCAGTGTAGAGCACGACCCAGTGTAGAACACGACCCAGTGTAGAGCACGGCCCAGTGTAGACCTCGACCCAGTGTAGAGCACGACTCAGTGTAGAGCTCGGCCCAGTGTAGAACACGGCCCAGTGCAGAGCTCAACCCAGTTTAGTGCTCGACCCAGTGTAGAGCACGACCCAGTGTAGAGCACGGCCCAGTGCAGAACACGGCCCAGTGTAGAGCTCGACCCATTGTAGAGCTCGGCCCAGTGTAGAGCACGGCCCAGTGTAGAGCTCGACCCAATGTACAGCACGAACCAGGGTAGAGCAAGACCCAGTGTAGAGCACGACCCAGTGTAGAGCTCGGTCCAGTGTACAGCACAAACCAGTGTAGAGCACGGCCCAGTGTAGAGCACGACCCAGTGTAGAGCTCGGCCCAGTGTAGAACACGGCCCAGTGCAGAGCTCAACCCAGTTTAGAGCTCGACCCAGTGTAGAGCACGACCCAATGAAGAGCACGGCCCAGTGTAGAACATGGCCCAGTGTAGAGCTCGACCCATTGTAGAGCTCGACCCAGTGTAGAGCATGGCCCAGTGTAGAGCTCGGCCCAGTGTAGAGCACGTCCCAGTGCAGAGCACGACCCAGTGTAGAGCTCGGCCCAATGTAGAGCTCGGCCCAGTGTAGAGCACGGACCAGTGTAGAGCACGGCCCAGTGATGAGCACGGCCCAGTGTTGAGCACGCCCCAGTGTAGAGCCCGGCCCAGTGTTGAGCATGACCCAGTGTAGAGCACTACGCAGTGTAGAGCACGACACAGTGTAGAGCACGACCCAGTGTAGAGCAAGGCCCAGTGTAGAGCACTACCCAGTGTAGAGCTCGGCCCAGTGTAGAGCACGGCCAAGTGTAGAGGACGACCCAGTGTAGAGCACGACCCCGTGTAGAGCACGACCCAGTGTAGAGCTCGGTCAGTGTACAGCACGAACCAGTGTAGAGCACGGCCCAGTGTAGAGCACGACCCAGTGTAGAGCTCGGCCCAGTGTAGAACACGGCCCAGTGCAGAGCTCAACCCAGTTTAGTGCTCGACCCAGTGTAGAGCACGACCCAGTGTAGAGCACAGCCCAGTGTAGAGGACGACCCAGTGTAGAGCACGACCCCGTGTAGAGCACGACCCAGTGTAGAGCTCGGTCAGTGTACAGCACGAACCAGTGTAGAGCACGGCCCAGTGTAGAGCACGACCCAGTGTAGAGCTCGGCCCAGTGTAGAACACGGCCCAGTGCAGAGCTCAACCCAGTTTAGTGCTCGACCCAGTGTAGAGCACGACCCAGTGTAGAGCACGGCCCAGTGTAGAACACGGCCCAGTATAGAGCTCGACCCATTTTAGAGCTCGGCGCAGTGTAGAGCACGGCCCAGTGTAGAGCTTGGTCCAGTGTACAGCACGAACCAGTGTAGAGCACGGCCCAGTGTAGAGCACGACCCAGTGTAGAGCTCGGCCCAGTGTAGAACACGGCCCAGTGCAGAGCTCAACCCAGTTTAGAGCTTGACCCAGTGTCGAGCACGACCCAGTGTAGAGCACGGCCCAGTGTAGAACATGGCCCAGTGTAGAGCTCGACCCATTGTAGAGCTCGACCCAGTGTACAGCATGGCCCAGTGTAGAGCTCGGACCAGTGTAGAGCACGGACCAGTGTAGAGCACGGCCCAGTGATGAGCACGGCCCAGTGTTGAGCATGATCCAGTGTAGAGCACGACCCAGTGTAGAGCACGACACAGTGTAGAGCACGACCCAGTGTAGAGCAAGGCCCAGTGTAGAGCACGACCCAGTGTAGAGCTCGGCCCAGTGTAGAGCACGGCCAAGTGTAGAAAATGGCCCAGTGTAGAGCACGGCCCAGTGTAGAGCACGGCCCAGTGTAGAGCACAGCCCAGTGTAGAGCACGACCCAGTGTAGAGCCCGGCCCAGGGTAGAGCTCGGCCAAGTGTAGAGCACGACCCAGTGTAGAGCACGGCCCAGTGTAGAGCCCGGCCCAGTGTAGAGCTTGGCCCAGTGTAGAGCATGACCAAGTGTAGAGCTCGGCCCAGTGTAGAGCACGAGCCAGTGTAGAGCACGGTGCAGTGTAGAGCACGACCCAGTGTAGAGCACGGCCCAGTGTAGAGCACGGCCCAGTGTAGAGCACGGCCTAGTGTAGAGCATGACCCAGTGTAGAGCACGGCCCAGTTTAGAGCCCGGCCCAGTGTAGAGCTCGGCCCAGTGTAGAGCATGACCAAGTGTAGAGCTCGGCCCAGTGTAGAGCTCGGTCCAGTGTAGAGCATGACCAAGTGTAGAGCTCGGCCCAGTGTAGAGCTGGACCCAGTGTAGAGCACGGCCCAGTGTAGAGCCCGGCCCAGTGTAGAGCACGGCCCAGTGTAGAGCTCGACCCAGTGTAGAGCACGACCATGTGTAGAGCACGGCCCAGTGGAGAGCACGGCCCAGTATAGAGCACGACCCAGTGTAAAGCTCTGCCCAGTGTAGAGCATGGCCTAGTGTAGAGCACGGCCCAGTGTAGAGCTCAGCCCAGTGTAGAACACGACCCAGTGTAGAGCACGGCCCAGTGTAGAGCACGGCCCAGAGTAGAGCGCGGCCCAGTGTAGAGCATGACCAAGTGAAGAGCTCGGCCCAGTGTAGAGCTCGACCCAGTGGAGAGCTCGGCCCAGTGTAGAGCATGACCAAGTGTAGAGTTCGGCCCAGTGTAGAGCTCAGCCCAATGTAGAATTTGGTCCAGTGTCGAGCTCGGCCCAGTGTAGAGCACACCCAGTGCAGAGCTCGGTCCAGTGTAGAGCACTGCCCAGTGTAGAGGTCGGCCCAGTGTAGAGCACGGCCCAGTGTAGAGCACGGGCCAGTGTAGAGCACGGCCTAGTGTAGAGCATGACCCAATGTAGATCTCGGCCCAGTGTAGAGCACGGCCCAGTGTAGAGCTGGACCCAGTGTAGAGCACGGCCCAGTGTAGAGCCCTTCCCAGTGTAGAGCCCGGCCCAGTGTAGAGCACGGCCCAGTGTAGAGCTCGGCCCAGTGAATAGCATGACCAAGTGTAGAGCTCGGCCCAGTGTAGAGCTCGGCCCAATGTAGAATTCGGTCCAGTGTCAAGCTCAGCCCATGGTAGAGCACGGCCCAGTGTAGAGCACGTCCTAGTGTTGAGCTCGGCCCAGTGTTGAGCACTACCCAGTGTAGAGCACAGCCCAGCGTAGAACACGACCAATGTAGAGCACGGACCAATGTAGAACTCGGCCCAGTGTAGAGCTCGGCCCAGTGTAGAGCTCAGCCCAGTGTAGAGCACGGCCCAGTGTAGAGCTCGACCAAGTGTAGAGCTCGGCCCAGTGTAGAGCTTGGCCCAGTGTAGAGCTTGGCCCAGTGTAGAGCTCGGCCCAGTGTAGAGCACGGCCCAGTGTAGAGCACGGCCCAGTGTAGAGCACGACCCAGTGTAGAGCTCAGCCAAATGTAGAGCACGACCCAGTGTAGAGCACGACGCAGTGTAGAGCACGGCCCAGTGTAGAGCTCAGCCAAATGTAGCGCATGACCTAGTGTAGAGCACGACGCAGTGTAGAGCATGGCCCAGTGTAGCGCACGACCCAGTGTAGAGCACGACCCAGTGTAGAGCACGGCCCAGTGTAGAGCATGACCCTGTGTAGTCCACGACCCCGTGTAGAGCACGGCCCAGTGTAGAACACGACCAATGTAGAGCACGGCCCAGTGTAGAACTCGGCCCAGTGTAGAGCTCGGCCCAGTGTAGAGCTCGGCCCAGTGTAGAGCACGGCCCAGTGTAGAGCTCGACCCAGTGTAGAGCTTGGCCCAGTGTAGAGCTCAGCCCAGTGTAGAGCACGGCCCAGTGTAGAGCACGGCCCAGTGTAGAGCACGACCCAGTGTAGAGCACGACCTAGTATATAGCACGACCCAGTGCAGAGCACGACGCAGTGTAGAGCTTGGCCCAGTGTAGAGCTCGGCCCAGTGTAGAGCACGACCCAGTGTAGAGCTCAGCCAAATGTCGAGCACGTCCCAGTGTGGAGCACGACGCAGTGTAGAGCACGGCCCAGTGTAGAGCTCAGCCAAATGTAGAGCATGACCCAGTGTAGAGCACGACGCAGTGTAGAGCACGGCCCAGTGTAGAGCACGACCCAGTGTAGAGCACGACCCAGTGTAGAGCACGGCCCAGTGCAGAGCACGGCCCAGTGTAGAGCACGGCCCAGTGTAGAGCACTGCCCAGTGTAGAGCACGACCCATTGTAGAGCACGACCTAGTATATAGCACGACCCAGTGCAGAGCACGACGCAGTGTAGAGCACGGCCCAGTGGAGAGCACGACCCAGTGTAGAGCTCAGCCCAGTGTAGAGCACGGCCCAGTGTAGAACACGACCCAGTGTAGAGCACGGCCCAGTGTAGAGCTCGACCCAGTGTAGAGCACGACCCAGTGTAGAGCTCGACCCAGTGTACAGCACGAACCAGTGTAGAGCTCGGTCCAGTGTAGAGCACGAACCAGTGTAGAGCACGGCCCAGTGTAGCGCACGGCCCAGTGCAGAGCTCTACCCAGTGTAGAACCTGACCCAGTGTAGAGCTCGACCCAGTGTAGAGCTCGACCCAGTGTAGAACATGACCCAGTGTAGAGCTCGACCCAATGTAGAGCACGGCCCAGTGTAGAGGTCGGCACAGTGTAGAGCACGATCCAGTGTAGAGCACGGCCCAGTGTAGAGCACGGCCCAGTGTAGAGCACGGCCCAGTGTAGAGCTCGTCCCAGTGAAGAGCACGGCCCAGTGTAGAGCCCGGCCCAGTGTAGAGCCTGACCCAGTGTAGAGCACGGCCCAGTGTAGAGCACGACCCAGTGTAGAGCACGAACCAGTGTAGAGCACGGCCCAGTGTAGAGCACGGCCCAGTTTAGAGCACGGCCCAGTGTAGAGCTCGACCCAGTGTACAGCACGAACCAGTGTAGAGCACAACCCCGTGTAGAGCACGACCCAGTGTAGAGCTCGGTCCAATGTACGGCACGAACCAGTGTAGAGCACGGCCCAGTGTAGAGCACGACCCAGTGTAGAGCACGACCCAGTGTAGAGCACGACGCAGTGCAGAGCTCAACCCAGTTTAGTGCTCGACCCAGTGTAGAGCACGACCCAGTGTAGAGCACGGCCCAGTGTAGAACACGGCCCAGTGTAGAGCTCGACCCATTGTAGAGCATGGCCCAGTGTAGAGCTCGGCCCAGTGTAGAGCACGGCCCAGTGCAGAGCACAACCCAGTGTAGAGCTCGGCCCAGTGTGGAGCTCGGCCCAGTGTAGAGCATGGCCCAGTTTAGAGCTCGGCCCAGTGTAGAGCACGGCCCAGTGCAGAGCACAACCCAGTGTAGAGCTCGGCCCAGTGTAGAGCTCGGCCCAGTGTAGAGCACGGCCCAGTGTAGAGCACGGCCCAGTGATGAGCACGGCCCAGTGTTGAGCACGCCCTAGTGTAGAGCACGGCCCAGTGTACAGCACGGCCAAGTGTAGAGCCCGGCCCAGTGTTCAGCATGACCCAGTGTAGAGCACAACACAGTGTAGAGCACGACCCAGTGTAGAGCACGGCACAGTGTAGAGCACGACCCAGTGTTGAGCTCGGCCAAGTGTAGAGCACGGCCCAGTGTAGAACATGACCCAGTGTAGAGCACGGCCCAGTGTAGAGCACGGCCCAGTGTAGAGCACGGCCCAGTGTAGAGCGCGGCCCAGTGTAGAGCACGACCCAGTGTAGAGCCCGGCCCAGTGTAGAGCTCGGCCCCGTGTAGAGCACGATCCAGTGTAGAGTACGGCCCAGTGTAGAGCCCGGCCCAGTGTAGAGCTCGGCCCAGTGTAGAGCCTGACCAAGTGTAGAGCTCGGCCCAGTGTAGAGCACGGCCCAGTGTAGAGCATGACCCAGTGTAGAGCACGGCGCAGTGTAGAGCACGACCCAGTGTAGAGCACGGCCCAGTGTAGAGCACGGCCCAGTGTAGAGCACGGCCCAGTGTAGAGCATGACCCAGTGTAGAGCACGGCCCAGAGTAGAGCCCGGCCCAGTGTAGAGCCCGGCCCAGTGTAGAGCTCGGCCCAGTGTAGAGCCCGGCCCAGTGTAGAGCCCGGCCCAGTGTAGAGCTCGGCCCAGTGTAGAGCCCGGCCCAGTGTAGAGCACGGCCCAGTGTACAGCACGGCCAAGTGTAGAGCCCGGCCCAGTGTTCAGCATGACCCAGTGTAGAGCACAACACAGTGTAGAGCACGACCCAGTGTAGAGCACGGCACAGTGTAGAGCACGACCCAGTGTTGAGCTCGGCCAAGTGTAGAGCACGGCCCAGTGTAGAACATGACCCAGTGTAGAGCACGGCCCAGTGTAGAGCACGGCCCAGTGTAGAGCGCGGCCCAGTGTAGAGCACGACCCAGTGTAGAGCCCGGCCCAGTGTAGAGCTCGGCCCCGTGTAGAGCACGATCCAGTGTAGAGTACGGCCCAGTGTAGAGCCCGGCCCAGTGTAGAGCTCGGCCCAGTGTAGAGCATGACCAAGTGTAGAGCTCGGCCCAGTGTAGAGCACGGCCCAGTGTAGAGCATGACCCAGTGTAGAGCACGGCCCAGTGTAGAGCCCGGCCCAGTGTAGAGCACGGCCCAGTGTAGAGCATGACCCAGTGTAGAGCACGCCCCAGAGTAGAGCCCGGCCCAGTGTAGAGCCCGGCCCAGTGTAGAGCTCGGCCCAGTGTAGAGCCCGGCCCAGTGTAGAGCTCGGCCCAGTGTAGAGCTCGACCCAATGTAGAGAATGACCAAGTGTAGAGCTCGGCCCTGTGTAGAGCACGGCCTAGTGTAGAGCATGACCCAATGTAGAGCTCGGCCCAGTGTAGAGCACGGCCCAGTGTAGAGCTGAACCCAGTGTAGAGCACGGCCCAGTGTAGAGCCCGGCCCAGTGTAGAGCACGGCCCAGTGTAGAACTCGACCCAGTGTAGAGCACGACCCAGTGTAGAGCACGGCCCAGTGTAGAGCACGGCCCAGTATAGAGCACGACCCAGTGTAGAGCTCTGCCCAGTGTAGAGCACGGCCTAGTGTAGAGCACGGCCCAGTGTAGAGCTCAGCCCAGTGTACAGCACGGCCCAGTGTAGAACACGACCCAGTGTAGAGCACGGCCCAGTGTAGAGCACGGCCCAGAGTAGAGCTCGGCCCAGTGTAGAGCATGACCAAGTGTAGAGCTTGGCCCAGTGTAGAGCTCGACCCAGTGTAGAGCTCGGCCCAGTGTAGAGCATGACCAAGTGTACAGTTCGGCCCAGTGTAGAGCTCAGCCCAATGTAGAATTCGGTCCAGTGTCGAGCTCGGCCCAGAGTAGAGCTCGGCCCAGTGTAGAGCATGACCAAGTGTAGAGCTCGGCCCAGTGTAGAGCTCGACCCAGTGTAGAGCTCGGCCCAGTGTAGAGCATGACCCAGTGTAGAGTTCGGCACAGTGTAGAGCTCAGCCCAATGTAGAATTCGGTCCAGTGTCGAGCTCGGCCCAGTGTAGAGCACCCCCAGTGCAGAGCACGCTCCAGTGTAGAGCACTGCCCAGTGTAGAGGTCGGCCCAGTGTAGAGCACGGCCCAGTGTAGAGCTGGACCCAATGTAGAGCACGGCCCAGTGTAGAGCCCGGCCCAGTGTAGAGCACGACCCAGTGTAGAGCACGGCCCAGCGTAGAGCACGGCCCAGTGTAGAGCTCGACCCAGTGTAGAGCATGACCAAGTGTAGAGCTCGGCCCAGTGTAGAGCTCGGCCCAATGTAGAATTCGCTCCAGTGTCAAGCTCGGCCCATGGTAGAGCACGGCCCAGTGTAGAGCACGGCCTAGTGTAGAGCTCGGCCCAGTGTTGAGCACTACCCAGTGTAGAGCACAGCCCAGTGTAGAACACGACCAATGTAGAGCACGGCCCAGTGTAGAACTCGGCCCAGTGTAGAGCTCGGTCCAGTGTAGAGCTCAGCCCAGTGTAGAGCACGGCCCAGTGTAGAGCTCGACCAAGTGTAGAGCACGGCCCAGTGTAGAGCACGACCCAGTGTAGAGCTCAGCCAAATATAGAGCACGACCCAGTGTAGAGCACGACGCAGTGTAGAGCACGGCCCAGTGTAGAGCTCAGCCAAATGTAGAGCATGACCCAGTGTAGAGCACGACGCAGTGTAGCGCACGGCCCAGTGTAGAGCACGACCCAGTGTAGGGCACTACCCAGTGTAGAGCACGGCCCAGTGTAGAGCACGGCCCAGTGTAGAGCACGGCCCAGTGTAGAGCACGACCCAGTGTAGAGCGCAGCCAAATGTAGAGCACGACCCACTGTAGAGCACGACGCAGTGTAGAGCACGGCCCAGTGTAGAGCACGACCCTGTGTAGAGCACGACCCAGTGTAGAGCACGGCCCAGTGTAGAACACGACCAATGTAGAGCACGGCCCAGTGTAGAACTTGGCCCAGTGTAGAGCTCGGCCCAGTGTAGAGCTCGCCCCAGTGTAGAGCTTGGCCCAGTGTAGAGCTCGGCCCAGTGTAGAGCACGGCCCAGTGTAGAGCACGGCCCAGTGTAGAGCACGACCCAGTGTAGAGCTCTGCCAAATGTAGAGCACGACCCAGTGTAGAGCACGACGCAGTGTAGAGCACGGCCCAGTGTAGAGCTCAGCCAAATATAGAGCACGGCCCAGTGTAGAACTTGGCCCAGTGTAGAGCTCGGCCCAGTGTAGAGCACGGCCCAGTGTAGAGTACGACCCAGTGTAGAGCACGACCCAGTGTAGAGCACGGCCCAGTGTAGAGCACGGCCCAGTGTAGAGCACGGCCCAGTGTAGAGCACGACCCAGTGTAGAGCTCAGCCAAATGTCGAGCACGACCCAGTGTAGAGCACGACGCAGTGTAGAGCACGGCCCAGTGTAGAGCACGACCCAGTGTAGAGCATGACCCAGTGTAGAGCACGGCCCAGTGTACAGCATCGCCCAGTATACAGCACAACCCAGTTTAGGGAACAGCCCAGTGTAGAGGACATCCCCGTTGTACAGCCATGCCCAGCCTACAGCATGTCCCAATGTACAGCACGATTGATGTACACCATGATCCAGTGTACAGCATGTCCCATGTGTACAGCACTACCCAATTTTGGGCACAGCCCAGTGTAGAGCACGGCCCAGTGTAGAGCACAGCCAGTGTAGAGCACGACCCAGTGTAGAGCACGACCCAGTGTAGAGCACGACCTAGTATATAGCACGACCCAGTGCAGAGCACGACGCAGTGTAGAGCACGGCCCAGTGTAGAGCACGGCCCAGTGGAGAGCACGACCCAGTGTAGAGCTCGGCCGAGTGTAGAGCACGGCTCAGTGTAGAACACGACCCAGTGTAGAGCACGGCCCAGTGTAGAGCTCATCCCAGTGTAGAGCTCATCCCAGTGTAGAGCACGACCCAGTGTAGAGCTCGACCCAGTGTACAGCACGAACCATTGTAGAGCTCGGTCCAGTGTAGAGGACGAACCAGTGTAGAGCACGGCCCAGCGTAGCGCACGACACAGTGCAGAGCTCGACCCAGTGTAGAACATGACCCAGTGTAGAACATGACCCAGTGTAGAGCTCGACCCAGTGTAGAGCTCGACCCAGTGTAGAACATGACCCAGTGTAGAGCTTGACCCAATGTAGAGCACGGCCCAGTGTAGAGGTCGGCCCAGTGTAGAGTACGACCCAGTGTAGAGCACGGCCCAGTGTAGAACACGGCCCAGTGTAGAGCTCGATCCATTGTAGAGCTCGGCCCAGTGTAGAGCATGGCCCAGTGTAGAGCTCGGCCCAGTGTAGAGCACGGCCCAGTGCAGAGCACAACCCAGTGAAGAGCTCGGCCCAGTGTAGAGCTCGGCCCAGTGTAGAGCACGGCCCAGTGTAGAGCACGGCCCAGTGATGAGCACGGCCCAGTGTTGAGCACGCCCCAGTGTAGAGCACGACCCAATGTAGAGCCCGGCACAGTGTTGAGCATGACCCAGTGTAGAGCACGGCCCAGTGTAGAGCACGACACAGTCTAGAGCTCAGCCCAGTGTACAGCACGGCCCAGTGTAGAATACGACCCAGTGTAGAGCACGGCCCAGTGTAGAGCACGGCCCAGAGTAGAGCTCGGCCCAGTGTAGAGCATGACCAAGTGTAGAGCTCGGCCCAGTGTAGAGCTCGGCCCAGTGTAGAGCATGACCAAGTGTACAGTTCGGCCCAGTGTAGAGCTCAGCCCAATGTAGAATTCGGTCCAGTGTCGAGCTCGGCCCAGAGTAGAACTCGGCCCAATGTAGAGCATGACCAAGTGTAGAGCTCGGCCCAGTGTAGAGCTCGACCCAGTGTACAGCTCGGCCCAGTGTAGAGCATGACCAAGTGTAGAGTTCGGCCCAGTGTAGAGCTCAGCCCAATGTAGAATTCGGTCCATTGTCGAGCTCGGCCCAGTGTAGAGCACACCCAGTGCAGAGCTCGGTCCAGTGTAGAGCACTGCCCAGTGTAGAGGTCGGCCCAGTGTAGAGCACGGCCCAGTGTAGAGCACGGCCTAGTGTAGAGCATGACCCAATGTAGATCTCGGCCCAGTGTAGAGCACGGCCCAGTGTAGAGCTGGACCCAGTTTAGAGCACGGCCCAGTGTAGAGCCCGGCCCAGTGTAGAGCACGACCCAGTGTAGAGCACGGCCCAGTGTAGAGCATGACCAAGTGTAGAGCTCGACCCAGTGTAGAGCTCGGCCCAGTGTAGAGCATGACCAAGTGTACAGTTCGGCCCAGTGTAGAGCTCAGCCCAATGTAGAATTCGGTCCAGTGTCGAGCTCGGCCCAGAGTAGAACTCGGCCCAATGTAGAGCATGACCAAGTGTAGAGCTCGGCCCAGTGTAGAGCTCGACCCAGTGTACAGCTCGGCCCAGTGTAGAGCATGACCAAGTGTAGAGTTCGGCCCAGTGTAGAGCTCAGCCCAATGTAGAATTCGGTCCATTGTCGAGCTCGGCCCAGTGTAGAGCACACCCAGTGCAGAGCTCGGTCCAGTGTAGAGCACTGCCCAGTGTAGAGGTCGGCCCAGTGTAGAGCACGGCCCAGTGTAGAGCACGGCCTAGTGTAGAGCATGACCCAATGTAGATCTCGGCCCAGTGTAGAGCACGGCCCAGTGTAGAGCTGGACCCAGTTTAGAGCACGGCCCAGTGTAGAGCCCGGCCCAGTGTAGAGCACGACCCAGTGTAGAGCACGGCCCAGTGTAGAGCACGGCCCAGTGTAGAGCTCGGCCCAATGTAGATCATGACCAAGTGTAGAGCTCGGCCCAGTGTAGAGCTCTGCCCAATGTAGAATTTGGTCCAGTGTCAAGCTCGGCCCATGGTAGAGCACGGCCCAGTGTAGAGCACGGCCTAGTGTAGAGCTCGGCTCTTTGTTGAGCACTACCCAGTGTAGAGCCCAGCCCAGTGTAGAACACGACCAATGTAGAGCACGGCCCAGTGTAGAACTCGGCCCAGTGTAGAGCTCGGCCCAGTGTAGAGCTCTGCCCAGTGTAGAGCACGGCCCAGTGTAGAGCTCGACCAAGTGTAGAGCACGGCCCAGTGTAGAGCACGACCCAGTGTAGAGCTCAGCCAAATGTAGAGCACGACCCAGTGTAGAGCACGATGCAGTGTAGAGCACGGCCCAGTGTAGAGCTCAGCCAAATGTAGCGCATGACCCAGTGTAGAGCACGACGCAGTGTAGCGCACGGCCCAGTGGAGAGCACGACCCAGTGTAGAGCACTACCCAGTGTAGAGCACGGCCCAGTGTAGAGCACGGCCCAGTGTAGAGCACGGCCCAATGTAGAGCACGACCCAGTGTAGAGCTCAGCCAAATGTAGAGCACGACCCACTGTAGAGCACGACGCAGTGTAGAGTACGGCCCAGTGTAGAGCACGACCCTGTGTAGAGCACGACCCAGTGTAGAGCACGGCCCAGTGTAGAACTCGGCCCAGTGTAGAGCTCGGCCCAGTGTAGAGCTCGGCCCAGTGTAGAGCTTGGCCCAGTGTAGAGCTCGGCCCAGTGTAGAGCACGGCCCAGTGTAGAGCACGGCCCAGTGTAGAGCACGACCCAGTGTAGAGCTCAGCCAAATGTAGAGCACGACCCAGTGTAGAGCACGACGCAGTGTAGAGCACGGCACAGTGTAGAGCTCAGCCAAATGTAGAGCATGACCCGGTGTAGAGCACGACGCAGTGTACAGCATCGCCCAGTATACAGCACAACCCAGTTTAGGGAACAGCCCAGTGTAGAGGACATCCCCAGTGTACAGCCATGCCCAGCCTACAGCATGTCCCAATGTACAGCACGATTCATGTACACCATGATCCAGTGTACAGCATGTCCCATGTGTACAGCACTACCCAATTTTGGGCACAGCCCAGTGTAGAGCACGGCCCAGTGTAGAGCACGGCCCAGTGTAGAGCACAGCCCAGTGTAGAGCACGACCCAGTGTAGAGCACGACCCAGTGTAGAGCACGACCTAGTATATAGCACGACCCAGTGCAGAGCACGACGCAGTGTAGAGCACGGCCCAGTGTAGAGCACGGCCCAGTGGAGAGCACGACCCAGTGTAGAGCTCGGCCGAGTGTAGAGCACGGCCCAGTGTAGAACACGACCCAGTGTAGAGCACGGCCCAGTGTAGAGCTCATCCCAGTGTAGAGCTCATCCCAGTGCAGAGCACGACCCAGTGTAGAGCTCGACCCAGTTTACAGCACGAACCATTGTAGAGCTCGGTCCAGTGTAGAGGACGAACCAGTGTAGAGCACGGCCCAGTGTAGCGCACGACACAGTGCAGAGCTCGACCCAGTGTAGAACATGACCCAGTGTAGAGCTCGACCCAGTGTAGAGCTCGACCCAGTGTAGAACATGACCCAGTGTAGAGCTCGACCCAATGTAGAGCACGGCCCAGTGTAGAGGTCGGCCCAGTGTAGAGTACGACCCAGTGTAGAGCACGGCCCAGTTTAGTGCTCGACCCAGTGTAGAGCACGACCCAGTGTAGAGCACGGCCCAGTGTAGAGCACGGCCCAGTGTAGAGCACGGCCCAGTGATGAGCACGGCCCAGTGTTGAGCACGCCCCAGTGTAGAGCACGACCCAATGTAGAGCCCGGCACAGTGTTGAGCATGACCCAATGTAGAACACGGCCCAGTGTAGAGCACGACACAGTCTAGAGCTCAGCCCAGTGTACAGCACGGCCCAGTGTAGAACACGACCCAGTGTAGAGCACGGCCCAGTGTAGAGCACGGCCCAGAGTAGAGCTCGGCCCAGTGTAGAGCATGACCAAGTGTAGAGCTCGGCCCAGTGTAGAGCTCGACCCAGTGTAGAGCTCGGCCCAGTGTAGAGCATGACCAAGTGTACAGTTCGGCCCAGTGTCGAGCTCAGCCCAATGTAGAATTCGGTCCAGTGTCGAGCTCGGCCCAGAGTAGAGCTCGGCCCAATGTAGAGCATGACCAAGTGTAGAGCTCGGCCCAGTGTAGAGCTCGACCCAGTGTACAGCTCGGCCCAGTGTAGAGCATGACCAAGTGTAGAGTTCGGCCCAGTGTAGAGCTCAGCCCAATGTAGAATTCGGTCCATTGTCGAGCTCGGCCCAGTGTAGAGCTCGACCAAGTGTAGAGCTCGGCCCAGTGTAGAGCTTGGCCCAGTGTAGAGCTTGGCCCAGTGTAGAGCTCGGCCCAGTGTAGAGCACGGCCCAGTGTAGAGCACGGCCCAGTGTAGAGCACGACCCAGTGTAGAGCTCAGCCAAATGTAGAGCACGACCCAGTGTAGAGCACGACGCAGTGTAGAGCACGGCCCAGTGTAGAGCTCAGCCAAATGTAGCGCATGACCTAGTGTAGAGCACGACGCAGTGTAGAGCATGGCCCAGTGTAGCGCACGACCCAGTGTAGAGCACGACCCAGTGTAGAGCACGGCCCAGTGTAGAGCATGACCCTGTGTAGTGCACGACCCAGTGTAGAGCACGGCCCAGTGTAGAACACGACCAATGTAGAGCACGGCCCAGTGTAGAACTCGGCCCAGTGTAGAGCTCGGCCCAGTGTAGAGCTCGGCCCAGTGTAGAGCACGGCCCAGTGTAGAGCTCGACCCAGTGTAGAGCTTGGCCCAGTGTAGAGCTCGGCCCAGTGTAGAGCACGGCCCAGTGTAGAGCACGGCCCAGTGTAGAGCACGACCCAGTGTAGAGCACGACCTAGTATATAGCACGACCCAGTGCAGAGCACGACGCAGTGTAGAGCTTGGCCCAGTGTAGAGCTCGGCCCAGTGTAGAGCACGACCCAGTGTAGAGCTCAGCCAAATGTCGAGCACGTCCCAGTGTGGAGCACGACGCAGTGTAGAGCACGGCCCAGTGTAGAGCTCAGCCAAATGTAGAGCATGACCCAGTGTAGAGCACGACGCAGTGTAGAGCACGGCCCAGTGTAGAGCACGACCCAGTGTAGAGCACGACCCAGTGTAGAGCACGGCCCAGTGTAGAGCACGGCCCAGTGTAGAGCACGGCCCAGTGTAGAGCACTGCCCAGTGTAGAGCACGACCCAGTGTAGAGCACGACCTAGTATATAGCACGACCCAGTGCAGAGCACGACGCAGTGTAGAGCACGGCCCAGTGTAGAGCACGGCCCAGTGGAGAGCACGACCCAGTGTAGAGCTCAGCCCAGTGTAGTGCACGGCCCAGTGTAGAACACGACCCAGTGTAGAGCACGGCCCAGTGTAGAGCTCGACCCAGTGTAGAGCACGACCCAGTGTAGAGCTCGACCCAGTGTACAGCACGAACCAGTGTAGAGCTCGGTCCAGTGTAGAGCACGAACCAGTGTAGAGCACGGCCCAGTGTAGCGCACGACCCAGTGCAGAGCTCTACCCAGTGTAGAACCTGACCCAGTGTAGAGCTCGACCCAGTGTAGAACATGACCCAGTGTAGAGCTCGACCCAATGTAGAGCACGGCCCAGTGTAGAGGTCGGCCCAGTGTAGAGCACGACCCAGTGTAGAGCACGGCCCAGTGTAGAGCACGGCCCAGTGTAGAGCACGGCCCAGTGTAGAGCTCGTCCCAGTGAAGAGCACGGCCCAGTGTAGAGCCCGGCCCAGTGTAGAGCATGACCCAGTGTAGAGCACGGCCCAGTGTACAGCACGACCCAGTGTAGAGCACGAACCAGTGTAGAGCACGGCCCAGTGTAGAGCACGGCCCAGTTTAGAGCACGGTCCAGTGTAGAGCTCGACCCAGTGTACAGCACGAACCAGTGTAGAGCACAACCCCGTGTAGAGCACGACCCAGTGTAGAGCTCGGTCCAATGTACGGCACGAACCAGTGTAGAGCACGGCCCAGTGTAGAGCACGACCCAATGTAGAGCACGACCCAGTGTAGAGCACGACGCAGTGCAGAGCTCAACCCAGTTTAGTGCTCGACCCAGTGTAGAGCACGACCCAGTGTAGAGCACGGCCCAGTGTAGAACACGGCCCAGTGTAGAGCTCGACCCATTGTAGAGCATGGCCCAGTGTAGAGCTCGGCCCAGTGTAGAGCACGGCCCAGTGCAGAGCACAACCCAGTGTAGAGCTCGGCCCAGTGTAGAGCTCGGCCCAGTGTAGAGCACGGCCCAGTGTAGAGCACGGCCCAGTGATGAGCACGGCCCAGTGTTGAGCACGCCCTAGTGTAGAGCACGGCCCAGTGTACAGCACGGCCAAGTGTAGAGCCCGGCCCAGTGTTCAGCGTGACCCAGTGTAGAGCACAACACAGTGTAGAGCACGACCCAGTGTAGAGCACGGCACAGTGTAGAGCACGACCCAGTGTTGAGCTCGGCCAAGTGTAGAGCACGGCCCAGTGTAGAACATGACCCAGTGTAGAGCACGGCCCAGTGTAGAGCACGGCCCAGTGTAGAGCACGGCCCAGTGTAGAGCGCGGCCCAGTGTAGAGCACGACCCAGTGTAGAGCCCGGCCCAGTGTAGAGCTCGGCCCCGTGTAGAGCACGATCCAGTGTAGAGTACGGCCCAGTGTAGAGCCCGGCCCAGTGTAGAGCTCGGCCCAGTGTAGAGCATGACCAAGTGTAGAGCTCGGCCCAGTGTAGAGCACGGCCCAGTGTAGAGCATGACCCAGTGTAGAGCACGGCGCAGTGTAGAGCACGACCCAGTGTAGAGCACGGCCCAGTGTAGAGCACGGCCCAGTGTAGAGCACGGCCCAGTGTAGAGCATGACCCAGTGTAGAGCACGGCCCAGAGTAGAGCCCGGCCCAGTGTAGAGCCCGGCCCAGTGTAGAGCTCGGCCCAGTGTAGAGCCCGGCCCAGTGTAGAGCTCGGTCCAGTGTAGAGCTCGTCCCAATGTAGAGAATGACCAAGTGTAGAGCTCGGCCCTGTGTAGAGCACGGCCTAGTGTAGAGCATGACCCAATGTAGAGCTCGGCCCAGTGTAGAGCACGGCCCAGTGTAGAGCTGAACCCAGTGTAGAGCACGGCCCAGTGTAGAGCCCGGCCCAGTGTAGAGCACGGCCCAGTGATGAGCACGGCCCAGTGTTGAGCACGCCCTAGTGTAGAGCACGGCCCAGTGTACAGCACGGCCAAGTGTAGAGCCCGGCCCAGTGTTCAGCATGACCCAGTGTAGAGCACAACACAGTGTAGAGCACGACCCAGTGTAGAGCACGGCACAGTGTAGAGCACGACCCAGTGTTGAGCTCGGCCAAGTGTAGAGCACGGCCCAGTGTAGAACATGACCCAGTGTAGAGCACGGCCCAGTGTAGAGCACGGCCCAGTGTAGAGCGCGGCCCAGTGTAGAGCACGACCCAGTGTAGAGCCCGGCCCAGTGTAGAGCTCGGCCCCGTGTAGAGCACGATCCAGTGTAGAGTACGGCCCAGTGTAGAGCCCGGCCCAGTGTAGAGCTCGGCCCAGTGTAGAGCATGACCAAGTGTAGAGCTCGGCCCAGTGTAGAGCACGGCCCAGTGTAGAGCATGACCCAGTGTAGAGCACGGCGCAGTGTAGAGCACGACCCAGTGTAGAGCACGGCCCAGTGTAGAGCACGGCCCAGTGTAGAGCACGGCCCAGTGTAGAGCATGACCCAGTGTAGAGCACGGCCCAGAGTAGAGCCCGGCCCAGTGTAGAGCCCGGCCCAGTGTAGAGCTCGGCCCAGTGTAGAGCCCGGCCCAGTGTAGAGCTCGGCCCAGTGTAGAGCTCGACCCAATGTAGAGAATGACCAAGTGTAGAGCTCGGCCCTGTGTAGAGCACGGCCTAGTGTAGAGCATGACCCAATGTAGAGCTCGGCCCAGTGTAGAGCACGGCCCAGTGTAGAGCTGAACCCAGTGTAGAGCACGGCCCAGTGTAGAGCCCGGCCCAGTGTAGAGCACGGCCCAGTGTAGAACTCAACCCAGTGTAGAGCACGACCCAGTGTAGAGCACGGCCTAGTGTAGAGCACGGCCCAGTGTAGAGCTCAGCCCAGTGTACAGCACGGCCCAGTGTAGAACACGACCCAGTGTAGAGCACGGCCCAGTGTAGAGCACGGCCCAGAGTAGAGCTCGGCCCAGTGTAGAGCATGACCAAGTGTAGAGCTCGACCCAGTGTACAGCACGAACCAGTGAAGAGCTCGGTCCAGTGTAGAGCACGAACCAGTGTAGAGCACGGCCCAGTGTAGCGCACGACCCAGTGCAGAGCTCTACCCAGTGTAGAACCTGACCCAGTGTAGAGCTCGACCCAGTGTAGAACATGACCCAGTGTAGAGCTCGACCCAATGTAGAGCACGGCCCAGTGTAGAGGTCGGCCCAGTGTAGAGCACGACCCAGTGTAGAGCACGGCCCAGTGTAGAGCACGGCCCAGTGTAGAGCACGGCCCAGTGTAGAGCTCGTCCCAGTGAAGAGCACGGCCCAGTGTAGAGCCCGGCCCAGTGTAGAGCATGACCCAGTGTAGAGCACGGCCCAGTGTACAGCACGACCCAGTGTAGAGCACGAACCAGTGTAGAGCACGGCCCAGTGTAGAGCACGGCCCAGTTTAGAGCACGGTCCAGTGTAGAGCTCGACCCAGTGTACAGCACGAACCAGTGTAGAGCACAACCCCGTGTAGAGCACGACCCAGTGTAGAGCTCGGTCCAATGTACGGCACGAACCAGTGTAGAGCACGGCCCAGTGTAGAGCACGACCCAATGTAGAGCACGACCCAGTGTAGAGCACGACGCAGTGCAGAGCTCAACCCAGTTTAGTGCTCGACCCAGTGTAGAGCACGACCCAGTGTAGAGCACGGCCCAGTGTAGAACACGGCCCAGTGTAGAGCTCGACCCATTGTAGAGCATGGCCCAGTGTAGAGCTCGGCCCAGTGTAGAGCACGGCCCAGTGCAGAGCACAACCCAGTGTAGAGCTCGGCCCAGTGTAGAGCTCGGCCCAGTGTAGAGCACGGCCCAGTGTAGAGCACGGCCCAGTGATGAGCACGGCCCAGTGTTGAGCACGCCCTAGTGTAGAGCACGGCCCAGTGTACAGCACGGCCAAGTGTAGAGCCCGGCCCAGTGTTCAGCGTGACCCAGTGTAGAGCACAACACAGTGTAGAGCACGACCCAGTGTAGAGCACGGCACAGTGTAGAGCACGACCCAGTGTTGAGCTCGGCCAAGTGTAGAGCACGGCCCAGTGTAGAACATGACCCAGTGTAGAGCACGGCCCAGTGTAGAGCACGGCCCAGTGTAGAGCACGGCCCAGTGTAGAGCGCGGCCCAGTGTAGAGCACGACCCAGTGTAGAGCCCGGCCCAGTGTAGAGCTCGGCCCCGTGTAGAGCACGATCCAGTGTAGAGTACGGCCCAGTGTAGAGCCCGGCCCAGTGTAGAGCTCGGCCCAGTGTAGAGCATGACCAAGTGTAGAGCTCGGCCCAGTGTAGAGCACGGCCCAGTGTAGAGCATGACCCAGTGTAGAGCACGGCGCAGTGTAGAGCACGACCCAGTGTAGAGCACGGCCCAGTGTAGAGCACGGCCCAGTGTAGAGCACGGCCCAGTGTAGAGCATGACCCAGTGTAGAGCACGGCCCAGAGTAGAGCCCGGCCCAGTGTAGAGCCCGGCCCAGTGTAGAGCTCGGCCCAGTGTAGAGCCCGGCCCAGTGTAGAGCTCGGTCCAGTGTAGAGCTCGTCCCAATGTAGAGAATGACCAAGTGTAGAGCTCGGCCCTGTGTAGAGCACGGCCTAGTGTAGAGCATGACCCAATGTAGAGCTCGGCCCAGTGTAGAGCACGGCCCAGTGTAGAGCTGAACCCAGTGTAGAGCACGGCCCAGTGTAGAGCCCGGCCCAGTGTAGAGCACGGCCCAGTGATGAGCACGGCCCAGTGTTGAGCACGCCCTAGTGTAGAGCACGGCCCAGTGTACAGCACGGCCAAGTGTAGAGCCCGGCCCAGTGTTCAGCATGACCCAGTGTAGAGCACAACACAGTGTAGAGCACGACCCAGTGTAGAGCACGGCACAGTGTAGAGCACGACCCAGTGTTGAGCTCGGCCAAGTGTAGAGCACGGCCCAGTGTAGAACATGACCCAGTGTAGAGCACGGCCCAGTGTAGAGCACGGCCCAGTGTAGAGCGCGGCCCAGTGTAGAGCACGACCCAGTGTAGAGCCCGGCCCAGTGTAGAGCTCGGCCCCGTGTAGAGCACGATCCAGTGTAGAGTACGGCCCAGTGTAGAGCCCGGCCCAGTGTAGAGCTCGGCCCAGTGTAGAGCATGACCAAGTGTAGAGCTCGGCCCAGTGTAGAGCACGGCCCAGTGTAGAGCATGACCCAGTGTAGAGCACGGCGCAGTGTAGAGCACGACCCAGTGTAGAGCACGGCCCAGTGTAGAGCACGGCCCAGTGTAGAGCACGGCCCAGTGTAGAGCATGACCCAGTGTAGAGCACGGCCCAGAGTAGAGCCCGGCCCAGTGTAGAGCCCGGCCCAGTGTAGAGCTCGGCCCAGTGTAGAGCCCGGCCCAGTGTAGAGCTCGGCCCAGTGTAGAGCTCGACCCAATGTAGAGAATGACCAAGTGTAGAGCTCGGCCCTGTGTAGAGCACGGCCTAGTGTAGAGCATGACCCAATGTAGAGCACGGCCCAGTGTAGAGCACGGCCCAGTGTAGAGCTGAACCCAGTGTAGAGCACGGCCCAGTGTAGAGCCCGGCCCAGTGTAGAGCACGGCCCAGTGTAGAACTCAACCCAGTGTAGAGCACGACCCAGTGTAGAGCACGGCCTAGTGTAGAGCACGGCCCAGTGTAGAGCTCAGCCCAGTGTACAGCACGGCCCAGTGTAGAACACGACCCAGTGTAGAGCACGGCCCAGTGTAGAGCACGGCCCAGAGTAGAGCTCGGCCCAGTGTAGAGCATGACCAAGTGTAGAGCTCGGCCCAGTGTAGAGCTCGACCCAGTGTAGAGCTCGGCCCAGTGTAGAGCATGACCAAGTGTACAGTTCGGCCCAGTGTAGAGCTCAGCCCAATGTAGAATTCGGTCCAGTGTCGAGCTCGGCCCAGAGTAGAGCTCGGCCCAGTGTAGAGCATGACCAAGTGTAGAGCTCGGCCCAGTGTAGAGCTCGACCCAGTGTAGAGCTCGGCCCAGTGTAGAGCATGACCCAGTGTAGAGTTCGGCACAGTGTAGAGCTCAGCCCAATGTAGAATTCGGTCCAGTGTCGAGCTCGGCCCAGTGTAGAGCACCCCCAGTGCAGAGCACTCTCCAGTGTAGAGCACTGCCCAGTGTAGAGGTCGGCCCAGTGTAGAGCACGGCCCAGTGTAGAGCTGGACCCAATGTAGAGCACGGCCCAGTGTAGAGCCCGGCCCAGTGTAGAGCACGACCCAGTGTAGAGCACGGCCCAGCGTAGAGCACGGCCCAGTGTAGAGCTCGGCCCAGTGTAGAGCATGACCAAGTGTAGAGCTCGGCCCAGTGTAGAGCTCGGCCCAATGTAGAATTCGCTCCAGTGTCAAGCTCGGCCCATGGTAGAGCACGGCCCAGTGTAGAGCACGGCCTAGTGTAGAGCTCGGCCCAGTGTTGAGCACTACCCAGTGTAGAGCACAGCCCAGTGTAGAACACGACCAATGTAGAGCACGGCACAGTGTAGAACTCGGCCCAGTGTAGAGCTCGGACCAGTGTAGAGCTCAGCCCAGTGTAGAGCACGGCCCAGTGTAGAGCTCGACCAAGTGTAGAGCACGGCCCAGTGTAGAGCACGACCCAGTGTAGAGCTCAGCCAAATATAGAGCACGACCCAGTGTAGAGCACGACGCAGTGTAGAGCACGGCCCAGTGTAGAGCTCAGCCAAATGTAGAGCATGACCCAGTGTAGAGCACGACGCAGTGTAGCGCACGGCCCAGTGTAGAGCACGACCCAGTGTAGGGCACTACCCAGTGTAGAGCACGGCCCAGTGTAGAGCACGGCCCAGTGTAGAGCACGGCCCAGTGTAGAGCACGGCCCAGTGTAGAGCGCAGCCAAATGTAGAGCACGACCCACTGTAGAGCACGACGCAGTGTAGAGCACGGCCCAGTGTAGAGCACGACCCTGTGTACAGCACGACCCAGTGTTGAGCACGGCCCAGTGTAGAACACGACCAATGTAGAGCACGGCCCAGTGTAGAACTTGGCCCAGTGTAGAGCTCGGCCCAGTGTAGAGCTCGCCCCAGTGTAGAGCTTGGCCCAGTGTAGAGCTCGGCCCAGTGTAGAGCACGGCCCAGTGTAGAGCACGACCCAGTGTAGAGCTCTGCCAAATGTAGAGCACGACCCAGTGTAGAGCACGACGCAGTGTAGAGCACGGCCCAGTGTAGAGCTCAGCCAAATATAGAGCACGGCCCAGTGTAGAACTTGGCCCAGTGTAGAGCTCGGCCCAGTGTAGAGCACGGCCCAGTGTAGAGTACGACCCAGTGTAGAGCACGACCCAGTGTAGAGCACGGCCCAGTGTAGAGCACGGCCCAGTGTAGAGCACGGCCCAGTGTAGAGCTCGGCCCAGTGTAGAGCCCGGCCCAGTGTAGAGCTCGGCCCAGTGTAGAGCTCGACCCAATGTAGAGAATGACCAAGTGTAGAGCTCGGCCCTGTGTAGAGCACGGCCTAGTGTAGAGCATGACCCAATGTAGAGCTCGGCCCAGTGTAGAGCACGGCCCAGTGTAGAGCTGAACCCAGTGTAGAGCACGGCCCAGTGTAGAGCCCGGCCCAGTGTAGAGCACGGCCCAGTGTAGAACTCGACCCAGTGTAGAGCACGACCCAGTGTAGAGCACGGCCTAGTGTAGAGCACGGCCCAGTGTAGAGCTCAGCCCAGTGTACAGCACGGCCCAGTGTAGAACACGACCCAGTGTAGAGCACGGCCCAGTGTAGAGCACGGCCCAGAGTCGAGCTCGGCCCAGTGTAGAGCATGACCAAGTGTAGAGCTCGGCCCAGTGTAGAGCTCGACCCAGTGTAGAGCTCGGCCCAGTGTAGAGCATGACCAAGTGTACAGTTCGGCCCAGTGTAGAGCTCAGCCCAATGTAGAATTCGGTCCAGTGTCGAGCTCGGCCCAGAGTAGAGCTCGGCCCAGTGTAGAGCATGACCAAGTGTAGAGCTCGGCCCAGTGTAGAGCTCGACCCAGTGTAGAGCTCGGCCCAGTGTAGAGCATGACCCAGTGTAGAGTTCGGCACAGTGTAGAGCTCAGCCCAATGTAGAATTCGGTCCAGTGTCGAGCTCGGCCCAGTGTAGAGCACCCCCAGTGCAGAGCACTCTCCAGTGTAGAGCACTGCCCAGTGTAGAGGTCGGCCCAGTGTAGAGCACGGCCCAGTGTAGAGCTGGACCCAATGTAGAGCACGGCCCAGTGTAGAGCCCGGCCCAGTGTAGAGCACGACCCAGTGTAGAGCACGGCCCAGCGTAGAGCACGGCCCAGTGTAGAGCTCGGCCCAGTGTAGAGCATGACCAAGTGTAGAGCTCGGCCCAGTGTAGAGCTCGGCCCAATGTAGAATTCGCTCCAGTGTCAAGCTCGGCCCATGGTAGAGCACGGCCCAGTGTAGAGCACGGCCTAGTGTAGAGCTCGGCCCAGTGTTGAGCACTACCCAGTGTAGAGCACAGCCCAGTGTAGAACACGACCAATGTAGAGCACGGCCCAGTGTAGAACTCGGCCCAGTGTAGAGCTCGGACCAGTGTAGAGCTCAGCCCAGTGTAGAGCACGGCCCAGTGTAGAGCTCGACCAAGTGTAGAGCACGGCCCAGTGTAGAGCACGACCCAGTGTAGAGCTCAGCCAAATATAGAGCACGACCCAGTGTAGAGCACGACGCAGTGTAGAGCACGGCCCAGTGTAGAGCTCAGCCAAATGTAGAGCATGACCCAGTGTAGAGCACGACGCAGTGTAGCGCACGGCCCAGTGTAGAGCACGACCCAGTGTAGGGCACTACCCAGTGTAGAGCACGGCCCAGTGTAGAGCACGGCCCAGTGTAGAGCACGGCCCAGTGTAGAGCACGGCCCAGTGTAGAGCGCAGCCAAATGTAGAGCACGACCCACTGTAGAGCACGACGCAGTGTAGAGCACGGCCCAGTGTAGAGCACGACCCTGTGTACAGCACGACCCAGTGTAGAGCACGGCCCCGTGTAGAACACGACCAATGTAGAGCACGGCCCAGTGTAGAACTTGGCCCAGTGTAGAGCTCGGCCCAGTGTAGAGCTCGCCCCAGTGTAGAGCTTGGCCCAGTGTAGAGCTCGGCCCAGTGTAGAGCACGGCCCAGTGTAGAGCACGACCCAGTGTAGAGCTCTGCCAAATGTAGAGCACGACCCAGTGTAGAGCACGACGCAGTGTAGAGCACGGCCCAGTGTAGAGCTCAGCCAAATATAGAGCACGGCCCAGTGTAGAACTTGGCCCAGTGTAGAGCTCGGCCCAGTGTAGAGCACGGCCCAGTGTAGAGTACGACCCAGTGTAGAGCACGACCCAGTGTAGAGCACGGCCCAGTGTAGAGCACGGCCCAGTGTAGAGCACGGCCCAGTGTAGAGCACGACCCAGTGTAGAGCTCAGCCAAATGTCGAGCACGACCCAGTGTAGAGCACGACGCAGTGTAGAGCACGGCCCAGTGTAGAGCACGACCCAGTGTAGAGCATGACCCAGTGTAGAGCACGGCCCAGTGTACAGCATCGCCCAGTATACAGCACAACCCAGTTTAGGGAACAGCCCAGTGTAGAGGACATCCCCAGTGTACAGCCATGCCCAGCCTACAGCATGTCCCAATGTACAGCACGATTGATGTACACCATGATCCAGTGTACAGCATGTCCCATGTGTACAGCACTACCCAATTTTGGGCACAGCCCAGTGTAGAGCACGGCCCTGTGTAGAGCACAGCCCAGTGTAGAGCACGACCCAGTGTAGAGCACGACCCAGTGTAGAGCACGACCTAGTATATAGCACGACCCAGTGCAGAGCACGACGCAGTGTAGAGCACGGCCCAGTGTAGAGCACGGCCCAGTGGAGAGCACGACCCAGTGTAGAGCTCGGCCGAGTGGAGAGCACGGCTCAGTGTAGAACACGACCCAGTGTAGAGCACGGCCCAGTGTAGAGCTCATCCCAGTGTAGAGCTCATCCCAGTGTAGAGCACGACCCAGTGTAGAGCTCGACCCAGTGTACAGCACGAACCATTGTAGAGCTCGGTCCAGTGTAGAGGACGAACCAGTGTAGAGCACGGCCCAGTGTAGCGCACGACACAGTGCAGAGCTCGACCCAGTGAAGAACATGACCCAGTGTAGAACATGACCCAGTGTAGAGCTCGACCCAGTGTAGAGCTCGACCCAGTGTAGAACATGACCCAGTGTAGAGCTTGACCCAATGTAGAGCACGGCCCAGTGTAGAGGTCGGCCCAGTGTAGAGTACGACCCAGTGTAGAGCACGGCCCAGTGTAGAACACGGCCCAGTGTAGAGCTCGATCCATTGTAGAGCTCGGCCCAGTGTAGAGCATGGCCCAGTGTAGAGCTCGGCCCAGTGTAGAGCACGGCCCAGTGCAGAGCACAACCCAGTGAAGAGCTCGGCCCAGTGTAGAGCTCGGCCCAGTGTAGAGCACGGCCCAGTGTAGAGCACGGCCCAGTGATGAGCACGGCCCAGTGTTGAGCACGCCCCAGTGTAGAGCACGACCCAATGTAGAGCCCGGCACAGTGTTGAGCATGACCCAGTGTAGAGCACGGCCCAGTGTAGAGCACGACACAGTCTAGAGCTCAGCCCAGTGTACAGCACGGCCCAGTGTAGAATACGACCCAGTGTAGAGCACGGCCCAGTGTAGAGCACGGCCCAGAGTAGAGCTCGGCCCAGTGTAGAGCATGACCAAGTGTAGAGCTCGGCCCAGTGTAGAGCTCGGCCCAGTGTAGAGCATGACCAAGTGTACAGTTCGGCCCAGTGTAGAGCTCAGCCCAATGTAGAATTCGGTCCAGTGTCGAGCTCGGCCCAGAGTAGAACTCGGCCCAATGTAGAGCATGACCAAGTGTAGAGCTCGGCCCAGTGTAGAGCTCGACCCAGTGTACAGCTCGGCCCAGTGTAGAGCATGACCAAGTGTAGAGTTCGGCCCAGTGTAGAGCTCAGCCCAATGTAGAATTCGGTCCATTGTCGAGCTCGGCCCAGTGTAGAGCACACCCAGTGCAGAGCTCGGTCCAGTGTAGAGCACTGCCCAGTGTAGAGGTCGGCCCAGTGTAGAGCACGGCCCAGTGTAGAGCACGGCCTAGTGTAGAGCATGACCCAATGTAGATCTCGGCCCAGTGTAGAGCACGGCCCAGTGTAGAGCTGGACCCAGTTTAGAGCACGGCCCAGTGTAGAGCCCGGCCCAGTGTAGAGCACGACCCAGTGTAGAGCACGGCCCAGTGTAGAGCATGACCAAGTGTAGAGATCGACCCAGTGTAGAGCTCGGCCCAGTGTAGAGCATGACCAAGTGTACAGTTCGGCCCAGTGTAGAGCTCAGCCCAATGTAGAATTCGGTCCAGTGTCGAGCTCGGCCCAGAGTAGAACTCGGCCCAATGTAGAGCATGACCAAGTGTAGAGCTCGGCCCAGTGTAGAGCTCGACCCAGTGTACAGCTCGGCCCAGTGTAGAGCATGACCAAGTGTAGAGTTCGGCCCAGTGTAGAGCTCAGCCCAATGTAGAATTCGGTCCATTGTCGAGCTCGGCCCAGTGTAGAGCACACCCAGTGCAGAGCTCGGTCCAGTGTAGAGCACTGCCCAGTGTAGAGGTCGGCCCAGTGTAGAGCACGGCCCAGTGTAGAGCACGGCCTAGTGTAGAGCATGACCCAATGTAGATCTCGGCCCAGTGTAGAGCTCAGCCCAATGTAGAATTCGGTCCAGTGTCGAGCTCGGCCCAGAGTAGAACTCGGCCCAATGTAGAGCATGACCAAGTGTAGAGCTCGGCCCAGTGTAGAGCTCGACCCAGTGTACAGCTCGGCCCAGTGTAGAGCATGACCAAGTGTAGAGTTCGGCCCAGTGTAGAGCTCAGCCCAATGTAGAATTCGGTCCATTGTCGAGCTCGGCCCAGTGTAGAGCACACCCAGTGCAGAGCTCGGTCCAGTGTAGAACTCGGCCCTGTGTCGAGCTCGGCCCAGTGTAGAGCTCTGCCCAGTGTAGAGCACGGCCCAGTGTAGAGCTCGACCAAGTGTAGAGCACGGCCCAGTGTAGAGCACGACCCAGTGTAGAGCTCAGCCAAATGTAGAGCACGACCCAGTGTAGAGCACGATGCAGTGTAGAGCACGGCCCAGTGTAGAGCTCAGCCAAATGTAGCGCATGACCCAGTGTAGAGCACGACGCAGTGTAGCGCACGGCCCAGTGGAGAGCACGACCCAGTGTAGAGCACTACCCAGTGTAGAGCACGGCCCAGTGTAGAGCACGGCCCAGTGTAGAGCACGGCCCAATGTAGAGCACGACCCAGTGTAGAGCTCAGCCAAATGTAGAGCACGACCCACTGTAGAGCACGACGCAGTGTAGAGCACGGCCCAGTGTAGAGCACGACCCTGTGTAGAGCACGACCCAGTGTAGAGCAGTGCCCAGTGTAGAACTCGGCCCAGTGTAGAGCTCGGCCCAGTGTAGAGCTCGGCCCAGTGTAGAGCTTGGCCCAGTGTAGAGCTCGGCCCAGTGTAGAGCACGGCCCAGTGTAGAGCACGGCCCAGTGTAGAGCACGACCCAGTGTAGAGCTCAGCCAAATGTAGAGCACGGCCCAGTGTAGAGCACGGCCTAGTGTAGAGCTCGGCCCATTGTTGAGCACTACCCAGTGTAAAGCCCAGCCCAGTGTAGAACACGACCAATGTAGAGCACGGCCCAGTGTAGAACTCGGCCCAGTGTAGAGCTCGGCCCAGTGTAGAGCTCTGCCCAGTGTAGAGCACGGCCCAGTGTAGAGCTCGACCAAGTGTAGAGCACGGCCCAGTGTAGAGCACGACCCAGTGTAGAGCTCAGCCAAATGTAGAGCACGACCCAGTGTAGAACACGATGCAGTGTAGAGCACGGCCCAGTGTAGAGCTCAGCCAAATGTAGAGCATGACCCAGTGTAGAGCACGACGCAGTGTAGCGCACGGCCCAGTGGAGAGCACAACCCAGTGTAGAGCACTACCCAGTGCAGAGCACCGCCCAGTGTAGAGCACGGCCCAATGTAGAGCACGACCCAGTGTAGAGCTCAGCCAAATGTAGAGCACGACCCACTATAGAGCACGACGCAGTGTAGAGCACGGCCCAGTGTAGAGCACGACCCTGTGTAGAGCACGACCCAGTGTAGAGCACGGCCCAGTGTAGAACTCGGCCCAGTGTAGAGCACGGCCCAGTGTAGAGCTCGGCCCAGTGTAGAGCTTGGCCCAGTGTAGAGCTCGGCCCAGTGTAGAGCACGGCCCAGTGTAGAGCACGGCCCAGTGTAGAGCACGACCCAGTGTAGAGCTCAGCCAAATGTAGAGCACGACCCAGTGTAGAGCACGACGCAGTGTAGAGCACGGCACAGTGTAGAGCTCAGCCAAATGTAGAGCATGACCCGGTGTAGAGCACGACGCAGTGTAGAGCACGGCCCAGTGTAGAGTACGACCCAGTGTAGAGCACGACACAGTGTAGAGCACGGCCCAGTGTAGAGCACGACCCAGTGTAGAGCTCAGCCAAATGTAGAGCACGACCCAGTGTAGAGCACGACGCAGTGTAGAGCACGGCCCAGTGTAGAGCACGACCCAGTGTAGAGCACGACCCAGTGTAGAGCACAGCCCAGTGTAGAGCACGACCCAGTGTAGAGCACGACCCAGTGTAGAGCACGACCTAGTATATAGCACGACCCAGTGCAGAGCACGACGCAGTGTAGAGCACGGCCCAGTGTAGAGCACGGCCCAGTGGAGAGCACGACCCAGTGTAGAGCTCGGCCGAGTGTAGAGCACGGCCCAGTGTAGAACACGACCCAGTGAAGAGCACGGCCCAGTGTAGAGCTCATCCCAGTGTAGAGCTCATCCCAGTGTAGAGCACGACCCAGTGTAGAGCTCGACCCAGTGTACAGCACGAACCAGTGTAGAGCTCGGTCCAGTGTAGAGCACGAACCAGTGTAGAGCACGGCCCAGTGTAGCGCACGACACAGTGCAGAGCTCGACCCAGTGTAGAACATGACCCAGTGTAGAGCTCTACCCAGTGTAGAGCTCGACCCAGTGTAGAACATGACCCAGTGTAGAGCTCGACCCAATGTAGAGCACGGCCCAGTGTAGAGGTCGGCCCAGTGTAGAGTACAACCCAGTGTAGAGCACGGCCCAGTTTAGTGCTCGACCCAGTGTAGAGCACGACCCAGTGTAGAGCACGGCCCAGTGTAGAACACGGCCCAGTGTAGAGCTCGATCCATTGTAGAGCTCGGCCCAGTGTAGAGCATGGCCCAGTGTAGAGCTCGGCCCAGTGTAGAGCACGGCCCAGTGCAGAGCACAACCCAGTGAAGAGCTCGGCCCAGTGTAGAGCTCGGCCCAGTGTAGAGCACGGCCCAGTGTAGAGCACGGCCCAGTGATGAGCACGGCCCAGTGTTGAGCACGCCCCAGTGTAGAGCACGACCCAATGTAGATCATGACCAAGTGTAGAGCTCGGCCCAGTGTAGAGCTCTGCCCAATGTAGAATTTGGTCCAGTGTCAAGCTCGGCCCATGGTAGAGCACGGCCCAGTGTAGAGCACGGCCTAGTGTAGAGCTCGGCCCATTGTTGAGCACTACCCAGTGTAAAGCCCAGCCCAGTGTAGAACACGACCAATGTAGAGCACGGCCCAGTGTAGAACTCGGCCCAGTGTAGAGCTCGGCCCAGTGTAGAGCTCTGCCCAGTGTAGAGCACGGCCCAGTGTAGAGCTCGACCAAGTGTAGAGCACGGCCCAGTGTAGAGCACGACCCAGTGTAGAGCTCAGCCAAATGTAGAGCACGACCCAGTGTAGAACACGATGCAGTGTAGAGCACGGCCCAGTGTAGAGCTCAGCCAAATGTAGAGCATGACCCAGTGTAGAGCACGACGCAGTGTAGCGCACGGCCCAGTGGAGAGCACAACCCAGTGTAGAGCACTACCCAGTGCAGAGCACCGCCCAGTGTAGAGCACGGCCCAATGTAGAGCACGACCCAGTGTAGAGCTCAGCCAAATGTAGAGCACGACCCACTATAGAGCACGACGCAGTGTAGAGCACGGCCCAGTGTAGAGCACGACCCTGTGTAGAGCACGACCCAGTGTAGAGCACGGCCCAGTGTAGAACTCGGCCCAGTGTAGAGCACGGCCCAGTGTAGAGCTCGGCCCAGTGTAGAGCTTGGCCCAGTGTAGAGCTCGGCCCAGTGTAGAGCACGGCCCAGTGTAGAGCACGGCCCAGTGTAGAGCACGACCCAGTGTAGAGCTCAGCCAAATGTAGAGCACGACCCAGTGTAGAGCACGACGCAGTGTAGAGCACGGCACAGTGTAGAGCTCAGCCAAATGTAGAGCATGACCCGGTGTAGAGCACGACGCAGTGTAGAGCACGGCCCAGTGTAGAGTACGACCCAGTGTAGAGCACGACACAGTGTAGAGCACGGCCCAGTGTAGAGCACGACCCAGTGTAGAGCTCAGCCAAATGTAGAGCACGACCCAGTGTAGAGCACGACGCAGTGTAGAGCACGGCCCAGTGTAGAGCACGACCCAGTGTAGAGCACGACCCAGTGTAGAGCACAGCCCAGTGTAGAGCACGACCCAGTGTAGAGCACGACCCAGTGTAGAGCACGACCTAGTATATAGCACGACCCAGTGCAGAGCACGACGCAGTGTAGAGCACGGCCCAGTTTAGAGCACGGCCCAGTGGAGAGCACGACCCAGTGTAGAGCTCGGCCGAGTGTAGAGCACGGCCCAGTGTAGAACACGACCCAGTGTAGAGCACGGCCCAGTGTAGAGCTCATCCCAGTGTAGAGCTCATCCCAGTGTAGAGCACGACCCAGTGTAGAGCTCGACCCAGTGTACAGCACGAACCAGTGTAGAGCTCGGTCCAGTGTAGAGCACGAACCAGTGTAGAGCACGGCCCAGTGTAGCGCACGACACAGTGCAGAGCTCGACCCAGTGTAGAACATGACCCAGTGTAGAGCTCTACCCAGTGTAGAGCTCGACCCAGTGTAGAACATGACCCAGTGTAGAGCTCGACCCAATGTAGAGCACGGCCCAGTGTAGAGGTCGGCCCAGTGTAGAGTACGACCCAGTGTAGAGCACGGCCCAGTTTAGTGCTCGACCCAGTGTAGAGCACGACCCAGTGTAGAGCACGGCCCAGTGTAGAACACGGCCCAGTGTAGAGCTCGATCCATTGTAGAGCTCGGCCCAGTGTAGAGCATGGCCCAGTGTAGAGCTCGGCCCAGTGTAGAGCACGGCCCAGTGCAGAGCACAACCCAGTGAAGAGCTCGGCCCAGTGTAGAGCTCGGCCCAGTGTAGAGCACGGCCCAGTGTAGAGCACGGCCCAGTGATGAGCACGGCCCAGTGTTGAGCACGCCCCAGTGTAGAGCACGACCCAATGTAGAGCCCGGCACAGTGTTGAGCATGACCCAGTGTAGAGCACGGCCCAGTGTAGAGCACGACACAGTCTAGAGCTCAGCCCAGTGTACAGCACAGCCCAGTGTAGAACACGACCCAGTGTAGAGCACGGCCCAGTGTAGAGCACGGCTCAGAGTAGAGCTCGGCCCAGTGTAGAGCATGACCAAGTGTAGAGCTCGGCCCAGTGTAGAGCTCGACCCAGTGTAGAGCTCGGCCCAGTGTAGAGCATGACCAAGTGTACAGTTCGGCCCAGTGTAGAGCTCAGCCCAATGTAGAATTCGGTCCAGTGTCGAGCTCGGCCCAGAGTAGAGCTCGGCCCAATGTAGAGCATGACCAAGTGTAGAGCTCGGCCCAGTGTAGAGCTCGACCCAGTGTACAGCTCGGCCCAGTGTAGAGCATGACCAAGTGTAGAGTTCTGCCCAGTGTAGAGCTCAGCCCAATGTAGAATTCGGTCCATTGTCGAGCTCGGCCCAGTGTAGAGCACACCCAGTGCAGAGCTCGGTCCAGTGTAGAGCACTGCCCAGTGTAGAGGTCGGCCCAGTGTAGAGCACGGCCCAGTGTAGAGCACGGCCCAGTGTAGAGCACGGCCTAGTGTAGAGCATGACCCAATGTAGATCTCGGCCCAGTGTAGAGCTGGACCCAGTTTAGAGCACGGCCCAGTGTAGAGCCCGGCCCAGTGTAGAGCACGACCCAGTGTAGAGCACGGCCCAGTGTAGAGCACGGCCCAGTGTAGAGCTCGGCCCAGTGTAGATCATGACCAAGTGTAGAGCTCGGCCCAGTGTAGAGCTCTGCCCAATGTAGAATTTGGTCCAGTGTGAAGCTCGGCCCATGGTAGAGCACGGCCCAGTGTAGAGCACGGCCTAGTGTAGAGCTCGGCCCATTGTTGAGCACTACCCAGTGTAGAGCCCAGCCCAGTGTAGAACACGACCAATGTAGAGCACGGCCCAGTGTAGAACTCGGCCCAGTGTAGAGCTCGGCCCAGTGTAGAGCTCAGCCCAGTGTAGAGCACGGCCCAGTGTAGAGCTCGAACAAGTGTAGAGCACGGCCCAGTGTAGAGCACGACCCAGTGTAGAGCTCAGCCAAATGTAGAGCACGACCCAGTGTAGAGCACGACGCAGTGTAGCGCACGGCCCAGTGTAGAGCACGACCCAGTGTAGAGCACTACCCAGTGTAGAGCACGGCCCAGTGTAGAGCACGGCCCAGTGTAGAGCACGGCCCAATGTAGAGCACGACCCAGTGTAGAGCTCAGCCAAATGTAGAGCACGACCCACTGTAGAGCACGACGCAGTGTAGAGCACGGCCCAGTGTAGAGCACGACCCTGTGTAGAGCACGACCCAGTGTAGAGCTCGGCCCAGTGTAGAGCTCGGCCCAGTGTAGAGCTCGGCCCAGTGTAGAGCACGGCCCAGTGTAGAGCACGGCCCAGTGTAGAGCACGACCCAGTGTAGAGCTCAGCCAAATGTAGAGCACGGCCCAGTGTAGAGCACGACCCAGTGTAGAGCTCAGCCAAATGTAGAGCACGACCCAGTGTAGAGCACGACGCAGTGTAGCGCACGGCCCAGTGTAGAGCACGACCCAGTGTAGAGCACTACCCAGTGTAGAGCACGGCCCAGTGTAGAGCACGGCCCAGTGTAGAGCACGGCCCAATGTAGAGCACGACCCAGTGTAGAGCTCAGCCAAATGTAGAGCACGACCCACTGTAGAGCACGACGCAGTGTAGAGCACGGCCCAGTGTAGAGCACGACCCTGTGTAGAGCACGACCCAGTGTAGAGCACGGCCCAGTGTAGAACACGACCAATGTAGAGCACGGCCCAGTGTAGAACTCGGCCCAGTGTAGAGCTCGGCCCAGTGTAGAGCTCGGCCCAGTGTAGAGCTTGGCCCAGTGTAGAGCTCGGCCCAGTGTAGAGCACGACCCAGTGTAGAGCTCAGCCAAATGTAGAGCACGACCCAGTGTAGAGCACGACGCAGTGTAGAGCACGGCACAGTGTAGAGCTCAGCCAAATGTAGAGCATGACCCGGTGTAGAGCACGACGCAGTGTAGAGCACGGCCCAGTGTAGAGTACGACCCAGTGTAGAGCACGACCCAGTGTAGAGCACGGCCCAGTGTAGAGCACGACCCAGTGTAGAGCTCAGCCAAATGTACAGCACGACCCAGTGTAGAGCACGACGCAGTCTAGAGCACGGTCCAGTGTAGAGCACGACCCAGTGTAGAGCACGACCCAGTGTAGAGCACGGCCCAGTGTACAGCACGGCCCAGTGTAGAGCACGGCACAGAATACAGCACGGCCCAGTGTACAGCATGACCCAGTGTAGAGCACGGCCCAGTGTACAGCATCGCCCAGTATACAGCACAACCCAGTTTAGGGAACAGCCCAGTGTAGAGGACATCCCCAGTGTACAGCCATGCCCAGCCTACAGCATGTCCCAGTGTACAGCACGATTCATTGTACACCATGATCCAGTGTACAGCATGTCCCATGTGTACAGCTCTACCCAATTTAGGGAACAGCCCAGTGTAGAGCACGGCCCAGTGTAGAGCACGGCCCAGTGTAGAGCACGGCCCAGTGTAGAGCACTGCCCAGTGTAGAGCACGACCCAGTGTAGAGCACGACCCAGTGTAGAGCACGACCTAGTATATAGCACGACCCAGTGCAGAGCACGACGCAGTGTAGAGCACGGCCCAGTGTAGAGCACGGCCCAGTGGAGAGCACGACCCAGTGTAGAGCACGGCCCAGTGGAGCTCATCCCAGTGTAGAGCTCATCCCAGTGTAGAGCACGACCCAGTGTAGAGCTCGACCCAGTGTACAGCACGAACCAGTGTAGAGCTCGGTCCAGTGTAGAGCACGGACCAGTGTACAGCACGAACCAGTGTAGAGCTCGGTCCAGTGCAGAGCTCGACCCAGTTTAGAACATGACCCAGTGTAGAGCTCGACCCAGTGTAGAGCTCGACCCAGTGTAGAACATGACCCAGTGTAGAGCTCGACCCAGTGTAGAGCTCGACCCAGTGTAGAACATGACCCAGTGTAGAGCTCGACCCAATGTAGAGCACGGCCCAGTGTAGAGGTCGGCCCAGTGTAGAGTACGACCCAGTGTAGAGCACGGCCCAGTTTAGTGCTCGACCCAGTGTAGAGCACGACCCAGTGTAGAGCACGGCCCAGTGTAGAACACGGCCCAGTGTAGAGCTCGACCCATTGTAGAGCTCGGCCCAGTGTAGAGCATGGCCCAGTGTGGAGCGCGGCCCAGTGTAGAGCACGGCCCAGTGCAGAGCACAACCCAGTGAAGAGCTCGGCCCAGTGTAGAGCTTGGCCCAGTGTAGAGCACGGCCCAGTGTCGAGCACGGCCCAGTGATGAGCACGGCCCAGTGTTGAGCACGCCCCAGTGTAGAGCACGACCCAATGTAGAGCCCGGCCCAGTGTTGAGCATGACCCAGTGTAGAGCACGGCCCAGTGTAGAGCACGACACAGTGTAGAGCACGACCCAGTGTAGAGCACGGCACAGTGTAGAGCACGACCCAGTGTAGAGCTCGGCCAAGTGTAGAGCACGGCCCAGTATAGAACATGACCCAGTGTAGAGCACGGCCCAGTGTAGAGCACGGCCCAGTGTAGAGCGCGGCCCAGTGTAGAGCACGACCCAGTGTAGAGCCCGGCCCAGTGTAGAGCTCGGCCCCGTGTAGAGCACGGCCCAGTGTAGAGCCCGGCCCAGTGTAGAGCTCGGCCCAGTGTAGAGCATGACCAAGTGTAGAGCTCGGCCCAGTGTAGAGCACGACCCAGTGTAGAGCACGGCGCAGTGTAGAGCACGACCCAGTGTAGAGCACGGCCCAGTGTAGAGCACGGCCCAGTGTAGTGCACGGCCCAGTGTAGAGCACGACCCAGTGTAGAGCATGCCCCAGAGTAGAGCCCGGCCCAGTGTAGAGCTCGGCCCAGTGTAGAGCCCGGCCCAGTGTAGAGCTCGGCCCAGTGTAGAGCTCGGCCCAGTGTAGAGAATGACCAAGTGTAGAGCTCGGCCCTGTGTAGAGCACGGCCTAGTGTAGAGCATGACCCAATGTAGAGCTCGGCCCAGTGTAGAGCACGGCCCAGTGTAGAGCCCGGCCCAGTGTAGAGCCCGGCCCAGTGTAGAGCACGACCCAGTGTAGAGCACGAACCAGTGTAGAGCACGACCCAGTGTAGAGCACGAACCAGTGTAGAGAACGGCCCAGTATAGAGCACGACCCATTGTAGAGCTCTGCCCAGTGTAGAGCACGGCCTAGTGTAGAGCACGGCCCAGTGTAGAGCCCAGCCCAGAGTACAGCACGGCCCAGTGTAGAGCACGGCCCAGTGTAGAGCACGGCCCAGTGTAGAGCACGGCCCAGAGTAGAGCTCGGCCCAGTATAGAGCATGACCAAGTGTAGAGCTCGGCCCAGTGTAGAGCTCGACCCAGTGTAGAGCTCGGCCCTGTGTAGAGCATGACCAAGTGTAGAGTTCGGCCCAGTGTTGAGCTCAGCCCAATGTAGAATTCGGTCCAGTGTCGAGCTCGGCCCAGTGTAGAGCACACCCAGTGCAGAGCTCGGTCCAGTGTAGAGCACTGCCCAGTGTAGAGGTCGGCCCAGTGTAGAGCACGGCCCAGTGTAGAGCACGACCCAGTGTAGAGCTAGGCCCAGTGTAGAGCACGGCCCAGTGTAGAGCACAGCCCAGTGTAGAGCCCGGCCCAGTGTAGAGCTCGACCCAGTGAAGAGCACGGCCCAGTGTAGAGCCCGGCCCAGTGTAGAGCATGACCCAGTGTAGAGCACGGCCCAGTGTAGAGCACGACCCAGTGTAGAGCACGAACCAGTGTAGAGCACGGCCCAGTGTAGAGCACGACCCAGTTTAGAGCACGGCCCAGTGTAGAGTACGACCCAGTGTAGAGCACGACACAGTGTAGAGCACGGCCCAGTGTAGAGCACGACCCAGTGTAGAGCTCAGCCAAATGTAGAGCACGACCCAGTGTAGAGCACGACGCAGTGTAGAGCACGGCCCAGTGTAGAGCACGACCCAGTGTAGAGCACGACCCAGTGTAGAGCACAGCCCAGTGTAGAGCACGACCCAGTGTAGAGCACGACCCAGTGTAGAGCACGACCTAGTATATAGCACGACCCAGTGCAGAGCACGACGCAGTGTAGAGCACGGCCCAGTGTAGAGCACGGCCCAGTGGAGAGCACGACCCAGTGTAGAGCTCGGCCGAGTGTAGAGCACGGCCCAGTGTAGAACACGACCCAGTGTAGAGCACGGCCCAGTGTAGAGCTCATCCCAGTGTAGAGCTCATCCCAGTGTAGAGCACGACCCAGTGTAGAGCTCGACCCAGTGTACAGCACGAACCAGTGTAGAGCTCGGTCCAGTGTAGAGCACGAACCAGTGTAGAGCACGGCCCAGTGTAGCGCACGACACAGTGCAGAGCTCGACCCAGTGTAGAACATGACCCAGTGTAGAGCTCTACCCAGTGTAGAGCTCGACCCAGTGTAGAACATGACCCAGTGTAGAGCTCGACCCAATGTAGAGCACGGCCCAGTGTAGAGGTCGGCCCAGTGTAGAGTACGACCCAGTGTAGAGCACCGCCCAGTTTAGTGCTCGACCCAGTGTAGAGCACGACCCAGTGTAGAGCACGGCCCAGTGTAGAACACGGCCCAGTGTAGAGCTCGATCCATTGTAGAGCTCGGCCCAGTGTAGAGCATGGCCCAGTGTAGAGCTCGGCCCAGTGTAGAGCACGGCCCAGTGCAGAGCACAACCCAGTGAAGAGCTCGGCCCAGTGTAGAGCTCGGCCCAGTGTAGAGCACGGCCCAGTGTAGAGCACGGCCCAGTGATGAGCACGGCCCAGTGTTGAGCACGCCCCAGTGTAGAGCACGACCCAATGTAGAGCCCGGCACAGTGTTGAGCATGACCCAGTGTAGAGCACGGCCCAGTGTAGAGCACGACACAGTCTAGAGCTCAGCCCAGTGTACAGCACAGCCCAGTGTAGAACACGACCCAGTGTAGAGCACGGCCCAGTGTAGAGCACGGCCCAGAGTAGAGCTCGGCCCAGTGTAGAGCATGACCAAGTGTAGAGCTCGGCCCAGTGTAGAGCTCGACCCAGTGTAGAGCTCGGCCCAGTGTAGAGCATGACCAAGTGTACAGTTCGGCCCAGTGTAGAGCTCAGCCCAATGTAGAATTCGGTCCAGTGTCGAGCTCGGCCCAGAGTAGAGCTCGGCCCAATGTAGAGCATGACCAAGTGTAGAGCTCGGCCCAGTGTAGAGCTCGACCCAGTGTACAGCTCGGCCCAGTGTAGAGCATGACCAAGTGTAGAGTTCTGCCCAGTGTAGAGCTCAGCCCAATGTAGAATTCGGTCCATTGTCGAGCTCGGCCCAGTGTAGAGCACACCCAGTGCAGAGCTCGGTCCAGTGTAGAGCACTGCCCAGTGTAGAGGTCGGCCCAGTGTAGAGCACGGCCCAGTGTAGAGCACGGCCCAGTGTAGAGCACGGCCTAGTGTAGAGCATGACCCAATGTAGATCTCGGCCCAGTGTAGAGCTGGACCCAGTTTAGAGCACGGCCCAGTGTAGAGCCCGGCCCAGTGTAGAGCACGACCCAGTGTAGAGCACGGCCCAGTGTAGAGCACGGCCCAGTGTAGAGCTCGGCCCAGTGTAGATCATGACCAAGTGTAGAGCTCGGCCCAGTGTAGAGCTCTGCCCAATGTAGAATTTGGTCCAGTGTGAAGCTCGGCCCATGGTAGAGAACGGCCCAGTGTAGAGCACGGCCTAGTGTAGAGCTCGGCCCATTGTTGAGCACTACCCAGTGTAGAGCCCAGCCCAGTGTAGAACACGACCAATGTAGAGCACGGCCCAGTGTAGAACTCGGCCCAGTGTAGAGCTCGGCCCAGTGTAGAGCTCAGCCCAGTGTAGAGCACGGCCCAGTGTAGAGCTCGAACAAGTGTAGAGCACGGCCCAGTGTAGAGCACGACCCAGTGTAGAGCTCAGCCAAATGTAGAGCACGACCCAGTGTAGAGCACGACGCAGTGTAGCGCACGGCCCAGTGTAGAGCACGACCCAGTGTAGAGCACTACCCAGTGTAGAGCACGGCCCAGTGTAGAGCACGGCCCAGTGTAGAGCACGGCCCAATGTAGAGCACGACCCAGTGTAGAGCTCAGCCAAATGTAGAGCACGACCCACTGTAGAGCACGACGCAGTGTAGAGCACGGCCCAGTGTAGAGCACGACCCTGTGTAGAGCACGACCCAGTGTAGAGCACGGCCCAGTGTAGAACACGACCAATGTAGAGCACGGCCCAGTGTAGAACTCGGCCCAGTGTAGAGCTCGGCCCAGTGTAGAGCTCGGCCCAGTGTAGAGCTTGGCCCAGTGTAGAGCTCGGCCCAGTGTAGAGCACGACCCAGTGTAGAGCTCAGCCAAATGTAGAGCACGACCCAGTGTAGAGCACGACCCAGTGTAGAGCACTACCCAGTGTAGAGCTCAGCCAAATGTAGAGCATGACCCGGTGTAGAGCACGACGCAGTGTAGAGCACGGCCCAGTGTAGAGTACGACCCAGTGTAGAGCACGACCCAGTGTAGAGCACGGCCCAGTGTAGAGCACGACCCAGTGTAGAGCTCAGCCAAATGTACAGCACGACCCAGTGTAGAGCACGACGCAGTCTAGAGCACGGTCCAGTGTAGAGCACGACCCAGTGTAGAGCACGACCCAGTGTAGAGCACGGCCCAGTGTACAGCACGGCCCAGTGTAGAGCACGGCACAGAATACAGCACGGCCCAGTGTACAGCATGACCCAGTGTAGAGCACGGCCCAGTGTACAGCATCGCCCAGTATACAGCACAACCCAGTTTAGGGAACAGCCCAGTGTAGAGGACATCCCCAGTGTACAGCCATGCCCAGCCTACAGCATGTCCCAGTGTACAGCACGATTCATTGTACACCATGATCCAGTGTACAGCATGTCCCATGTGTACAGCTCTACCCAATTTAGGGAACAGCCCAGTGTAGAGCACGGCCCAGTGTAGAGCACGGCCCAGTGTAGAGCACGGCCCAGTGTAGAGCACTGCCCAGTGTAGAGCACGACCCAGTGTAGAGCACGACCCAGTGTAGAGCACGACCTAGTATATAGCACGACCCAGTGCAGAGCACGACGCAGTGTAGAGCACGGCCCAGTGTAGAGCACGGCCCAGTGGAGAGCACGACCCAGTGTAGAGCACGGCCCAGTGGAGCTCATCCCAGTGTAGAGCTCATCCCAGTGTAGAGCACGACCCAGTGTAGAGCTCGACCCAGTGTACAGCACGAACCAGTGTAGAGCTCGGTCCAGTGTAGAGCACGGACCAGTGTACAGCACGAACCAGTGTAGAGCTCGGTCCAGTGCAGAGCTCGACCCAGTTTAGAACATGACCCAGTGTAGAGCTCGACCCAGTGTAGAGCTCGACCCAGTGTAGAACATGACCCAGTGTAGAGCTCGACCCAGTGTAGAGCTCGACCCAGTGTAGAACATGACCCAGTGTAGAGCTCGACCCAATGTAGAGCACGACCCAGTGTAGAGCTCAGCCAAATGTAGAGCATGACCCGGTGTAGAGCACGACGCAGTGTAGAGCACGGCCCAGTGTAGAGTACGACCCAGTGTAGAGCACGACACAGTGTAGAGCACGGCCCAGTGTAGAGCACGACCCAGTGTAGAGCTCAGCCAAATGTCGAGCACGACCCAGTGTAGAGCACGACGCAGTGTAGAGCACGGCCCAGTGTAGAGCACGACCCAGTGTAGAGCACGACCCAGTGTAGAGCACAGCCCAGTGTAGAGCACGACCCAGTGTAGAGCACGACCCAGTGTAGAGCACGACCTAGTATATAGCACGACCCAGTGCAGAGCACGACGCAGTGTAGAGCACGGCCCAGTGTAGAGCACGGCCCAGTGGAGAGCACGACCCAGTGTAGAGCTCGGCCGAGTGTAGAGCACGGCCCAGTGTAGAACACGACCCAGTGTAGAGCACGGCCCAGTGTAGAGCTCATCCCAGTGTAGAGCTCATCCCAGTGTAGAGCACGACCCAGTGTAGAGCTCGACCCAGTGTACAGCACGAACCAGTGTAGAGCTCGGTCCAGTGTAGAGCACGAACCAGTGTAGAGCACGGCCCAGTGTAGCGCACGACACAGTGCAGAGCTCGACCCAGTGTAGAACATGACCCAGTGTAGAGCTCTACCCAGTGTAGAGCTCGACCCAGTGTAGAACATGACCCAGTGTAGAGCTCGACCCAATGTAGAGCACGGCCCAGTGTAGAGGTCGGCCCAGTGTAGAGTACGACCCAGTGTAGAGCACGGCCCAGTTTAGTGCTCGACCCAGTGTAGAGCACGACCCAGTGTAGAGCACGGCCCAGTGTAGAACACGGCCCAGTGTAGAGCTCGATCCATTGTAGAGCTCGGCCCAGTGTAGAGCATGGCCCAGTGTAGAGCTCGGCCCAGTGTAGAGCACGGCCCAGTGCAGAGCACAACCCAGTGAAGAGCTCGGCCCAGTGTAGAGCTCGGCCCAGTGTAGAGCACGGCCCAGTGTAGAGCACGGCCCAGTGATGAGCACGGCCCAGTGTTGAGCACGCCCCAGTGTAGAGCACGACCCAATGTAGAGCCCGGCACAGTGTTGAGCATGACCCAGTGTAGAGCACGGCCCAGTGTAGAGCACGACACAGTCTAGAGCTCAGCCCAGTGTACAGCACAGCCCAGTGTAGAACACGACCCAGTGTAGAGCACGGCCCAGTGTAGAGCACGGCCCAGAGTAGAGCTCGGCCCAGTGTAGAGCATGACCAAGTGTAGAGCTCGGCCCAGTGTAGAGCTCGACCCAGTGTAGAGCTCGGCCCAGTGTAGAGCATGACCAAGTGTACAGTTCGGCCCAGTGTAGAGCTCAGCCCAATGTAGAATTCGGTCCAGTGTCGAGCTCGGCCCAGAGTAGAGCTCGGCCCAATGTAGAGCATGACCAAGTGTAGAGCTCGGCCCAGTGTAGAGCTCGACCCAGTGTACAGCTCGGCCCAGTGTAGAGCATGACCAAGTGTAGAGTTCTGCCCAGTGTAGAGCTCAGCCCAATGTAGAATTCGGTCCATTGTCGAGCTCGGCCCAGTGTAGAGCACACCCAGTGCAGAGCTCGGTCCAGTGTAGAGCACTGCCCAGTGTAGAGGTCGGCCCAGTGTAGAGCACGGCCCAGTGTAGAGCACGGCCCAGTGTAGAGCACGGCCCAGTGTAGAGCTCGGCCCAGTGTAGATCATGACCAAGTGTAGAGCTCGGCCCAGTGTAGAGCTCTGCCCAATGTAGAATTTGGTCCAGTGTGAAGCTCGGCCCATGGTAGAGCACGGCCCAGTGTAGAGCACGGCCTAGTGTAGAGCTCGGCCCATTGTTGAGCACTACCCAGTGTAGAGCCCAGCCCAGTGTAGAACACGACCAATGTAGAGCACGGCCCAGTGTAGAACTCGGCCCAGTGTAGAGCTCGGCCCAGTGTAGAGCTCAGCCCAGTGTAGAGCACGGCCCAGTGTAGAGCTCGAACAAGTGTAGAGCACGGCCCAGTGTAGAGCACGACCCAGTGTAGAGCTCAGCCAAATGTAGAGCACGACCCAGTGTAGAGCACGACGCAGTGTAGCGCACGGCCCAGTGTAGAGCACGACCCAGTGTAGAGCACTACCCAGTGTAGAGCACGGCCCAGTGTAGAGCACGGCCCAGTGTAGAGCACGGCCCAATGTAGAGCACGACCCAGTGTAGAGCTCAGCCAAATGTAGAGCACGACCCACTGTAGAGCACGACGCAGTGTAGAGCACGGCCCAGTGTAGAGCACGACCCTGTGTAGAGCACGACCCAGTGTAGAGCACGGCCCAGTGTAGAACACGACCAATGTAGAGCACGGCCCAGTGTAGAACTCGGCCCAGTGTAGAGCTCGGCCCAGTGTAGAGCTCGGCCCAGTGTAGAGCTTGGCCCAGTGTAGAGCTCGGCCCAGTGTAGAGCACGACCCAGTGTAGAGCTCAGCCAAATGTAGAGCACGACCCAGTGTAGAGCACGACCCAGTGTAGAGCACTACCCAGTGTAGAGCTCAGCCAAATGTAGAGCATGACCCGGTGTAGAGCACGACGCAGTGTAGAGCACGGCCCAGTGTAGAGTACGACCCAGTGTAGAGCACGACCCAGTGTAGAGCACGGCCCAGTGTAGAGCACGACCCAGTGTAGAGCTCAGCCAAATGTACAGCACGACCCAGTGTAGAGCACGACGCAGTCTAGAGCACGGTCCAGTGTAGAGCACGACCCAGTGTAGAGCACGACCCAGTGTAGAGCACGGCCCAGTGTACAGCACGGCCCAGTGTAGAGCACGGCACAGAATACAGCACGGCCCAGTGTACAGCATGACCCAGTGTAGAGCACGGCCCAGTGTACAGCATCGCCCAGTATACAGCACAACCCAGTTTAGGGAACAGCCCAGTGTAGAGGACATCCCCAGTGTACAGCCATGCCCAGCCTACAGCATGTCCCAGTGTACAGCACGATTCATTGTACACCATGATCCAGTGTACAGCATGTCCCATGTGAACAGCTCTACCCAATTTAGGGAACAGCCCAGTGTAGAGCACGGCCCAGTGTAGAGCACGGCCCAGTGTAGAGCACGGCCCAGTGTAGAGCACTGCCCAGTGTAGAGCACGACCCAGTGTAGAGCACGACCCAGTGTAGAGCACGACCTAGTATATAGCACGACCCAGTGCAGAGCACGACGCAGTGTAGAGCACGGCCCAGTGTAGAGCACGGCCCAGTGGAGAGCACGACCCAGTGTAGAGCACGGCCCAGTGGAGCTCATCCCAGTGTAGAGCTCATCCCAGTGTAGAGCACGACCCAGTGTAGAGCTCGACCCAGTGTACAGCACGAACCAGTGTAGAGCTCGGTCCAGTGTAGAGCACGGACCAGTGTACTGCACGAACCAGTGTAGAGCTCGGTCCAGTGCAGAGCTCGACCCAGTTTAGAACATGACCCAGTGTAGAGCTCGACCCAGTGTAGAGCTCGACCCAGTGTAGAACATGACCCAGTGTAGAGCTCGACCCAGTGTAGAGCTCGACCCAGTGTAGAACATGACCCAGTGTAGAGCTCGACCCAATGTAGAGCACGGCCCAGTGTAGAGGTCGGCCCAGTGTAGAGTACGACCCAGTGTAGAGCACGGCCCAGTTTAGTGCTCGACCCAGTGTAGAGCACGACCCAGTGTAGAGCACGGCCCAGTGTAGAACACGGCCCAGTGTAGAGCTCGACCCATTGTAGAGCTCGGCCCAGTGTAGAGCATGGCCCAGTGTAGAGCGCGGCCCAGTGTAGAGCACGGCCCAGTGCAGAGCACAACCCAGTGAAGAGCTCGGCCCAGTGTAGAGCTCGGCCCAGTGTAGAGCACGGCCCAGTGTCGAGCACGGCCCAGTGATGAGCACGGCCCAGTGTTGAGCACGCCCCAGTGTAGAGCACGACCCAATGTAGAGCCCGGCCCAGTGTTGAGCATGACCCAGTGTAGAGCACGGCCCAGTGTAGAGCACGACACAGTGTAGAGCACGACCCAGTGTAGAACATGACCCAGTGTAGAGCACGGCCCAGTGTAGAGTACGACCCAGTGTAGAACATGACCCAGTGTAGAGCACGGCCCAGTGTAGAGCACGGCCCAGTGTAGAGCGCGGCCCAGTGTAGAGCACGACCCAGTATAGAGCCCGGCCCAGTGTAGAGCTCGGCCCCGTGTAGAGCACGGCCCAGTGTAGAGCCCGGCCCAGTGTAGAGCTCGGCCCAGTGTAGAGCATGACCAAGTGTAGAGCTCGGCCCAGTGTAGAGCACGACCCAGTGTAGAGCACGGCGCAGTGTAGAGCACGACCCAGTGTAGAGCACGGCCCAGTGTAGAGCACGGCCCAGTGTAGTGCACGGCCCAGTGTAGAGCACGACCCAGTGTAGAGCATGCCCCAGAGTAGAGCCCGGCCCAGTGTAGAGCTCGGCCCAGTGTAGAGCCCGGCCCAGTGTAGAGCTCGGCCCAGTGTAGAGCTCGGCCCAGTGTAGAGAATGACCAAGTGTAGAGCTCGGCCCTGTGTAGAGCACGGCCTAGTGTAGAGCATGACCCAATGTAGAGCTCGGCCCAGTGTAGAGCACGGCCCAGTGTAGAGCCCGGCCCAGTGTAGAGCCCGGCCCAGTGTAGAGCACGACCCAGTGTAGAGCACGAACCAGTGTAGAGCACGACCCAGTGTAGAGCACGAACCAGTGTAGAGCACGGCCCAGTATAGAGCACGACCCATTGTAGAGCTCTGCCCAGTGTAGAGCACGGCCTAGTGTAGAGCACGGCCCAGTGTAGAGCCCAGCCCAGTGTACAGCACGGCCCAGTGTAGAGCACGGCCCAGTGTAGAGCACGGCCCAGTGTAGAGCACGGCCCAGAGTAGAGCTCGGTCCAGTATAGAGCATGACCAAGTGTAGAGCTCGGCCCAGTGTAGAGCTCGACCCAGTGTAGAGCTCGGCCCTGTGTAGAGCATGACCAAGTGTAGAGTTCGGCCCAGTGTTGAGCTCAGCCCAATGTAGAATTCGGTCCTGTGTCGAGCTCGGCCCAGTGTAGAGCACACCCAGTGCAGAGCTCGGTCCAGTGTAGAGCACTGCCCAGTGTAGAGGTCGGCCCAGTGTAGAGCACGGCCCAGTGTAGAGCACGACCCAGTGTAGAGCTAGGCCCAGTGTAGAGCACGGCCCAGTGTAGAGCACAGCCCAGTGTAGAGCCCGGCCCAGTGTAGAGCTCGACCCAGTGAAGAGCACGGCCCAGTGTAGAGCCCGGCCCAGTGTAGAGCATGACCCAGTGTAGAGCACGGCCCAGTGTAGAGCACGACCCAGTGTAGAGCACGAACCAGTGTAGAGCACGGCCCAGTGTAGAGCACGACCCAGTTTAGAGCACGGCCCAGTGTAGAGCTCGACCCAGTGTATAGCACGAACCAGTGTAGAGCACGACCCAGTGTAGAGCACGACCCAGTGTAGAGCTCGGTCCAGTGTACAGCACGAACCAGTGTAGAGCACGACCCAGTGTAGAGCTCGGCCCAGTGTAGAACACGGCCCAGTGCAGAGCTCAACCCAGTTTAGAGCTCGACCCAGTGTAGAGCACGACCCAGTGTAGAGCACGGCCCAGTGTAGAACATGGCCCTGTGTAGAGCTCGACCCATTGTAGAGCTCGACCCAATGTACAGCATGGCCCAGTGTAGAGCTCGGCCCAGTGTAGAGCACGGCCCAGTGCAGAGCACGACCCAGTGTAGAGCACGGCCCAGTGATGAGCACGGCCCAGTGTTGAGCACGCCCTAGTGTAGAGCACGGCCCAGTGTACAGCACGGCCAAGTGTAGAGCCCGGCCCAGTGTTGAGCACGCCCTATTGTAGAGCACGACCCAATGTACAGCACGGCCCAGTGTAGAGCCCGGCCCAGTGTTGAGCATGACCCAGTGTAGAGCACGACCCAGTGAAGAGCACGACACAGTGTAGAGCACGAACCAGTGTAGAGCACGGTCCAGTGTAGAGCACGACCCATTGTAGAGCTCGGCTCAGTGTAGAGCACGGCCCAGTGTAGAGCACGGCCCAGTGTAGAGCCCGACCCAGTGTAGAGCTCGGCCCAGTGTAGAGCACGACCCAGTGTAGAGCACGGTGCAGTGTAGAGCCCGGCCCAGTGTAGAGCTCGGCCCAGTGTAGAGCACGACACAGTTTCGTTCCTGGCCCATTGTAAGACCTATCCCAGTTGTGTTATGAAGGGGCACGTGTGTTTGGAACAGTTTGACAGTTGAATGGATCAACTAAGGGGAGTGTTGGACCTCATTCAAGCAATATTTGGTGAGAACAATGGAGATTTATATGGAGCGAAATTCTCTTTATTTTACCATTTTATAGCATCATTTTGATCTGGTTGCTAAATTCCAGACATTCTCCGCCGGCGGGTTGTTCCGTTTTGCCGGCAACCCGGGGATTCCCGATGGTTTGGGGCTGCCCCAGAACGGGAAACCCCATTGACCAGCCAGCGTAACGGAGCATCCTGCCGGCGGGGTGATACAGAAATGTGGTTCATCGGGGCGGAGAATGGGAGTTGGGATAGGGTGACCTGGAGATGGTGGCCAGGAGGAGTGAATATTAGCCGTCAGGGCTTGATAGCTGGAGGTCGGAGATCTTGGGATTTGGAACAGGAGCAATTGGAAAGTGTGAAATATATGGGGCGAGATTCTCCATTTCCTGACCCCGATATGGTAATCGGCGATCGAGCGGCGAATCAGTTCCGACGCTGGAAATGGGCCCGGCGGCAGTTTGATGGCAGTTTGTTAGTCTCCGCCCCACCAAACCAGCGTCACCGTGACGCGCGCCACACGCAGTCGCAGTGCCGTTGGTGCCGCATTGGCCGGCACACTCGCGATGCTCCGCCCCGATGGGCCGAGTTCCCGACGCCATGGGACACATGTCCTCACCAAAATCGTGAACCCGGCGTGGTGTCTGCGGACTGTGCCCAGCGTCGCCACACTAGGCCGGGATCCGTGCCGCTGGCAAGGGGAGCTTCAGCAAGGGCTGGAGGGACTGGTGGGGGTTGGCCAGGGGGTTGCCAGCCCATTTTTGGCACGGGAGGTGAGACTTTTGGTCGACACCGGTGCTAGCCCCTCACCAGTACCAGAATCGGTGAGGGGTTCACACCAATTATTTTTCACATGGACCTCCTGTGGATTCTCCGTTCGAGCCGGCACGTAGCTACAGGAACGGAGAATCCTGCCCATGAACTTCCTCATTTTGTGTAATGTTCAAGAGCAGGGACCTTATTTGCATATGCAAGGGGCCTAAAGTCTGTTCCGGGTGGGGCTAAATGATGCCTCCTGTCAACCAATCTGATGACAGTGCCCTCACCTGTTTGGGACATGAGTGATGCACGATCAATGACCACTAAAGTGAGGTTGTAGTCCAACTGAAGGCTTTAATAAGCTAGATGTTTCCCCCAGCAGCTCAGGTACAGAATGAAGGCTGCTGGGGCAGCACGGGTTCTTATACCCCGCCTATCAGGGCGGAGCGATCATACATTCTACCAATAGAAAGCATACAGTTTCCACCAATGGTGCTTTAGCCTGTCAGGTACCGTAATACCTATAATACCACATTCACCCCCTATTAAAAAAGAGTCCGGCGGGGGTGGTGGCCTGAAACTACAAAACATAGCAACATGGTATAATTAGTTATGGAGGTACCGTAATACCTCCGTACAGTGTTTAGTAATTGTTTACAAGTCTGATAGCTATGTACATTTGATGGTTTATATTTACAGATTACAATTAAAATGAAGCAATCAGTGATAGGGGGCCCTGGTCGTCCTCTGCGATCGTCGGAGCTTCGGTGGTGACTCCGGTGGAGGCTCGGGCGTCTGTGACTCCGGGAGCGTGTCTTCGATCCCCATGGCAGCTTCGGCACCCCAAGACGGCGCTGGTGGGGAAAACGGTTGACCTGGGAGGGGAGCGCCTGTGGGGGCGTCGGTGGGTGGGGGGGCCTAGTCGGGGCCGGCAGAAGGACCGATCCTCCTGTAAGGTGCTGCGGTGGAGGGGAGGGTGGGACTGGCGGCTGGAATGTGCGTGGGGTTCCGGCAGGAGCCAGGTCCCGTTGGGAGACCGTGTCTTGTCGGCCGTCGGGGTATGCCACGTAGGCGTACTGGGGGTTAGAATGGAGCAGATGGACCCTCTCGACCAACGGGTCCGACTTGTGCGCCCGCACGTGTTTTCGGAGCAGGATGGGTCCGGGAGCTGCCAGCCAGGTCGGGAGCGAGGTCCCAGAGGAGGACTTCCTAGGGAAGACAAGGAGACGTTTGTGAGGTGTCTGATTGGTGATTGTACAAAGCAGTGACCGGATGGAGTGGAGGGCATCCAGGTGGACGTCTTGCCAGTGGGAGACTGGGAGGTTCCTGGACCATAGGGCCAGTAGGACGGTCTTCAAGACCGTTCCGTTCTCCCTCTCTACCTGTCCGTTACCCCGGGGGTTGTAACTGGTCGTCCTACTCGAGGCGATGCCCTTGCTGAGCAGGAATTGACGCAGTTCGTCGCTCATAAAGGAGGATCCCCTATTACTATGTATGTAAGCGGGGAACCCGAACAGTGCAAAAATGCTATGGAGGGCCTTGATGACGGTGGTTGCGGTCATGTCGGTGCAGGGGATGGCGAATGGGAACCGGGAGTACTCATCAATCACGTTCAGGAAGTACGTGTTGCGGTCGGTGGAGGGGAGGGGGCCTTTGAAGTCCATGCTGAGGCGTTGAAAGGGACGGGAAGCCTTTATCAGGTGCGCTTTCTCTGGTCGGTAGAAGTGCGGTTTGCACTCCGCGCAGATTTGGCAGTCCCTGGTGGCTGTCCTGACCTCCTCGATAGAGGAGGGCAGGTTCCGGGTCTTGACAAAATGGAAAAAGCGAGTGACCCCCGGGTGGCAGATGTCCTCGTGGAGGGCTCGGAGGCGGTCCACTTGTGCGGTGGCACATGTGCCGCAGGACAGGGCATCAGGAGGCTCGTTTAGCTTCCCGGGACGATACAAGATCTCGTAGTTGTAGGTGGAGAGTTCGATCCTCCACCGCAAGATCTTGTCGTTTTTTATCTTGCCCCGCTGTGCATTATCAAACATGAAAGCAACCGACCGTTGGTCAGTGAGGAGAGTGAATCTCCTGCCAGCCAGGTAATGCCTCCAATGTCGCACAGCTTCTACTATGGCCTGGGTCTCCTTTTCGACTGAGGAGTGGCAGATTTCGGAAGCATGGAGGGTACGAGAGAAGAAGGCCACGGGTTTGCCCGCTTGATTGAGGGTGGCTGCCAGAGCTACGTCGGACACATCTCTCTCGACTTGGAAGAGGAGGGACTCGTCGATGGTGTGCATTGTGGCCTTTGCAATGTCTGCTTTGATGTGGCTGAAGGCCTGACGGGCCTCTATCGACAGGGGAAAAGCTGTGGATTGGATCAGGGGATCGGCCTTGTCTGCGTAGTTGGGGACCCACTGGGCATAGTAGCTAAAAAACCCTAGGCAACGTTTCAGGGCCTTGGGACAGTGAGGGAGGGGGAACTCCATAAGGGGGCGCATGCGTTCAGGGTCGGGGCCTATAGCTCCATTGCGCACTATGTAGCCGAGGATGGCTAGACGATCGGTGCTAAACACGCATTTATCCTTGTTGTATGTAAGGTTAATGATTTTAGCGGTCTGGAGAAATTTTCAGAGGTTGGTGTCGTGGTCCTGCTGGTCATGGCCGCAGATGGTGACATTATCGAGATACGGGAATGTTGCCCGTAAACCGTACCGGTCAACCATTCGGTCCATCTCGCGCTGGAAGACCGAGACCCCGTTAGTGACACCGAAGGGAACCCTTAAGAAGTGATAGAGCCGCCCATCTGCCTCGAAGGCAGTGTATTTGCAGTGACTAGTGCGGATGGGGAGCTGGTGGTAGGCGGACTTGATATCCATCGTGGAGAAGACCTTTTAATGCGCGATCCTGTTTACCAGGTCGGATATGCGGGGGAGAGGGTACGCGTCCAGTTGTGTAAACCTGTTGATGGTCTGACTGTAGTCGATGACCATACTATGCTTCTCCCCGGTCTTTACCACCACTACTTGAGCTTTCCAGGGGCTGTTACTGGCTTCAATGACCCCTTCTCTCAGTAGCCTTTGGACGTCTGACCTAATAAAGATCTGGTCCTGGGCACTGTAGCGTCTGCTCCTGGTGGCGACGGATTTGCAATCCGGGGTGAGGTTCGCAAACAGGGAAGGCGGGTCGACCTTAAGGGTCGCGAGGCCGCAGACAGTAAGGGGGGTATATGGCCGCCGAATTTGAAGGTCAGACTTTGAAGGTTACACTGGAAGTCTAAACCCAGGAATGTAGCCGCGCAGAGGTGGGGAAGGACGGAGAGACGGAAATTTTTGAACTCCCTTCCCTGGATTGTGAGGTTTGCGACTCAAAACCCCGTTATCTCCACTGAGTGGGAACCGGAAGCCAGGGAGATTTTTTGATTAATGGGGTGGATGAGGAGAGAACAGCGCCTTACCGTGTCAGGGTGTATGAAGCTCTCCGTGCTCCCAGAGTCGATTAGGCAGGACGTCTCGTGCCCGTTGATGAGTACGGTCGTCGTAGCAGTTGAGAGTGTTCGTGGCCGAGACTGATCCAGAGTCACCGAGGCTACTCGCAGCAGTTGAGAGTTCTCTTCGGGCAGTGCGTGGTCAGCCGAGCTGGGGTCCTTGGGGTTCATGCAAGATGGTGGTCTCCCAATGGTCGCACATGGCTGGGGGTGGGCAAAATGGCGGCGCCCATCCCTCCAACGTGGCATCCGCGGAACAAAATGGCGGCGCCCGTGGTCCGCACATGGCCCTGGGATATGAAGATGGCGGCGACCGTTGGCCGCACGGGGCCTGTGGAGAAGTTAGTGGTTGCACTCCGCATTCGCCGCCGGAGACCGCGGCAACTGCCCGCGCCTGGCATACCCCCACGAAATGGCCTTTTTGCCGCACCCCTTGCAGGTGGATGCGCGGGCCGGGCAGCGCTGGCCGGGGTGCTTTGCCTGCCCGCAAAAGTAGCAGCGGGGCCCCTCGGGGTTGCCAGGCCGCCTTGCAGCGCAGGCCTGTGGGGGAAGACTCCGGGTCAGCCGCGGAGGGGTTCCACGCTGCCCAGGGGGCTGCCACGCGGTTGGGAACATAAGCACGGGCGTTCCTGGAGGCCACGTCCAGGGAGCCTGCAAGGGCCCGTGCCTCCCTGAGTCCCAGGGTGTCCTTTTGTAACAGGCACTGGCAGATTTGTGACGATAGCATACCTGCCACGAAAGCATCCCGGACTAAGAGTTCCGTGTGTTCGCTCGCCGAAACTTGTGGGCAGCCGCAGCTTCTGCCCAACACCAGGAGTGCACGGTAGAATTCCTCCAGCGATTCCTCAGGGGTTTGTCGTCTTATTGCAAGCAGGTGCCGGGCGTAGACCTGGTTTACCGGGCGAATATAGTGTCCTTTTAGCAGCTCTATTGCTGCATCAAAGTCTTCCGCCTCCTCGATAAGGGTGTAAATTTCCGGGCTCACCCTTGAGTGCAGGACGTGCAGTTTCTGCTCTCCCGTGGGTGCATTACCGGCCGTCTTGAGATACCCTTTAAAGCACGCCAGCCAGTGCTTAAAGATTGCCGCTGAGTTCGCCGTGTGGTGGCTAAGTTGCAGACACTCCGGCTTGATTCGGAGCTCCATCCTTTCTTCTTAAAAAAACTAGCTTATTAAATTGATGCACGGTCAATGACCACTAAAACGAGGTTGTAGTCCAACTGAAGGCTTGAATAAGCTAGATGTTTCCCCCAGCAGCTCAGGTACAGAATAAAGGCTGCTGGGGCGGCACGGGTTCTTATACCCCGCCTATCAGGGCGGAGCTATCATACATTCTACCAATAGAAAACATCCAGTTTCCACCAATGGTACTTTAGCCTGTCAGGTACCGCAATACCTATAATACCACAATGAGGTGGTCACGCTGTCCTGTAAAGTGTTCACCATGCAACCCATTTAAATGTCACAAGACTCGAGTCTCGGAAGCTGCCGCCTACAGTAAAGACAGCTATCTTATAAAGAGTCACTTTGAAGACCTGAACAGGATGTGGCCTGTTCACTGGCTCAGAACACAAACCACCAACCCGAATGGACAAGCTGCGAAAACCCCAGCATTCAGTGATGTGCCACTGCCACTGAATCAGTGCAATTCTAAATGAGACTGTGTGTAGGCAAACACACACTGATCGGACTGCTCATTATCTGTGAGCTTAGCAGTTGTACAGTTGTGATTCAAGGGTCCTCTCAAGCTGTCCTTCCGACAGATATCCCCCCAAGGTCACATTTATTATCATAAAACTCCACTTTATGCTAATATAACCATCCGTTAAAGCTAAGAAATAATTAGCTCCACAAATGCTCAAAGGCTTGTATCTCTGACGAGGCCGCTTCAGCTTTTTTCTTATCCTGGCTTCCTCCCATTTCATCTTCAGCATTCACTCATAATATCTTCAAATCCTTATTAAACCCTCAATACTCCGATCAAAGCCATTGTTTATGAGGCTCGGGTTGCGTATTAAAGGTTCAGACAGGCACAGTATCATGAAATTGAAATTCAGCTTGAATCAGGAGTTCCAACAGTCTCTGAGGAATCAAATGATTTGCCGGCCTTTAACTCATCTGTTATTCACAGATACAATGATTACTGTCAGGCATTGCCAGCAAAGCGTAACTTTTTATTTATTGAACCCATCATACTACAGCATGACGACACGTAGAAATATTATCTTGGCATTTACTCAGTGAACGGGGTGGGTTTCCAATGCCGTTTTTATCAAGCAGCACAGAGAGAGAGGACATTGGCCCTACCCTGTCTGTGCTGGCTTTTTGGATGAACTGTCAAGGGAACATAGGAAGTAGTGATAGGGGTAGGCCATTCTGCCCACTGAGCCTGCTCCACCATTCAATTTGATCATCTGTCCAACTAGTTCCATTGCCCTGAGGTATCCCCTTTCAAGTTTTTATCCAATTTCTCTTTGAAAGTTCCTGTTGGATCTGCCTCCACCAACCTTGAGGGCAGTGTGTTTCAGATCACAACAACTCGTTGTGGAAAAATATTTTTCCTCACCTCTCCTTTTCTTTTTTTTACCAAATTTCTTTAATCTGTGTCCCCTGGTTGCCGACCTTCCTGCTAGTGGAAACAGTTTCTTCTTATCTACGCCAATAAGAAGCCTTCACACTTTTGAACTCCACTATTAAATCTCCCCTTGGTCTTTTCTTTATGAGTGAATTCATTCATGGGATGTGGACATTGCTGGGATAGAATAGCGGAGCAGACTAGATGGGCCGAATGGCCTAATTCTGCTCCTATATCTTATGAACTTAAACCCAGTGACTCTAATTAGTGGGCAGCCAACAGCCAAAGACTTTGGGTACTTTTATAAGAATTTTTGGTTGTGTGTACAGTTGGTCTGTGTGGAATGGACAATGAATGAGTGTTGTGGCCTGTGAGGGTGAAGCCATGTTCCTGGATCTGGATGTAGTGGCCAGTGTTGCTCTGTATTTTTCTGTGATTTATCAACATTAGTTCATGCCTGTCACCTCATTGCTGTGTGCTGGTTATTTGCAGTTTGCTTGCTGACAGTGACAGCGGGGACTTTTGGCAATCAGCCCAGCTCGTACACTGCCATTTCATGTAATTGTCATCTTTATCAGGGAGCCAGGAACAGTCTGAACTGACAGGTTTAATGTTGCGGAATGTTCCCACCACTGTCCTGTACAGTTTCCTTCATTTGTAACACTTTTTCTCTCTTTGCTCTGTCATCACTAAGGATTAAACCTGAGACAGTTCACGATGGATATTTCCACTCACTCGATGCTGTCTTCCCACTTGCCAACTGATCCAATCCGGAATTTCGGTCCACTCTATTGGTGAGCGCAGTTCAGAGGTTCCAAAAGCAAAGGCGTTCCTTCAGTCAACAGAAACCTACACACCCTTAATGCATTCTGAGAATGGGGAGATGGTAGCACAATGGTAATCTCACTGGACTAGAAACCCAGAGGCCCAGGCTAATACTCTGGGGACATGGGTTCAAATCCTACCCTGGAACTGGTGGAATTTAAATTCAATAAAATTGGGAATATAAAGCTAGTCTCAGTAATGATAACTATGACAGTATCATCAATTGTTGTAAAAACCCATCTGGTTCACTAATGTCCTTTAGGAGAGGAAATCTACCATCAATCGCTGGTCTGGCCTACATATGACTCCTGGTCCAACAGCAAAGTGCTTGGCTCTGGACTGCCGCTGAAATGGTGGAGCAAGAAACTTGCAGCTTGAGAAGCTCTGGCTGTGAATGGTTGGGCTGGAGTCCGAGCTGCACACATTGTGGGATCGGGGAGGCAGTCACACCCTCTAGGTTAAGTAGACCTTTATGAGATGGTATGAGATCAGTAGGGTGTGACTGCGAGTCTGGCAGATATGGGGATTCAGCAGGCAGAGATGTAGGAGCCTCAGTCTTTGGCTGTGGCCAACAGGAACAAAGTATTTGTTCCTGTGTGCGTGAGAACAAGGACTGCAGGTTGGATGGGCAAACTGCCCATTGCACCATGGTGCAGGAGGCCATTCAAGTCGGGGGGGGGGCGGGGAAGGAAAAGCAATGTGGTCATGATAAGGGACAGTATAGTCAAACCAATAGATATTGTCCCCTGCAGACATGACTGGGATTTCCAAAAGTTGTGTTACCTGCTCCATGTCAGGGTTAGGGACATCCCCTTATAACTGGAGATGAACTTGGAGGGGGAGGATCCAATTACCATTGGGACCAATGATGCAGGTAGAACCAGAGATGATGTTCTGCTGAGACAATTTATGGAGTCAGGGTGCAAATTAAAATGCAGAACCTCAACGGTGACCATCTCTGGATTGTAAACCAAGCCATGTGACAATTGGCATATGGGCAAGCAGATTAGAGAATTAAATTGCAAGGAAGAATAAAAGAGCTGAAAATTATTTAAATGGATAAACACTGCAGAAAGCTGCAGCACAGAGGGATTTTGGAGTCCTCGTGCATAAATCACAAAAGGTTAGCATGCAAGTTCAGCAGGCAATAGGGAAGGCAAATGGAATGTTGCCCTTTATTTCAAAGGGAATGGTAAATAAAAAGAGGTCTTGCTCAAACTATACAAGGCATTAGTTAGACCACACCTGGAATACTGTGAACAGTTTTGGCCCCCTTAGCTAAGGAAAGATATCCTGGCTTTAGAGGCAGCCAGAGAAGGTTCATGAGATCGATGCCGGGTATGGAGTGATTTTCCTATGAGGGGAGGCCTGTACACATTGGAGTTTAGATGAATGAGAAGCGACCTTATTGGGACAGAGGGCGCGATCCTCTGGTCACGGTGCGCCAGAAAAGCAGCCGCCACGGCGCCGTGTGGCTGGTGAAAGCCGGGAAATCACGAGATTCAACGCAGTCTCACAATGGCTGGGATCACATTTTGGAAAATCTGCGTATTAGAGCGAGGCAGTAAGTCTCACTCTAATGTGCAGATTCCCGAGGTACCTGAGGCTTTGGGATTCAACCCCTTTATAAGACCCCTCCCTTATGGTCTTGTGGTCTTATGGCCTCGGGAACCTTGGGTGAACGTCGTTTGGTATTGGTCCCCACAAACGGGGACCAGATGGAACTGCACTCGCTGGGGTCTCCAAGGGGATCGGCACCTGGATGCCTTGTTGGCATTGCGAAGGTGCCAAGCTTGCATTTTCTGCGCACACGCGATTGGACCTGGGTTGCCTGGTGTTGGGGTGGGGTGGGGCGGGACCCTGACCCTCCCGGGCTGAGGGGGAGGTCGGGGTTTCTTTTTAGAGCATCCCATGGTAAAACAATGGAGCTGTGTGCGGCTTCAGTCCCCGTTCAGGCCCCTTATTCAAAGCGAATCACGTTGAATAGCCGGGAAAAACACAGCTAAACACACTCACTCAGGGACTTTGTTCCCTTTTTAAAAAAAATATTTTTATTCCCCTTTTTTACATTTTCTCCCAACTTTACACCCACCAACAATAAACAACAATCAGCAACAAATATGTCAATCCCCATTTCAATAACAAAGATCCCATCCTCCCACCAAACCCCAAACATTAGCCAGCATGTTCACACAAACAAATGACAAAAAGGAATCAAGAATCAACCATAGTCGCCATTAACACACACAGCCCCCCCTCCCCCCAACCCTCCCACCCACACGCCCCAACTAATGTTCGATGTTATCCAGTTCTTGAAAGTGCATGATGAATAATGCCCATGAATTGTAGAACCCCTCCATCCTTCCCCTCAGTTCAAACGTAACCTTCTCAAGAGTCAAGAATTCCAGCAGGTCCCCCCGCCACGCCAGGGCACAGGGTGGAGAGGTTGCTCTCCAACCCATCAGGATCCGCCTTCGGGCAATCAACGCGGTGAAGGCTACAACATCTGCTTCCGCACCTGTTTCCAACCCTGGCTGGTCCGACACCCCCAATATGGCCTCCCGAGGGCCCGGGTTCAGTTTCACATGCACCATTTTAGAAATTACCCTAAAAACCTCTTTCCAGTAATCGTCCAGCTTTGGACAAGACTAAAAGATAGGAACGTGATTAGCCCCCCCCCCCCCCGCGCCCCCCCCCCCCCCCCCCGCAACGTTCACACACATCGTCTACTCCTTCAAAGAATCAGCTCATCCTTGTCCAAATGTGAGGTAATGCATTTTGGAAGGTCTAATGCAGGTAGGGAATATACAGTGAATGGTAGAACCCTCAAGAGTATTGAAAGTCAGGGAGATCTAGGTGTACAGGTCCACAGGTCACTGAAAAGGGCAACACAGGTGGAGAAGGTAGTCAAGAAGGCATACGGCATGCTTGCCTTCATTGGCCGGGGCATTGAGTATAAGAATTGGCAAGTCATGTTGCAGCTGTATAGAACCTTAGTTAGGCCACACTTGGAGTATAGTGTTCAATTCTGGTCGCCACACTACCAGAAGGATGTGGAGGCTTTAGAGAGGGTGCAGAAGAGATTTACCAGAATGTTGCCTGGTATGGAGGGCATTAGCTATGAGGAGCGGTTGAATAAACTCGGTTTGTTCTTACTGGAACAACGGAGGTTGAGGGGCGACCTGATAGAGGTCTACAAAATTATGAGGGGCATAGACAGAGTGGATAGTCAGAGGCTTTTCCCCAGGGTAGAGGGGTCAATTACTAGGGGGCATAGGTTTAAGGTGAGAAGGGCAAGGTTTAGAGTAGATGTACGAGGCAAGCTTTTTACACAGAGGGTAGTGGGTGCCTGGAACTTGCTACCGGAGGAGGTGGTGGAAGCAGGGACGATAGTGATATTTAAGGGGCATCTTGACAAATACATGAATAGGATGGGAAGAGAGGGATACGTACCCAGGAAGTGTAGAAGTTTGTAGTTTAGTCGGGCAGCATGGTCGGCACGGGCTTGGAGGGCCGAAGGGCCTGTTCCTGTGCTGTACATTTCTTTGTTTGTTCTTTGTTTGTTTGTGTAGTGTGCTCTGTATACCACGCTCAGCTGTATCAACCCCAACCTCGCGCACAAGGTGGAGGCGTTCACTCTCCAGAGCACCTCACACCAGAACCCCTCCTCCATATCCTCTCCCAACTCTTCCTCCCACTTCACTTTGATCCCTTCCAGTAGTGCCTTCTCCTCTTCCAAAATAGCTCCGTAAACCGCCGACACAACCACCTTCTTCAGTCCCCCTGTCGTCAGCACCTCCTCCAGCAATGGGGAGGCCGGCTCCAACGGGAAGCTCTGTATCTCCTTTCTGGCAAAATCTCGAACCTGCATGGATCTAAACATTTCCCCCTGCTCCAGCCCCTACTTCGCTTCCAGCTCCTTCAATCCTGCACACGACCCCTAAGAAACAAATCTTTTAGTGTCTGAGTCCCCTTCTCCTCCTATTTCCGAAAATTTCCATCCCACTTCCCTGGCTCAAATCTGTGGTTCTCCCGAATCGGCATTTCCCTTGACCCTGCCCCCAACCCGAAGTGTTGGCGAAACTGCCTCCAAATTCTCAATGAAGCTATTATTACCGGACTCCCTGAGTATTTCCCCGGGGCCATCGGGAGCAGCGCTGTTGCTAGTGCTTTCAATCTCGACCCCCTGCACAAACTCTCCTCCATTCTGACCCACTGGGAATCAACCCCTCTGACCCAGCTCCGCACCTTCTCCACATTCACCGCCCAGTAGTAGTACAACAGGTTCGGAAGACCCAAACCCCCTGCCTGCTTTCCCCTCTGTTGCAGCACCTTTCTAACTCTGGCCACCTTCCCTCCCTATATGAACAAAGTAATCATTCCCTCAATGTCTCTGAAAAAAGCCTTTGGCAGGAAAATCAGCAGGCATTAGAAAATAAACAGAAATCGCGGCAACACGTTCATTTTAATCGCCTGTACCTGACCCGCCAGTGACAGAGGGAGACCATCCCACCTTGCCAGATCAGCTTTCACTCTCCCCACCAAACTAGAAATATTGTACCTGCGGAGCCCCCCCCACTCCCAGGCAACCTGCACCCCCAGGTATCTAAAGTGAGTCCCTGCCCTAAGGAATGGCACCCCCCCACCTTTACCCCCACCCCCAGACGAGACACCACAAATTACTCACTTTTATCTAGATTTACTTTGTACACCGAGAAAGACCCAAACACCCGAAGCAGCTCAATATTCCCCCTATTGACACACTCGGTTCCGAAACGTATAACAGCAAGTCATCGGCATATAAGGACAACCTACGCTCTATCCCCGCCCCCCCACCCACACTATTCCTTTCCATACCCCCAAACTTCTTAAAGCGATGGCCAACGGCTCATTCGTGAGTGCAAACAGCAGGGAGGACATAGGACATCCCTGCCTAGTCCCACGGTGAAGAGAAAAGTATCTCGAGCTGATGTTTGTGCGGACACTCACCCTCGGCTCCTTATATGTAGCTTTACCCAGTTCACAAATCTTGGTCCAATCCCAAACCGCTCCAGAACTGCCATCAAGTACCCCCATTCTACCCGGTCAAACGCCTTCTCAGTGTCCAGTGCCACAACCACCTCCGTTTCCTTCCCTTCCGCCAGTGCCATAACCACGTTCAATACCCTTCTCACGTTTGAAAAGAGCTGCCTCCCTCTCACGAACCCCGTCTGATCTTCACCTATCACCTTCGGGAGGCACTCCTCCAGCCTACCTGCCAGTACCTTCGCCAATATCTTTGCGTCCACATTTAAAAGTGATATGGGCCTATACAACCCACACTCCGTCGGATCCTTATCTTTTTTTAGCAACCGGGAAATCGATGCCTGCCCCAACGTTTGTGGCAACACCCCCTTCCCTATCGCCTCTTCAAACATCCCCACCATCAGGGGTGCCAGCTTATCCTTGAATTTTCTAGAATATTCCAATGGAAACCCATCCGGCCCTGCCACCTTCCCTGACTGCATCCTCCCAATTGCATCTTTTATCTCCTGCTCCACTATCGCTCCTTCCAATGTAGCCCTGTCCCCCTCCCCTAACCTCAGGTATTCCAACCCATCTAGAAATTCCTGACTCTCCCGGTCTCCCCCACGTGGCTCTGACCTGTACAACCTCTCATAAAATTCCTCAAAGACCTTGTTAATCAGATCCGGAGCCACCATCAACTTCCATGCCCTGTCCCTCACCCGAACAACTTCCCTTACCGCTGCCTCCCTCCGGAGCTGACCTGTTAACATAACCTTAACTCCGTGCTCGTAAACTGCACCCCTTGCTCGTCTCAGTTGGCGCACCGCCTTCCTGGTAGATAGTCAGTCAGAGCTCGCCTGTAGTTCCTTCCTCAACAAAGAACAAAGAACAAAGAAAAGTACAGCACAGGAACAGGCCCTTGGTCCCTCCAAGCCTGTGCCGACCATGCTGCCTGTCTAAACTAAATTCTTCCACACTTCCTGGGTCCGTATCCCTCTATTCCCATCCTATTCATGTATTTGTCAAGATGCCCCTTAAATGTCACTATCGTCCTTGATTCTACCACCTCCTCCGGCAGCGAGTTCCAGGAACCCACTACCCTCTGTGTAAAAAACTTGCCTCGTACATCGCCTCTAAACCTTGCCCCTCACACTTTAAACCTATGCCCCCTAGTAATTGACCCCTCTACCCTGCGGAAAAGCCTTTGACTATCCACTCTGTCTATGCCCCTCATAATTTTGTAGACCTCTATCAGGCTGCCCTTCAACCTCTGTCGTTCCAGTGAGAACAAACCAAATTTATTCAACCGCTCCTCATAGCTAATGCCCTCCATACCAGGCAACATCCTGGTAAATCTCTTCTGCACCCTCTCGAAAGCCTCCACATCCTTCTGGTAGTGTGGCGACCAGAATTGAACACTATACTCCAAGTGTGGCTTCACTAAGGTTCTATACAGCTGCAACATAACTTGCCAATTCTTATACTCAATGCCCCGACCAATGAAGGCAAGCATGCTGTATGCCTTCTTGACTACCTTCTCCACCTGTGTTGCCCCTTTCAGTGACCTGTGGACCTGTACTCCTAGATCTCTCTGACTTTCAATACTCTTGAGGGTTCTACCATTCACTGTATATTCCCTACCTGCATTCGACCTTCCACAATGCATTACCTCACATTTGTCTGGATTAAACTCCATCTGCCATCTCTCCGCCCAAGTCTCCAAACGATCTAAACCCTGCTGTATCCTCTGACAGTCCTCATCGCTATCCGCAATTCCACCAACCTTTGTGTCGTCTGCAAACTTACTAATCAGACCCGTTACTTTTTCCACCAAATCATTTATATATACTACGAACAGCAAAGGTCCCAGCACTGATCCCTGCGGAACACCACTAGTCACAGCCCTCCAATTAGAAAAGCATCCTTCCATTGCTACTCTCTGCCTTCTATGACCTAGCCAGTTCTGTATCCACCTTGCCAGCTCACCCCTGATCCCGTGTGACTTCACCTTTTGTACCAGTCTACCATGAAGGATCTTGTCAAAGGCCTTACTGAAGTCCATATAGACAACATCTGCTGCCCTACCTGCATCAATCATCTTTGTGACCTTTTCCTCTTTTCCAACTTCGCTGGGTCCCCATCTTCTGCATAACTCCTATCTACCTCCAACATTTCATCAATTACCCTCTGCCGCTCCAACCTCTCTTCTTTGTCCACCCTGGCCTTAAACGAGATCACCTCACCCCTCACCACCGCCTTTAGAGCCTCCCAGACAACTGCCTTCGACACGTCACCCGTACAGTTGAAACCTACATATTCCTCAATTGCCTTTTCAATTTTGTCACAGAACCCTTGGTCCCCTAAAAGTCCTACAGCTAATTTCCACCCCGGCCTCTGCGCTACCCTTCTCCAGTACCATATCCACCCAATGCGGAGCATGACCTGAAACTGCAATTGCCAAGTATTCCGACCCCTTAACCCAGCCAGCAAAGCTTTCCCCACCACGAAAAAGTCGATCCGCGAATATACCTTATGGACTGCCGAGAAAAACGAGTACTCCCGTTCCCTCGGGTGCAGAAACCTCCAGGGGTCCACTCCTCCCATTTCCACCATTAGCCCAGCCAACGCCTTTGCCCCCCCTGATGGGACCAGCGAGCGCGGCCGTGACCTGTCCAAACTTTGCTCCTGCACCAAGTTCCAGTCCCCCCCACTATCAGTTTGTGTGTGTCCAAGTCGGGGATAGCCCCAAACACCTTCTTTGCGAATCCCACATCATCCCAATTGGGACTGTATACACTTAACAGTGCTTGAGAACAGACCTGGGCTGGTTAATGATCAAAGGGAGGCTCAGGTTGTGTTTGTGGGATGATGATGTAAGGTGGTCACTGTTGGAGATAAATGGCAGCAGTCTCTTAGTTCACAATGGGTAGACGATGAGGGCATGATTCAGTGACCCCCATGGCTCCCGCGCAGATCCGGGCGCAAGTGGTGAATCGTACTTGAGCTTCAAATCAGCTCCACATCGGGAGCTGGGCCAATCGCGACTCACCCGACTCTTTGTTCTTGAGTGTTTCATAGGAAGTGAAGGGGCAGACCCCACAGTTGTTCTATCCTCCAGAACAAAGAGGTAGACTCAGAAGAAAACCTGGTTAGAGAAACAGCTGCTACCCTGACTTAATAGATCCCTGCGGAGTTATAAAAATAAATAACTTAGTTCAGAGCATTCAAACTCCTAGCCATACACACTTCCACCAACCGTTCGAAAAGGCAATGAAAATGACCGTGTGAAAAGATTTTCACAGGTTTCCATCACTTTAAAGACATAACTTTCGCGTTCATCTCAGAGACCTTTAAACTTGGCATGGTGACAAATCTTTCAAAGGACTTAGGGGTGCAGATGAGATCATTTTCACTTTATTATTAGGGATGTGTGTTTATGAGATAATGGGCTTGATTCTTCGGCCGCAAGATCGCCACGGCTGGGACGCGGACCATGTTAAGGTCCATTGACCTCGAGCGAGAATTTCTGGTCTCTGGGTGGACGCGGCCGAAGAATCCCGCCCATTGATAGACTGTCTAAATGGTATAAAGGTACATATGCGCACATTTTCATTTTATTATGGGAAAACTTTAACTGTAACATACCATGGGCGGATTTACCGGCTGTTCACGCTGGGGAGAAATTCCGGTCCCATGCCGGCGCATGAATATCCCAGCGATGAGGGGTACTGTCACCGGGATATCCCGTTGACAATGGCGGGGTCGGTAGATCCCACTGGCGGGCACCTTCACCGCCGAAAAACAGGTGGCTGTGCCATCGGTAAATCCCGCCCTGAGTGACTGTTTAATGGGTTTAAAGGATGAAGATGGGGAGAGCAGCCAAAGGAGCCCATGCCGCCCAGTTTCTATCACTAAGCTCGTCCCACTTGCCTGCACTTGGCCCATATCCCTCTAACCCCACCCTGCCCATGTAACTGTCTAATTGCTTTTTAAAGGACAAATTGTACCCACCTCTGTCACAGCCTCTGGCAGCCCGTTCCAGATACTCACCACCCTCTGTGTGAAGAAATTTCCCCTCTGGTCTCTATTTTATCTTTCCCCTCTCACTTTAAACCTATGCCCTCTAGTTCCAGACCCCTCTACCTTTGGGAAAAGATGTCGACTATCTACCTTATCGATGCTCCTCATTATTTTATAAACCTCTATAAGTTCACCCCGAAGCCTCCTATGCTCCAGGAAAAAAAGTCCCAGCCTATCCAGCCTCCCAATATAACTCAGACCATCAAGTGCTGGTAGCATCCTTGTAAATCTCTTCTGCACTTTCTAGTTTAACAATATCCTTCCCATAATAGGGTGACCAGAACTGAACACAGGATTCTATGTGTGGTTTTACCAATGTCTTGTACAACTTCAACAAGACGTCCCAACTCCGGTATTCAATATTCTGACCAATAAAACCAAGCATGCTGAATGCCTTCTTCACCACCCTGTCCACCTGCGACTCCACTTTCAAGGAGCTATGAAACGGTATTCCTAGATCTCTTTGTTCTGTAACTGTCCCCAACTCCCTACCATTAACTGGGTAGGTCCTGCCCTGATTTGATCTACCAAAATGCATCGCCTCACATTTATCCAAATTAAACTCCATCTGCCATTCATCGGCCCACTGGCACAATTGGTCAAGATCCTGTTGCAATCTTATATAACCTTCACTATCCACTATGCCACCAATCTTACTAACCATGCCTCCTACATTCTCATCCAAATCATTTGTATATATCACAAGTAACAGTGGACCCAGCACTAAATTGCCCTTAGTGTCCGAAAAGGTTGGGTGGATGACATAATATGAACCAGTATATCATGGTGCAGACACACACACTGATGGACACACAGTGGGACCAATCAACATACACAACACCGCAGCCAATCACCAGTGAGAGCACACGCACTATAAAGACAGGGGACATCAGAGTTCCGCTCTTGGGAGTAGCAGCCAGCAAGGAGCACAGAGCTTGCAGCCTGCAACACAGACATTCACCATGTACTGAGTGCATCAACTGGTTCGGACTAGGCAAAGGTCTATAGTTATAGCTGGTATCGTATTTACCCACAGTTCAAGTATGTTTAAATAGTTAACCTTGTAATAAAATAAAGTTGCACCACTTCAAGTGTTGGTGACCTGTTTGTGATCCAGAACACCCAACACATCATGGTACCACGAGTGATTTCACTAGCACTTCTTAGACCTACCTGCAAATGATCTGCTTTCCGCCAGCATTCCGTCATCCTGCAACATGGACAACATCAGCCCGCCGCCGCTCCGCATCGCCGGCAACCTCGGGGCCAGCTGGAAGATTTTCAAACAGCGTTTCCAGCTCTTCCTCGAAGCCACGGACAGGGAGGGTGCCTCGGACACCAGGAAGATTGCTCATCCCCTCTCCATGGCCGGGGACCATGCCATCCACATCTTCAACTCTCTCACCTTTGCAGATGACAAAGACAAGACGAAGTTTAAGACGGTTCTCCTCAAATTTGACACACTGCAGCGTGGAGGTGAATGAAAGTTTTGAACGCTACGTGTTCCAGCAGCGTTTGCAGGGTAAGGACGAGCTTTTCCAATCCTTTTTAACACACCTCCGCATCTTTGCGCAATCTTGTAGCTACGGGCCCACCTCCGACTCCATGATACTTGACCAGATCATTTTCGGTGTTCAGTCGGACCCCCTACGTCAGCAGCTCCTCAAAGTTAAGCAACTCACCCTAGCGACCGCCATCGAGATCTATGTCCTGCATGAAAATGCCACCAGTCGGTACTCCCATATACAAGCGGCTGAAACGGTGCGGCAAGGTCCCCACGAGGCGGAACGGGTCCAAGTGATTGAGCACCTCCAGGGCCTCAGCCTGGATGAAGGCGGCCATTTTGCACGCTTTTCGCGGACTCCCAGCTTGTACGCACCAAACGAGGGGGCCTTTTTCGATCCAGCGAAGTATACAAAAATTTCGACAGATGCCAGCCAATCTGGCATTGGGGCAGTGCTCCTGCAATGCGATGAGGCCTCATCATGTACCCCGTTGCATATGCGTCACGCGCCATGACCCCCACGGAACAGCGCTACGCGCAGATAGAAAAGGAGTGTCTAGGCCTGTTGACCGGTGTTGTCCAATTTCATGATTACGTGTACGGCCTTCCCCAATTCACCGGCGAGACCGACCATCGCCCGCTGGTCAATATAATACAAAAAGACTTGAACGACATGACGCCTCACCTCCAGCGCATTCTGCTCAAACTCCGACGATACGACTTTCAGCTCATATATACCCCGGGCAAAGACCTGATCATAGCCGACGCTCTGTCCAGGGCAGTCATCACCCCGTGTGACCCAGCGGGATTCGTCTGCCAGGTTGACGCCCATGTGGCCTTCGTGGCCTCCAATCTACCGGCCACGGATGAACGCCTCATCTAAATTCGTAGCGAGACTGCGGCTGACCCCCTGCTACAGCGTGTCATGCGCCACCTGACGGATGGGTGGCTCAAGGGCCAATGCCCACAGTTCTACAACATCAGAGATGATCTGGCGGTAGTCTATGGTGTCCTCCTGAAGCTGGACTGCATCGTCATCCCACACAGCATGCGCCAGCTCGTCTTGGAACAGCTACACGAGGGCCATCTTGGCGTGGAGCAGTGCCGCCGACGGGCCCGAGAGGCAGTGTACTGGCCCGGCATCAATGATGACATCGCCAACACAGTGCTCAACTGCCCCACCTGTCAGCGGTCCCAGCCGGCCCAACCACCTGAGACTCTATAGCCCCATGAGTTGGTCACATCCCCTTAGTCCAAGGTCGGCATCGACCTGTTCCACGCGCTCGGGATGGTCTATGTGCTGATTGTAGACTATTTTTCGAACTACCCAGAGGTGGTACGCTTGCACGACATCATATCGTCTGCGGTCATCCGTGCCTGTAAGGACACCTTTGCTCGTCAGGGCATCCCACTCACTGTGATGTCGGACAATGGCCCCTGCTTCGCGAGCCAGGAATGGTCCAACTTTGCCAGAAGGTACAACTTTGTGCATGTGACATCCAGTCCCCTGTACCCCCAATCCAATGGCAAAGCGGAGAAGGGCGTTCACATAGTCAAACGGCTCCTCTGGAAGGCTGCTGATGCGGGATCCGACTTTTACCTCGCCCTGCTGGCCTATCATTCGGCCCCACTGTCCACGGGCCTGTCGCCAGCGCAGCTGCTCATGGGTCGCACCCTGAGGATGACGGTGCCGTCCATGCACGTCCCAGACCTTGACCACGTTCCGGTCCTTCAACGAATGCAACTGTCTCGTGCACAGCACAAGGCGGCTCATGGCGCCCGTGCAGCTGATCTCCCTGCTCTGGCTCCAGATGACAACGTCCGCATCCATCTTCTGGATGGTGGCTGGTCTGCAACTGCTGTGGTTCATAGATCATAGATCATAGAATTTGCAGTGCAGAAGGAGGCCATTCAGCCCATCGAGTCTGCACCGGCCCTTTTGGAACGCGCACCCTACCTACGACCACACTCCCACCTTATCCCCGTAACCTCACCCAACCGTTTTGGACACTAAGGGCAATTTAGCATGGCCAATCCACCTAACCTGCACATCTTTGGACTGCGGGAGGAAACCGGAGCACCCGGAGGAAACCCACACAGGCATGGGGAGAATGTGCAGACTCCGCACAGACAGTGACCGAGGCCGGGAATCAAACCTGGGACCCTGGAGCTGTGAAGCAACTGTGCTAACCACTGTGCTACCGTGCCCCCCTGTTCTTCGGCAGCTGGCTCCCCGCTCGTTCCTGGTTCATCTACCGGATGGTTCCATTCGGCGCCGCAATCGGCGTGCCTTTCGTCTCGTACCGCGCTCGCTACGTGATCCTCCGCCAGTGCCACGCCCTCCTGTTGTCCCTGACCTGGACTATGCAGAGATTCCAGATACTCTGCATCCTCCTCATTCCGACGCAGTCCAGCTCGTTCCTCAGCCGGTGGCTCCTGACCCACCCTTGAGGCGGTCAACCAGAATTCGTCACCCACCTCAGAGACTTAATTTGTGAACTTTGCACTAATGGACTCTCTGGTTCTGTCCTTCTGTTTAATCGTTCAAGTGGTTTGTATATAATGTTCATCTCGTTATTGGTGTGACACACTGTTTTTCTGCACCAAGCACCTTCCCATGTAAATAGCTTAGTTTTATGTACATAGTCCTGTAAATAATTTGCATACACATAGTCAGGAAAATTCACCACACACTATTTGTCACGCAGGCACATTTTTTTTATATAAAGGGGGGATGTCATAATATACACCAGTATATCATGGTGCAGACACACACTGATGGACACAGTGGGACCAATCAACATACACAACACTGCAGCCAATCACCAGTGAGAGCACACGCAATATGGGGACATCAGAGTTCCCGCTCTTGGGAGTAGCAGCCAGCAAGGAGCACAGAGCTCGCAGCCTGCAACACAGACATTCACCATGTGCTGAGTGCATCACCTGGTTAGGACTAGGCAAAGGTCTACAGTTAAAGCTGGTATCGTATTTACCCACAGTTCAAGTATGTTTAAATAGTTAACCTTGTAATAAAATAGAGTTGCACCACTTCAAGTGTTGGTGACCTGTTTGTGATCCAGAACACCCAACACATCAGTGGAGTTACTGGGTTAAGAGGATAGGGTGGAGATGTGGGCTTAGGTAGGGTGCTCTTTCCAAGGGCCACTGCAGACTCACTGGGTTGAATGGCCTCCTTCTGCATCGTAAGTTCTTTGATCTATGATCTATGTCCCTTAGGAAAGACCACTCTCGGTACCCTGCCAGCTATCGTAGGGAGGATACGTACCGGCCTGTGGACTGCAAGGTGTTAGGTTGGCACTGCCAAGTGTCGGGACCTGATCTGGGGGAATGAGGGGGGCTTAAGAAAGGTTCAGGGGTGAGGTGGAGGAATGAGGGGGCTGAAGGGGGAGTCTGGGGGCTAAGGGCTGTATGGGAGGCCTCAGGGAGTTGTGAGGATCTGGCCTTACCTGTAATGGGGGTGGGGTGGTGCCCTGCCTGAAATCCAGGGTGGAGGAGGGACTGCAGCAGCTAATGGAGATCAGAGCACCTTTTAACAAAGGTGCTACGGAGACAGTCCTGTTGAATCGAAGAGTGCGATTTAGGGTTGTGACCCAGCAAAATTAAGGGTCACATTTGACTCAAAAGATTTAAATTTTGAAACTGCCGAGTAGGTGGTGGACTATATCAAAGATCGTGGCCTAGACACAGCTTGAGGGATGCGGGTGTGTGGTTGGTCGGTTGGAATGTTAATATTTTACTGTTTTTATTGATCATGTTCATGGTGTTAAGGTGTTGAGCTGGGTTAATGGTGGAGGTGTTTGGACGGGGTCGTTTCCTCTGTTCTGTTTTTAAAAAGATTTTCTTTCTTTGCAGGCTCAGTAGTTGCTTGGACAACAGGGAGATGGGGGTATCTTTCTTCAGTTTAAGGCCTTTGTATATTATGGGTGGGAAAAAAGATCAGGGGGGAGAAATATGCTTGGGGCAGATATGAAGGCGATGGTTAAGGTATAGGTGGGACCTGGGGTGGGGTGTTCACCTTACTAATACTAGACAGTTAGCTAGTTCATGAAATTATAGAAATTACAGTGCAGAAGGAGGCCATTCGGCCCATCAAGCCTGCACCGGCCCACACCTCCACCCAACCTTTTTGGACACTAAGGACAATTTAGCATGGCTAATCCACCTAACCTGCACACCTTTGGACTGTGGGAGGAAACCGGAGCACCTGGAGGAAACCCACGCAGACATGGGGAGAACACGCAGACTCTGCACAGACAATGACCCAAGATGGGAATCAAACCTGGGACCCTAGCGCTGTGGAGCCACAGTGCTAACCACTGTGCTGCTGTACTGCCCCTTGTTAACAGACGTCAAGTGAGGGTTGGACCTGCAACTTATCGGGCTAGTTTGGTTAAGCTCCACGGGTCTAGAAGTGTGGCGAGGAGGAGAGTGGGTTAGACTAATTGACATGGGGGGGGGGGGGGGGGGGATCTGACAGTGACCAGTTATCTTTTTCTGCTCCACCATTTAGGTGGGGTAGGCCGACATCTTAGGTGGGCCTGTGGCTTGGAAATCATCGGTGAAGCTGTGAAGTTTTGCTGTGGTAATGACTGACTTGAGTGGGAGGGGGTAAGTGATCCTCTACAAGGGTGGCCACCCGGGGCCTGGGGGCCCAGTCAAAAGAGCGCAGGTTTTTGCTCATTTAAAGAACTTGGGAGCTGATATGAAAATCCTCCAGGAGAACCACATGTACAAGATCAGCCGCAGCTTTGGAAGACTTGGGTTGCCACGTTTTCCATTCGGGATTTGACAGCAGGGCCCTGGAGGTGCGATCCTTATTAATAAAAGGGTCTGGTATCATTCGTTCGGAGGTATTAGCAGATGCAGATGGGAGGTATGTTATAGTAACGGGGTGTTAGAAGGGATACCGGTGGTGTTGGTGAATGTTTACACCCCAAATTGGGATGTACAATGTTCATGAAACAGCTGCTGGCAAGGATAGCGGATCAAGACACCCATCAGCTTGTTATGGGAGAAGACATGAATTGAGTGCTGGACCCAAGGGTGGATCGTTCTAGGCCAAGATCGCTGGTCCCAAGGGGTATGGCAAAGGCATTAATTGCTTTTATAGGAGAAATGGGGGGGGGGGTTTCGGTCACCCAGGGGGAAAAGAGTTCTTGTTTTTCTCATCAGTACACAATGTGTTTTCCAGGATTGATTTCTTTGTCATGAGCCGGGCGCTGGTGGCAGGGGTGAAGAAGTGGGAGTACTCAGCGGTGGTCATTTCTGACCATACCCCACATTGGATGGACCTTGAATTGGGTTTAGGTAAACGGCATCGAAAGGGATGGCAGTTGGTTGTGGGTCTGCTAGCGGACATTGGGTTCTGTGCAAGGATCTTACAGGCTATCCAGGGTTATATTTTGAACAATGACAATAGGGAGGTCTCTCCCTCGATACTATGGGAAGCACTGAAAGATGTAATTAGAGGGGAATTATTTTCACAACGTCGCCAGGAGATGCCGGGAGAGGCCTCTCGCGAGCTTCCTGGCGGCCTTCACATCTCGCAGGATATAACCAAGTCTCGCGAGGTGCCGGAATCTGAACCACGAACAAACAGCGCATGCCTAAGCAGGGTTTAATCTATATAGGTGCATTTAGCTGGGATCTGCCGGTCTCACGAGATCTACCAGCCTTCCCAGGGAGGCTGCAGCCGGGCGCTGTTCAGTACTGGTCCACACAAATGTGACCTACGCGGAACGGCACCCGGGGGGGTCTCCCAGGCCATCGGAGACCCCTGGGTGGCTCGGGATACCGCAGGGCGGCTCCCTGGCCCTCCCCCTGGAACCTGGTCACCTTTGCACTGCCCAGTTCGCACCTTGGCACTGCCCAGCTGGCACCTTGGCACTGCCCAGCTGGCACCTTTGCACTGCCCAGCTCGCACCTTGGCACTGCCCAGCTCGCACCTTGGCACTGCCCAGCTGGCACCTTGGCACTGCCCAGCTCGCACCTTGGCACTGCCCAGCTGACACCTTGGCACTGCCCAGCTCACACCTTGGCACTGCCCAGCTCACACCTTGGCACTGCCCAGCTCGCACCTTGGCACTGCCCAGCTAGCACCTTGGCACTGCCCAGCTTACACCTTGCACTGCTACCCTGGCACTGCCAAAGTACCCAGGTAGCACTGTCAAGTCGGCAGGCGCACTGCCAGGGTGCCAGAGTGGCAGCACAAGGGTGCCCGGGTGCCAGAGTGGTACTGCCAAGGGTCAGGGCCCAAGGGAGTTAATGCCCATGAAAGAAGGGTGGGGGGGATTGATGGGTGGGGGCTGCATGGCCAGTATGTAGGGAGGGATGACAGGTGGGGGTCCTGGAGGGCCCTGTAAGGGTGTGTGTGGGGGCCTGAAGGAAGGGAGCCCCAGGGAACCCGTAGTGGGGTTTCCTCACTTGGGGGTGTGGGGGGGAAGTGCCTGTTGTGTTATGTAATTTGGAACAACACAAGCTGCCACTTGATGCAGTTTTGAGTAAAAGATGCTTCAATGTGTTTTCTTGAACTATTAGCACAGTTCTCAATGAGTTCGACTCTCTGCCAATCTAAATGTAGTAACTCAGTCTAACTGAACCAGCCTTGCTCTAAGCCACGTGCTGTGGTGTGATGCTGAGGATACACCCTGTCTCACTCTGTAGACGTTGGCCTTGGAAAGAGGCGGGGTGTGAGTGCCTCATCCCTTTTACAGTGAGATACCACCCCTGAGTGTCCTGACTCCTCATTGGTCGTGTCCTATTCTATGTGTTCATTAGCTGCATGTTTGCATATCATGACAGTGCCCATGTGTGTGGGGGTTGACATTGTCCATGGGTGGGGACCCACAAGCTCACTTAGAAATCGGGGAGCCCTTTCAAAATGGTGGCCCGATCTCTGAGTTCAGCTCCCCAGTGCTGAAAACAATACTAAGTATGGGCTAAAACGGTGAGAAACTCCACAGGGCCCGAAAAAGTGGTTGTTTGATAGCGGTAGGGAACTTGCCAGCAGGAAACTCCCTGAAAAACACGTTACAAATGAACTTAGAAATTTTTCCATTAAATTCCACCCTCTCTCTTTCAAGGTCCATGTATAGTTGAAGGCAAGGAGGGAACGGGAAAAACGATTAGATGATAATATAGAGGTAGATCGTAAGTATGCGGACAGTCCATCCAAGAACTATAAGCGGAAAGGAGAAGCTGCAAACACAGTTTGATCTGATCCCTACAGATTGGGCAGCTGAGGCGTGTTAAAGGGGCTATTTCTGAATATGGGGAGAAGGCAAGTTCGGCTCCTGGCTTATCAACTGAGGTAACAGGAGGCAGAGCGGAAGATTGCCCAGATTAGGACATGGGATGGGGGGGCTGGTCCCGGATCAGGAGAAGGTAAATTAAGTATTTAAAACCTTTTACCAAAGAACCCTCCACAGAATGGGAAAGATGTGGTAGAATTCCTGGGTGAGTTGGAGTTTCCCAAGGCGGAGGAGGAGTTACGAGAGGACCTTGGAGCTCCGCTGGAGTTGAATGAGATCAAGCAGGCGATGAATCTGATGCAGTCGGCGAAGGCACCAGGACCTGACGGGTTCCCGGTGAAATTTTATTAATTCATAGACCTATTAGCCCCTCTATTATTGGGGATGGTCAGGGACTCCTTGGAGAAAAGGGCTTTGCCACAGATGACACTAGCCATGGCCTTGAAGTCCTCGAATATGTGGGGAAGAATAGTTAGAGGTGGGGTGGAACGCAGGGTCTCGCTGTGCGCTGACGACTTACTATTATGTGTGAAGGATCGGAGGCACCAATAGATAACATTATGGGAATCTTGCAGCATTTTGGGGCCTGTTCTGGTTCCAAGATAAATACTGGAAAAAGTGAATACTTTGTGGTTGGGTTGATGAAGCAGAGGGGGGTTTGAGGGGAGTGCTGTTCTGGCGAGCTGGAAGTCATTTTCGATATTTACGTGTCCAGATAGCAAAGGACTGGGGAAACTACGGAGGTTGAATTATATGAATCTGGTGGCAAAGGTCAAAGTGGACTTGCAAAGATGGGACAGTCTCCCATTATCCCTGGTGGGCCGCGTGCAATCGGTTAAAAAGAATATCTTGCCGAGATTTTTATTCTTTCCAGCGCCTTCCGATATTCTTGCCCAAGGAGCATTTTATATAACTGCATCATAACCTCCCTGCATTGTTAGTGCTCCCAAAATGCTTCACTTCACACTTTTCATGGTTAAATCCCATTTGGCACAGTTCTGACATAGTTATAGACATAGAACCGTACAGCACAGAACAGGCCCTTCGGCCCCCAATGTTGTGCCGAGCATTGTCCGAAACCAAGATCAAGCTATCCCATTCCCTGTCATTCTGGTGTGCTCCATGTGCCTATCCAATAGCTGCTTGAAAGTTCCTAAAGTGTCCGACTCCACTATCACAGCAGGCAGTCCATTCCACACCCTAACCACTCTCTGAGTAAAGCACCTACCTCGGACATCCCTCCGATATCTCCCACCCTGAACCTTATAGTTATGCCCCCTTGTAACAGCTACATCCACCCGAGGAAATAGTCTCTGAACGTCCACTCTATCTATCCCCCTCATTATCTTATAAACCTTTATGAAGTCACCTCTCATCCTCCTCCGCTCCAAAGAGAAAAGCCCTAGCTCCCTCAACCTTTCCTCATAAGACCTATCCTGCAAACCAGGCAGCATCCTGGTAAGTCTCCTTTGCAACCTTTCCAATGCTTCCACATCCTTCCTATTGTGAGGTGACCAGAACTGCACACAATACTCCAAATGTGGTCTCACCAGGGTCATGTACAGTTGCAGCATAACCCCGCGGCTCTTAACTCAAGCCCCCTGTTAATAAACGCTAACACACTATAGGCCTTCTTCACGGCTCTATCCACTTGAGTGGCAACCTTCAGAGATCTGTGGACATGAACCCCAATATCTCTCTGTTCCTCCACATTCCTCAGAACCCTGCCGTTGACCCTGTAATCCGCATTCAAATTCTTTCTACCAAAATGAATCACCTTGCACTTATCAGGGTTAAACTCCATCTGCCACTTTACGGCCCAGCTCTGCATCCTATCAATGTCTCTTTGCAGCCTACAACAGCCCTCCACCTCATCCACTACTCCACCAATCTTGGTGTCACCAGCAAATTTACTGACCCACCCTTCAGCCCCCTCCTCCACGTCATTGATAAAAATCACAAATAGCAGAGGACCCAGCACTGATCCCTGTGGTATACCGCTGGTAACTGGTCTCCAGTCTGAAAATTTTCCATCCACCACCACCCTCTGTCTTCTATGTGATAGCCAGTTACTTATCCAATTGGCCAAATTTCCCTCTATCCCACACCTCCTTACTTTCTTCATAAGCTGACCATGGGGAACCTTATCAAACGCCTTACTAAAATCCATGTATCAACTGCTCTATCTTCATCTGCACACTTAGTTACCTCCTCAAAGAATTCAATCAAATTTGTGAGGCAAGACCTACCCTTCACGAATCCGTGTTGACTATCCCAGATTAAGCTGCATCTTTCCAAATGGTCATAAATCCTATCCTTCAGGACCTTTTCCATTAACTTACCGCCCACCGAAGGAAGACTAACCGGCCTATAATTACCAGGGTCATTCCTGTTCCCTTTCTTGAACAGAGGAACAACATTCGCCACTCTCCAGTCCTCTGGCACTATCCCCGTGGACAGTGAGGACCCAAAGATCAAAGCCAAAGGCTCTGCAATCTCATCCCTTGCCTCCCAAAGAATCTTTGGATATATCCCATCTGACTCAGGGGACGTGTCGACCCTAAGGTTTTTCAGAATTGCTAATACATCCTTCCTCAGAACATCTCCCTCCTCCAGCCTACACGCCTGTATCACACTCCCATCGTCAAAAACATGGCCCCTCTCCTTGGTGAACACTGAAGAAAAGTATTCATTCAACGCCTCTCCTATTTCTTCTGACTCCATGCACAAGTTCCCACTACTGTCCTTGACCAGCCCTAACCTTACCCTGGGCATTCTTTTATTTCTCACATAAGAGTAAAAAGCCTTGGGGTTTTCCTTGATCCGACCCGCCAAAGACTTCTCATGCTCCCTCCTAGCTCTCCTCAGCCCTTTTTTAAAGCTCATTCCTTGCTACCTTGTAACCCTCAAGCGACCCAACTGAACCTTGTTTTCTCATCCTTACATACGCTTCCTTTTTCCTCTTGCCAAGACATTCAACCTCTTTTGTGAACCATGGTTCCCTCACACGGCCATTTCCTCCCTGCTTGACAGGGACATACCTATCAAGGACACGCAGTGTTTGTTCCTTGAACAAGCTCCACTTTTCATTTGTACCTTTCCCTCACAGTTTCTGTTCCCATCTTATGCTCCCTAATTCTTGCCTAATCACATCATAATTACCCCTCCCCCAATTATAAACCTTGCCCTGCCGTATGGCCCTATCCCTCTTCATTGCAATAGTGAAAGACACCGAATTGTGGTCACTATCTCCAAAGTGCTCTCCCACAAACAAATCTAACACTTGGCCCGGTTCATTACCCAGTACCAAACCCAATGTGGCCCCCCCTCTTGTTGGCCTATCCACATATTGTGTCAGGAAACCACTGTACAAAAACTGCCCCATCCGAACTGTTCGACCTATAGAGGTTCCAATCAATATTTGGAAAGTTAAAATCACCCATGACAACTACCCTGAGACCTCCACACCTATCCATAATCTGTTTTGCAATTTCTTCCTCCACATCTCTATTACTATTTGGGGGCCTATAGAAAACTCCTAACAACGTGACCGCACTTTTCCTATTCCTAACTTCGGCCCATATTACCTCAGTAGGCAGATCCCCTTCGAACTGCCTTTCTGCAGCCGTTAAACTATCCTTGATTAACAATACTACTCCTCCACCTCTTTTACCACCTTCCCTACTCTTACTGAAACATCTATACCCCGGAACTTCCAACAACCATTCCTGTCCCTGTTCTAACCATGTCTCTGTAATGGCCACAACATCGTAGTCCCAAGTACCAATCCACGCTCCAAGTTCACCTGCCTTATTCCGGATGCTCCTAGCATTGAAGTAGACACACTTCAACCCACCGTTCTGACTGCCGGTACACTTCCTGCGGCCTTGATACCCTCCTCAGTACCTCACTACTCTCAACACTGGCTTCTGGACTACAGCCCGTTTTCCCATCCCCCTGACAAATTAGTTTAAATCCCCCCGAAGAGCGGTAGCAAATTTCCCTCCCAGGTTATTGGTGCCCCTCTGGTTCAGGTGCAAATCATCCTGTCTGTACAGGTCCCACCTTCCTCAGAATGTGCTCCAATTATCCACGTAACTGAAACCCTCCCTCCTACACCATCCCTGCAGCCACGTGTTTCTCTGCACCCTCTCCCTGTTCCTCACCTCGCTAGCACGTGGCACCGGCAACAAACCAGAGATGACAATATGGTTTGTCCTGGCTCTCAGCTTCCACACTAGTTCCCTAAATTCCTGTTTTAAATCCCCATCCCTTCTCTTACCTATGCCGTTGGTACCGATGTGTACACGACTTGTGACTGTTCCCCCTCCCCCTTAAGGATTCTGAAAACACGGTCCGAGATGTCATGGACCCTGGCACCCGGGAGGCAACATATCATCCATGATGTGTTGTCTAACCAGCCCATCTCTATCGTCCTGCAATCAAAGGCTTTCCTCCTCACTATTTACCACTCCACTAATTTTTCTGTCATCTGCAAATTTATTGATTATACCTCCTACATTCACGTCCAGATCATTAATGTACACTACCAACAGCAAGGGACCCAGCACCAATCCCTGCGGTACACCACAGGACACAGTCCTCCAGTCACAATAACAACCTTCCACCATCACTCTCTGCATCTTGCAACTAAGCAAATTTTGAATCCAATTTGCCAAATTGCCCTGTATCCCATGGGTTCTTACCTTTTTGATCAGTCGCCCACGTGAGAAGTCCATATAGACGGCATTAACCACACAACCCTCATCTACACATCTAGTCACCTTCTCGAAAAATTCAGCCAAATTTGTCAGACATGGGCTGGATTCTCCGATTTTCAGGCTATGTCCTGACGCCAGCAAGGGAACGGTGGCGTTTTACGACCAAAGATTCGGCGCAAAACGGCCACCGATCCTCCATTTGGTGGGGGGCTAGCAGGCAGGAAGCATAGAGCATCCGGCTCTAGCTGCCGAAACGGCCAGAGAATTGCTGGGCCCATGGCCGCGGGTGCGCATGGTGGCAGTCTGCAGCGGGCCGCGCCGTGCAACATGGTGCCGGCCAAGCGCGGACCCGGCCTGCCAAATAGTGCCCCCCCTTTGGTCGGTTTGTGACCCCCAGATCACCCCCAACAGTGCCCCCAGCCCCTGCCCGCGGATCGTCTCTTCCCCGACTGAGTCCACAGCTGCCACGCCGAGGTCCTGACAAATAATAGTATGAGAGACCCACGCCGTCGGGAGCTCGGCCGGTCGGGGGCAGAGCACCCGGGGGAGAGCTTAGGCAACGTCCCAAGGCCGTCGATATGGCATGCGGCGTACCCCTAGAGTACCCCGCTTGGAGGGGGTGGAGCATCGCGAAAGCGGCACCGCCCCTAATTTCGTTGCGACCGTTGATTCTCCGGCCAATCGCCGAACGCGATCTCGGCGCCGGCGACCGGAAAATCCCGCCCATGATCTCCATTTGACAAAGCCATGTTGATTAATCCTTGCCTCTCCAAGTAGAGATTAATTCTGTCCCTCAGAAGTTTTTCCAGTAGTTTCCTGACCACTGAAGTTAGACTCATGAGCCTGTAATTTCCTGCTTTTTCCCTACTTCCCTTCTTGAATAATGGCACCACATCATTTGTCCTCCAATCCTCTGGCACCTCTGCTGTGGCCAGAGAAGTTTTAAAAATTATTGTCGGAGCCTCTACAATTTCCTCCTTTGCCTCCCACAACAACCAGGGATACATCTCATCTGGGCCTGGGGAATTATTCACTATTGAACCTGCTAAAACCATTAATACCTCCTCCCTCTCAATGTTAATTTGTTCAAGTACATCACAGTCCTCTCCCTGATTTCTATACCTACATTGTCCTTCACCTTCGTGAACACAGATACAAAGTACTGACTTAAAACTTCCCCCACATCCTCCGGATTCACACACAGATTGCCACTTTGGTCCCTAATTTTTCTCAGGTCATCCTCTTGCTCTTAATATTAAGCGCTTTAAGCTGGAACTCCGCCTCTAATTCCAACTGCCTCATTACAAATGCTCCTTCCTCATCTCTTTTCCATATCTCCCTCTCGTGCTTGACTGCAACCAAATTTCTCCAGATCTGTTTCCCACCAGAAAGTTCTACTGATGTTACACTGCCTGGACTACTTGCTCATGGGCTCCTCTGTGTTTCTAACAGACTCAAGCACTCAACTGACATATCATATATTTCTACCTCCCTAGCTTTAACTGGAACCTCTACTTTTAATTCACTCGCCAGTTCAATTAACTTGGCTTTTCGAAGTCCTTGTAAATAAACCAAAGACAGGTCCTCCACCTGAAGCAAAGCCTTAGCAACTTCCAGAGCCATCCCGTGATGCTTATAAAAACCTGGGTGCCTCTTTCATGTATATCGTACTCCCAAATCGTCGCTGCCCACAGTTCCAAAGATCCCAGAATCGAGCCCCCAAACTATGTCATGAACCCCTGTGCTAGTGTGTGGTCAATTCCAGCCCCAATTAAAAAAATATATTTTTATTGAAAGATTTTAATTAAAACGGATGTTACATAATGTAAACCATATAAATCCCATCCCCAAAAGAAACACCCATTTTCCAACAATAACAACTCTGCCAACCCCCCAACAGCTGATGGTGATTAATTCTTTAAAGTAGGAAATGAATGGCTGCCCCTTTGGGCAGAAGCCCTCTACTGATCCCATGACGTTGCACCTGACCTTCTCTCGATGTGAAAATTGCATGAGGTCACCCAATCAGATTGAGGCACTGGGCGGAGCAGAAGATCTCTATCTCAGCAGAATGCGCCTCCAGGTTCTCAGCGAGGCAAAGGCAAGAACATCTGGCTTCACCCCTGTCCGCAACCCCGTTAGGTGAGCCCTATGTACCACCTTGAGCTGAATGAGGCTGAGTCGAGCGCAGGAGGATGTGAAGTTTACCCTGTGAAGGGCCTCACACCACACGTCCCCATCCAAAATAGGTCCTAGTTCCCTCTCCCACTCAACTTGCATCTTATCCAGCAGGCCAACCTCCATTGACAGGATTTTCCCATAAATACCCAAATTGCTCCCCCCATCAGAGCCCGCTAGGAATAGGATCCTCTTCAACAAGGAGTGTTGCAGAGCCAAGGGGAATGCAGGAAAAGCCTTCCAGATGACGGAACAAGACCTCTCTTGAAACTGCGTCGATAGCTCCTCCAAACTAGCAAGCCGTCCCTCCACAAACAAATCCGCAAAACTCTCAAGACCCTCTCCCTCCCATGACCTGAATGTCGCATCCAGCATCGATGGCACAAATAGGTGGTTGCCACAGGTGGGGGCCAACAATGGCACGGGGCCCAAATTATAATGCTACCTAAATTGCCTCTATATCCCAAGAGTGAACACCACCACCCGGTTCGAAGAATACTTCACCCAAGAGAAGGGGTGCTGTCTGTTGCCAAAGCCATTAAACTAAAGCCCCTGCAAGAGCTCGCCTCCATCTGTCTCCACATGGAGTTCGGCTCCCCAATCCACTTCAGCATCTTTTCAATGTTGGCCGCCCAACAGTAAAAGAGCAATTGGGTAAGCTAGACCCCCGCAACTGCTAGCCCCTCTGAAGGGATGCCCTATGGATTCTTGGGGTCTTCCTTGCCAAATGAAGCAGGCCACTAATTTATTAACCCTAACAAAAAAAGATACAGGCAGAAAAATAGGGAGACATTGGAAAATAAATAAAAACCTTGGAAGGATACTCATTTGTATAGTCTGGATTCTGCCCCACCAAGGATAGAGGGGAGTTATCCCACTTCAGCGCCAAATCTCACTGCGGTGAATGTATTCACCATAATATAAGTTGTCTGTATAGTACTGTGGCCTATGGCCAGGGAATGGTAATATGATCTCCTTCCATGTATTGTACTGGAACCCAGGTGGGCTCCACCTCTGGCTTCACCTCTGGCTCTGCCCGTGGTGAGGGGAGGGGGTGGGGAGTAACCAGAAAATATTCACTCTCTCTTCTGGTTCGGTTTGTACCCCGAAAAGGAACCAAAGCTCCTGAGTAGCTTTATTATTTCATCCATAGAGGAGACTGGATCTATAATATACAGAAGCAGGTCATCAGCATAGAAGGACGCCCTGTGTTCCCTCCAACCCCAGCTTTATCCCCCTCCATTTACCCGAAGATCTCAACACTACAGCCAAAGGCTCAATCACCAATGCAAACAGGAGTGGTGACAGAGGACACCACTGCCTTGTATACCTCCCCAATATATAAAATACCCCGAGCTCAAAGCGTCGGTGAGTACACTGGCCGTAGGGGCCCTATACAGCAGCTGAACCCTGTTATTGAAAATATGGAAAGATGTGTCATTTGAAACATGGAAGTCTGGCAATATCTGGTCTGAGGGAAACATGAGAGAATACAGGAAAAGATCCCACAAAAGGTTAACAGCAGCTGCCAGGGAAGGATTGTAAAATGCAGATAGCCTTGGTCAAGCAGGCTTAGCAAACAAGACAAACAGGATTTTTGTTTGAAGCCAAAAACAATGGCTCACACCTTCATTGAAAGTAACTATCTTAGTAAGCAGCTAGAAAGGAAAGGATGAGGTTCAGTTGAATTTGGTGACAATGCTAGGTGTGAAATTTTGCTAATACCAGGTAAATTAAAGAAAACTGGAGGCTATCAGTCTATGAGAAACATAATTCAAAGCCAAAATCAAAGTCAAAATTATGAGCTGAGGAAACAATTGGAAAATAAAACTATAGAAATGACAGGAACCACACACCTCTTGAAGTCAAAGCATTTTGAACATCACAAAGGAAACAATGTAATCAGAGACCTGAGAGGTGAGGTCATGTTAAAATGAATACTTAGTTTATGAATGTTTAGATCAAAGATACTTTTTACAATCAAAGTGAAATAAGAGTTACTTTACAATAAAGTCATAAAAACTTAATAACTGTTAGAAAAATATATAAACCCAGAGACTAGACCAGAACCAGAACTCAGAGGGAGAGAGGGGGAGAAGCTGAGAAGGAACAAGCAGCTCAGAGTCAGATTACAGTCAGCTCAGCCATGGGAAAGGGACAGGGCAAAGCGGCCGAGCTAAAACAGCTCATCCATCTAAGGAAGACTAGAATTTAAAGAGTAGGCAGAGTCAGCTCAGAGTCAGCTCAGAGACAGCCAGCAGAGGCAGCTCTCACAGTTCGGTACATGGGAAAGATAGGACACCGCAACCGAGCTCATCAGCAAATACATCGAAAGAAGACCAGATTTTAAAAAGAAGATTGATTGTCAAGTTGGGCCTGAAGGTCCCTTCAACCAACCAGAAGGATACAGAAGCAAGATCTTTTTCCTTTCTGTAAAGACAGTGATTGCATCTTTTAAAAAGAAAAAAAAAGAAAATAACTTTAAAAGTTTTAACCTGAAATAGTGGTTATTCCAAAGTCTACTTTACTTACTTAGCAATGCAGGACCCAGGATCGATGCTACTAAGTGGTAAGTAGATGAAATCTTTGGTGGAGGTATGGGTTATACCGGGGGATAACTTGAAAATATAGTTTGACCTGAATAGCACCCACTGAAGCCTGCATCGGAGTCAGGGAGTGAGAATCCCTGTTCACCATTTAGAATGTCGGCCCTTTTTGGTACAGGGGGACTTCTAAGAGCAGTGGTGAGTTTTCAAAAACAACCCACAAAATGTACTTTTGCCCAAGACCAAATTTCACCAGGACCTCGAAAAGGTATTCCCACTCGGCACTACCCAATGCCTTTTCGGCATCCACGGACACAGTCACTTCTGGTGCGGAAACTGGAGAGGGGGAAAGGACAATCTGAGGAAGGATGTTCTTGCTCTCGAGGGAGTGCAGCAAAGGTTTACCAGACTGATTCCAGGGTTGGCGGGATTGTCATATGAGGAGAGATTGACTAGGTTGGGATTGTTTTCTCTGGAGTTCAGAAGAATAAGGGGGGATCTCAGAGCGACTTATAAAATTCTAACAGATCTAGACAGAGTAGATGCAGGGAAGATGTTCCCAACCAGGTTCGATTCCCTGCTGGGTCACTGTCTGTGCGGAGTCTGCACATCCTCCCCATGTGTGCGTGGGTTTCCTCCGGGTGCTCCGGTTTCCTCCCACAGTCCAAAGATGTGCAGGTTAGGTGGATTGGCTATGCTAAATTGCCCTTAGAGTCCAAAATTGCCCTTAGTGTTGGGTGGGGTTACTGGGTTATGGGGATAGGGTGTAGGTGTGGGCTTGGGTAGGGTGCTCTTTCCAAGAGCCGGTGCAGACTCGATGGGCTGAATGGCCTCCTTCTGCACTGTAAATTCTATGATCTGTGAATGGTGGGTGTGTCCTGAACCACCCCGAGGATAAAACATACCTCACAAAACAGTACCCCTACAAAACTGAATTCTCAACAGGGATAATATAATTCCAACGAGAACACATGAGACAACACTTCTCATAGTAGTTAGCCCCCACCAATAAACATACCATAAGTGAAGCAAAAATCCCCCATCATCCGCAAAAAACAGAATTCTTTCTTACCATAAAATATTGACGACCATATACAGGATACCCGAACACTCTATCCAGTCAAAGAGAACACATAGCACAGTTAGTTAGAATGAAGTCCTGGCTTTTTAACAAAAGTGACCATCTCCTCTGGTGCATCAAAGTAACAGTCCTTCCCAGCAAGAAAGCAGGCAACCACGAGGGAGGTACAATGCAGATGAAGAATAGCAGAGGCAGACTGGCAATCAAGCAGAAAGAGGTCAACCAAGTGTTTGAGACCTTCTACCAGGGGTTGTACACCTCCAAACCCCCTGACAGGGATGCGGAGATTAAATGGTTCCTTGGTGGACTGGACAAGCCAGTTATGGGGGACAATAGGCGGGGGGAGCTGGAAGCACCAATAGGACTGGGAGAGGTCATGGAGAGTATCAGCTCCATGCAGGCGGGGAAGGTGTCGGGAATGGACGGGTTCCCAGTGGACTTCTATAGGAAAGTTGCGCCAGCCCTGGCCCCACACCTACGGGAGATGTTCACAGACTTGCTAGCGAGGAGTACCCTGCCTCCTATGCAAACACAGGCCACAATATCACTGATACCCAAAAAGGCAAGGACCCGATAGAATGTGGATCATACAGGCCCATTCCGCTGCTTAATGTAGACGCGAAGATACTAACGAAAGTCCTGGCCAAGAGACTGGAGAACTGCACACCAGAGCTGGTCGCAGAGGACCAGACAGGCTTTGTCAAGAGTAGACAGCTAATTGCGAACATCAGGGGACTGCTAAATAATGACCCCTTCCAGGGAGAGAATGCCAGAGGTGATTGTCTTCCTGGACGCAGAAAAGGCCTTCGACAGAGTCGAATGGAAGTACCTCATAGAGGTACTGGAGCGGTTAGGGCTGGAGACAGGATTCACCTCCTGGGTGAAACTCCTGTACAACGCCCCCAAGGCGAGCGTTCGGACCATCACCACCAGCTCTGAATATTTCCAGCTGCATAGAGGCACAAAGCAGGGATGCCCACTATCCCCATTCCTGTTTGCCCTGGCAATCGAACCCTTGGCGATCGCTATGCGAGACACAAAAAGCTGGAAGGGCATCCAAGAGAGGACAGAGAGGGGACAGGAGTGTCGCTCTGTGCAGGTGACCTGCTCCTCTACATCTTGGACCCACGGAACGGCCTGAAAGCAATCATGCAACTTCTGAGAGAGTTTGCAGCCTTCGCGGGCGACAAACACAACCTGGGCAAGAACGAGGCATTCCCGGTGAACTTCAATGGGGGAGGGACAGAGCTGGAAACCAGCCCGAAGCAAATTCTACTACCTGGGGATCCAGATAGCCCGTGACTGGACACAGATCCACAAGTGGAATCTGACCAGTCTGGCGGAGGAAGTAAAAAGGGACCTACAGAGATGGGATGCACTCCCGCTTTCCCTGGTGGGAAGGGTGCAGATGCTCAAGATGAACGTATTGCCAAGGTTCCTCTTCCTGCTGAGATCCATCCACTAGGCCTATGGACAAAATGATTATGCCGTTTGTGTGTGTGTGTGTGTGTGTGTGTGTGTGTGGGGGGGGGTTGGTAAGAACCAGAGGGTCCCAAAGTTGACACTGCAAAGGAGGAAAAACATGGATGGTCTAGCCTTGCCAAATCTACAGTATTACCACTGGGTGGCCACAGCCGAGAGGGTGAGGCAATGGATACGAGAACGAAACAGGGAATGGGTGAGGCTGGAGGAGCCCTCCTGCAAGGGAACGACCCTTCGAGCCCTCGTAACGACAGCGCTCCCATCCCCCCATCAAAGTACACATCCAGCCCAGTGGTGGTACCCACGATGAAAACATGGAACCAAATGAGGCGACTTTTTGGTCTAACCGAATGTCCTCCATGGCTCCCATCTGCGGTAACCACAAATTACTGCCAGACATGCTTGACGCCATCTTTAAAACGTGAGACGGGACGGGACGGGGGGGGTGGGGGGAGGGGGGGGCGGGGGGACACTAGCATTCAGGGACTTTTACATAGGGGACAGACTTGGACAGCTGATGGAGGACCTGGACCTGCCGACAGGACAGCAACTCAGGCACCTCCAAATTAAACACTTTCTCCACAAGGATACGGCAAGATACCCCAGGGCCTCAAGAGAGACACTACTGGAGGAACTAATCAACACAGACAGTAAGGAGAGGGGGAATTATGGGAACATATGCAGACGGTTGCTGGACAGGGCAAGACTACTGCTGGACGAAGCTAGGTAGAAATGGGAGGGTGAATTGGGGACAGAAATGGGTTGGGGACTCTGAAGTGAACCATTGAGCAGGGCCAATTCCACCTGCTCCTGCGCCAGACTAAGCCTCATGCAGTTTAAAGTGGTGCAGAGAGCTCACCTAACCAGAACCCAAAAGAGCAGGTTCTTCCCAGAGGTGGAGGACAAATATAAACGGTGCCAGGGAGGCCTGGCCAACTATGCCCACGTTCTGGGCGTGCCCTAGACTTGTTGGGTTCTGGACAGCCTTCTTCGAGGCGATGTCCAGGGTTTAAAGAACAAAGAAAGAACAAATAACAAAGAAAATTACAGCACAGGAACATGCCCTTCAGCCCTCCAAACCTGCAGCCACCATGCTGCTCGTCTGAATTAAAAAACCCTATCCTTCCGGGAACCATATCCCTCTATTCCCATCCTACTCATGTATTTTGTCAAGACACCCCTTAAAAGTCACTGTTGTACCTGCTTGTGGGGGTGAGGGTGGAGACGTGCCCGAGAGTGGCAGTCTTCGGACCAGCCAGAACTACATATGGGGAAGAGGGCCGATGCCTTGGCTTTTGCATCCCTAATTGCACGCTGGAGAATCTTGTTCGGCTGGTGATCAGCAACAACTCACAGCTGCAAGCTGGCTGGCAGACCTGGTGGAATTTCTCCACCTGGAGAAGGTCAAGTACACCATCCAAAGGTCAGAAGAGGGCTTCCACAAAGCATGGGGGCCATTTATTAGCCTGTTCCAAGACCTGTTCGAGGCCATTAGTGACTAGGAAGAGAGGTTGGGGGTGGGGGGGGGGGGTGCAATGAGAGGGAGGAAGACAAAGGAAGGCACACACAAGAGAAAGGGGGCGAGGGGGGAGGGGAGGGAACCCAAGGGAAGGACAGTACGAAACACGGGACAAAGGGAGGAGGGGAGGGGTTACACAGACCCTTCTCACAACAATAAAAGCACTAAAAGGGGAATTAAACCACCAACGAGGGAAGGGGAGGGGGGAGGGGGGAAGGGGGATGGAGGGGAGACCTCATGTAAAATCTGATGAAAATAAGACACAAACTTGTTTGTAAATACCAGATACACATGAGCTGTTACTGTGTTAAACTGGAAAACGGCAATTAAAATATTTTAAAGAGTCCTTTGATTCGCAGGTGACACGCAGCCTCGCTGGATACACTACTCCGAACCAAACTCCTTTCTTGTACAAGGCAGTATTAGCCTTGTTAAAGGCCACCTATTTCCTCTCCAGTTCAACTCCAATGTCCTGGGAGGCTTGCACGAGATTGCCCTCCCACTTCCACTCTCGATGTTACTTGGTCCATTTCAGGACCCGCACCTTTTCTTGGAAACTATGGAAGCGAACGATGATGGCACGTTGCGGTTCCTCCTGCCGAAGTTTCTGACCAAGTGTCCACTGGGTCCTGTCTCTCTCTGGAGGGGTCAGGAGCTCACCACCCCCATCATTTTTTGAAACATCTGCAAAAGATGTACAGTGGGATTCGGTCCCTCCATCCCCTCCGACAACCCCACAACTCTGGGGTTCTGCCACCTGGAACGATTTGCGAGATCGTCGACTTTGGCCTTCAACCTCTTGTACTCGTCGGCCATCACAGCCATTGTAGCACCGTCAATGTGACGCGAGGCAGGTTGAGGTAATGTCCATTGAAGGCTTTATTAAGCAGAACTTTATCCCCAGCAGCGTGGTTACAGAATACAACTGCTGAGGGAAATGGAGGGAAAAGCTAGGTTCTTAGACCGGCATTTCTGGGTGGAGTCCAGTAGGTGGCAGATCCTATCAGGACCTGGCATCCCTCCACCAATAGCCTGTCGACACGTGGTGTACCGTATTACCCCTAATGCATACCACCACAGCCATCTTGGCCACCAATGAAGCAAGCTGCTCACCAAGCCTTGTCAGTGCTTTCTCCACACGCTCTAGCACCTCACCATACTTTTTCACTGTCTCGGCGGTCTCTTACAGTTCCTTCCGCACAGGGCCCAGGGCAGTTGCACTGCTTTCTAAATAAAGAGAAGATTCTTCGGTGGGCGAGGCAGACAAAGAGGTGCACCTGCAAAGGGAACGAGCTGCGGGTGTATCTAGTCCTGGATGCAGAACTGGCAAAGAGGAGGGCTAGGTTTAATCGGGTCAAGGATGCCCTCAGAAAGAAGGGGGTGACGTTCGGGGTACTGTAGCTGGCCCGCCTCTGGGTGACTTTCCAGAAACATGGATATTCTTTTGGTACACCAGAGAAGGCAATGGAGTTTCTGAGAGACAATGGACTGGCAGGAGAAAGAGGAATTGGGCTTTGGGGGCGTTTGTGAAGAAATTTCTTTGTGGGAGGAATGTCTTGTTTGTTTTGGGGGAGCGCAGACGTGATGTGGAGGCTGGATGTGGGATTGTTGGCAGATGAGGAGGTATGCGAGCGGGTGAGGGCCGCCATCTGGGGGTATGTGGAGCTCAATGACACAGGGGAGGTCACGGCCATCACGCTGTAGGAGGCACTCAAGGCGCTGGTTCGGGGGAAATTTATTTCAATTCAGGCACATTGGGAGAAGGTGGAATAGGCAGAGATGGCAAGGCTGGCGGAGGAGATCCTGAGGGTGGACAGGAAGTATTTGGAGGCCACGGAGGCAGGGCTGCTGAAGGAGAGGCAGAGCCGCCAGATGGAGTTCAGATTATTGTCCCCGGGGAAGGCGATGGGGCAGCTGCGGAGGGCAAGAGAGGCAGTATATGAGTATGGTGAGAAGGCGAGTAGGATGTTGACCCACCAGCTGAGGAAGCAGGAGTAGGCGAGGGAGACTGGCAAAGTAAAGGACGAGACGGGAAGGGCGGTGTTAGACTCAATAGAGGTGACTGGGGCATTTGAGGCTTTTTACAGGAGGTTGTATGAGTCGGAACCACTGGCCGTGGGAGAGGGAAGGCGGTGGTTCCTGAAGGGTTGGAGTTTCCCAGGATGGACGAGGAATTGGTTCAGGGATTGGGGACCCCTATTGGGTTGAGGGAGGTGATAGAGAATATGGGTGCGATGCAGGCAGGGAAGGCCCCTGGCCTGGATAGGCTCCCGGTGGAGTTTTATACAATGATTGGGGGGATCTGGGCCCACTGCTGTTGAAGGCATACAATGCGGCTAGGGAGAGGGGGGAACTCCCCTCTACACTATCGCAGCATCCATCTTGCTGATATTGCAAAAGGACAAGGATACGGAACAGTGTGGATTGTAACACTCAATATTGCTATTGAATGTGGACACCAAGTTGCTAGTGAAGGTGCTGGCTTCACGAGTTGAGGACTATGTCCTGGAGATGATAGGCCAAGACTAACTGGGGTTTGTGAAAGGGAGACAGCTGTCGGTGAATGTGAGGAGGCTACTCGATGTAATTATGATGCCCCCGGAGAGGCAGGAGGTGGAGGTAGTTGTGGGAATGGACGCGGAGAAGGCGTTCGACCGGGGAATATCTGTGGGAGGTGCTGGGGCGGTTCGGGTTTGTGGACTGGGTCCGGTTGCTGTACAAGGCAAGTGTGCGGATGAACCGGGTGAGTTTGGGATATTTCGGGCTGCATCGTGGGACGAGGCGGGGATGCCCGCTCTCCCTATTGTTTTTTGCCTTGGCTATAGAACCATTGGCAATGACGCTTAGGGCATCGAGGGATTGGAAAGGGATTGTGCGGAGGGACGTCAGTACAGGGTTTGGCTGTACGCAGATGACCTGCTGTTATATATTTTGGACCCACTGGGTGGCATTGGGGGCATTATGGGGATTTCGGAGAATTTTGGCCGGTTCTCCAGGTACAAGTTGAACATGGGAAAGAGCAAGTTGTTCTCAATTGAGACCATAGCGCAGGAGAGGAGATTAGGAAAGTTGCCGTTTAAGGTAGTGGAGTCGAGTTTTAGATATCTGGCCATTCAGGTGACGCGGGGTTGGGCGCAGCTACACTAGTTGAATTTGACACTGTTGGTGGAGCAGATGAAGGGGGACTTCAAGAGGTGGGATGTGCTGCTACTGTCATTGGCAGGACTCGTACAGACAGTTAAGATGACGATGCTGCCAATGTTGCTGTTTGGATTTCAGAACCTCCCAATCTTTGACCCAAAGTCGTTATTTATTTTTATTGTATTTGTTTTATTTTCATGTGTACTGAGGTACAGTGAAAAGTATTGTTCTGAATACGTCCAGACAGATCACTCCATACATGAAAAAAACCAGGGCATACATAAATACACATTGTAAATACATAGACACAGGCATCAGGTGAAGCATACAGAGTGCAGTACTACTCCGTAGAGAAGATGTGTGAAAAGATCAGATCAGTCCATAAGAGGGTCATTCATGGGGTCTGGTAACAGAGGGGAAGAAGCTGTTCTTGAATCTGTTTGTGCGTGTTCTCCGATTTTTGTATCTCCTGCCCGATGGAAGAAATTGGAAGAGTGAGTAACCCGGGTGGGAGGGATCTTTCATTATGCTGCCCACTTTCCCAAGGCAGTGGATGATGTGGACAGAATCAATGGATGGGAGACGGGTTCGCGTGATGGACTGGGCGGTGTTCACGACTCTCTGTAGTTTCTTTGGGTCTTTGGCCGAGTAGTTGCCATACCAGGCTGTGATGCAGCCAGAGAGGATGCTTTCTATGGTGCATCTTTAAAAAGTTTAATGCGCTGACCTCTGGGTCTGTATGAGTGGGGAAGACCCCACGGGTCAAAAGGGCTTTTTTGGAACTGGTCGTGGGGGGTGGGGGTGGGGGGGGGGGGGGTGGGGGGGGGGTGGGGGCTGGGGGCTGATGTTGCCAAATATAATGAACTCCTTCAGTGACCTGTTTGTAGGGGTCAATTTCGTGAAATTGGAGGACCTGGAGGAAGAGAAAGCTGCCCAGGGGGAATGGTTTCAGGTACCCGCAGGTTCAGGATTTTGTAAAGAGAGAGGTGCCATCCTTTCTCGTGTTATCGCCCTTGGGGTTGCAAGACAATGTGCTGTTGAAGGAGGAGATAGGTGAGGGAAAGGTGTCTGAGGCCAAAAGGAGCTGATGGATTGTGAGGGGTGTTGCTAACTTTTGGTTGGCTCTTAAATGTTGCCCGTTGTATCTTTACTTAATTTGCTTTGTTTTATAACCTTTGCTCTAGAGTCGTCAGGTATCTTTATGATACCGCCACGAGGTTCAAGTTCAAGTACTGATCAATTGTTCCCGGGGATTGCTCATTAGTATGCGGTAGTTTCAGTGCTGTCTGGGTTTCTGCAAAGTCTAATACACAGGAAACTTTGCACCTGCTAGTTTTTCCTGGCTTGACTGAATTTCCCTGCAGTCTTTGCGGATCTCCATTTTAAGTCGGGAAGTGGCCAACCCAGGTGGCTACAGGGGGCCCTGGCGGGGGATATAAAGTATAAAGTGGGAGGAGGAGCTGGGAGGGGAGGTGGAGGCCGGGATGTGGGCTGCGGCCCTGTAGAGGGTGCGATGCGTCCTCGTCGTGTGTGAGGCTAAGCCTCATCCAGTTTAAAGTACTTCACAGGGCACTTATGACGGTAACACGGATGAGTAGGTTTTTGAGGGGGTAGAGGACAGGTGTGGGCAGTGTCCGGGGAGGCCCACGAATCATGTCCACATGTTTTGGGCATGTCCGAAGCTGAAGGCAGTGGTTTGCGAACCTATTGTCCGAGGTGTTAGGGGTAAAGGTGGCCCAAAGTTCAGAAGACCCGGAAGTCCAGGGGGTGAGAGAGGCCGATATTTTGGCCTTTGCCTCCCTGATAGTCCGGAGACGGAGGGACTCGGAGCCGCCAAAAGCAGGGATGTAGGAGACTGACCTGGCAGAATTCCTGAGGCTGGAGATGGTCAAGTTCGTCCTGAGGGGGTCGGTTGATGGGTTTTCTCGGAGGTGGAAGCCGTTTATTGACTTCTTTAAGGAGGGTGGAAGAGTCAGCAGAAGGGGAGTGGGGGGGGGGGGGAAAGGGGGGGTAGGTGGGTTAAAATGGGGAAGGCAGGTCAGGAGGAGGGGACGAGAGGAGGGAGCTGTGGGGAGGGGGGAGTGGGTGTTGGAAAATGCCTGAATAAAATATTTTTAAAAATAATTTGAAAATGGACCAGAGAAATTGATGATTATTTGTAATGCTGCTGGAGAAAGTAGTGTTCCGGCCAAATATGTTCCAAGAAAACTGCTGAGCGCAAAGAAACTTTGAAACCTCTGAGTGGCCATAAAGGGTTAACAACAGCTGCAAACAAATTGGATCTGTCTCAACTGAACTTTATCAGTATATTGTCGACAGTTGTCATGAACAGAATTTGGCAGCAGGGTTCCAGGCTGTGGTCAGGCTGACAAGGCACGTGGGCCAGGAGCAGGAACTGTCACATGTGGCATTGGCTGGAATCGATACTAACTGTCTGCAAGAGCACTCAAATCAACACAAACTTGTTATTGCTGTCTGGACTTTGTGATTATCCACTCATATTTACACAAAAGAACAAGACCATGCTATGAATATGTAGCAAACTTCCAGGCACGGGTGATCAACTTTGCAGCAGGACGAAGGACAGACAAAATAAGCCATCAGACTCCATAATGAGCTGATGGCTGGTCAGAAGAGGGTGTTTCAGAGGACAAGGTGCCTTGATTGAATCATTATGGATAAACAGGAGTATCCTATTTTTCCCATTAACAAGTTAGGGTCTGGATGGGACAATGGCCAGTTGTGGGCGTACACCTATGACTCAATGTTAGCAGATCAGTATAAAGAAAGGAACATCGGAATAAATCCTCAGCGATAACCTGGGAGTTCCCCGGGCACAACTAATGCAAGAATACGGGACTGTGGGTTTCGAAGCCCAGAGAAGACATCCACATCGAGTGATCGTAGCCTGGCCAGCTTCCTTCACTAAGTGCGGGTAAAATCTAAAGCTCAGCTGTGAGTGTGAGTCATACTTTATTGAGTGACAGAATTGTGAATAAAATTGCGTTAAACCGTGAACCTGTTTTGTCCTTTGTTCATCTCGCAAATAAGGGTACCTGGGTAAACGTTTGAGTAAGTAAACTGGTCGAAAGTATCTGAGGTTTTACAGATGCAACTGTTTTACAGATACAACATTTTCCACACCAGATGGGGCTTCGATAAGAAGTAACTTTGTTGCTCCAAAGTTGGATCCATCAACCACGTATCCTCCAACACTCCGCCAGAGCCTGAATTAAGAGGTAAATAACCCACGTGAAGGCCAGTCTTAAGTGAATGAAGGATGAATACAGATTTGACCAGTAAATTGGGCCACAAACCAGGGGCGGGATTCTCCGACCCCCCCGCTGGGTCGGAGAATCGGCGGGGGACGGTGTGAATCCCGCCCCCGCTGGCCGCAAATTTGGCGGGGGCGGGAATCGCGCCGGTCGGCGTCGCCCCCCCCCCCCCCCCGGCGATGCTCCAGCCGGCGATGGGCCGAAGTCCTGATGTTGTCATGCCAGTCCCGCCGGTGCACGGGCGGGCTCCGGGGTCCTGGGGGGGTGCGGGGCGATCTGGCCCCGGGGTGTGCCCCCACGGTGGCCTGTCCGGCGATCGGGGCCCACCGATCCGCGGGTGGGCCTGTGCCGTGGGGACACTCTTTTCCATCTGCCTCGGCCATAACCTCCGCGATGGCCGATGCAAAAGTGACCGCCCCCTGCGCATGCACGGGGATGACATCTGCAGCCGCTGTCGTTCCCGCGCATGCGCGGACTTCCGCTGGTCAGTGAAGTTTCTTCGGCCCCGGCTGGTGTGGCGCCAAAGGCCTTTGCCGGCGGCGCTAACCACTCCGTTGCGGGCCTAGACCCTCAAGGTGAGGGCTTGGCCCCTAAAGGTGCGGAGAAATCCGCACCTTTGAGGCAGCCCGACGCCGGAGTGGTTCCCGCCACTCCATCCCGCCAGGACCCCCCGCCCCGCCGGGTAGGGAAGAATCCCGGCCCAGGTGTCTGTAACACGAGGTGAACAACATATGTATTGAGATCGAAGATAGTCAAGGGAGTTGGGTAAAATCCTTGAGAGGGAATTTAGTGAAAGCTGGGATTCTTACTCCAGATGACCCCATACACCCGTGCCAAACCCTAGGTAGAGAGGGAGAATAAGAAAAGAGTAGAGAAATGGCAGAGAGGCCAGAGTGAGAAGTGATCCAAGTGGGTAACATTTTACAGTAAATTAGAAAGGGTCTGGGACCCAAACGTCAATAAGTCTGGTGCCGACCCTCGAGGTAACACAGTAGCGTTGGTGACAAGGTAGCACAGTGGTCAGCAATGTTGCTTCACAGCGCCAGGGACCCAGGATCTATTCCCGGCGTGGGTCACTGTCTGTGTGGAGTCTGCATGTTCTCCCCGTGTCTGTGGGTTTCCTCCGTGTGCTCCGGTTTCCTGCCACAAGTCCCGAAAGTCGTGCTTGTTAGGTGAATTGGGCATTCTGAATTCTCCCAAGTGCACCCAAACAGGCGCCGTAGTGTGGTGACTCAGAGATTTTCACAGTGTTAACGTAAGCCTACTTGTGACACTAATAAAGATTATTATTATTATATTATAGGTTAAAAGGCGCAGCACAGTTGCACCAGTGCTCCTCTCACCAGGCAGTGGCTGGTTTACCCACCCCCTCCTGTAGTATTTGGTGGTGTTAACCGTCCTGTAGTCGGTAAGTTCGTTAATATTGATGAAATTCAATCGTGCTTTCTGTACCTGTACTGATAGGTAGTGAGTGGAAGAATTAGCCGAGGAACAGCCAAAAGAAGTGAACAAGAAGCAAGGGTCTCGGACTCAAAGTCTAGGAATAGGGAAAGGATATTCGAACCACCTTGCGAAAGGTGGTCAGTGACAAAAGGCTCCTCGAGGGGTTCTTTGTGACAAAGAGGAGGAGGGGGATATGGGTTTTACAAGAAGTCAAAATGGAAATATGAGTCTTAGAAGATGTCAGAGTGGAAATACGAGTTTTAGAAGAAGTCAGAGTGGAAATACGAGTTTTAGAAGAAATCAGAGTGGCAATATGAGTTTTACAAGACGTCAGAGTGTAAATATGAGTTTCAGAAGAAGTCAGAGTGGAAATACGAGTTTTAGAAGTCAGAGTGGAAATACGAGTTTTACAAGAAGCCAGAGTGGAAATACGAGTTTCAGAAGCAGTCAGAGTGGAAGTACGAGTTTTACAAGACGTCAGAGTGGAAATATGAGTTTCAGAAGAAGTCAGAGTGGAAATACGAGTTTTACAAGAAGTCAGAGTGGAAATATGAGTTTTACAAGACGTCAGAGTGGAAATACGAGTTTTACAAGAAGCCCAAGTGGAAATATGAGTTTTACAAGACGTCAGAGTGTAAATACGAGTTTTACAAGAAGTCAGAGTGGGTATATGAAATTCTGGGAGTCAGTGTGGAAATCGGAGTACCTCAATGTTAAAAGTTAGGAAAAAGAGGTTAGCGCCTCCAGTCTGGAGACTCTCCAGTCTCCGTCCAAAGAGGTATGATGTGTGCTTTTGGGGATCAAATGATCGATAAAGATGATGAAATATAGATTGGGGTGCTATGTCTTTTGCGTTTCAAAAAAAAGCTAAATTAACAATTTGGAAAGGGTTCGGATTATGTTCTGAATGCATATTTGATACAAATTGGGAAGTGATTGGTTTTATTCAATATAAGGTTAAAAGATAGTCTGCGGACTTTAATCAACTCATTCAGAGCTGCTGGCAATTGAAAAAAAGAGAACTTGGGCGTGATCTTCGGGCATGATGCGCCTGAAAAGTCATGCCGCGGTGTGGCCGGTGAAAGCTGGGAGACCCCGTTCCCAGGATCTACCCGGCTCACAAAGAGATTCAACGCAATCTTGGGAGACGTTGCAAGGGCAATCCCGCCCACACTGGGTGGGATCAGCTTTTGGCAAATCTGCATATTAGAGCATATTTGTGCAAATTCCCAAGGTACTTGAGGCTTTAGGATTCATCCCTTCGCCTCAGGGACTTCGGGCGAGTGCCATTTGGTACTGGTCCTCACAAACGGGGACTGGACAGAATGGCACTTGTGGGGGTCTCCAAAGGGATCAGAGGCCTCCAGCTGCATGTCTTTTGGGAAGTGCGGTGCCCTGGCACTGCTGGTACCACCTGGGTACCCTGGTGCCAAGCTGGCATTTTCTCTGTGTGTGCGATTGGTCTGGGGTTGCCTGGTGTGGGTCTGGTGGGGGCTGGGGGTATGGGGGACCCTCCCATGTTGCGTTTGGGCTGGGGGAAGGTTGGGGATTTATTTTGTGGGCCCCAGAGATTGGGATGCCATTTTTAAATGGGGCCCCGATCTCTCGCTACAATGGGGAGTTGTGGCCAGCAGAGCTCCCCACTGTAAAAACGGGGCTATGTGCAGCCTAGGCGTCGTGTTCCCCATTTAGGCCCCTTATTCAAAGCAAGTTGCGTTGAATAGCCATGTGTTTCTCAGCACTGCGAGCGCTGGGAAACAGGTGGCTAAATGCGCTCGCTCGGGGACTTTGTTCTCTTTTGGGAAGATCACGCCCCTTGTGTTTGTTAAGTTGCTGTTAGTGTGTTAGTGTGTGATTTTTCCTTGTATGTGAGTCTGTCTAGTGCTTGTGTCATTGAGTTAACCTTCTGTGGTCTGGTTGTTTAACATATGTATGTAGTTGTATTTTGAATTAGGTTGAGGAGCAGGATAAACTGTAAAGCAATTTTGTAAAGCAATGTAAAGCAAGGGGCTGGTTTAGCACAGTGGGCTAAATAGCTGGCTTGCAATGCAGAACAATGCCAGCAGTGCGGGTTCAATTCCCGTACCGGCCTCCCTGAACAGGCGCCAGAATGTGGCGACTAGGGGCTTTTCACAGTAACCTCATTGAAGCCTACTTGTGACAATAAGCGATTATTAATTGTTCGAGCAGGAGAGTGGTGATTCGAGGGCAATGGAAAAGCCCCCTATGACTGCAGAAGAGTTTAAACTTACTATATATATTTGCTGGAGTGTTGACCTTTTCTTTGAGCTTCAATTACAGTTTTGAAGAAAGAAGAATGAAGACTTTTTGTGGGCCTCGTTTTCTTTGAATATTCTAATTTTATTTGTTAGTTTGTTGGGATTGAATGAAAATATAATGCTTTGAATTCCCATTGTTTGAGTGGAGGCCTCCGTGGATGAATGAGCGTATGTGCGTTAAGAAATAATTTCTGAATTTCCTTTGGTGTTCCTAGTTTTTTTAATGTATTTTGCAAAACCGAGTTTTAAATCAATTGGAAGTTATAAACTGGATTTAAAGTGTAATTTTAAATGGGGTAAGTATTTGAATTTCCTTAAGAAACAGGAATAATGATCAACATCGTGGAAGTTACTTGGTACACAATTCTCAGGAAGTAAATGAAAAAAAAATCAAAGTATATCAATCGGGATTTGGACATGATGAGTTTGGGCTGCGCATGATCTTGGGTGCACTTAGTGTGGTGATATACATCACTGTAAGTACACAAAGGGTTAATGTACATACACTAAACCTAGCTAGACACTAGAGGGAACACCAGAGACATGATACACAGACAGTCAACCAATAGGTCAGTAAGATAGGACACGACCAATGGGCAGTCACGATACACACAGAGGCGACACTGCCACAGGACGGCATTACACCAACCCATATAAAAGGACACATCACACATGCTCAGTCTCTTTCCAGTTGAGACACTCAGTGAGTACAGACACAGGGTTGATTGAACATCACACCCACCACGTGGATTGTAGCAGACTGGTTCGTCAGTCTGAGTAGCTATAGAAGGATTAACAGTAGAGTCGAATTCAAGTAGGAGAATTGTTAATAGTTTAATAAACGTGTTAAAGCTATCTCCAAGTCTGAACCTTCCTTTGTCAGAGTGCACATCAAGGAAGCAGCTTATGCTACGTCAAGAGCATAACAAAACACTTAGTTTAAGGTAAAAAAAAGCAAAGGAATCAAAGAATGTGAAAACGAGTGGTCTTTGTTTAATGAGCCATATGCTCCTTTGTTACAGGCAATCTTCATGTACCTACATTTGAAAACTTTGTTCTATTTTTTGTGTTCCCAAACTGGTAGAGATTTCATTATTTTCTCTGTAAACTCATTACACATCAACTTTACTGATCGGGAATTTTCATAGAGCAAAGAGTAAGGATTTTCTTTTTCTTTTAAATGGACAGATACATCTAAACCAAATTAACTCATTTGGCTCCAGGCCAAATGTATTTTTGTGCTTTTTGTTTTAAATACAGATGAATCACGAGTCACAGCCAACAAGTCTAGTTGCTTTAAGGATTCCGAGATTGCTCTGTCACAACATAGTGACAATGGGGACATACATTTTTTCCTTTTGTGGATAGGGTTAACTCATTCTGACTTCACTTTTGCCCTTTGAATTAAAGTGTTTATGAAGCGTTACGCTTAACTTCCACACCAATTGCAATGCCTGATGATTTGACTTCTCTTAAAATCACCATGCCCCGATATGATTTGCTCTTGATCGAATTGATTAAATAGCAATTAAGTGAAAATAGTAACTAATATAAAAAGAGGATAATAAATAAAATGTAATTTTGACAAACAAAGGGCAATAGGATTTAGGCTGTATGGGTTGTTGAGCTCAAAACCCTTGTGTTCGAAAGGAGATAAATGAAATATTCTCGGTTTATGATGTCACCTTTTGATTCTGGGATGTTTTATAAAAGTACTGTTTGTTTTTTTGTGTGTGTCACCAATATTGAGTAAATTCTAGCTCAATGTGTATGTGAACGTGTAAAACCTGTTGATCGAATTCTGAGTATTTAACTCCAATTAGTTTAGAAATTAATGGCTTTCTGTAGAAGAATAGGGCTGTTATGTGTTAATGAGTGAGGTGATCAACAGGTGGGGAGATGATGATAACTTTGGGAAGTGTCAATGAAGCTGAAACAGAGAGTGGCATTCTTCCATCACTTAATTACCTGGGTTAGGGAATGGGAGTCAAAATTTTAAAGTAAATAACTTGGTGGGACAATATTTGGAATTGGGGTTTAAAGTGGAAATACACCCTTGATGCAGGTCACATTGCCTTTTGTAATTATTGATGCTCTGCTGACCTTATATCATGTTGCATTACATTCATCCCCCACCATCTGGCCTGCGAAATCCTACCAACTGTCCTGGCTTGACACAATTCACACCTCTTTAACATGGGGTTACCCCATCTCTGGATCTGTAAAGATTTAATCACCTGCTAATGGTCGCATTCCAAGCATTGTTTGGCATCTTTGAATCTGGCTATATATGTGTTTCTGGAACATACCTCTTCATTCACCTGAGGAAGGAGCAGCGCTCCGAAAGCTAGTGACATCGAAACAAACCTGTTGGACTTTAACCTGGTGTTGTAAGACTTCGTACTGACCTTATATCAAACTTTTACAATAATTATGTTTAAAGATGGAAAATGGCAAATAGAAGTTTGATTAAACGTGGCATCGGTAATGAGACATAGAAATTGTTTTTTAAATATACAATTATGTAATTGAATAGCTTTGAATATTGTAAGTATGTATCTCGGACTCACTCTGGGAAATAGGGTTTCCTAAACTAATGATCCCATGCATTTGCACTTATGGGATCACAGGGGGGAAATGTGATCAGGCTGACAAAGTACATAGGCCAGGAGCCTATGAGGCATTGGCTGGAATCAATACTGGCTGTCTGCAAGAGCACTCAAGTCAACACAAACTCGTTATTACTGTCTGGACTTTGTGATTGCCCACTCACGTTTACACAAAAGAACAAGACCATGCCATGAATATGTAACGGATTTCCAAACACCACCGGTGATCAACAACAGGACGATTTGCAACAGGACGAAGGACAGACAAAATAAGCCATCAGCCTCCAGAATGAGCTGATGGCTGGTCAGACGAGGGTGTTTCAGAGGACAAGGGGTCTTGATTGAATCACTATGGATAAACAGGAGGTTGAGGTCTGGATGGGACAGTGGTCAGAGGTGGGCGTATACCTATGACGCAATCCTGGCTCACCAGTATGAAGAAAGGAACATCGAACAGATCTTTAGCGATAACCTGGGAGTCCCTCAGGCACAACCATCGCAAGAATACGGGACCGTGGGTTTTGAAGCCCAGAGAAGACATCCACATCGAGTGATCGTAGCCTGGCCAGCTTCCTTCACTAAGTGCGGGTAAAACCTAAAGCTCAGCTGTGAGTCTGAGTCATACTTTGAGAGAATTGTGAATAAAATTGCGTTAAACCGTGAACCTGTTTTGTCCTTTTGTTCATCTTGGAAATAAGGGCACCTGGGTAAAACCTTTGAGTAAGTAAACTGGTCAAAAGTATCTGGTGCAGGGTTCTCCATCACCTGACGCCAGGAATCGGGAAAACCGATTGGGTGAAGAATCGGTTCCGACACCAAAATTATTGTGGGTGCTGGTTTCACGCCAAATCACAATTTTTCGTCGCCTTGACAGAGCATCAATGTTTTCTTGAACGCACTAACCGTAAACTCCGTTGGCATATCATTAGTGAGCCTGACCCGGTATTTTCCAGGGCCTCCACGATTCTCCACGATTCTCCGCCTCCACTGGGGTGAATTCCCAATGGCGAGGTTCATTGTGCTTTTAAAAATCGTGAAACTGGTGGCGTGGCTGATGAGGGAGAGAGATGAGGTCGGACATGGAGGGGCATGACTGTGGGCTGCCGATCCTGACACTGGCCATGCTGGCTGGGGTGGGGGTGGGGGCCCTGCCAAGGCCGGGGGTCTGGTGACAGGGAAACGGCCGGCGTGGTCTCCCATGGGACTGGGGCGGTGCCCAGGCATAGACCACCATTGCCGTGGCCTTTAAGGCAGCCATCTTGCGGCACACTCCACTGACCACCCACCTTGGCCACTGGTTCTGCATAGTTAGACTGGCCTTATGGATATCACCACCACCTCAACTGGCCGCCACCTACCGGCGGGCATCAGGCAGTCCACCCAGGGCAATGTCCATGATAGCCCCTATGGGGGCCTTTGAGCAGGGGCCACGGAGCATACCTCTGGCAGCAGGGACGGGCGTCAGGGCCAGAGGCACCCCTTGGTTCCAGCCACCGACAGGGCCCAGGGTGTGGAGATGGGTGGGAACATGCAGGTGCAGAGTCTGCAGTGCCAACCAGGGCATCGTGTAGGTCGTTCGACCTGGTTGGGCACAGGGGTACGCACCATGCCAACATGTCGGCCTTTCACCCCTCCAGGTGCCGAATGGGGACCTGCCCGCAATCTCACAGAACTTGGTGCACAGGTGCGTCCGTGCTGTCACAGAGGCTCTATATGTCCAGTTGGCACAATACATCTATTTAAATGTGGACTGAGCCCACCAGGATGCCCGGGCAGCGGGGTTCACAGCCATCGACACGATTCCCCATGTCCAAGGGGTAATTGACAGGATGCATGCCGCCCTATGAGGACCTGCGGATGACAGGCCACTCTACATAACCTGAATGGTTGGGCGAGTGGGCAAATCAATGGAAGATTTGGATAAGTATGAGGTTATTTACTATGGAAGCAAAAATAGGAAGGCAGATTACTACCTGAACGGTTGTAAATTGGGATTGGGGAGTGTGCAGCGTGACCTGGGTGTCCTTATGCACCGGTCACTGAAGGTAAGCATGCAGGTGCAGCAGGCGGTAAAGAAGGATAATGGTATGTTGGCCTTCATTGCGAGAGGTTTCGAATTTAGGAGCAGAGATGTGTTGCTGCAATTATACAGGGCCTTGGTGAGGCCCCACCTAGAATATTGTGTGCAGTTTTGGTCTCCTTTTCTGAGGAAGGATGTTCTTGCTCTCGAGGGAGTGCAGCGAAGGTTTACCAGACTGATTCCAGGGATGGCGGGACTGTCATATGAGGAGAGATTGACTAGGTTGGGATTGTTCTCGCTGGAGTTCAGAAGAATGAGGGGGGAACTCATAGAGACTTATAAAATTCTAACAGGACTAGACAGTGTAGATGCAGGGAAGATGTTACCAATGATGGGTGTGTCCAGAACCAGGGGTCACAGTCTGAGAATTCAGGGTAAACCATTTCGGACAGAGATGAGGAGACATTTCTTCACCCAAAGAGTGGTGAGCCTGTGGAATTCATTACCACAGAAAGTAGTTGATGCTAAAACTTTTAACATATTCAAGAGGCGGCTAGATAAAGCAATTCTGGTGAATGAGATCAAAGGTTATGGGGAAAAAACAGGATTAGACTATTGAGTTGTATGATCAACCATGATCGTGATAAATGGCAGAGCAGGCTCGAAGGGCCAAAAGGGCTCCTCCTGCTCCTATCTTCTATGTATCTATGTTTCTGAAATCTAAACAGAACTCAGCAGGCCTGACAGCAGTGGTCGAGACAGAAACTGAGTTAATGTTTCACGTCACCAGACATGCTGAGCATTTCCAACACTTCCTGTTTCTGTTGGAGCAAAATGAACCCCATTTTCCAGCTCTTCCCAAAACATTCAGGTTTCTTATGAGCCCTTCAATCACCATCAGCAAGAAACCCAGCAGCATAGAAGATAGAACATAGAACATAGAACATAGAAGTTACCTGAAATCTAGTTTAGCATTTCATTGAATATGAATTTCAACAAAAAAGTTAAGATATGGAGAAGGCTCCAAGAATATCAAAGCAATAAATTGATAATTAAAAAAAGAGTAATGAATAAAAATGACCATTATAAAGGACCAAGCAGCAGAGCTAACTAATAGAAACATTTTGCCTTTTCATTCAAGAAGCAAAGATAGAGAAAAGGTCTAGGGCCCAAGTCCTGGTCACCAGGGAATGGGGAGGTGACCAGGACTGAGTTAAGGAGATTGGTTTAACTAACCTGGACCTTGCATTGCTCCTGGCAGTGCACACTCTGAGCTGGCCTCAGTGGAATTCATATAAAAGTTTTCCCCCTCTCTTGGCCCAGTGTGGGACTCAACTATTGCGGAGAGAGGAGGGCAAGGAAGGGGATGGGGAGAGTGTTTGTGTGTACCCATAACAAGCACCCTCTATGTGTATGTGAGTTTGTGTGTCCGTTTCATTCCCAGTCTCAGTGTTCTCTTTCTCTCTCTTCCTCACTTACACACACATTCACATGCTCCATATGGGCTTGGGGGGTTTGGAGATGTGCTTGCAGAGGAGGAGTTTTGGGTGGCTGAGAAGGCGACAAGCCACAAATCCTCTCTGCCCTGTTTTCACTCCAACTGCCTTGGGCATCCTTGTTGCTGCAACCTCTGCTCCTCCCGGTCTCCCCATACTGTTCTGCCATTTTGACATGAGGGCGACTCCTGTTGTCTGTTAGTGGCCAGCGCCGACACGGGAGGGTGATGTAATGATATATATACTTGTAGATAACTAAAGGGTTAATTATCACATCTAGCTGTAATACTGCCACTAGAGGGCACCACTTGATCCCACTATAAGTATCAGCTCCCAGAGCATCTTGGTCTCCATCAACCCAGGAGTGACTAGACAGCTGTAGTGTATGATAGATAGATCACAGCATAGTTAGCACATGTAGTTTTGAATCAGTTAATACATTAATATTTAATTACTTGATTACTAGTGATAGTTCTATAGAGTGGTAAACTCAATTATAATTCATTGTTACTTATTAGTTAGTTTGCTTTAAGTTGAAGGCTCGTGGTTTCTTCAGGATCACACCATCAGACCTTCTGGATATACAGCAACTAGTAACGATACAATTTACTGAACCCAGTAATATAACATGGTACCAGGATTGGCTACAGAAACTATCTAGAATAGTATAGTAAGATTAGAAAAAAGTAAAAAAAACTCACAGCTATTCGGCAACAGAAGCATCATCTTCCGGCAAAACTTCGATGATTCCCAGCTCGATAGACAGAACACAAGCCCCTGGACACCTCAGGATCACCGGTAACTTAAATGTAAACTGCCATTTGTTTAAACAACAATTTCAGTTGTACTTTAGAAGCTTCAGACTTAACTAATGCCACAGATGCTCGTAATATTGCTTTGTTATTAATTATGGCTGGTCCACATGCAATAGAGATCTACAATTCATTTCAGTACACAGAGGGTCAAGACAAAACAAAGTTTGATGTAATCCTTGAAAAATTTGATGGCCAATGTAAAATTCAAACTAATGAAACATAGAACATAGAACATACAGTGCAGAAGGAGGCCATTCGGCCCATCGAGTCTGTACCGACTCACTTAAGCCCTCACTTCTACTCTATCCCCGTAACCCAATAACCCCTCCTAACCTTTTTTGGACACTAAAGGCAATTTAGCATGGCCAATCCACCTAACCTGCACGCCTTTGGACTGTGGGAGGAAACCGGAGCACCTGGAGGAAACATGCAGATATGGGGAGAACTTGCAGACTCCGCACAGCCAGTGACCCAGCGGGGAATCGAACCTGGGACCCTAGCACTGTGAAGCCACAGTGCTAGCCACTTGTGCTACCGTGCTGCCCAAACGTTTGAATGCTACATATTTAAGAAGAGATTGCAAGGAAAAGATGAATCTTTAACGCTTTGTAACAGATCTTAGGCTGCTAGCACAATCCTGTAACTTTTTTGCACTTAAAGATTCGATGATTCGTGATCAAATAGTGTTTGGTATTACTGATGAACATCTAAGGGAAAGATTACTAAGGCAAAAAGAATTGACTTTAGAAATCGCGATAGAAATGTGTATGGTTCATCAACAATCAAAAAATCTGTACCAAGAGTATTTCCTCCGTGAAAAGGGCGCGAAAATTCCCCACGAGACAGAGTGTGTAAAGGCAGTGTCGCAAATCAAGAAAATGCACGTTTCAAATGGCAGCCATCTTGCGCGCACGCATTCTAGCCTTGTACATTTCACTCAGAAATGCGAGATGGACGAAAACCGATCGGCGCATGTGCGACGAAGTGTCGTGTGACATGACGTCAATGCAGTGATGTGTTCAAGGTGTGGAACCTCCCACTTTCAAAAGAAATGCCCTACCAGAGGAAAACAATGCTCACAATGTGGCAGATTAAATCATTATGCTGCACTTTGCAGATCTTCACTCGCATTGAAAACTTCCAAACCGATTTCAAGGCAGATTAATGTTCGCAGTATTGAATCAAAGGAAGAAGAGTTAGAGAATTTTTTTTTGACAGATTCACATAGTTACTCCCTGGAAAATATGTTCTTTGTAGGGATCATTGAAAAATATGAAAACTCCACTGAAGTAACTTCGCCTACCAAATCAATTAATTCCATTATTTCCGACACTGAATGGAACACAGTGTTAAAAGATAACGAATGCCCAATTAACTTCAAGTTGGACACAGCTAACATGTTATCCAAGCTCGACCTCTCAGGCAAACTCCTAAAATTCTTCCAGCTGCCTGCAAACTAAAAGCCTACAATGGCAATGCAATCTCATGCTATTAAGTAGTTTCCACAAGGATATTGAAACAAAACTAAGATTTGAGATTGTCAAGTCAGATAAATCATCATTCTTAGGTAGGTGCACAAGCCTGTAAGGAGTTACACCTAATACAGCAAATTTACACTGCAACTTCGTCTCATCCTGTTCTACATTAGGATATCCCAAATGTCCTTGATCAATATCCAGATGTATTCAAAGGCCTGGGTATGTTACCATTTAAATACAAGATTTTACTTCGAACGGATGCTAAACCTGTAGTTCATCCACCGAGAACTCCATTAAGAGAAAGGTTGAAGTTGGAATTAGAAAGGCTACAACCACAAGGTATAATATCAAGAGTCACTGAACCGACTGACTGGGTCAGTTCGATGGTTTGCATTAAGAAACCGTCAGGTGATCTGCAGATATGTATAGATCCCAAGGATCTCAACGAGAATATCTTGAGGGAATACTATCCCATCCCAAAACGAGAGGAAATCACCAGCAAGATGGCAAATGCACTCATCTTCACAAAGTTAGCTTCAATTGGAAGATTTGAGCAGAAAGCTCGGCACCTTTAGTACACCTTTTGGCAGATTTTGCTATAACAGAATGCCTTTCAGAATAATCTCTGCATCTGAAATATTCCACTGCATCATGGAACAAATGACTGAGGGATTAGACAGTGTTCGTGTCTATGTAGATGACATCATCATGTGGTCATCAACACCAGAAGAACATGTCTTGAGACTGAGACAAGTCTTTCAACGCATACATGAGTATGGCCTTAAGCTGAATCAATCCAAATGTAGTTTTGGTGCTTCTCCACTCAATTTCCTAGCTGACCACATTTCTGAAAAAGGTGTGCAACCTGACACTGACAAAATCGCAGCCATTCACGGAATGAAAGACCCTGAGGACAAAAAAGCGGTTCTTCGTTTTCTTGGTGTTGTCAACTTCCGAGGCAAATTCATCCCTAATTTGTCAAAACGAACAACAGCTCTGAGAAACTTGATTAAGAAATCAACCTCGTTTGAATGAACGAAGGATCATCAACAAGAGTTGCTTGATTTGAAATCACAACTCACAATTGCACCAATATTAGCATTTTTCGATCCAAGTAGGGAGACAAAAATTTCAACTGATGCGATTCAGGACGGAATAGGAGCAGTGTTGTTGCAGAAAGACGACAGCTCGTCTTGGGTTCCTGTTGCATATGCATCAAGAGCGATGACACCAACAGAATGGCGCTATGCTCAAATAGAAAAAGAATGTCTGGGTCTACTAACAGGCATACTGAGGTCCCATAACTACGTCTATGGATTACCCACTTTCACTTTGGAGACCAACCACAGACTACTGGCGCAAATTATTCAGAAGGACTTGAATTTAGGCCCTGAATTTCCTTGGGGCTTTGTTAAAGATAGTGGGACCCCATCCATGGGTGAGGATTTCTTGGCATTTGTGCGGGCAAATGGAGTAAGACACACCTGGTCTGCCCTGTACCACCTGTCCTCAAATGGCTTGGCAGGACGGGAGGTACAAACGTTTAAGCGGGGCATGCGGAAGCAGACTATGGACTCCCTGTATACACAACTGGCGAGGTTCCTTTTTCATTACAGGACCATGCCGCATGGATAAGGAACCTCTTTCCAATCCTTGTTTTCCCTTTTTAAACCATATCTTGCCAGCTCTTTTTGCTAGCTGCAGTTTTTAAAAGTAAAAAGTTTTGGTTTGTAACTGAAACTCCCACTGCTTCAAGCTACTATTTGGCCTGGCTGGGCAGACCTTTTGATTCAGTATGCTCTGTGGCATGGCCCATGATGTCATTTTGATGGACTTTTCTTTGTTTTTAAATTTAGAGTACCCTGTTAGAGGTGAAAATATTCACACGAAGGCCTGAGCATAAGTAAAAAAAGCAGTTTATTATATCAGAATTCTGGGAGAAAAGGCCTGAGACTCCGCAGCCGATTGACAGCACCTTTTCTCACTTGAGCTAAGGCTCACACAGGTTAATATACAGATTCAAGGGGAGGAATTAGTTGTATTCTCATTTACATCCAATCAATCAACTATATTCACGTCACACTTCATTACATGCAGTCAATCAATTTTCCTAGCATCCCAGTTATCACATATATGGTTAAAGTGGGTGTTGTCTTACCCGCCCCTAACTTCATACAGAAGTCATTCAAAACTAACATAATGATGTCCTGTCTGCAACTGGGGTCCTTGATCTTATCAAGGACACATAGCATTTCTTGTTCTGGGAAGCTATTATCAGCGGCTGTTGAAATACTCCCTAGGTTCTCATGACGTAGTTTACACAGTTTGTAACTTATTTTCAAAGGAATGTGGCTAGTTCAGCCATTTTGTGTCTTTAGTATTGCTAAAATAGTTAACAGCCATTTTGTGTCCTTTCTGATATTAACAAGCATTGTGTATACACTATCTATTTCTACAAATTGCCTCTTCTAAACATGCATCTAAGCCAATGAGTACATTTTGTCTCATCAGAACTATTCAAAAGTAATATAGGAGCACATGGCCACCTATAATTTATATCATAGTTCAGTATCACAAAATGACCTCCAACAACCCAATTAATTTTTTCCAATTAAGGGGCAATTAAGGGTGGCCAATCCAACTACCCTGCACATCTTTGGGTTGTGGGGGCAGAACCCACGCAGACACGGGGAGAATGTGCAAACCCCACACGGACACTGACCCAGAGTCGGGATCGAACCTTGGACCTCAGTGCCGTGAGGCAGCAGTGCTAACCCACTGCGCCACCATGCTGCCCTTCATTTTGATGGACTTGACAAGCAGCCAATCAGCTCTTCTGGATTCTGGGCCAACCCCTGTTTTAGATTGCAATTGGCCGGGCCATTCAGAAACTTCTGGAACAGAACGGCAGGTTCCATTTTAGCTGTCGGTTTTCTGCTTAGACCTGAAAGGCAGCAGACAGCAAGTCACGTCTCTCTCTGGTGTTTTAAAAAGTTTCCAGCTAGCCGTGGAAGTTCCACTGGAAACTAAAGCAGATATCACAACTCTCTGCATGGCGATTTAAAAGGCTGAAGCCTGTAATTACATAAAACATAGAACATACAGTGCAGAAGGAGGCCATTCAGTCCATCGAGTCTGCACCCACCCAGTTAAGCCCTCACTTCCACCCTATCCCCTAACCCAATAACCCCATCTAATCTTTTTGGTCACTAAGGGCAATTTAGCACGGCCAATCCACCTAACCTGCACGTCTTTGGTCTGTGGGAGGAAACCGGAGCACCCGGAGGAAACCCACACAGACACGGGGAGAACATGCAGACTCCGCACAGACAGTGACCCAGCAGGGAATCGAACCTGGGACCCTGGCGCTGTGAAGCCTCAGTGCTAATCACTTGTGCTACCGTGCTGCCTAACGACAATTAGTAATCAAAAGGTTGCAAACCTTTTGTGGGTTCAATTCCCATACAGTTGAGGTTATTCATGAAAGCCCTGCCATCTCAACCTTGTCTCTCACCTGAGGTGTGGTGATCCTCAGGTTAAATCACCACCAGTCAGCTCATCCCCTTAAAGGAGTAAGCAGCTTATGGTCATCTGGGACTATGGCGTCTTTACTTACTTTATGTTTGAACGAGATCTACGCTCATTCTGCTCAACTCCAGAGGGAATAGGCCCAATTGTGATGACCTTTGACCTTGAAACTTTCCAATAAGGAAACATTGAGATGTCTTTCCAGCCAGATTTGTAAAAGCCTAACCTCCATATGGAAGACTGGGGAAGGCACAGTGCTGGTAGCTCCAAACCAACTGATGATTTCAAGATCACCAACTACAAAGACTATCACCAAAGCAGCAAAGATTCATCCCAGCCCTTTAAGCTGGAGAGACCTCGGTTGCAGTTAGAACACGAAAGGGAGGATTTTTTAAAAATGGAGATGGAAAAGAAAAGGGAGGAAAGAGAGAGGGAGGATAAACCAAATGAGAGAAAAGAAAGAGAAACCAAAAGAGAAAGAGAGAGAGGGGAATGGGGAAGAGCGAATCAGGGAAAAGGCAGAGAAAGAGAGAGAGAGAGAGAGAGATAAGAGAAAGGGAGAGAAAGTTCCACCTTGTGGTACTGGAAAGGAGTAGAAAGTTGCCAGAATGGAGAGGGGAGTCTAGTCCTAGAACGGAACTCAGTGGTGATATTTTAAAGTTTATACAGGCTCTCCCAAAATTTGAGAGAAAGAAGTGAAAATGTTTGTTAGGGCAATTGAGAAAATAGCAAACCAAATTGAGTGGCCATTAGAGAAGTGGACATTACCCTTGGAGAGTACGTTAATGGGGGAGCACAGGAAGTTTTTGCTGCCCTGTCAGGGCAGGAGTCTGGGGATTATGACATGATCAAAAAGCGGTGCTACGAACTGGTTCCCGAAGCATATTGGCAAACATTTTGGAATTTGAAGAGACGCCAGGACTGAGTAATGCAGAAGTTGAAAGGGTTAAGCAGAACAACTTTAATAGATGGGTACGAGCATGGATGGGAGTTGAAACTACCTATGAGGCTTTGAGAGAGGTCATTCTCTTGGAGGAGTTAAGGAATTCCTTACCTTCAATAATAAGAACCCATGTCGAAAACCAGAAGGGGCAAACTGCTGGGCAAACAGCAATTGTGGCTGATGATTTTGAACTAATCCAAACTAAGGCCTTTGTTCCATCACGCCCATAATTTTGGAAAGGATAGAAAGTGGGAGAGTGAGAGGAAGGCAGATAGCCAAGGTAGAGGATGTTTAGCTGAGAAGGGCCCAAGATCTCCCCCTCAGACCAGAAAGGAAGGTACTGGGGGTGGAAGTGAAGCTTGGAAGCACAGATGTCACCATTGCAATAAGGTGGGACATGTTCGTTCAGCCTGTTGGAAGTTGCAAGGAAGGCCCATGGGATTTGTGGGGTTCATAGGGAGGATTCTGAAAAAGGAGTAAAAGTGGAGAATATTACCGTGCAGATGGTAGCTAACTGGACTTAGGAAACCTAAGGTGAATACTGCTGCCAGAGCAGATGTGAGGAATGAGGTAGATGAAAAATATGCTTTAAGGAGAAAGTCACACCATTTCCCGCGACAGAAGTAGCCAAACCCAAGCTTTGACAAAGAGTCATCGGAGTCGAAACGTTAGCTCTTTTCTCTCCCTACAGATGCTGCCAGACCCGCTGAGATTTTCCAGCATTTTCTCTTTAGTTTCAGATTCCAGCATCCGCAGTAATTTGCTTTCATCCGATGATTTCATGATCACTGACTACAAAGGCTGCCAACTCAGCAGCAAAGATTCATCCCAGCTCTTTTAATTCCTGTTATTTTTTAACCTTTCCTTCCCGCTCACAGTGTGTCTGTCTTTTATGAGTCTGGGCTGAGGGTGGGATAGGGTTTGGGGAACAGTTAGACTAGTGACCATTGTTCTATTATTTTCATTGCATGTTTATTTCTTCTCTTATTATAAATAAACAGTTTTTTTAATGTTTCGCTTACAAATCTGGTGCTGCAACTCATTGGAGCAGGCAAGAGTCAAAGATCTCAGGAAAATACACAAATTATTGGTTAATTGATTTAATTTGATTTGTTATCATAAGTACCGAAGTACAGTGAAAAGTATTTTTCTGCGGCCGAGGGAACGTACACAGTACGTACATAGTAGACAAAAAGGATAATCAACAGAGAACATTGACAAACGGTACATCGACAAACCGTGATTGGTTACAGTGCGGAACAAGGGGCCAAACAAAGCAAATACATGAGCAAGAGCAGCAGAGGGTGTCGTGAATAGTGTTCTTACAGGGAACAGATAAGTCCGAGGGGGAGTCGTTGAGGAGTATGGTAGCCATGGGGAAGAAGCTGTTCCTATGTCTGGATGTGTGGGCCTTCAGGCTTCTGTACTTTCTGCCTGATGGAAGAGTTTGCAAGAAGGCAAAGCCCGGGTGGGAGGAGTCTCTGATAATGCTGTCTGCCTTTCTGAGGCAGCGGGAGGTGCAGACAGAATCAGTGTGAGGGTGGCAAGCTTGTGTGATGCGTTGGGCTGAGTTCACCGCACTCTGCAGTTTCTTGCGATCTTAGACCGAGCAGTTGCCATACCAAGCTGTGATGCAGCCGGATAGGATGCTCTCTATGGCACATCTGTCAAAGTTTGTGAGAGTCGATCCAGACATGCCGAATTTCTTTAGCTTCCGTAGGAAGTAGAGACGTTGTTGGGCTTTCTTGGCTGTTGCATCAACGTGAGTGGACCAGGACAGACTGTTGGTGATCGTGATCCCCAGGAACTTAATTTCACCTAATTCACTCATGGTAGGACTCAGGTGTCTGTGGGGCTGGAATTGACCGTGCATGTTGTTGTAACATACGACACAAACTCACTTGAATCTGACTTTTTGAAGTCTATGCATAAACGCTGAGGTAAACCATGTTATTCTGAAGAAATATCAGGACCACAGGATGCGTGGCGCAGTTTCCAACCAGGAGATCCTGTTTATGTCCAGAATTTTGGAGACGGCGCCCATTGGCTCCTCGGGACTGTATTGGAGAAAACAGGCCCCGTATCCTACAAGATCAGGGCCCTAGGGAAGACCTATCGTAAACATTTGGAGGGACATGGGTACCTCCACTGCCTATTGGACCACCCCATAGCCAAGGAATGCAACCCACCGTGGTCCAAGGCCGGATCGTCAGGATGATGATGCCGCCAGCTTGAAGATGGACACCGAAGCGTCCAGGCTCAGAGAGAACGCGTGTCTGGAGCCAAATCCCTGACAGTGTCCCTCATAAGTCATCTCAAAAAAAGCAGCTTCCTCTTTGCTAAATGGGTTCAAACCTGTTTACAAGCGGTGAAAATGTCACTATGAATTGGGCAGTGTGAATGGGCTGAATGCCAGAGGTAGGATCAAGCGACAGTAAGTGTTGATATTCATTGCGGTATATGTCTGTAACTGGAGATTGACGGGTGTGTTGTTTTTCCTTTGACACTAATACTGACCACATTACTCATATTCTGCTTGATTGTCTCTGGAGAGAATACAATTAGCTCAGGGCTACACAGCGAGTCTCCGAGCTCCAATCGCTTACACTCGAGAAATCCCCACATCTCTCTCTCAATTAAAATCTCCATCCCTTTCTTTGATTCCAAAGATTTTCTATCGCAAATCATTTTTTATTTCATTGCTGATCTGGACATGGCTCTTAACTCCTGCCGAATGACAGACTGCACAGAATATCCTAGTGACCTAGCTCTCCTGCTGATGCTGATGGTAATGATACCATTCCAGTTAGCATACTTCAACAAGCATTGATGGAATTTGATGGCAAGTTTGTTTTTGTGCACCATTATTTATAATCCAGTTCTGTCCTCTGCACCTTTTGACAGTTCTAACCTGGAGCACTGGGCAATGTCGGTAGATATCAGGGATGTCGCTATACTTCAATAGGTTGCCTCGAGGCAAAGTTGGTTCTAGAGCACAGGACTCCAGCATTATGTTCCTCTCCAAAGTCGCTGAACATTTTTTCTCTCAAGTCCTTGCTCGTCCTTCTTGAACTCTGTTAAACGCCACCAGGCACAGCATTGTAACGACCCTGATCACCGTGACAACTCCCACCGGATGGGATTATGACCAGGGGCCATTTTTCCTCACTCTCCCTACACATTTTGATATGGTCAACAACACCATTCTCCTCCAACACCTCTCCTCTGTTGGTCAGCAAGGTGGAATTGCCTCACTTTTCTTCAAGTTTAACTGTCCGATCATCGGCAGCACATTTACAGCAATGGTTTCTCTGGGCATCGCCACATGGTTACCACTGGAGTAAGACTCTTGGTCCTTCCATTCCCACAGCCCCCCACTGCACCTCTTTTCCAAAATTCCACTTGATCCATAAAAAATTGGAAAATTACATTTCATATCTGTTCAAATTGGACATCACCGAAAGTGCAATGTGTTGAAGTTTGGTCCATACAGCCTCATTACAACTGCAATTACACATGATATTTACAATTTACATTCCATGACAAAGATACCACCAAGGAGCTTTCCTGAATCGTTGTGTTGACCTGATCGGCTGACTGGGATCAGTTTCCGCATGTATGTTGAAGTCACCCAGCTAGATCCCTCCACACATCGACCCCTCCAAACTTTGTCTTCTCCACGCCTCGACCTCTCCAAACCTCAACCTCTCCACGCCTCAACCTCTCCAAACCTCGACCTCTCCACGCCTCAACCTCTCCAAATCTCGACCTCTCCAAGCCTCGACCTCTCCACGCCTCAACCTCTCCAAATCTCGACCTCTCCAAACCTCGACCTCTCCACGCCTCGATCCCTCCACGCCTCGAACTCTCCATGCCTCGACCGCTCCACGCCTCGACCTCTCCACGCCTCAACCTCTCCACGCCTCGACCGCTTCACGCCTCGACCTCTCCAAACCTCGACCTCTCCACGCCTCAATCTCCCCATGCCTCGACCTCTCCACGCCTCGACCTCTCCACGCCTCGACTGCTCCACGCCTCGACCTCTCCATGCCTCGACCTCTCCATGCCTCAAACTCTCCACACATCGACCTCTCCAAACCTTGACCTCTCCACGCCTCAATCTCTCCATGCCTTGACCACTCCACGCCTCAACCTCTCCACGCCTCAACCTCTCCAAACCTCGACCTCTCCACGCGTCAATCTCTCCACGCCTTGACCGCTCCACGCCTCGACCTCTCCACGCCTCGACCTCTCCACGCCTCAATCTCTCCACGCCTCGACCTCTCCACGCCTCAACCTCTCCACGCCTCGACCTCTCCACGCCTCAACCTCTCCAAACCTCGACCTCTCCACGCCTTGACCTTTCCACGCCTCGACCTCTCCACGCCTCAACCTCTCCACGCCTCGACCTCTCCATGCCTCGACCTCTCCACGCCTTGACCTTTCCACGCCTCAATCTCTCCACGCCTCGACCTCTCCACGCCTCAACCTCTCCACGCCTCGACCTCTCCACGCCTCAACCTCTCCAAACCTCGACCTCTCCACGCCTCAACCTCTCCACGCCTCGACCTCTCCACGCCTCAACCTCTCCATGCCTCGACCGCTCCACGCCTCGACCTCTCCACGCCTCGACCGCTCCACGCCTCGAACTCGCCACGCCTCAACCTCTCCACACATCGACCTCTTCACGCCTCAACCTCTCCACGCCTCGACCTCTCCACGCCTCAACCTCTCCACGCCTCGACCTCTCCACGACTCAACCTCTCCACGCCTCGACCTCTCCACGCCGCGACCTCTCCACGCCTCGACCTCTCCACGCCTCAACCTCTCCACGCCTCGACCTCTCCACGCCTCAACCTCTCCATGCCTCGACCTTTCCACGCCTCGACCTCTCCACGCCTCGACCTCTCCACGCCGCGACCTCTCCACGCCTCGACCTCTCCACGCCTCAACCTCTCCACGCCTCGACCTCTCCACGCCTCAACCTCTCAACGCCTCGACCGCTCCACTCCTCGACCTCTCCACGCCTCGACCTCTCCACGCCTCAACCTCTCCACGCAGCGATCTCTCCAAACCTCGAACTCTCCACGCCTTGACATCTCCATGCCTCTACCTCTCCACGCCTCAACCTCTCCATGCCTCGACCGCTCCACGCCTCGACCTCTCCACGCCTCGACCGCTCCACGCCTCGAACTCGCCACGCCTCAACCTCTCCACACATCGACCTCTCCACGCCTCAACCTCTCCACGCCTCGACCTCTCCACGCCTCAACCTCTCCACGCCTCGACCTCTCCACGACTCAACCTCTCCACACCTCGACCTCTCCACGCCGCGACCTCTCCACGCCTCGACCTCTCCACGCCTCAACCTCTCCACGCCTCGACCTCTCCACGCCTCAACCTCTCCATGCCTCGACCTTTCCACGCCTCGACCTCTCCACGCCTCGACCTCTCCACGCCGCGACCTCTCCACGCCTCGACCTCTCCACGCCTCAACCTCTCCACGCCTCGACCTCTCCACGCCTCAACCTCTCAATGCCTCGACCGCTCCACTCCTCGACCTCTCCACGCCTCAACCTCTCCACGCATCGACCTCTCCAAACCTCGAACTCTCCACGCCTCGACATCTCCATGCCTCTACCTCTCCACGCCTCGACCTCTCCATGCCTCGACCTCTCCATGCCTCAACCTCTCCACGCCTCGACCTCTCCATGCCTCAACCTCTCAATGCCTCGACCGCTCCACGCCTCGACCTCTCCAAACCTCGACCTCTCCACGCCTCGACCTCTCCATGCCTCGACCTCTCCATGCCTCAACCTCGCCACGCCTCAACCTCTCCACGCCTCAACCTCTCAATGCCTCGACCGCTCCACGCCTCGACCTCTCCAAACCTCAACCTCTCCACGCCTCGACCTCTCCATGCCTCAACCTCTCAATGCCTCGACCGCTCCACGCCTCGACCTCTCCAAACCTCGACCTTTCCACGCCTCGACCTCTCCACGCCTCAACCTCTCCACGCCTCGACCTCTCCATGCCTCGACCTCTCCACGCCTTGACCTCTCCACGCCTCGACCTCTCCACGCCTCAACCTCTCCACGCCTCAACCTCTCCACGCCTCAACCTCTCCATGCCTCGACCTTTCCACGCCTCGACCTCTCCACGCCTCGACCTCTCCATGCCGCGACCTCTCCACGCCTCGACCTCTCCACGCCTCAACCTCTCCACGCCTCGACCTCTCCACGCCTCAACCTCTCAATGCCTCGACCGCACCACTCCTCGACCTCTCCACGCCTCGACCTCTCCACGCCTCAACCTCTCCACGCATCGACCTCTCCAAACCTCGAACTCTCCACGCCTCGACATCTCCATGCCTCTACCTCTCCACGCCTCGACCTCTCCATGCCTCGACCTCTCCATGCCTCAACCTCTCCACGCCTCGACCTCTCCATGCCTCAACCTCTCAATGCCTCGACCGCTCCACGCCTCGACCTCTCCAAACCTCGACCTCTCCACGCCTCGACCTCTCCATGCCTCGACCTCTCCATGCCTCAACCTCGCCACGCCTCAACCTCTCCACGCCTCAACCTCTCAATGCCTCGACCGCTCCACGCCTCGACCTCTCCAAACCTCAACCTCTCCATGCCTCGACCTCTCCATGCCTCGACCTCTCCATGTTTCAACCTCTCCACGCCTCAACCTCTCCACGCCTCGACCTCTCCACGCCTCAACCTCTCAATGCCTCGACCTCTCCACGCCTCAACCTCTCAATGCCTCGACCGCTCCACTCCTCAACCTCTCCACGCCTCGACCTCTCCACGCCTCAACCTCTACTGTATTTCAGTAGAGTGTTGTAAATGGCTGATTCAAAGGAGAGGGTGACAGTACCTGGAATAATATCAGTTGACCTGGGGGCCTGGAGTGGTCTTTTGGTGGCCACTAGTTTAGTGCGAATAGGAGCAGGTATTGCATCTTTAGGGATGAAATTAGGACAAAGCAGCCCGTTTGATTAGCACCCCATCCACAAACATTCACTCCCTCCACCAACAATGCATAGTAGCAGCCGTGTGTACCATCTACAGGATGCACTGCTGCAACTCACCATGGCACCTTTGACAGCATCTTCCAAACCCAGTTCCACTACCATCTAGAAGGACAAGGGCAGCAGATTCATAGGAACTCCACCACGTGGAGGTTCACCTCTAAGCCATTCATCGTCCAGGGAGAGGTGGTCACTGGGGGAGGTGGTCACTGGGTGAAGTGATCACTAGGAGAGCTGGTCACTGGGTAAGTGATCACTAGGAGAGGTATTCACTGAGGGAGGTGGTCACTGGGTAAGTGATCACTGCAGGAGGTGGTCACTAATGGAGGGGGTCACTGGAAGAGGTGGTCACTGGGGGAGGTGGTCACTGGGTAAGTGATCATTGGGAGAGGTATTCACTGGGGGAGGCGTTCACTGGGTAAGTGATCACTGGGAGATGTGGTCACTGGGGGAGGTGGTCACTAATGGACGGGGTCATTGGGAGACGTGGTCACTGGGGCAAGTGGTCACTGTAAGAGGTAGTCACTGGGAAATGTGATCACTGATAGAGGGGTTCACTGGGAGAGGTGGTCATTGGGGGAGGTGATCAATGGGGAGGGGGTTACTAGGGCAGGTGGTCACTGTGGGAAGGGGGTCACTGGGAGAGCTGATCACTGGGGGAGGTGATCAATGGTGGAGGTGGTCGTTGGGGTAGGTGGTCATTGGGGGAGGTGGTCATTGGGGGAGGTGGTCATTGGGGGAGATGGTCATTGGGGTAGGTGGTCATTGGGGAGGCGGTCATTGGGGTAGGAGGTCACAATGGAGGTGGTCATAGGGGAGGTGGTCACTGGGGGAGGGGGTCACTGGGGAAATGGTCATAGGACAGCTGGTCACAGGGGAGGTGGTCACTGGACGAGATGGTCACTGGGAGAGGTGGTCACAGGGAGAGGTGGTTCCTGGGAGAGGTGGTCACAGGGGAGGTGGTAACTGGGATGGTGGTCACTGGGGTGGTGGTGGTTACTGGGGAGGTGGTCACTGGGGAGATGGTCACTGGGGAGATGGTCACTGGGATGGTGATCATAGGGCAGCTCGTCTCTGGGGCAGGTGGTCATGGGGGAGGAGTTCACTGGGGCAGTGATTCACTGGGGAGGGGGTCACAACAGGGGCAGGGAGGAAACCTGGAGCCACAATTAATTTGGTAAAAAGTGCAACATTCAGGGAGATGAGGGTCGATGTGGAAACTTGTCCGTTGAGATCTTTGAGTTCACTATAGCTTCTAACTCTGCTTGTAACCCTGATCTGGGCTACGCAGCCTTTAGCTCTGATGGACTGTCATGTGAGAGTACCTTTAAGAAATGGGTGTTTATAAATCGACGTGTATATAAATATCTGTAGTGAGAGTACCTTTAAGAAATGGGTGTTTATTACTGCAGTGATGTCAGAGAGGAAGTGGAGCTGGGCTGTCTGTCAGCTTTTTACTTTCGTTTTAGGCTGTTTGCTGCAGGGTGTGTTTTAGTTTCGTTTTCAGAGCTGGATAGCTGCAGTCGCAGCCAGAAGGTGTATGAATCTCTCTCTGTAATCTAAAGACTGTAAATCGATCCTGGTGATTTAAAACTAATAATAGTAGTGACTTTAACCTGATGTGCTTGTGGTAAAAGGTGTTTTAAGTCGTATGGATGTTAGAAGGAAAGCTTAAAGGATTACTTAGTGTTGTAGTCTTTGGGGGTTGTATTTGAATTAATGGTTGCAAAGATGTTCACTGTATGTTTTAAAAAGGTTAACTTGAGTTCATGGAATAAACATTGTTTTACTTTAAAAAATACTTTTCCATTTCTGCTGTACCACACCTGTAGAGTGGGCCGTGTGCTGCCCATACCACAATCTATTAAAAGTTGTGGGTCAGGTGAACTCCATGATACACTTTGGGGTTCTCTAAACCCTGGCCCATAACAGGACACCTAGGTCTTGTGGTGTTGGGTGTTCTAACACACAGAAGAGCCAACACAGTTGCATATGGTACAACACTTGTTTATTTAAACTTGCTATTTACAACTTGGTCTTTGCACTCTGCACGTGGGGGGCTCCCTGCTTGTGGTGTTTCAACAGCTCTTTCATGCTTCCTTCTCCCCAGACCTACTGACCTCCAGGTGTCGTGCTCGTGCTTTTTATGTGGTTGGTGTTCTTGTCTGTGATTGGTTGTGGTGTTGTGTACTCTGATTTGCCTGTTAGTGTGTCCATCATGATGTGTGTGTTTGAATATCATGACATCCCCCCTTTTTACAAAGATATGTGCCTACGTGGTAATAAATATGATCGTGACGTGAGTGCATCTAAGAGTGTGTGTGTGTCGTGTGCAGCATGTGTCTATGACGGAACTATGTACATGGGGCGATGTCGAGTGCGTCACATGAATCCAGTTGTACCATAACATAACAGAAATGCGAACGAGAGAAGAAGAAAAAAAATTTTGAACAGTTGTCCAGTCAGACGACATCTGGAACGATAAACAACAACAGGTTATCATGTAAAATTGTCCAACTTATTAAACATATGAACTGTATTATAAGTCCATTCTAATGGGTTTGCGACGAATTCGGGTTGACCGCCTTAAGGGTGGATCAAGAACCACCGGCTGCTGTGCAGGCATGGCCATGGGTGGCGATGGAAAGGGCGTGATGTGCGGCAGCTCCACAAAGTCATCCTCGGAAGCCTGTTGAGGATCTGGCGTGTTGTGTGGCTGTGAACGTGGAAGTCGGCGAAGGGCGCGCCGATTGCGGCGACGCACGGAACCATCCGGCATGCGAACCAGGAACGAGCGGGGAGCCACTTGTCGGAGGACTTCGGCCGGTGCTGACCAGCCACCATACGGTTGATGGACGCGTACTTTGTCTCCGGAGGACAGGGGGGGCAGGTCCGTCGCTCGTGTGTCGTACCGACCTTTCTGGCGATCACGCTGCAGTTGCATGTCCCGAAGAACCGCCTCATGGTCTGTTGTCGGTGCCAGGACGGAAGGTACCGTCGTCCTGAGGGAGCGACCCATTAGTAGCTGCGCTGGCGAGAGGCCCGTGGATAACGGGGCCGATCGATAGGCCAGCAAGGCAAGGTTAAAGTCCGATCCGGCATCAGCCGCCTTGCACAGGAGCCGCTTTGCGATGTGGACACCCTTTTCAGCCTTCCCGTTCGATTGTGGATGCAGAGGGCTGGATGTCACATGAGTGAAACCATATGCTGCGGCAAAGGACGACCATTCACGGCTGGCAAAACAAGGTCCATTGTCTGACATGACAGTCCTTGGAATGCCATGGCGAGCAAACGTTTCCTTGCAGGCCCCAATGACTGCGGACGACGTCAGATCATGGAGAGGCATGACTTCCGGGTAGTTTGAGAAGTAGTCTATAATAACAATGTAATCTCTGCCGAGCGCGTGAAATAGGTCAACACCCACCTTCGCCCAGGGGGACGTCACCATCTCGTGTGGTAGAAGTGTTTCCGGAGGTTGCGCCGGCTGAAACCTCTGACAGGTTGTGCAGTTGAGCACCATGTTGGCTATGTCTTCATTAATACCCGGCCAATATACCGCCGCCCGGGCCCTTCGTCTGCATTTTTCGACACCCAAGTGGCCTTCGTGTAGTTGACGAAGAATCATCTGGCGCACACTGTGTGGAATGACGATCCTATGCGATTTCATAAGGACCCCGTCTATATTGGTGAGATCATCTCGCACATTGTAAAACTGGGGGCACTGCCCTTTTAGCCACCCTTCCGTCATGTGGCGCATCACTCGCTGCAGCAGAGGGTCAGTCGCCGTCTCTGCGCGTATGTGGGCCAGACAAGGATCATCAGCTGGCATATTTGCTGCTGTCAGAGTCACGTGTGCCTCAATTTGACGCACGAACCCCTCCGCATCTGGTGGTGTGCTCACTGCTCGGGAAAGAGTGTCCGCCACTATGAGTTCCTTCCCCGGAGTGTAGATCAGTTCAAAATCGTACCTCCTGAGTTTGAGTAAGATGCGCTGGAGGCGAGGAGTCATGTCGTTCAGGTCTTTGTTAATGATGTTGACCAGGGGGCGGTGGTCAGTTTCGACCGTGAATCGTGGCAGGCCATACACATAGTCGTGGAACTTGTCCAGTCCAGTTAACAAGCCCAGGCATTCTTTTTCGATTTGCGCGTAGCGCTGTTCGGTAGGGGTCATGGCTCGTGAGGCATACGCAACCGGGGCCCATGATGACGTGCTGTCTTTTTGCAGGAGTACCGCTCCAATACCAGATTGGCTGGCGTCTGTTGAGATCTTTGTAGGGCGAGTCGCGTCAAAGAAGGCCAGCACTGGTGCCGTGACCAGTTTGTGCTTGAGCTCCTCCCATTCCTGCTGATGCGACTGGTGCCAGTTGAATTCCGTCGATTTTTTTACGAGATGGCGCATGTTTGTTGTATGAGAAGCCAGGTTGGGAATGAACTTCCCAAGGAAGTTGACCATGCCCAGGAATCTTAAGACAGCCTTCTTGTCAGCCGGTCGTGGCATGGCTGTGATGGCGCTAACCTTGTCTGCATCGGGACGGACCCCGGACCTTGAGATGTGGTCCCCGAGGAATTTCAGCTCCGTCTGGCCGAAAGCACACTTCGCACGGTTGAGACGCAGGCCATTTTGCCGTATGCGGGTGAAGACACGTCGAAGACGATGCATGTGTTCCTGCGGAGTGGTGGACCAAATGATGATATCGTCCACATATACACGTACCCCTTCGATGCCTTCCATCATCTGCTCCATAATGCGGTGGAATACTTCAGATGCCGAAATGATGCCGAATGGCATCCGGTTGTAGCAGAATCTGCCAAAAGGGGTGTTGAATGTGCATAGTCTTCGGCTGGCCGGGTCCAGTTGGATCTGCCAGAATCCTTTGGACGCATCCAATTTAGTGAATATGTTGGCTCGCGCCATCTCGCTGGTGAGGTCTTCTCGTTTTGGGATGGGATAGTGTTCCCGCATGATGTTGTTGTTCAGATCTTTTGGATCTATACATATACGGAGCTCGCCAGAGGGCTTCTTTACACAGACCATGGAGCTGACCCATGGCGTGGGCTCCGTGACCTTGGATAGGACCCCTTGGTCCTGAAGAATCTGCAGTTGTGCCTTGAGGCGGTCTTTGAGAGGCGCAGGAACCCTGCGAGGTGCGTGAACGACAGGGATGGCGTCCGGTCTGAGTCGAATCTTGTACGTGTGTGGCAATGTCCCCATGCCTTCAAAAACCTCCTGGTTGTGAGCGAGGAGGGAATGGAGATTCGCGTGGAACTCAGCATCCGGGAAGTCGGATATCTCATCTGGAGAGAGAGACATGATGCGCTGTACCAGGTGAAGGACCTTACACGCTTGTGCGCCCAGTAACGAGTCCTTTGATGAGCCCACAACTTCGAAGGGGAGTGTGGCCGTGTACCTCTTGTGAGTCACCTGTAGCTGGCAAGATCCTACGGACGGGATAACGTTCCCGTTATAGTCAACCATCTTAAGCCGGGATGGTGTGATGAGTGGTTTGACCTTCATGGCCTGGACTGCAGAGTAAGCAATCAGGTTGGCGGATGCGCCGGTGTCCAGACGGAAGGCGACGCGCGATCGGTTGACCGTCAGGGTGGCACACCACTCATCGTCTGGATTGATGGCATTGACCTTGTTGACATCAATGACGGCAACTCTGAAGTCATCCTGGTCATCTGCATCACTTAACTGGAAGTCTTGATGCGTGGGCTGGACGGTCCTGACTCGTGTGCGAGGTTGTCGAGGATGCGCCGGATCCATGGGTTGAGCCGCACGACAGCGGGCTGCGTAGTGGCCTATCATGGCACATCTGTTGCACTGTTGGTATTTTGCAGGACATTGCCCTTTTAAGTGTAGACCTCCACACTTGCTGCACGTCATGACGTCACGGCGTTCGTTGCGCCACTGCGCATGCGCAGTGCGATCTTGCGGTGGGCGCGCCTGCGCAGTGCGTCCCTCGTTGTGGCCGTTATTCTTGGCGCGCACCTGCGCGGGAGACCGCGAAAAGCGCGGGAAGCGGCCGCTGTCGTCCGGGCCGTGGGGCGGGAAGAAATCGACGGCCTGGATGCGTTCAACGTCGTGGGCGGCCTGGCTTGCCGATTCGACGGCTGGGGACCCCCTCCGTGCCAACTCGGACGCCTGAAATCGGGCAAAACGGCAGGTCGCATTTTCATGGAGGACACAGGCTTCCACAGCAGACGCTAAGGTGAGGCTCTTTATTTTAAGAAGCTGCTGGCGTAGGCCACTGGAGGCAACGCCAAAAACAATCTGGTCCCTGATCATGGACTCTGTGGTGGTGCCGTAACCGCAGGACTGCGGTAGAATCCGGAGGTGCGTCAAAAAGGGTTGAAAAAGCTCCTCCTTACCTTGCAGGCGTTGCTGAAAGATGTATCTTTCGAAAGTTTCGTTTACTTCAGTTTGAAAGTGCTGGTCCATTTTGAGGATGACCGTGTCATATTTGGCCTGGTTTTCGCCTTCCTCGAACACCAGTGAATTAAAGACATCATTTGGGTGGGGGCCTGCGTAGAAGAGGAGCATTGCAATCTTCGAATCATCCGAGACATTCTGTTTTTCGGTGGCACGGATGTACAGGTCAAATCGCTGCCTGTAGAGCTTCCAGTTGGTGCCTAGGTTCCCCGTGACTTGCATCGGCTGCGGTTTGCCGGTGTGGTCCATGTCCAGAATGGCAGGTTGGTAGGCAGGTATCGATCCACTCCTGTACCATGTGGTGTTGGGTGTTCTAACACACAGAAGAGCCAACACAGTTGCATATGGTACAACACTTGTTTATTTAAACTTGCTATTTACAACTTGGTCTTTGCACTCTGCACGTGGGGGGCTCCCTGCTTGTGGTGTTTCAACAGCTCTTTCATGCTTCCTTCTCCCCAGACCTACTGACCTCCAGGTGTCGTGCTCGTGCTTTTTATGTGGTTGGTGTTCTTGTCTGTGATTGGTTGTGGTGTTGTGTACTCTGATTTGCCTGTTAGTGTGTCCATCATGATGTGTGTGTTTGAATATCATGACAGGTCTGTTGCAGGGGGGCTGCCTCTGTTAAGCCAATTGACAGGGGGTCTCCCCACCATTGGCAAAATGCCGATGATGTTATAAAAGCCCCTTTATAAAGCCTTTAATTTTGCAAATTGGCAGTACACAACGTGCTTTGGACCATTGATCCACACCCATTCCCACTGCTGAAAAAATACTCTGTAAGTGAAACTGCATTGAGAACCTACCCGAATGCAGCCTCCTCAACTAACCTATTGACCCCCCCCTCTCCCCCCAGTCCATGAAAGGGCCAGTAAAAATGTTACCCATTGACTCTGTTTCTTTCTCCATTGATACTGCCTAAATGAGTATTTCCAGCATTTTCTGCTTTTATTTGAGTTTTCCAGCCTGCACAGTTTTTTGCTTTGTGAACATGTCCACAATATTCACTCTGTGGTGGATCGGATTGAACCATCTAGTCTCTTGTCCCCTGATTTTATGCACTTCATTCTTTGCAGCAGTTTACAGCAGCTCTTCTGCCCCTGAGTTCACTGGCAGCCTCCATCACAAAGATTTGGCTGATATCTCCTGCTCCCTTCAGCTCCTGCACACATACTTGCCTTTGGTGATTTCTGCCAACTTTAATTACGTGAAAATAATGCAAAGTGAGAATTGAGCAAATCTTCAGTAAATCTTTCAGCCTTATTTGCTACTTATCGAGCTAAAACCTCTTAATGTCCATTAGGTCTGTTTACCCTGAGGAGCCGTTTTCATATATGGACAATAGTTAGCACTCAATCCACTGATGTTAATTAACAGAATTATTACACATGAACAAACAATCCAAGTGTGCATTCTCTCCCGAAGTCTTAGAATAAATTAAATCTCTTAATGGGAAGGCGGAGATAGCAAAGTGTGTAATTATAAACTGCCCGTCTCTCTCTCTCTCTCTCTCTCGTTCCCCCTTCCCACATCCCTTTCTCCATCAATTTTATCACCTTCTGTCCCTAAGGCAGTTCTTTGCTGCCTTTCTGAAATTGTTCTCTCACGCTCTGAATTGTGGCTTCAAGCACCACTCAAGAGACTATTCAATGTCGTTAGAGATGCGGGGCATAATTTGCCGTTTCAGAGACCCAGGGCTGGATTCTCCGATTTTGAGGCTATGTCCGGCGGAAGTGTCTAGTTTTACGATGAAAAAGTCGGCACCGCCCCTGTACCGATGCTCCGCCCGGTGGGGGGGCTAGCAGCCGCGCCACGTAAACCAACCGGCGTTCCCGGCAGAAACGGCCAGAGAATTGCCGGGTCCGTGCTCGCTCATGCGCACGGCGACGACCTGCAGCGGTCGCGCTGTACAACATGGCACCGGCCGCGAGCGGACCCGGCCTCCCAGATAGTGCCCCTTGTAACACCCCTCGCTACCCCCAGACCACCCCCCACCAGTCCCCCCAGCCCTGCCGAAGCCCCCCCAGGCCAGCGGAACGGCTCCCCCCGACTGCGCTGGACACAGTCCGCAGCCGCCATGCAAGTTTGACGAAAACTCAGAGCACACCTGTCCCACACTGTCAGGAAGTCGGCCCATCGGGGGAGGGCCTTCAGGTGACATCCTGAGTCCGTCCCAACGGCGTGCGGCATACTCACCAAAGATGCCGTTTTGGAGGGGGCGGAGCATCCGAAAACAGGTGCCCCCCCCAATTTCGGCATCAAAAGGGATTCTCCACCCGATCACCGAATACGATTTTGGCTTTAGCAAGTGGAGAATCCCGTCCTAAGTGTTGACACCGGGACTGAATCTAAAGAGCTATACTACCCCACAAACGGCACAAGTCCCAGAGCGATTCAGGACATCTGAATGGGCTAGCACTAGCACCACATGGAACTGGTACAATTTCAATGAAAGCTGGCATTTAATTTCCGGGATCGGGATTGGCACTCGAGAGCCTGACAAGCTGCAGCTGCATACCATCTGGAAGGACAAGGGCACTACCAAGGGAACTCCACTTCCCACACGTTCTGATTCCAGCCAAGAAGATGCCAACCCGAAGAGTAGCCCCGAGGTTCACTGATGCCGAGCATAAGACACTGGATGCCGGAGTAGGAAGGAGGCTGCCATCCGCAATGTCAACCAGACCTGGCGCGGGTGGCAAGGGCCATGAGCACTGTGGGCTCCACCATCAGGACCAGCCAGAATTGTCGGAAGAGGTAGCACAACCTCCTCAAGGTGGTTTGGGTGAATCACTACCTCCGTGCCCCTGGTACCACCCCTGTCTCACACACCTAACACCCATAACCCCTCCCAAACTCCCCCCTGGCCCCCATCAGGCTGACCGGTAGGCAAAACTGGGCGAGGGTGAGCAACCCGCCATGCCAGCCAGGTTATGCCACCTCAACCACCGTGTCCCTGGCACCAACCCCACCACAAACACAATTAGCCCCCTCCCCTCCCGAGAGGGCGAACGAACCCCACCCACTGGCAGTCCTCGCGCACCCCACACTGCACACTGCACCACCTGCCAACACCCATGCCACCCACCATGGCTGGGTGCCCTGCACACACAGGCCACTAGCTGCGGACCTTCTGCGCTGCCCACGTCCGGGTGTCTCACCGTGCATTATCTGTCCCCCCGGGAGAAGGCAGCTCACAACCGCTGGGAGTGGGAGAATACCGGAGGGCCGCACGGACATGCAGCCCCTCACCATCGCTGAACAGAGGGAGTTGGACCTGGTCAGTGGGGTCAGGGAGCAGGCAGTCGCCGAGCTGGAGGCCGGCATCAGAGATCCAAGTGAGCCCGCAATGAATAACGATGACCCTATGGCACATGTGACAACATCCCCACTAGCGATCTAACCATGTGTCTTGTCTTGTGTCTTTCGGGATCACCTGATGACGAGGCAGGTCCATCTGATGTCCCCTGCCCCCAGCCGCAATCCCGTGACTCATTCAGCAAAGAGGCAGAACCTGCTGGTGACCCACACCCTCAGTTGGAACCTCGCGACACCCCGGAGCACACATCCGGGGACGACACCAACATTGCTGTCACAGACATCTTCCACCATCCCAGAGACACTCCCCTCGGTTGGGCATGTTAGTGAAGAAGCTCCTGGGGCACTATCTGGTACGCACCACACACATGCAGCGGTACATCAGGTAGAGGCAGGAACCCCGAGGGGATGGATGGCCGGAGGGCAGCCCAACCCCAGGGACTAGTTGTCATCCAGACACGTCTAGCGTTTCTGGAAAGGGCGGTCCTATCAATATTGGAAATGCGTAGAGCTGGGGACAGCATGGGGGGGGGGATGTCAGCAACCATCCAGCACCTGAAGGTGCTGTTGGAGGAGTCCAACCGCGTGCAGGACCAGGAGGTGGTGCCGACCATGCGTGTCACCCAGGCCAACACCGCACAGGTGGCGTCCACGATGGAGGCCTTGGGTGTGATGGCATCAGCCATGTATCAGGATGTCCAAGGCCTGGGGCACAGTGTGCAGGCAGTGGCCAATGCACAGGAAGGGCGGCCCTGTCACAGGCAGCTATGTACCAGGGCCACATGGACATTGCTGCAGTGCTCCAGAGCCTGGCCCAATCACAACGGGCCATGGCTTCGGGCATTGAGAGCACTGGCCAGGCACGGTCCTGAGTGACATGGCACTGTCCGAAGGAGGTGGCCCAGTCCCTGTGCTCCATGGCCGCGAGTATGGAGACCCTAATTGAGACGAGAGTGGGCCTCCAGGACTGACCGTGCCTCCGTCCCAAGGGGTGGCCCCGTGGTCCTGACCAGAATTGCAGCCCCGTATGCCCTCTCCTCCATTCTCACCCCCACACTCGGCCATTCCCCCTGACGTTTTGGCCAACACCAAACTTCCCCACTCCACCCTACCAAACGCTTATTTGGCATCCAAGGAAACAATCACCTCCGGTTCGGGCACTCGAGAGGGGGAAAGGACAATATTTAATAACCAACATGTATTGGCCAATAATTGCCTTGGTGAAGCCTCCTGTCTGGTCTTCTGAGATCATCTCTGGGAGGCAGGAGTCCAACTGCAGTGCCAACAATTTTACGAGTAATTTTGCATCTGCATACAAAAGCGAAATGGATCTAAACGACCATCAGGTCTTTGTCCTTCTTCAGGATCAGGGAAATAGAGGCTTGTGCAAGGAAAGTGGGCAACAAACCCGAGACTTGGGGTGGGATTCTCCCCTACCCGGCGGGGCGGGGGGTTCCCGGCGGGACAGAGTGGCGTGAACCACTCCGGCGTCGGGCCACCCCAAAGGTGCGGAATCCTCTGCACCTTCAGGGGCTAGGCCCGCCCCTGAGTGGTTGGCGCCCCGCCGGCCGGCGGGAAAGGGGCTTGGCGCCACGCCAACTGGCGGTGAAGGGCCTCCACCGGCCGGCGCGAGTCGGCGCATGCGCGGGAGTGCCAGCGCGTGCTGGCGTCATCCCCGTGCATGCGCAGAGGGATTCGCTTCTGCACCGGGAATGGCAGAAGATCACAGCCTCTGGTGCGGAACAATAGAGTGCCCACACGGCACAGGCCCGCCCACGGATCGGTGGGCCCCGCCCGCGGGCCAGGCCATCGTGGGGGCACCTCCCGGGGCCAGATCCCCCCGCGACCCCCCAGGAACCCCGGAGCCCGCCCGTGCCACCAGGTCACGCCGGTAAGGGACTGTAGCACAACAATTACTCACTCAAGTCGAGAAGTGTTTCGCCTGCCCGCAAAAATAGCAGCCGGGCCCACCGGGATGGTCTGGTGCTCTGGCCGCGCAGGCTTGCGGAGGGGTGGGGGGTGCTGGGGAGTCGGTCGCAACAGGGGTCCACGGAGCCCAAGGAGCTGCCGCGCGGGCATTTTGTGAGACCACGTCAAGGGAGGCCGCAAGGGCCCGTGCCTCTGTGAGTCCTAACGAGTCTCTCTCTAACAGTCTTTGGCGAATTTGAGAAGAAGTCATACCTGCCACAAAAGCATCCCTGATTAGTAGCTCCGTGTGCTCAATCGCGCTCACCGACGGGCAGTTGTAGTGCACTGTAGAACTCGTCTAGCGATTCTCCGGGGATTTGCCGCCTCGTCGCGCGTTGGTGGCGTGCGTAGACCTGGTTTATGGGCCGAATGTGGACTCCTTTCAGCATGGTGAGCACCGTCGGGAAATCCTCCGCGTCTTCGATGAGCATGTAGATCTCCAGGCTCACCCTGGAATGCAGGACCTGCATTTTCTGATCTTCCGTGGTCCGGCCGGGGGCTGTTCGAAGGTAACCTTCGAAGCATGCTAGCCAGTGTTTAAACACGGCCGCCGAGTTTGCTGCATGGGGGCTGATTCGCAGACACTCCGGGGCGATCCGGTGCTCCATAGTCTTTTTAAGCTTGCTTAATGAATTGTAGCGCAACAATTACTCACTCAAGTCGAGAAGTGATGAAGTCAATCGAGGCTTTGTGAAGCAAGACTTGTTCCCCAGCAGCTCAGTTACAGAATGCGGCTGCTGGGAGAACCCGGGCTCTTATCCTCCGCCTTTCTGGGCGGAGCCAGCAGGCGGCAGATCCAACCAGGACCCGGGACCTGTCAACCAATAGCCTCTCGGCTTCACAGGTACCGTACTACCCCTAATACATACCACCACAGGGACCTACTCTAATTTACGCCGGCGGGACTCGCAAAGAACGGGCGGGACTTCGGCCCATCGCAGGCCGGAGAATTCGGTCAGCCCCGGGGCCCATTGAGTCGCGCTGGACCCGCCATTCTCCGAGGCTGGCGTCACGACTCACGCCGGGGCAATTTTTTGGGGGGCGGGAGAATTAGGAGGACGGCGGGGGCGGGATTCACGCCGACCCCCGGCGATTCTCCCACTCGGCGGGGAGTCGGAGAATCCCACGCAAGGAGGCATTGAACACATCAACACATTAAAGCAATCAACTCTCCTGCAAACCTCTTGTATAACTCAATGGGGAATCCGTCAAGGTCTGGCAGCTTTACTGGTCTACATTAACCCAATAGATTTCCTCAGGGTCCAATGGGGATTCCAACTCTTCCCGCCTCCCAATGAGAATGATAACCCTACTAAAAACTCCGTCATGGCCGAACTCTCCACTGGGTGCTCCGATCTGTAGAGACCCATATAAAATGTTTCAAAAGCCGTGTTGACCTCAGGTGGGGTGGAACCCAAACTGCCACCCGGGTCCCTCGTCTGCAGTATCTCCCGGGAAGCAGCCTGTGCCTCAGCTAATGGGCTAAAAGGTGACTAGCCTTCTCCACGTGTTCATAAAATAGCCCCCTTGAAAGTCGCAGCTGGCTCACTGCCTTGCATGTTGTAATTCAAATTGTGTCTGCAGCTTTTTCCTATTCGCCAGAAACTCCAGGGTCAGGGGTAAGCAAGTACTGGTGGTCTACCCCAAGGATGGAGTCCACCAGCCTCTGCTGCTCCACCCTCACAGTTCTATCCATGTGTGCTGTGTGGGAAATTATCTCCCCCCGATAACCACTCTAAAGGCTTCCCACAAATATAATGTATTTCCCAATGGCGGAGGACATGCGTTCGCAAAATCTTTTGCCCACCAACAAAACCCTATTCAATTTCCAGGGCGGGCATTCAGAGGGACCTGACTCTAGTATCAGATCCACAAAATGTGGGGCATGGTCTGAAATCATGATCGCCGAATACCCTGCCCTTTTCCCCCAAGGGAGGAGAGACCTATCCACCACAAAATGTCAATACGTGCGTAAACCTGATGGAAATGTGTTAGGATCCTCCTGTTTAAACACTGTTAGTTCCCCCGTTGTCTCCTTTGTTTTATTTTTATTTTTGCTGTGAACATTTTACAGCATCCCTCAGACCCACTAACAATCACAAGTCTACCATTAGGATCCGGCAAGATCATAGGGACCGAAGATTGCATCCTTTTGTTGATCAAAATGGCCACGCCCTGGGCCCTACCATTAAAGCCCAAGTGAAATACTTGTCCCACCCACACCTTCCACAGTATTGTCTGGCCACCAAACCCACCAGCAAGCCAAAACAAAGAAAAATCTGTAATCACCATCAGCAAGCTATCCCTTTGGGAGTTTCCCTCCAAGCCACTCACCATCCTGACTTGGAAATATATCGCCGTTTCTTCACTGTCATGGGATCAAAACCCTCAAACTCCTTTCCTAACAGCACAGTGGGTGTGCCTACACCATGTGGATTGCAGCATTTGAAGGAGACAGCTCATCACCACCTTCTCAAGGGCAATTAGGGATGGGCAATAAATGCTGGCCTAGCCGGCAACACACACATCTCATGAACAAGTATGTAAAAGATCAATACTTTGCACTACCCGCTGTGGTAGCAAGTTCTACATTCTCACCATTCTCTTGACTTTCCAGTGAATTTATACATGACTGTCTCATATTTCTAACCTCTAATTTTGGTGTCCTCCAGAGGTGGAAACATCTCCTCTATGTCAGATCTCTCAAACACTTTCATAATCGTTGTAAACTCACCCCTCAGCATTCTTTGTAGCAGAGAAACAAATCCAGCTTCTTCAACCTTTCCTGATAGATTTTGGACAATTCAGGGCTTTGCCGGCCTCAGCAACAAGCACAGTAACAGAGATTGGGCAATGCAAGGAATTCCCCTAGCATGCACAGGAGGTACACTATAAGCCAGAGTACAAATCTGGAAATAAAAGGGGCTTGTAGGAAAGTCACTGCTTAATTGTGGGAGATTTGAATTTTCATGTAGATTTGACCAATCAAATTGGCAAAAGTAGCCCAGATGGGTTCATAGAATGTATTTGGGACAGTTTGTTTGAATAATACATTCTGGAACCAACAAAGAAATAATCTATTTCAGACCAGGCAATGAGACAGTGTTAACTAAAGACCTCATGATAAACTATCATCTAGGTAAGAGTGATCATAATATAGTAGAATTTCACAATCACTTTGCGAGTGAGAAATGTGAGTCCCCAATCAGTGTCTTAAACTTAAATAAAGCCAATTGCAAAAGTATGAAGGTAGAGTTGGATAAAGTAGACTGCAAAAATAGATTCAAAGGTAAGGCGGTAGAGAAACAATGACAGGTATTTAAGAGATATTTCATAACTCTCAACAAAGATTTTGAGAAAGGAAGATGCTACAAGAAAGATGCACCACTCATGAGTATCAAATTGAAAGAGCGCAATGCTGCAAAATTAGTTGTTAGCACATAATATCGGGAAAATTTTAGAAACCAGTAATGGATGACAAATAATAATAAATAGGGAGAAATTAGAGTGTCAGAGAAAAGTAGTAAGAAATACAAAAACAGACAGTAGAAGCTTCTTCAAGTATATAAAAAGGAAGAGAGTAGCTAAAATGAGCTTTAGTCGATCAGAGGATGTGACTGAGGAATTAATAAAGGGGGACAAGGAAATGGCAGAGATTTAGAACAAGTAACTTGTATCTGTCTTCACAGTAAAAAAAAGCCAAAAATCCCAGAGTCGATTTTCCAATGTTGTCCTGGCCAGCTCCATCCTTTCACCTTCTGTAAAACTGATCATCCAGAACTTTGTAGTGTTACACTAACTCACACCAAATCACATTCACCTATCAACCCAGTGCTGGCTGCTGCCTCAATTTTAAAGTTCTGAGCCATGTGTTCAAATCGCTCCATTGGCAATATTCTTCCTACCTCAGCCCTTTCTGCTTCTTGAATTAAAATCCTCCATCATTGGTAGTCGTTTCTTCATCTGCCTAAGTCCTAAACTCTGGGATTCCCTCCTTAAACCTCTCTGTATCTCCACCCTGTTCTCCTCCTTTAAGTCACTTCTTGAAACCTACCTCTTTGACCACACTTCTGGCTAACTGTCCCAATCTGTGCATTTGTGGCTTGGTACAGATTTCTGTCCGGTGATACTTCTATGAAACTTTTTGGGAGGTTTTACTGGGTTGAATGCTCTATATAATGCCAGGTTGCTGTTATATATTAGCCCATTTTGATAGTTAGTAAGCATGTGGGGTCCTTGGCAAGGATTGGCAGCATAGTGAGCCAAATATTGGATAGGCAAAAGGACAAAGGAATCAAACTGGAAATGGTACAAACGGTTCAAAACTCAGCTTTGGATCTCTGCTTCCTTGATATATGGAATATGAAAAATAGCAAAGTCAAGCCTTAGGCAACAACCTTGGACTTGGCCGTAGAATGCAATCAATTTAATATTAAACCATTTGTAGCCCCGTGTAACAGTTAAATTGCCTCTACAGTAACATGTTGTGTATTTTGTAAGGAAAGCGAATTACCTGCAACCCATATGTTTCTTATAATCGACTCTTTTAGTGGTTGTAGATGTGTCACTGCACTCAGACAAAGGTGAAGGGTTCAATGTTGCACTAAAATAACATCTGCTAGAATTACAGATGTGGCATTGTGAGGATCCTCAGCATCGAATGGTTGGCTGAGATGAAGATTACAATTTTTTTCCATAGAATCCCTGCAGTTCAGAAGGAGGCCTTTCGGCCCATCAACTCTGTACCAACCCTCCAAAAGAGCACTTCACCGAGGAGCCATCCCTGTGACCCCACCTAACTGCATACCAAGGGGCATTTGATCATGGCCAATCCACCTAACCTGCACATCTTTGGACACAAAGGAGCAATTGATCATGGTCAAGACACCAAACCTGCACATCTTTGGACACTAAGGGGCAATTTAGCATTGCCAATCCACCAAACCTTCACACCTTTAGACTGGGAGGAAACCGGAGCACCCGGAGGAAACCCACATGGACAATGGGGAAAAAGTCCAAACTCCACACAGTCACCCAAGACCGGAATCGAACGCGGGTCCCTAGTGCTGTGAGACAGCAGTGCTAACCACTGTGCCACCGTGCGACCCATACTGGGTGCAGCTGCCCAGTAAGTGTTGAGATGATTGTAAAATGGTTTTGAGATATGAGTCTTTCAAAGGAACTGTGTGTGGCTGCGACTGAACACACCTAAGCATGCAGTTGGTTCATTGACCCATTGGTGAGCACATGATGCCCACCAATAGAGACTAGTAGCTCCACCAGTGCATTATCGATAGCCAGAGAAATGGCAGCAATTGTGATAAGACTGGTGAGGCCACCATTTTGAAATGCCTGCATAGTCTCAAAAACTTATCAGAGGTTTGGTGGAATCTACGTACCAGTTCTGTAAAAGCTTCATGGACAAGAGTTCATGCTACCAAGAAATTAAGGTCTGGTAGAACCACTACCTCTGGGATTAAACTGTCAGGGATCTCTTATTAGCAGAACTTCATTGGGAAATCACCATCCCCCAATAAACCACCATTTATCACAAAGATAAAAGCAAATTACTGCGGATGTTGGAATCTGAAACCAAAACAGAAAATGCTGGCCAATCTCAGCAGGTCTGGCAGCATCTGTAGGGAGAGAACAGAGCTAACATTTCAAGTCTGGATGACTCTTTGTAAAAGCTAGCAAGAACAGGAAATTGGATAAGATCTATACTGTTCTTGGGGGTGGGGTAGGGGGGTGGGGGGGGGTTGCAGTGGGGCTGGATAGAGGACCAGCGATAGGTTGAGATTGACAAAGATGTTGTGGACAAAAAGGCTAAGAACACACAAGAACTCAAGAAATAGAAGCAGGAGTAGGCCACCGGTCCCTTCAAACCTGCCCCGCCATTCACTATGAATGGGCCAGGGTTTAGGAAATTCCAAAGTATATTATGGAGTTCACCTGGCCTATAACTTGTAGTTTAGTCGGGCAGCATGGTCGGCACGGGCTTGGAGGGCCGAAGGGCCTGTTCCTGTGCTGTACATTTCTTTGTTCTTTGTTCTTTGTTCTATACCTGTTTATTGATTTTGGTTACGATGAACGCAAGAGCCTGCCTTTCAGGTGTTATTCGACAGTTTTCTTAGGCGCTTTTAATCAAAAAAGCAAGCTTTATTCTAAGAATGTATTTATTATTTAAAAAAAAAATTTAGAGTACCCAATTCATTTTTTTACAATTAAGGAGCAATTTAGTGTGGCCAATCCACCTACCCTGCACATCTTTGGGTTGTGGGGGCGAAACCCACGCAAACACGGGGAGAATGTGCAAACTCCACACGGACAGTGACCCAGAGACGGGATCGAACCTGGGACCTCGGCGCCGTGAGGCAGCAGGGCTAACCCACTGCGCCACCATGCTGCCCCCTTATTCCAAGAATTTAGTTAGCATTTGTATAAACACACAGAGCAAGAACTTTTATCAATTACAAACACAAAGACTCCACACAGCTACAGTAATCTATGTATAACTCTTAATGAATTCCCCCTTAACTGTTCCAATTCAATAACAAAATCCAAGTAAAACCAGAAACCCCTTTTCAAAGGCATGGCCCAGCACATGGCATTCTTACTGGTTTAAGATTCTGTTCCCCTTTTCAAACAGCAGGTTTCAATTCCTTCCAGAAAGCAATTATCTCTTTTACCTTATCAAGCAGTCTGGAAACAGCTTTTAAAATGAAGATAGTGTCATGTGAGAGTACCTTTAAGAAATGGGTGCTTATCAAATAGCTGTAGTGGATGAACCTTTTAGAAATGGGTGTTTATCAAATAGATGCAGTTATGTCAGAGTGTGGGTTAAGCTGGGCTTTACTTTCGCTTCGGGCTGGCAGCTACAGGGTGTGTTTAGTTTTGTTTTGCAGAATGGGTGCTGCATCCAGAGAAACAAGGTGTAATTCTGATCTCTCTCTATATGAAAGGAATGTCTTCAAACCACTTGCTAATTTAAAAGTGATAACTGCTCTCTGTAGAGAATTTAAACCTGATCTCTGTGTTAAAGAGCGCATTTGTCTTATGGATGTTGCAAGGAAATATTAAGGGTTACTTATAGAGTACTGTATTCTTTGGGAGGAGTAGTTGAGTTGATAGTTGCTAAGATGTTTACTGTGTGTTTCTAAAAATGTTTACTAGATTTCATAGAAAAAACATTGTTTTTGTTTAAAAATATTCTTAGTTCTCTGTTGCATCACACCTGTAACGTGGGCCCTTGTGCTCCCCATAACCAAAATCTAATTAAAAGTTGTGGGTCAGGTGAACTCCATGATACAGTTTGGGGTTCTCTAAACCCTGATCCATAACAATAGAGAGACACTTCTTTCAACAGGTGCAGTTCAAACCAGTCCAAACTCAAAGCGAAAGTAAAAACTCTCAGAACTACAGCCCAGCTCCACCCACACAGTGACATCACTGAAGCCATGTGATAAGACCAAAACATTTCTTAAAGGGACATTCCCATGACAATGATCATGGCTAGTCTATGCTGGCCTCAACTCCTTTCTCCATAGCCCTCTATTCCTTGATCTGTCAAATATTTATCCACCTCCACTTTAAATACTTCTGATAATCCAACCTCCATCACCCTCTGGTGCAGACAATTCCAAAGATTCACCACGCTCTGTGAGAAGAAATTTCAACACATCTCATTTAAATAACCAGCCCTTTATCTTGTAGCTATGTCCCCTTGTTTGAGGCTCCTCCGCCAGTAAAAACATCTTACCATCTACCCTGTCAAGCTCGCTCAGGATCTTATATGTTTGAATAAGGTCACCCCTCTAAACTCCAAGGAATACAGACCCAGACGATTTAGTCTCTCTTGATAGGACAACCCTCTCATCCCAAAAATTAGTCTTTGGACTGCCTCCAATATTACTATATCCTTTTTTAGGTAATGGGACCAAAATTGTACGCAGTATTCCAGGTGACGCCTCACCAACACCCTGTACAATTGCAACAAAACCGCCCTATTTTTAAACTCCAACCAAAATGCCATTTGTCTTTTTAGCTACTTGTTGGACCTGCCTGCTAGCTTTTTATGATTCATGCACTAGAACACTTAGATCCCTCTGTACTTCAAATGAAATGAAAATCGCTTATTGTCACGAGTAGGCTTCAATAAAGTTACTGTGAAAAGCCCCTAGTCGCCACATTCCGGCACCTGTTCGGGGAGGCTGGTACGGGAATTGAACCGTGCTGCGGGCCTGCCTTGGTCTGCTTTAAAAGCCAGCGATTTAGCCCAGTGAGCTAAACCAGCCCCCTTACTCACCTGCAGTCTCTCTCCATTTACATAATAATCTGCCTTTTGATTCCTCCTACCGAAATGCATGGCCTCACATTTCCCCACATTAAACTCCATTTGCCAGGTTTTCGCCCAGTCACCCAATCTATCTATGTCTCATTGCAGAATCATAATATCCTCATCACAGCATTTCCTTCCACCTATTTTCATATCATAGACAAATTTAGAAACCTTACATTCTGTTCCTCCCTCCAGGTCATTAATGTATATAGTTGGTGAAAAATTGCGGGTGAAGAACCGATCCCTGTGGTACTCAATAGTTACATCTCTTCACTCTGAAAAGGACCCATTCATTCCGACTCTCTGTTTTCTTTGTGACAGCCAGTTTTCAATCCGTGCTAACACAGTTCCTCCAATTCCATGGGCATTTACTTCATGCACCAGCCCCTTATGCGGCACCTTGTCAGATGCATTTTGCAAATCTAAATACACTACATGTACAGGTTCCCCTCTATCTGCTACCCTGTTACATCCTCAAAGAATTCAAGGAACTTTGTCAAATATGGTTCATCTTTCAAAAACTGCACGTTCTCCCCGTGTCTGTGTGGGTTTCCTCCGGATGCTCCGGTTTCCTCCCACACCTCCCGAAAGACTTGTTAGGTGAATTGGACATTCTGAATTCTCCCTCAGTGTACCCGAACAGGGGCCGGAGTGTGGCGACTAGGGGATTTCCACAGTAACTTCATTGCAATGTTAATGTAAGCCTACTTCTGACACTAAAAATATACCATGTTGACTAGGTTTGATTATATTCAGCTTTCCTAAATAATTAGCTATTTCCTCTTTGATAACTGACTCCAGAATCTTGCCAATAATAGATGTTAAACTAATGGGCCTATAGCTCCATGCCTTCTACCTTTCTCCCTTTTTGAAACAAGGGAGTCACATTGGCTATTTTCCAATTTTCCGGTACCCTCCCAGAATTTAGCAAATTATGAAAAATTTCAACCAATGGGTCCACTATCTCTGCAGCCACTTCCATTAAAACTCGAGCGCACAGTTTGTCAGGTCCAGGCGACTTCAGTTTCTCTAATACTCTATCCCTTGTGATTGGGATTTTTGTAAGTTCTACCATGTTATTTTAAATCAGCCCATCTGATATCTTAGGGATATTTGCAATGACTTCCACGGTGAAGACTGAGGCAAAAAATGTATTTAGCAAAGGGAATGTAAATGGTGGTAATAATGACTAAGGAGGGTGTTGATAGCGGCACATTGAGAGATCATTTATCATATAGGGTTTCAAATCTCCTTTCCTGAACATACTGGCTCAATTCACTTGCTGTTACTTGGATTACAGCTGGAGCGAGGTAGGGCACTATCCTCCACATGCATCTCAGCTGCTATGCAAAAGGACAAAGGTAAATTTAAATTGCACCGTTCATGACCTCAGGACATCCTAAATGTATTTTATGTTTGCCCTATGTATTTTGTTTTCATGTACGGTGTGATCTGTCCAAACTGTACACAGACCAATACTTTTCACTACCTTGGTACACAAAGAACAAAGAACAATACTGCACAGGAACAGGCCCTTCGGCCCTCCAAGCCTGTACCAAATTCTTAGCACTTCCTAGTGCTGTATCCCTCTATACCCATCCTATCCATGTATTTGTCAAGATGCCTTTTGAACGCTATTAGTATATCTGCTTCCCCAACCTCCCCAGGCAACATATCCAGGCACTCACTACCCTTTGTGTAAAACACCTGCCTCGCACATCTCCTCTAAACTTTGCCCCATGGACCTTAAACCATACCCCCTGACAACTGACCCCTCCACCCTGGGAAAGAGTGTCTGCCCATCCACTCTAGCCATGCCGCTCATAATTTTGTAGACCTCTATCAGGTCACCCCTCAACCTCCGTCTTTCTAATGAAAACAGAGTCTATTCAATCTCTCTGCATAGCTAACACCCTCCAGACCAGGCAACATCCTGGTAACCCTCCTCTGCACCCTCTCCAAAGCCTCCACATCTATCTGGTACTGTGGCGACCAGAATTGTGCACAATATTCCAAGTGTGGCCTTACCAAGGTTCTATACAACTGTAGCATGACTTGCCAATTTTTATACTTGATGCCCCGTCCAATGAAGGCAAGAATTGGGTTTGCTTTCTTGACTACCTTGTCCACTTGTTTTGCCACCTTCAAAGATCTGTGGACCTGTACGCCCAGAGCTCTCATGTGACAATAAACAAATCGAATCGAATCCAATCCAAAGCTATTTGGAACCAATTAAATACAATTAAAGTCTGTGGTGTATTTTATTGGTGGGATTCTTCGTTGGCTGACGCTGGAATCGGGAAACGTGATTGGGAGCGAATCGCACGTCAGCTGGAAACTGAGACCGGCGCCGGGCGCCAGACGGAATGCCATGCTGTGGTGCCTCGACAGCCACATGACTGCATTCTATGCCACCTGTACAGTAACCGCCATTGGCATGTAGCTAACGGGCCCGCCCGGTATTTTCCTGGGCTCCCGCGATGCACCTCCTCTGCCAGGAGGAATTACCAATGGTGAGGTTTACTTGTGGGTGCAGGAAAAGCAGGTGACGTTCGACAGGTTGAAGCAACAGCTTTCCTCAGCAAGTCTGCAAACCTACTTCGACCCATCATGCCTGCAACGCTTCTCCGTACAGCGTCGCGGCTGTGCTGGCCGACACTATGGACGACAGACCTGAACATCCCTTCACCATCGCCTCGCGAACATTGGCCGACACGGAGAAACGATACACGCAGATTGAGTAGGAGGGTTTGGACACTGCGTTCAGAGTCAAGAAATTCCATCAGTATGTCTATGGGCACCGCTTCACCATTGTCACGGATCACAAGCCCTTTTTCGGAAGCCTCAAGGAGGATCGGCCTATTTCCCCCCATTGCCTCCGCCCGCATCCAGCGATGGGCACTGCTACTGGCTGTGAATGATTATGTTCTGGAACACCGCTCCAGGGCAAAGATTCCCTACGCCGACACATTGAGCCGCCTGCCCCTACCAGCCAAGTCACCTGCCACAAGCCACCGGTGGCAGGCGAGGGAATTGCCGCCCTCCATCTTATTGTCTCATTATTGTCTCATTACCGCATTCACGGTTGGATCCAGATTGACCCTCAACTCAGGTCTGCCACATGGTGCAGCATGGGGCTCAGCACCGGGCTTTACCGCAGGACATGAAGGCCTACACCACGATGATGCAGAAGTGGAGCATAGAGGATGGAGTACTCCTTTGAAGGACCCGCATGGTGATCCTTCAACGTGAACGCAACCTGTTCCTGAGGGAGCTCCACAATGGGCACTCAGGGGTGTCCAAGATGAAAATGTTAGCCCGCAGCTACTCCTGGTGCCCCGGCATCAATGCGGACATCGAACGTGTGGCCCAGTGCTGCGTCCAGTGTCACGAGGTTGCCTCCTGCAGCCTCATTCCATCTGTGGGAATGGCCGGGTCATCTGTGGTCTCGCCTCCATATAGACTTTGCGGCCCCTTTCAGGTTGCAATGTTCCTCGTCCTTGTCGAAGCCCACTCCAAGTGGATGGAGGCCCTCAGGATACTGGCAACAATGGCCACAGAGAAACTCTGGCACATTTTTAGCATACACGGCATACCCGAGGTGCTGGTGTCAGACAAAGTTACGACTTTCACAAGCGCAGAATTTGCACATACGTATCCGCAATGTGATCTGTCACGTGAGGATTGCCCCGTACCACCTGGCTTCAAATGAGTTGGCCAAGTGGGTAGTGCAAACTTTCAAGAAGCAGACATTGGTTTCCTGGGAGACCCACTTAGCCAGTTTCATATTCTGCTACTGGAGAACCCCGCATGCCACAACAGGCTTTGTGCCAGCCGAGATGTTGATGGGTCGCTGCCTCCACACCCGGTTAAGTCTCAGCTTTCCAGATATTGGCGGGAAAGACCACCACGGTGAGGACCAAACCGAGGTGGTCGCAGGCCACAGCAAGCCTCTGTGCGAATTCACCCCAGGAAACACAGTACACGTCTGGAATTCCGGCGACTGAGCCGTTTGGATCCTGGGCGCCGCATTGGCGAAAACACGACTGGTTTCCTACCGAAGATAGACACAGAGCTGCAAGTCTAATCGCCACGTGGCCCACCATCTTCGCCGCTGCCCCTGTCGCCCCTATTGCCACCACCGCCCCCGGCTCCACCGGCTCCAGGGGTAATCTTTGAGGATGCCGAGTGCCGGATGAGGAACCGCCTACCTCCGAGTCTAAAGCCGAGGTGTATGTTTCGCCACCGCCGTGAGAGCCATGCCAACAACGCTGCCACCACCCAGATGCTCATCATGCAAACACCACTCCCCAGTCCAATATACACCTCCTGACGCTGCATGGTCTGTGCCTAAGCACCATCCACAGGCGAAACGGTCAAAAGTCCTGGCACACTTACATATGGAAGTGGACGTTGCTCCAGGTTGAGTGGGGAGGTGTATTATAACCCCTCTGAAGGTCCTGGGATCAGGACCATATGGTTCCAATGACCTCCCTGGAATATGAACAGCCCCTTTAAGGGGCGGGGCTTCCCCTTAACAAGGAGAGCCCCAACTCTCATAAAAACCCTGGACAGGGTGCAGGTTGGGGAAGGAGGCCCTTAGGGGAGTGGAGAAGTTTTGATTTGTATCGCAATGAATCTTGTTCACTAATTTCTATCCATCTATCGTCTATGCATCCTGCTTACCGCAGATTGAACAGATGGGCTTACCGATGCTGGGGAGTAGAGATGCTCATACCTGGCTGGTGCTGTTAAAAGGCAACATCACATTCTGACCAGCAAGAAGGAAAAATGGGTGAAGCAGTTCCATTCTGTCAAGTGTTCTTTTGACATTGTGAGAAATCTGATAGAACTCGATCGTGTCCTCTCTCTTTCTCTCTCCTTCCATTGGGAATGACAATGATTGGAGAGCCGTCCTGAGCAAACCATTTAGATGCAACTGTGAGCAGCTGCCTGAGTAACATGGCAAAAGGGCACAAAATGCCAACTGGAAGGATCCAGTCACAAAGGAAGTCTTCACAGTGGTGACTGGTACAGACACTGCTCGTCAGAAAGGTTTAAGTCAGACCTTCATAGTCTGCAGACCCTGGCGAGTGGGTCAGTCATGATAATGACTTTAAATGGGCTGGACTTTGCAGTCCGCCAGTCGCATGTTTCTCAGTGGCATGCCGTTGGCTGGCATCAGGATAAGACCATATGATCATAAGACATAGGAGCAGAATTAGTCTCGGTCCATCGAGTCTGCTCTGCTCCGCCATTCAATCATGGCTGATATTTTTCTCACCCCCATTCTCCTGCCTTCTCCCCATAAACCCTGATCCCCTTATTAATCAAGAACCTATCTATCTCTGTCTTAAAGACACTCAGTGATTTGGCCTCCACAGCCTTCTGCGGCAAAGAGTTCCACAGATTCACCACCCTCTGGCTGAAGAAATTTCTCCTCATCGCTGTTTTATACTAAGGAACCTTCTCCTTAGTAATGGTCACTGCACTCACCTCTGCCCCCTGGTTCTCCTGGAGCACTGGCATCCCACTGGTATCTTCCACCGTGAGGACTGATGCAAAGTATATATTCAGTTCATCTGCCATTTCTTTGTTTCCTATTATTACTTCTCCAGCCACATTTTCCCATGGTCCAATATCTATTTTTACCTCTCTCTTACCTTTTATATATTGAAAAAAACTCTTCCTATCTTGCTTTATATTACTAGCTAGCTTACACTCATACTTCATCTTCTCCCCCCTTATTGCTTTTTTAGGTGTCCTCTGCACGGTTTTAAAGGCTTCCCAATCCTCTGGCTTCCCACTAATCCTCGTCATCTTGTATGCTTTTTCTTTTGCTTTTATGTTGGCCTTGACTTCCCTCATCAGCCATGGATGCCTTGTCCTCCCCGAAGCATGTTTCCTCCTCCTTGGGATGAATTTCTGTTGTGCCTCCCGAATAGCCCCAAAAAACTTCTGCCATTGCTGTTGCACCGTCTTCCCCGCTAGGCTCCTATTCCAATCATCTCTGGCTAGCTCCTCCCTCATGTCTTTGTAATTACCCTTACATAATTGTAATACCTGAATCGTTGGGTGCTTTGGATCCGTGGATCAGGTGGGTCAGGGCAGACTCGATGGGCCGAATGGCCTCTTTCTGCACTGTATGTTCTATGCTCTATGTTCTAACACATACAGGCTACCAACACTTAAAATAGAACAACACTATTTTAATAAGCTAGAAACTGTTGAACATACTTTCACTGTGGGTTAACACGATGTTAGATTAAACTGAAGACCTATGGCTATCCTAACCAGTCTATGTACTCAGCACATGGTGAGGATCTGTGCTGTAAGCTGTAAGCTCTGTCCTTCTGAGAGGCTGCATCCCGAATGAGCAGGAAAACTGATGCGTTCTGTCTTCATAGTAAGTGTGCTCTAACTGGTGATTGGCTGCGGTGTTGTGTGTGTTGATTGGTCTTGCTGTGTGTCCATCAGAGTGTGTGTCTGCACCATGATATACTGGTGTATATTATGACATCCCCCTTTTATAAAAGAATGTATGTTTGTGGCAATAAATAATGTTCCTAACTACGTGTGAGGTGCGAAGACATATTTACAGGACTATGGACATGAGAACTAAGCTATTTACATGGGAAGGTGCCTGGTGCAGAGAAGCAGTATGCAACAAGAATAACGAGATCAACACTATATACAAACCAGGGAAACGATCAAACCAAGCAACAAAACAATTCAGAGAGTCCATAAGTTCGAAAAGTTCATAAATTTAGTCTCTGAGGTGGGCGACGAATTCTGGTTGACCACATCAAGGGTGGGTCGAGAGCCGCCGGTTCAGGAGCGGGCTGGACTGCGTCAAAGTCAGGGGGAGGCAGAGTGACAGGGAGCTCTGCATAGTCCCTGGCAGGGTCAGCAGGAGGGCGAGGTGACACTGGAGGATCATGTGGCGAGCGTGGAACGAGATGAAGGGCGCGTCGATTGCGGCGCAGAATAGAGCCACCCGTTAGACGAACCAGGAACGAGCGGGGGGCGACCTGCCAAAGGACAACAGCGGTTGCAGACCAGCCACCATCTGGAAGATGGACGCGGACGTTGTCATCTGGAGCCAGAGCAAGGAGATCAGCTGCACGGGAGTCATGAGCCACCTTGTGCTGTGCACGAGACAGCTGCATCTGGCGAAAGATCGGAACATGGTTGAGGTCTGGGACATGGATGGACGGCACCGTCGTCCTCAGGGTGCGACTCATGAGTAATTGGGCTGGCGACAGGCCAGTGGACAGTGGGGCGGAGCGATAGGCCAGCAAGGCAAGGTAGAAATCGGACCCAGCAACGGCAGCCTTGCATAGGAGCCGTTTGACGATATGTACTCCCTTCTCTGCTTTGCCGTTGGATTGGGGGTACAGGGGACCGGACGTCACATGGGCGAAATTGTACCGCCTGGCAAAGTTGGGCCATTCTTGGCTGGCGAAGCAGGGGCCATTGTCCGACATAACCGTGAGTGGGATGCCGTGTCGAGCAAAGGTTTCTTTACAAGCACGAATGACTGCAGACGAGATGAGGTCGTGCAACCGTATCACCTCCGGGTTATTTGAAAGGTAGTCCACGATCAGGACATAGTCTCTACCCAGCGCGTGGAACAGGTCGATGCCCACCTTGGCCCATGGTGACGTGACCGACTCATGGGGCTGCAGGGTCTCACGTGGTTGGGCTGGCTGGAACTGTTGTCAAGTGGGACAGTTGAGCACTGTGTTGGCTATATCCTCATTTTTGCCGGGCCAGTACACTGCCTCTCGGGCCCGTCGGCGGCACTTTTCCACGCTAAGGTGGCCCTCGTGTAGTTGTTCCAGGACAAGCTGGCGCATGCTATGCGGGATGACAATGCGGTCCAGTTTTAGAAGAACCCCGTTTACTACCGCCAGATCATCTCTGACATTATAGAACTGAGGGCATTGGCCCTTGACGTCCGTTAGGTGGCGCATGACACGCTGTAGCAAGGGGTCAGCCGCCGTCTCGCGGCAAATTTGGACGAGGCGTTCATCCGAGGCAGGTAGATTGGAGGCCGCGAATGCCCCATGGGCGTCAACCTGGCAGACAAATCCCGCTGGGTCACATGGAGTGTTAACTGCCCTGGAGAGGGCGTCAGCAATGATGAGGTCCTTGCCTGGGGTGTATATCAGCTGGAGGTCATATCGCGGGAGCTTGAGAAGAATACGCTAGAGGCCAGGCGTCATGTCGTTCAAGTCTTTCTGTATTATATTGACCAGCGGGCGATGGTCGGTCTCGATGGTGAATTGAGGAAGTCCGTAGACATTATCGTGAAATTTAACAACACCGGTCAGAAGGCCCAGGCACTCCTTTTCTATCTGCGCATAGCGCTGCTCCATGGGGGTCATCGCATGTGACGCATATGCAACGGGGGCCCATGATGAGGCCTCATCACGTTGAAGGAGCACTGCCCCAATGCCGGATTGACTGGCGTCGGTCAAAATTTTGGTCTCCTTTGCTGGATCAAAGAAGGCTAAGACCGGGGCCGTGGTCAGTTTTGCCTTGAGTTCCGTCCATTCGCGCTCGTGGGCAGGGAGCCATTGGAAGTCTGTCGTCTTCCTGACCAGGTTCCTGAGAGCCGTGGTATGAGAGGCGAGGTTGGGGATGAATTTCCCTAAAAAATTGACCATGGCCAGAAATCAGAGGACCGCCTTCTTGTCCTCTGGCATTTTCATAGCTGTGATGGCAGCTACCTTGTCCGCATTGGGCTGCATACCCAATTGGGAGATGTGATCCCCGAGGAACTTAAGTTCTGTCTGACCAAAAGAGCATTTGGCCCTGTTGAGGCGAAGGGCATGCTCATGTATATGTCTGAATACGTGCTGGAGGCGACTAACATGCTCCTGCGGGGTGGTGGACCAAATGATTATGTCATCGACATAGACGCGAACACCTTCAATACCTTCCATCATTTGTTCCGTAATCCTATGGAACACTTCTGATGCAGAGATGATCCCAAACGGCATCCTGTTGTAACAATATCTTCCAAAGGGGTGGTTAAACGTGCAGAGTTTCCTGCTGGATTTATCGAGCTGGATTTGCCAGAATCCTTTTGAGGCGTCGAGTTTGGTAAAGAGCTTGGCGCGAGCCATCTCACATGTGAGCTCTTCGCGCTTGGGAATTGGATCGTGTTCCCTCATGATATTGCGATTTAGATCCTTGGGATCAATGCAAATTCTCAATTCGCCGGAAGGCTTTTTACACATGCCATGGAACTGATCCAGTCGGTCGGTTCCATGACTTTGGAAATCACTCCTTGATTCTGGAGGTCCTGCAGCTGCTGCTTGAGGCGGTCCTTAAGGGGTGCTGGGACCCTGCGAGGTGCGTGCACCACAGGCGTGGCATTCGGTTTTAATAAAATCTTGTAGGTGTACGGGAGTGTGCCCATGCCCTCGAAGACGTCGTGGTACTGGTTGATAATGGCGTCGAGCTGCGCCCTGAAGTCAGTATCCTGAAAGGCAGACGTGTCAGCAGGAGAGAGAGAGTGAACTCACTGAACTAGGTTCAACAGTTTGCATGCCTGCGCGCTAAGCAGGGAGGCTTTTGAGGAGCCCACGATTTCAAAGGGAAAGATGGCTTTGCGTGACACGAGCCACCGGCAGCAATGGCATTGCCATTATAATCTAATAGCCGGCAGGCTGATGGCAGAATGGCTGGTTTGATATGAAGGCTTTGGAGGTCAGAATGAGATTCGAGGAGGCACCGGTGTCCAGGCGGAATCGTATTTGGGACCGGTTGACCATAAGGGTGGCACACCACTCATCGTCCGGATCGATGATGTATACCGATAGAGGCTGGATTCTTTGCTCCGGGGACACCCTGTTTCTTGTAATGATACCGACTGGAAAAGGCGCAGGGTAGCAGGTCCGAATCGGGCCTGGTGACCGTGGGTTGAATGGCCCGGACATTCCTGCGATGTTGGCTGGAGCGACGAGAGTTGGCAGGCTGAGCTGATCTGCATAAAGCAGCATAGTGGCCAAGTTTGCTACATCTCAGGCATCGTCGGGATTTGGCAGGACATTGCCGCTTTAAGTGGGCGGGGCCACAGTTGCCGCACGTTGTAGTGTCAGTACGTTCACTGCGCCACCGCTCATGCATGGTGTGGTCGTACATGGTGCGCACCTGCACAGTACGTTCGTCGACGTCGCCGTCCCATTGTTCGGTGCGCACAAGCGCGGGAGTCCGCGAAAAGCATGCGAAATGGCCGCCCTCATCCAGGCTGAGGCCCTGGAGTTGCTTGATTGCTTGGACCCATTGTGCCTCGTGGGGACCTTGCCGCGCCGTTTCAGCCGCTTGGATGTAGGATAACCGACTAATGGCGTGTTCGTGTAGCATGCAGGTCTCAATGGCAATCGCTAGGGTGAGCTGCTTTACCTTGAGGAGCTGCTGGCGTAGGGGGTCCGACTGAACACCGAAAACGATCTGGTCGCGTATCATGGAGTCGGAGGTGGGCCCGTAGCTACAGGACTGCGCAAGGATGCGGAGGTGGGTGAGAAAGGACTGGAAAGGTTCATCCTTACCCTGCAAACGCTGTTGGAATACATAGCGCTCGAAGCTTTCATTCACCTCGGTGTTGCAGTGACTGTCAAACTTGAGGACAACCGTCTTGAATTTTAATTTATCTTCACCATCAGTAAAGGTGAGAGAATTGAAAATGTGGATGGAATGTTCCCCAGCCGTGGATAGGAAGAGAGCGATCTTCCTGGTGTCTGAGGCATCTTCCCGGTCTGTGGCTTCAAGGTAGAGTTGGAAGCGTTGTTTGAATATCTTCCAGTTGGCCCCGATGTGAGCGGTGATGCGGAGCGGCGGCGGCGGGCGGACGCTGTCCAATTTGCAGGATGGCTGTATGCTGGTGGAAGGCAGATCACTTGCAGGTAGGTCTAAGAAGTTCTAACATCCCTCAACTCCTGGTATCATGTTGTGTTGGGTGCTCTGGATCCGTGGAACACATAAAGGCCACCAACACTTAAAATAGTACAACATTATTTTATTAAGTTAGAAACTGTTGAACATACTTTCACTGTGGGTTAACACGATGTTAGATTAAACTAAAGACCTATGCCTGTCCTAACCAGTCTATGCACTCAGCACATGGTGAAGATCTGTGCTGTAAGCTCTGTCTTTCTGAAAAGCTGCATCCCGAATGAGCGGGAACTCTGATACCCTCTGTCTATATAGTGAGTGTGCTCTAACTGGTGATTGGCTGCGGTGTTGTGTGTGTTGATTGGTCTTGCTGTGTGTCCATCAGTGTGTGTGTCTGCACCATGATATACTGGTGTATATTATGACAATTAGGACCGATTGCTTTCTGTGGATTCACTTTCGAGAAGGCCAATCTGACTTCAAAGACTGTGACTGTAGGTATAAATGTATTCAGGCTATTAGGGCAGGTGACATTAACACATTAGCTTCCTGCTCAAAGCGAGCACAGAATGTATTAAGTTCATTAGGGACAGATGCTCTGTTCCAAGAAATTTAACTCGACTTTGCTTTATAACCCGTTATATTGGGTAAGCCTTGCCACAATCGGAGGGAATTCGTAACATTAGACCAAGACTTTAACTTAGTCTGGTAGTGGCTCTTGGCATCCCTGATGGCTTTACGGATGTCGTACCTAAATTTATTTTATAGGTCAAGGTCTCCCATCTTAAACGCCTCAGACCTGGACTTCAATAGGGAGTGGATCTCACCATCAAACAATGGTTTCCGATTAGCAAACGCTCGTACTACTTTCTTTGGCACTCAGTCCTGAACAGACTTACTGATGAAGCCTGTGACAGTAATAGCATACTCATTTAGGTTGGCCGCTGAGTTAGGCTGGCACGGTGGCGCGGTGGTTAGCACTGCTGCCTACATCGTTGAGGACCCGGGTTCGATCCCGGCCCTGGGTCACTGTCTGTATGGAGTTTGCATATTCTCGCCATGTCTGTGTGGGCTTCACCCCTACAACCCAAAGATGTGCAGGTTCGGTAGATTGGCCACGCTAAATTGCCCCTTAATTGGATAAAAATAATAGGATACTCTAAATTTATTCAAAAAAAGGTTGGCCGCTGAGTTCTTGAATATGGCACAATCCACTGACTCCAAACAGTCACGTAGGAACTCTTCCGTTGCCTCAGACCAGCATTGCACAACTTTCTTAACGTATCCTCCCGCTTTAGTTTCTGCTTGTATGCCGGGAGAAGGAGCACGATTTTCCAAAATGGGGTCGGGGGATGGAACGGTAAGCACCCTTGATGTTTGTATAACAGTGGTCAGGGATGTTAGGGTTTCTGGTGCGAAAGGAGATGTGTTGGTAAAATTTTGGAAATACACTCTTGGGATTGGCCTGGTTAAAATTTAACCATGATGAAGAAGGCCTCCGGGTATTTTGTTTCAAAGTTATTTATAACAGTGAACAATTCATCAAGCACCTTCTTCACTTGCTCTTTCGGTGGAATATAGATTGCTGTAATAATGGCAGAAGTGAACCCCATGGAAGATAGTAGGAGATGCACTTCACAGTCAAGTATTCCAGATCTGAGGAGCAATAACATGTCAGGGTCGCCACATCTGAGCACCGAGAGGTGTTGATGAGGAAACAAACCCCACACCCTGCGTTTAGCCCAATGACGCCGTGCGGTCCGTCCGATGAATTAGAGTTGCCCTCGGGTTGCAAAGCACAGCCATGTAAGGCAGGAGTGAGTCATGTCTCTGTGAAACAGAGCATACACCAGTCTCTCACCTCACTCTGAAAAGTAAGTCTAGCATTAAGCTCTTCCATCTTGTTTTCAATCACTTGTGTGGTGATATGCATCACTTGTGTATACACAAGGGGTTAATGTAAATACACTACAACTAAGTAACCACTAGAGGGAGCACCAGAGATGTCATGACATGCAGACACACAGCCAATGGGTCAATACAACAGAACAAAACCAATGGGTAATCAGGACACCCAGAGGTGGCATTACCACAAGGATCCACTTCACAACCCATATAAAAGGACAGGACACACATGCTCTGCCTCTTTCCACAGACAGACATCTAGAGAGTACATCAGGGTTGATCAGCAGCATCACCACCCAGCACGTGGCTTAGAGCAGGCTGGTAAAGATAGACTGAGTTACTACAGCTAGATTAGCAGAGAGTCGAACTCATTTAAGAACTTTAAGAATTTAATAGTTCAATAAACAAGTTGAACTCATTTCATAGACTGGAGCTTTCTTTGTCAAGAGCAACTTGTAAACTCACTCCCAGTGAGTTCTCCCAGTGAGCCAGAGAAGACAGAGCCAGGAGTGAGATACAGCTAAGAGTGAGTTTGGAAATTTGAATCTAGGTGGGAATTCAAAGCTGGGTGGGGAGGAAGTGCTTTTTATCCCTGGTAAGTGACTGGTAAGTAGTGTTTCTGTTTTTCTGTTTCTTTTCATTGGTATATTTATTTATTTTTTCTTTGTTTTTTTTTTTGTTGAAATTGAAGTTGTTGAAGTTAACCGAAGGTTTAAGACATGGCAGGAGATCTCAGACCCGTGTCATGCTCCTCGTGTGCGATGTGGGAGCTCAGGGACATGCCCACTGTCCCTAGCTCCTTCACGTGCAAGAAGTGTGTCCAGTTGCAGCTCCTGTCAGACCGCTTGACGGCTCTGGAGCTGCGGATGGACTCACTTTGGAGCATCCGCGATGCTGAGGACGTCGTGGATAACACGTTTAGCGAGTTGGTCACACTGCAGGAGAAAGGTACTGAGGGAGATAGAAAATGGGTGACCAAAAGACAGAGCAAGAGTAGGAAGGCAGTGCAGGTGTCCTCTGCGGTCATCTCCCTGCAAAACAGATATACCGCTTTGGATACTGTTGAGGGAGATGGCTCACCAGGGGAAGGCAGCAGCAGCCAGGTTCATGGCACCGTGGCTGGCTCTGCTGCACAGCTGGGCAGGAAGAAGAATGGCAGGGCTATAGTGATAGGGGACTCAATGGTAAGGGGAATAGACAGGCGGTTCTGCGGACGCAATCGAGACTCCAGGATGGTATGTTGCCTCCCTGGTGCAAGGGTCAAGGATGTCTCGGAGCGGCTGCAGGACATTCTGGGGGGGGAGGGTGAACAGCCAGCTGTCGTGGTGCACATAGGCACCAACGATATAGTTAAAAAACGGGACGAGGTCCTACAAGCTGAATTTAGGGAGCTAGGAGTTAAACTAAAAAGTAGGACCTCCAAGGTAGTAGTCTCAGGATTGCTATCAGTGCCACGAGCTAGTCAGTGTAGGAATGTCAGGATAGAGAGGATGAATGCGTGGCTCGAGAGATGGTGCAAGAGGGAGGGATTCAAATTCCTGGGACATTGGAACCGGTTCTAGGGGAGGTGGGACAAGTACAAACCGGATGGTCTGCACCTGGGCAGGACTGGAACCGATGTCCTAGGGGGGGTGTTTGCTAGAGCTGTTGGGGAGAGTTTAAACTAATGTGGCAGGGGGATGGGAACCGATGCAGGAAGTTGGAAGGTAGTAAAACAGGGACAGAAATAAAAGGCAGTAAGGGGGAAAGTGTAAGGCAGAGAAGCCATATTCAAAAAGCAAAAAGGGCGATAGTACAAGGTACAGTGACTGAGGGGAGCTCAGTGAATAGGACCAGGAATACTAAAAGAAATAAAACGGGAAGTGAAAACATTAATGGTCAGCGACGCGGCAGGTTGCTACATGAAGATATGGGTTCAACGACAAGGAAAATTAGGAGAAAGGTTAAGAGGAAATATAACTTAGGAGAGGTTACTGATCGAGGTGTTAAGATTCAGAACAGAGGTAAAAAAGCCAACATAAGTGTACTTTACCTGAATGCTCGTAGTATTCGGAATAAGGTAAATGAGTTGATGGCGCAAATCATCGTGAATGATTATGATTTAGTGGCCATTACTGAAACATGGTTAAAGGATGGTCACGACTTTTCGGAAGGACAGAGTGGATGGTAAGGGAAGTGGTGTAGCTCTGTTATTTAAGGATGACATCCGGGCAACAGTAAGGGATGACATCGGTGCTATGGAGGATAAGGTTGAATCCATATGGGTGGAAATCAGGAATAGTAAGGCAAAAAAGTCACTGATAGGAGTAATCTATAGGCCACCAAATAGTAACAATATGGTGGGGCAGGCAATAAACAAAGAAATAACTGATGCATGTAGAAATGGTACTGCAGTTATCATGGGGGATTTTAATCTACATGTCGATTGGTTTAACCAGGTCGGTCAAGGCAGCCTTGAGGAGGAGTTTATAGAATGTATCCGCGATAGTTTCCTAGAACAGTATGTAATGGAACCTACAAGGGAACAAGCGGTCCTAGATCTGGTCCTGTGTAATGAGACAGGATTGATTCAGGATCTCATAGTTAGGGATCCTCTCGGAAGGAGCGATCACAATATGGTGGAATTTAAAATACAGATGGAGGGTGAGAAGGTAAAATCAAGCACTAGTGTTTTGTGCTTAAACAAAGGAGATTACAATGGGATGAGAGAAGAACTAGCTAAGGTAGACTGGGAGCAAAGACTTTATGGTGAAACAGTTGAGGAACAGTGGAGAACCTTCCAAGTGATTTTTCACAGTGCTCAGCAAAGGTTTATACCAACAAAAAGGAAGGACGGTAAAAAGAGGGAAAATCGACCGTGGATATCTAAGGAAATAAGGGAGAGTATCAAATTGAAGGAAAAAACATACAAAGTAGCAAAGATCAGTGGGAGACTAGAGGACTGGGAAATCTTTAGGGGGCAACAGAACGCTACTAAAAAAGCTATAAAGAAGAGTAAGATCGATTATGAGAGTAAACTTGCTCAGAATATAAAAACAGATAGTAAAAGTTTCTACAAATACATAAAACAAAAAAGAGTGGCTAAGGTAAATATTGGGCCTTTAGAGGATGACAAGGGCGATTTAATAATGGGAGATGAGGAAATGGCTGAGGAACTGAACAGGTCGGTCTTCACAGTGGAAGACACAAATAACATGCCAGTGACTGATGGAAATGAGGCTATGACAGGTGAGGACCTTGAGAGAATTGTTATCACCAAGGAGGTATTGATGGGCAAGCAAATGGGGCTAAAGGTAGACAAGTCTCCTGGACCTGATGGAATGCACCCAGAGTGCTAAAAGAGATGGCTAGGGAAATTGTAAATGCACTAGTGATAATTTACCAAAATTCACTAGACTCTGGGGCAGTCCCGGCGGATTGGAAATTAGCAAACGTGACACCACTTTTTAAAAAAGGAGGTAGGCAGAACGCGGGTAATTATAGGCCAGTGAGCTCAACTTCGGTAGTAGGGAAGATGCTGGAATCTATCATCAAGGAAGAAATAGCGAGGCATCTGGATGGAAATTGTCCCACTGGGCAGACTCAGCATGGGTTCATAAAGGGCAGGTCATGCCTGACTAATTTAGTGGAATTTTTGAGGACATAAACAGTGCGGTAGATAACGGGGAGCCAATGGATGTGGTATATCTGGGTTTCCAGAAAGCCGTTGACAAGGTGCCACACAAAAGGTTGCTGCATAAGATAAAGATGCATGGCATTAAGGGGAAAGTAGTAGCATGGATAGAGGATTGGTTAATTAATAGAAAGCAAAGAGTGGGGATTAATGGGTGTTTCTCTGGTTGGCAATCAGTAGCTAGTGGTGTCCCTCAGGGATCAGTGTTGGGCCCACAACTGTTCACAATTTACATAGATGATTTGGAGTTGGGGGACCAAGGGCAATGTGTCCAAGTTTGCAGACGACACTAAGATAAGTGGTAAAGCAAAAAGTGCAGAGGATACTGGAAGTCTGCAGAGGGATTTGGATAGGCTAAGTGAATGGGCTAGGGTCTGGCAGATGGAATACAATGTTGACAAATGTGAGGTTATCCATTTTGGTAGGAATAACAGCAAAAGTGATTATTATTTAAATGATAAAATATTAAAACATGCTGCTGTGCAGAGAGACCTGGGTGTGCTAGTGCATGAGTCGCAAAAAGTTGGTTTACAGGTGCAACAGGTGATTAAGAAGGCAAATGGAATTTTGTCCTTCATTGCTAGAGGGATGGAGTGTAAGACTAGGGAGGTTCTGCTGCAATTGTATAAGGTGTTAGTGAGGCCACACCTGGAGTATTGTGTTCAGTTTTGGTCTCCTTACTTGAGAAAGGACGTACTGGCACTGGAGGGTGTGCAGAGGAGATTCACTAGGTTAATCACAGAGCTGAAGGGGTTGGATTACGAGGAGAGGTTGAGTAGACTGGGACTGTACTCATTGGAATTTAGAAGGATGAGGGGGGATCTTATAGAAACATATAAGATTATGAAGGGAATAGACAGGATAGATGCGGGCAGGTTGTTTCCACTGGCGGGTGAAAGCAGAACTAGGGGGCATAGCCTCAAAATAAGGGGAAGTAGATTTAGGACTGAGTTTAGGAGGAACTTCTTCACCCAAAGGGTTGTGAATCTATGGAATTCCTTGCCCAGTGAAGCAGTAGAGGCTCCTTCATTGACTGTTTTTAAGATAAAGATAGATATTTTTTTGAAGAATAAAGGGATTAAGGGTTATGGTGTTCGGGCCGGAAAGTGGAGCTGAGTCCACAAAAGATGAGCCATGATCTCATTGAATGGTGGAGCAGGCTCGAGGGGCCAGGTGGCCTATTCCTGCTCCTAGTTCTTATGTTCTTATGTTCATACATCAAGGAAGCAGCTTATGCTATACGAAGCAGCATAACACTACAACTTTGACATTTGCCAAAAGTATTCCAGGGAGTGGAGACTAGCAAACGTGTTGTTTTAATCTCACATGCGGAGCAGCTCGTTTTCCTCATTTCCTAGGTCAATAGCTGCTTTTGCCTACCCGTCGGCCCTCTTCTGCTTCTGGATCGAGACAGGCAGGCCCGTGTTCGAAATGGTGCCTCAACCATAGGCTGGCCTGACAGGGAAACCGCACACCGTGGGATCACCACTCTTGCAGTCAAAACACACCAAGCAATAAAACACATCAATTTCTGTATCTGGAACATGCGAACCCTCAATGTAAATAGTGAACACAGAAAGAAAATCACCCGGATTTCTCAGGAACCTACGAGAGATGTTGCTGCTGACAGTGAACCCTGACTCCCTGCGGAAGGCCAGCTTAGAGAGGAATGAACAGGAGATACTCTCTTCTGAAAGGAGAAACCAGAGGAAGATCATCATATTCACAGAGTTGGATTTGCCATCAACAACAGAATCGTGGATACACAGACAGAACTTCCAATTGGCACGATCCTATACCTTCAGCTTCATAGCAACCATTGGACCACAATCATGAGCTTTACTTTTCCGCAATAACCTTGATGTGGCACATTATCAAATGCCTTCCAGAAATCCAAATCCAGTACGTTCACTTGATTCTATTGACACAACCAAAGAGCTCTTTAATGCAGATCTGTGTTCCCTAATACCATCCCAAAACAAGAAGGTTGATTCTACTGGAGGAATTTAATGCCAGAATTTCAGGCAAGTAATGTGTCAAGGAGGGCACCATCAGGAAAGAAGGAGTGGGGATGTCAATGGCAATGGCCTCCTCCCTACCAAGTGAACATGGGTTCACCATCACAAACACATTCTTTCATCATAAAGACAAAGATAAGACAACGTGGAAACAACCTCGGGCGGCACAGTGGTTAGCACAGCTGCCTCGCAGCCCCAGGGACCTGGGTTCGATTCCGACCTCGGGTGTTTGTGTGTGGAGTTTGCACGTTCTCCCCGTGTCTGCATGGTTTTCCTTCGGGGTGCCGGTTTCCTCCCACAGTCCAAAGATGTGCAGGTTAGGTGGATTGGCCATACTAAATTGCCCCTGAGTGTCCAAGGTTAGGTGGGGTTATGGTGATAGGGTGAGGGATTGGTCCTTGGTCTGGTTGGTGCAGACTTGATGGGCTGAATGGCCTCCTTCTGCACTGTAGGGATTCTATTTTATACCTGTAGCCCTGATCCAAGCATTGGCACCTTCTGTACTCCATCTTTGTCTTTGTCCATGTCCAGGATAGGAAGGATGTCCACAGCACTTCTGTCATTCTGGATGCAAATGACCACTGGACAGACTACAGGCTTGTACGCTCCACCATGAGACTCCATCTGGCACCAAACACCAAAGATCCTCAAAGACATTCAAGAGAAGATTTAACATATACACGCTCCAGGATATAAAAACAAAAGAATAATTCCAGGTGCCATTCGTTTGAAAAATAGAGAATGTAACTCCTTTATCCAAATAAGGGAGGGAGACAGAAATCAGAAATCTACAGGCCAGTGAGATTAACACCTGTCACAGTGGAAATGTTAGAAGTTATTATTAAAGATGTTAAGGCAGGCCAATTAGAAAATTTCACGGCAATCACGCAATCCATGATCTGTGACTAAAGGGGAACCAGTGTACGTACTCTACTTAGATTTCCAAAAGGCATTCAATAAGGTGCCACATCAAAGGTTATTGTGGAAAATTAAAGCTCATGGTGTAGGGGCAACATATTGGCATGGATAGAATATTGATTGACTAATAGGAAAGAGGGGGTAGCCATCAATGGGTATTTTTCCGGTTGGCAGGATAAACCAGCCATGTTTCACAGGGATCCCCTCAACGATATCAATGACTTGCTTGAAGGGATTGAAGGTTTAGCCACTCACGTTGCTGATGATGTAAAGATACTTGACAAACCCAGGAAAAGTGACTGGAACAACGAAAAATGCGCTACTTGAACTTTGTTGTTCGATCAAAGGTCTTTGACTCCATCAACCATTAAACCTTTTGGAAAGTCTTCCAGAAACGGGAATGTTCATCAAAATTTGTTACTATCCTGTGACTCCTGCACAATGGTATTAGAGCAGACTTTTTTTGCAATGAACTAGAGACTGAACCCTTTCGCATCTGGATCACAAAGCTGTATGCTTGCGTCAACTCTCTTCATTATTTACTTCAGCCTAGTCATGGAATTCATTTGTGATCAACTTCCTCAGGTGGTCGTGATTGAGTTTTGACTTCACCTCAACATGCTGTGAGCCAAGACTAAGATGACCTGTAAAATTATCCGTGATTTATGCTACGCATCGATTGTGCAGTTCTGGTCCATACAGCAAACAACATTCATACCACCCTCAATATCTGCACAGAATCACAGAATCATTATAGTACAGAAGGAGGCCATTCAGCTATCAAGCCTGCACTGGCTCTCTGAAGGAACATTCCACCTACTCCCACTGCCCTGCCCTATCCCCGTAACCTTGCACATTATTTATTTTCGTATAGCAATCCAATGCCCTTTTAAATACTCTGATCGGACCAGCCTCCACCATCCTCTCATGAAGTTTGTTCCAGACTTCAACCACCTTCTGGGTGAAAAATCTTTCCTCACATTATTTCTACCTCTTTTGCCCATTATTTTGAATCTACACTCTCCTGTTCTTGATGCTGTCTGATATACACTGTCTCACAATTTACCCTGTCCATACCCTCAGGATCTTGATATCTCTTTCAAGTCTCCTTCAAGTTGGCCTTCTTTTCTCCAAGTAAAACAGATCCAACCTCTCCTCATAGCTACAGTTCTTTATCCTGGAATCATTCTTGTGAAACTCCATTGTACTCTCTCCAATGCTTTCACATCCTTCTTCAAGCATGGTGTCCAGAACTGGGCAGTCTCCACATGAGGCCGAACTAATGTCTTATTCAAGTTCAATATGACCCCTTAGCTTTTGTACTCAATGCCGTTATTAATAAAACCTAGGATACTATATGCATTATTAACTGCTCTCTCAACATGCCTTTCCACCAAAATGACTTATGTGAAGTAAGTAAAAGTGGCCATAGTCCAAGATGACCATAGGCTGCTTTCCCCTTTGAGGGAGAGAGCCGACCAATGGTGATTTAACCTGAGGATCACCACACCTCAAGCCAGGGGCAAGGCTGACCTCAGTTGGAATGGGAATTGTACCCATGCTGTTGGCATCACAAACCAGCTATCCAGCTAACTGAGCTAAACTGGTACATATACACCAAGGTTCCTCTGTTCCTGAACCTCCTTTAGAGTTTCTCCCTTTATTTTGTACTGTCTCTCCACATTTTTCCTGCCAAAATGAATCACCTCTTTTTCACTTCTTTGGAGATCTCTATTCCACAGGCAACTTGTGTCCTTTCTGCCCAAAGGGCGGTGGCTCCAGCATTGTCCTGCTAAGTCCAATAAACCATCAAACCAGCCAAACACTGAGGGTCAGGCAAAAATGACTTATGAGCGTAAATTTCCTTGAATTAAATATTGAGACGACCAAGGCCATCGGCCAAACTTTTCCAGCTGTCCCAGCCAGCGGGATCTTCTGGTCCCACCGATGATGAACCCGGCTCCCTCTTCCCACATTGTGGGTTCCCCAGAGACAGAGGCTGCGAATGATGGGAAAACCCACTGACAGCAATGGGACCAGATGTTTCCAGCAATGGCCAGTGGCGGCCCACCTCTGCAGCTGCAAAACATGGCCCCAGGGGTGGAAAATCGTGCCCATTGCTTTTGGTGACCTCTACAAATTCAGTATCTCAGTCACCCACTCTATCCCTCTCCCTAGCAGCTGAAGCAGAATGTACAGAAACTTACCCTCATATCTGATAAGCTTCTGATCCTTTATAAGAACATAAGAACTAGGAGCAGGAATAGGCCACCTGGCCCCTCGAGCCTGCTCCGCCATTCAATGTGATCATGGCTGATCTTTTGTGGACTCAGCTCAACTTTCCGGCCCGAACGCCATAACCCTTAATCCCTTTATTCTTCACAAAACTATCTATCTTTATCTTAAAAACATTTACTGAAGGAGCCTCTACTGCTTCACTGGGCAAGGAATTCCATAGATTCACAACCCTTTGGGTGAAGAAGTTCCTCCTAAACTCAGTCCCAAATCTACTTCCCCTTATTTTGAGGCTATGCCCCCTAGTTCTGCTTTCACCCACCAGTGGAAACAACCTGCCCGCATCTATCCTATCTATTCCCTTCATAATTTTATCTGTTTCTATAAGATCCCCCCTCAGCCTTCTAAATTCCAACGAGTACAGTCCCAGTCTACTCAACCTCTCCTCGTAATCCAACCCCTTCAGCTCTGGGATTAACCTAGTGAATCTCCTCTGCACACCCTCCAGTGTCAGTATGTCCTTTCTCAAGTAAGAAGACCAAAACTGAACACAATACTCCAGGTGTGGCTTCACTAACACCTTATACAATTGCAGCATAAACTCCCTAGTCTTAAACTCCATCCCTCTAGCAATGAAGGACAAAATTCCATTCACCTTCTTAATCACCTGTTGCACCTGTAAACCAACTTTTTGCGACTTATGCACTAGCACACCCAGGTCTCTCTGCACAGCAGCATGTTTTAATATTTTATTATTTAAATAGTAATCCCTTTTGCTGTTATTCCTACCAAAATGGATAACCTCACATTTGTCAACATTGTATTCCATCTGCCAGACCCTAGCCCATTCACTTAGCCTATCCAAATCCCTCTGCAGACTTCCAGTATCCTCTGCACTTTTTGCTTCACCACTTATCTTAGTGTCGTCTGCAAACTTGGACACATTGCCCTTGGTCCCCCAACTCCAAATCATCTATGTAAATTGTGAACAGTTGTGGGCCCAACACTGATCCCTGAGGGACACCACTAGCTACTGATTGCCAACCAGAGAAACACCCATTAATCCCCACTCTTTGCTTTCTATTAATTAACCAACCCTCTATCCATGCTACTACTTTCCCCTTAATGCCATGCATCTTTATCTTATGCAGCAACCTTTTGTGTGGCACCTTGTCAAAGGCTTTCTGGAAACCCAGATATACCACATCCATTGGCTCCCCGTTATCTACCGCACTAGTAATGTTCTCAAAAAATTCCACTAAATTAGTTGGGCACGACCTGCCCTTTATGAACCCATGCTGCGTCTGCCCAATGGGACAATTTCCATCCAGATGCCTCGCTATTTCTTCCTTGATGATAGATTCCAGCATTTTCCCTACTACCAAAGTTAAGCTCACTGGCCTATAATTACCTGCTTTCTGCCTACCTCCTTTGTTAAACAGTGGTGTCACGTTTGCTAATTTCCAATCCGCCGGGACCACCCCAGAGTCTAGTGAATTTTGGTAAATTATTACTAGTGCATTTGCAATTTCCCTAGCCATCTCTTTCAGCACTCTGGGATGCTTTCATCAGGGCCAGGAGACTTGTCTACCTTTAGCCCCATTAGCTTGCCCATCACTACCTCCTTGGTGATAACAATCCTCTCAAGGCCCTCACCTGTCATAGCCGCATTTCCATCAGTCACAGGCATGTTATTTGTGTCTAACACTGTGAAGACCGACTCAAAAAACCTGTTCAGTTCCTCAGCCATATCCTCATCTCCCATTATTAAATCTCTCTTCTCATCCTCTAAAGGACCAATATTTACCTGAGCCACTCTTTTTTGTTTTATATATTTGTAGAAACTTTTACTATCTGTTTTTATATTCTGAGCAAGTTTACTCTCATAATCTATCTTACTCTTCTTTATAGCTTTTTTAGTAGCTTTCTGTTGCCCCCTAAAGATTTCCCAGTCCTCTCGTCTCCCACTAATCTTTGCTACTTTGTATGCTTTTTCCTTCAATTTGATACTCTCCCTTATTTCCTTAGATATCCACGGTCTAGTTTCCCTCTTTCTACCGTCCTTCCTTTTTGTTGGTATAAACCTTTGCTGAGCACTGTGAAAAATCGCTTGGAAGGTTCTCCACTGCTCCTCAACTGTTTCACCATAAAGTCTTTGCTCCCAGTCTACCTTTGCTAGTTCTTCTCTCATCCCATTGTAATCTCCTTTGTTTAAGCACAAAACACTAGTGCTTGATTCTACCTTCTCACCCTCCATCTGTATTTTAAATTCCACCATATTGTGATCGCTCCTTCCAAGAGGATCCCTAACTATGAGATCCTGAATCAATCCTGTCTCATTACACAGGACCAGATCTAGGACCGCTTGTTCCCTTGTAGGTTCCATTACATACTGTTCTAGGAAACTATCGTGGATACATTCTATAAACCCCTCCTCAAGGCTGCCTTGACCAACCTGGTTAAACCAATCGACATGTAGATTAAAATCCCCCATGATAACTGCTGTACCATTTCTACATGCATCAGTTATTTCTTTGGTTATTGCCTGCCCCACCATACTGTTACTATTTGGTGGCCTATAGACTACTCCTATCAGTGACTTTTTCGCCTTACTATTCCTGATTTCCACCCAAATGGATTCAACCTTATCCTCCATAGCACCGATGTCATCCCTTACTGTTGCCCGGATGTCATCCTTAAATAACAGAGCTACATCACCTCCCTTACCATCCACTCTGTCCTTCCGAATAGTTTGATACCCTCAAATATTTAACTCCCAGTCGTGACCATCCTTTAACCATGTTTCAGTAATGGCCACTAAATCATAGTCATTCACGATGATTTGCGCCATCAACTCATTTACCTTATTCCGAATACTACGAACATTCAGGTAAAGTGCACTTATGTTGGCTTTTTTACCTCTGTTCTGAATCTTAACACCTCGATCAGTATCCTCTCCTAAGTTATATTTCCTCTTAACCTTGCTCCTAATTTTCCTTGTCGTTGAACCCATATCTTCATGTAACAACCTGCCGCGTCGCTTACCATTAATGTTTTCACTTCCCGTTTTATTCTTTTTTGTATTCCTGGTCCTATTCACTGAGCTCCCCTCAGTCACTGTACCTTGTACTGTCGCCCTTTTTTATTTTTGACTATGGCTTCTCTGCCATACACTTTCCCCCTTACTGCCTTTTGTTTCTGTCCCTGTTTTACTACCTTCCAACTTCCTGCATCGGTTCCCACCCCCCTGCCACATTAATTTAAACTCTCCCCAACAGCTCTAGCAAACACCCCCCCCTAGGACATCGGTTCCAGTCCTGGACAGGTGCAGACCGTCCGGTTTGTACTGGTCCCACCTCCCCCAGAACCGGTTCCAATGCCCCAGGAATTTGAATCTCTCCCTCTTGCACCATCTCTCGAGCCACGCATTCATCCTATCTATCCTAACATTCCTACTCTGACTAGCTCATGGCACTGGTAGCAATCCTGAGATTACTACCTTTGAGTTCCTACTTTTTAGTTTAACTCCTAACTCCCTGAATTCAGCTTGTAGGACCTCGTCCCGTTTTTTACCTAAATCGTTTGTGCCTATCTGCACCATGACAGCTAGCTGTTCACCCTCCCCCCCCCCCCTCCCAGAATGTCCTGCAGCCGCTCCGAGACATCCTTGACCCTTGCACCAGGGAGGCAACATACCATCCTGGAGTCTATTCCCCTTACAATTGAGTCCCCTATCACTATAGCCCTGCCATTCTTCTTCATGCCCAGCTGCGCAGCGGAGCCTGTCACGGTGCCATGAACCTGGCTGCTGCTGCCTTCCCCTGGTGAGCCATCTCCCTCAACAGTATCCAAAGCGGTATATCTGTTTTGCAGGGAGATGACTGCAGAGGACACCTGCACTGCCTTCCTACTCTTGCTCTGTCTTTTGGTCACCCATTTTCTATATCCCTCAGTACCTTTCATCTGCGGTGTGACCAACTCGCTAAACGTGCTATCCACGACATCCTCAGCATCGCGGATGCTCCAAAGTGAATCCATCCACTTCTCCAGAGCCGTCAAGCAGTCTAACAGGAGCTGCAACTGGACACACTTCTTGCACGTGAAGGTGCCAGGGTCAGTGGACATGTCCCTGAGCTCCCACATCGCACACGAGGAGCATGACACGGGTCTGAGATCTCCTGCCATGTCTTAAACCTTCGGTTAACTTCAACAATTACAATTTCCCCCCCAAAATAAATAAATAAATAAACAACGAAGAAAAAAATAAATAAATATACAAATGAAAAGAAAAAGAAAACAGTAACACTACTTACCAGTCACTTACTAGGGATAAAATGCACCCCCCCCTCCCCATAAGCTTCAAATTCCCACCTAGATTCAAATTCCCAAACTCATTCTTGGTTCTGTCTCACTCTGGCTGTGTCTACTCTGGCTCACTGCTCCTTCACTAATAAATAGGTACCTGCACCACAGGGTTAAGATGGCAGCTCACCAACATCTTCTCAAAGACAATCAGGGATAGTCAATAAATGCTGGCCTAGCCAGCCACACCCACATCCCATGAATATATTTTTAAAAATGCATATTTCCACCTCCATAACATCACTCAACTCGACCCTTGCTTCACCTCATCTGCTGCTGAAACCCTCATCCAATGCCTTTGTTAGCTCTAGTTTGAATTATTCCAACACAATCCTGGCTGCTCTCCCATTTTCTATTCTTTATAAACTTGAGGCCATCCAAAGTTCTGTTGCCTGTGTCCTAACTGGCACCAAATCCTGTTCGCCCATCGCACTGTGCTCGCTAACCTTATGGCTCCCTAGTTAAGCAACACTTTGGAGCTAAAATTTGCAGATTTATTTTCCAATCCCTCCCTCACTCTTCCTTACCTCTGCAATTTTGTCCATTTCTACAACCATCTGAGATGTCTGCACTCATCTAATTCTGACCCATCATGCATTCCTGATTTTAATTATTGGTGGCCGTGCCTTAACTGCCCATGCCCAAAACTCTGGAATTTACTCCCAAAACCTCTCCACCTCTCCAGCTGCATGACGCTTCTTAAAACCTGCACCTTTGACCAAGTTTGAGTCACTTTCACTCATATCTCCTCGATCTGAATTAGTATGAAATATTGTTTGATAATGCAGAAAATGAAAAAAAATGAATGAAAATCGCTTCTTGTCACAAGTAGGCTTCAAATGAAGTTACTTTGAAAAGCCTCTAGTCGCCACATTCCGGCGCCTGTTCAGGGGCGCTTGTACGGGAATTGAACCATGCTGCTGGCCTGCCTTGGTCTGCTTTCAAAGCCAGCGATTTAGCCCTGTGCTAAACCAGCCCCTAAAGGCACCCAACCATGCTGTTGGGTCCCTTTGGGCTTTGAAGCACCTTTGGGTGTTTTACAGTGTTAAAGACACTTTTGAAGTACAAATTGTTGTCATTATCATTCTTTTATGTTAACTATTCTGCTTGGTTAACTATTCTCAGCTAAGAAGCTTTTCAAATAAATACTGAGTTGGTGGAAACCTACTAGACATATGTCTCTCATAGCCAGAGCAATTTGGGAGATTCCTGCTCTCCGCAGCCTCAGGAAGGTTGAAGTATTGATGTGACAACCCCTTATTGCAGTGTCTGCAATATCTATTTCTATCAGCTTAGACATTCAATCGTCTTGTTGTTGTATGCTTATTGTCATTTCAGGTCCCAGTATGTAGTAAGTGGAGTTTAACTGCATCAGCCTCCCCCTTATAGATGGTGCATGTCTATATAACTTACCATTCAGTGCCTATTTGTCATTCCAGCTGGACCTGGCCATTCATTTACTGAAATTCAGCATTGGCAATTCTGGATGACACATTTTAGGAGGATTTGGATTGGATGCTACATTAGATATTCATTGGAATACAACTACAACAATAACCTTTCCTATTTGCATCTCCACATGATAATTTATGACCTTCCACTGAAATATTAAGTGACAGTTTGAATGTTGCTTCTGAAATAACTTACCAGAATCTCGCAGCTTACTAGAGCTCATCCTCTCCTCTCTGCACGCCCTCTAATCTGGGGCTGTTAAAGATGATGATGATCTCTGTCCATCTCATCTTCTGAAGGAGAGGGTGTTGGCAGTCCACTTAATGTCTTTCTGTCATTTTCTTCCCGCCTCTTTCAGTTGGGTGACTGCATTGCTATTTTGGGCACAGCTTCAGGCTTACATGGGGCTAACAGATTCCTTCAATTTAGCTGTTGTGGCTTTTTCCTACCATTCTGCCGTTAAACAATGTAAGAATAGTTTCAGGCACAATGTTGTTGAGAGGATTAAATGTCTAATTTACACAATGGCAGCTTATGCTTGATTTGTTGTATAGAATTAATGCTGCTATTTACTGCTCGAAACCTCTCAAAGCTCATTTATACTTCAGCGTATTGGCTAATGCGACTATACATGACAGAGGGGGCCAGTTTAGCTCAGTTGGCTGGACAGCTGCTATGTGATGCAGAGTGTTTTGGGTCAGGGTTTAGAGAACCCCAAAGTGTATCATGGAGTTCACTTGACCCACAACTTTTAATAGATTGTGGTAAGGGGAGCACACGGCCCACTCTACAGGTGCGGTACAGCAGAAATGGAAAAGTTATTTTTTAAAGCAAAACAATGTTTATTCTATGAACTCAAGTTAACCTTTTTAAAACAAACAGTGAATATCTTAGCAACCAGTAAATCAAATACACCCCCCAAAGAATACAACACTAAGTAATCTGCATGCTGTCCTTTTAACACCCAGAAGACTTAACAAACCTCTAAACAGAAGCACATCAAGGTTTACATTCAATACTGAAAACATTTATAATTCTGAATTCACCAAATGATTAAGAGATAGTCCTTCATGGCAGAGAGCTCAACAGTACAGCTGCTTTTCTGACTTCAGCTGCAACACACTCTGAAACACGAAACCAAAAAGACAGAGACACACCCAAGCTTTTCTCAAAGTGAAACTAAAAAGCAGAACCAGAGCTCAGCTCCACCCACACTCTGACATCACTGCAGTAACATGAGCAGCCAAACATTTCTTAAAGTGACATTCTCATGACAAGAGTGAGGCCGACAGCATGGGTTCATTTCCCATACCGGCTGAGGTTATTCATGAAGGCTCCACCTCCTCAACCTTGCCCTTTGCCTGAGATGTGGTGATCCTCAGGTTAAATCACCACCAATCAGCTCTCCCCCTCAAAGGGAAAATAGCCTATGGTTATCTAAGACTATGGCAACTTTGCTTTATATAACAGTACACCTGTTCTTATCAATATCTCTTCAGCATACTGACCGATGCCACTTGTCATGTGAATGTCACTTTAAGAAATGTTTGTCTTCTCAACGGGCTGCAGTGATGTCATTGTGTGGGTGGAGTTGAGCTCTGCCTCTGCTTTTTACTTTCCTTTTGAGCTGGAAGCTCTTTTTGGCTCTGTATTTTAGTTTTGCTTTCAATTGGAGAGCTGCATTCAAACAAAGCAGATGTAAGTTTGGGTTCTCTCTCTGCATGATAAAGAATGTCTCCAGATCACTTGATGATTTCCAAGTAATACCTGTTTCTGTAAGGAATGCAAACCGACTGTCTTTGTTAAAAAAATGTTTTGGCTTATGGATGTTGTGGGAAGTGACTAAGGGTTACCTGTAGAGTACTGTATATTTTTGGGGGTTATCATAGTTGGTAGTTGATAAGATGTTTACCGTGTGTTTATAACATGTTGACTGGATTCATAGACTAAACATTGTTTTTGTTTAAAAATACTTTTAGATCTCTGTTGCATCACACATGTAAAATGGACCCTTGTGCTCCCCATAAACAAAATCTATTAAAAGTTGTGGGTCAGGTGAACTGCATGCTATACTTTGGTGTTCTCTAAACCCTGGCCCATAATAAATTGGGGGCTCGTGGGATAAAAGTCTCTCATGATTGGGTTGGCTTATGAACATAAAGACAGCGAGGGGTGAGCATACTTGTGGTTGCTTTTCAGGTGTGGTATTCCAGTTTATGTAGGGATTGTGTTGTGGACAATGGCTCTTTCAAAGGCTCGGAGGTTTTTGGGGGCTGGAGAAGGTCACACGCTGTACCTTACGAACAGAGACTAAAAAAAGGCTTTTAGATTTGGCAAAAACATTGCAGTTAACGTTACCTGACAGCATACGAAAAGAAGAGGTACTTACTGTGGTAGCTGAGCATTTAAAATTGCCTGAGATACAGTCTGACTCATTAGAAATGGCAACAATTCAGTTACAGATTAAACAACTTGAACATGAAAAAGAATTAAAGCAGCTTGAATACGAAATAAGGGAAAAAGAAAAGAAGAGAGAAGAAAGAAAAGAAAGAAAGAATAGCCCTAGCAGAACAACAAGAAGGAGAAAGGGAGATACAGATCCGGGAAAAAGAAAAAGATAGAGAGGAAAGGGAAGAAGAGAGAGAGTTTGAACTTCAGAAAATGGCCATGAAACATGATAGTCAGTAAAAACTGGTGGATGTAAAGGGAAACGTACAGTTTGAGGATAGTGTACCTCAGATTAAAAAAGAAATCCAGGAGGGTGAAAGAGAAACAAAAAGTTTCAAATGTTTTCACTGTAATAAACTATGCCATGTAAAGTCACAATGGCTCTTTCAGAGGTTCGGATGTTTTTGGGACTGGAGAAGGTCACACGCTGTACCCTGGGAAGGCTGATGTGATAAAACAAGATAAGTCAGTGAGGTTTGTTAAAGTGGTAAAGGAAAGCCCAAGTGAAACAAAGGAGGTGCAAAAGATTGTACAGCCTGATCAAGAGGTGATTGATAAGAAGATGCCAGGTCTCTTCAAAGAATTTACTTGTGTGAGTAAAGTTTACTCAGGTGTACCAGGAGGACTAGATAAAGAAGTCACAATTTGAAGAGATATTGGAGCTAGTAAATCATTGATGGTAAGAGATGAGGAGTTATGTAGTTTGGGAGGAATATTGCCAGAAAAGGTGGTAATATGTGGAATTCAGGGTGAGACGAGTAGTGTTTCATTATATAAGATAAGGTTGGAAAGTCCAGTGAAGAGTGGTGAAGTGGTAGTAGGAGTAATAGAGAAAATATCTTGTCCAGGAATATAGTTTATCTTGGGTAATGATATAGCTGGATCGCAGGTGGGAGCGGTGCCTACTGTGGTTGATAAGCCAGTGGAAAATCAGACAACTGAAGTGTTGAAAGGCGAATATCCTGGGATTTTTCCGAATTGTGTAGTAACAAGGATGCAAAGTCACAGGTTAAGACAAGAGGAGAAATCAAGGAGTGAAGATCAAGTTGAAGAGGAATCTGAGTGTATACCAGAGTGTTATTACCATAAAAGTGATGTCTTGATGAAAAAATGGAGACCTTTACATATGCAGGCTGATGAAAAGTGGGCAGAAGTTCATCAAGTGGTATTGTCGGTAGGATTAGATGGAGCAGGGAATTGGTTAGACAACATTTAAAGGTTTCACAACTTGTGATGAAATGGGTAGCAGACAAGAAAGCTAAAGTTTGTAGCTTTGCCAGTGGAGATAAAGTTTTAGTATTGTTACCAGTGGTAGGTGAACCTTTAAAAGCAAGGTTTTGTGGACCATATCAGATTGAAAGGAAATTAAGTGAGGTGAATTATATGGTAAGATTGCCAGATAGAAGGAAAACTCGCCGAGTGTGTCATGTGAATATGCTTAAAATGTTATTTGAAAGGGAAGGAGAGCAAAAGGAGGAGGTTTTAATGATTCTAATTCAAAGTAAAGAACTGAATCCAGATGACTTTGAATTTGACATCCCTCAAATTAAATTGGAAAACGAGGATGTTCTTAAAAATTGGGATAAATTGTTGAGTGACCTTCCAGAGGAAAAACAAACTGACCTGAAAGAGTTATTGATATCACATGGGCAAGTTTGTGGAGCTACGTTGGGAAATACTAAAATGGCTATACATGATGTTGATGTGGGAAATACTGTTCCAATCAAACAACATCCATATAGACTTAACCCTTTAAAATTGGCACAGGTCAACAAGGAAATTGAAAGAGTCGGTGCAGACTCAATGGGCCGAATGGCCTCCTTCTGCACGGTAAATTCTATGATTCTATGATTCTATGGACGTCCAGCTGCCGGAAAACACAGATTCAAGGTCATTGACACTAACACCGGTACCCATGCCCACTTCTCCTCATTGTTCTGACCCCTGGGAGGTAAGGGAGTGTGTACCATCCAGTTCCCATTAACCCATAACGAGTATGAAGTCCCTGGTAATTGGGGGTGGAGCTTCCCGCTTAACAGGGAAGGCTCCACAGTATAAAAACCCTGGCCTGGGTGCAGATCAGGGAGGGTGACCCTTCTGTGCATGGGAGATTAGCAGTGTATCTTAATAAATCCCTTTCTTTGTATTGTACCGTGTGTCCTAAGCGTGCTTCTCGCCTGTCGGATTCAACACTCATTTTCCTGTACTTCTTACGCAAGTGAAATAAATGCTAATCCTGGACCGCTCCACTTCCAACATGGAGCAGCGAGTGAAAAAATATGCATCTGGTTTGTTGGGACCAAGTTGCATGTACAGCCATTAAAAGGGATCAAAGATTGTTTAAAAATCTGAAATCGTAAACAAAAGGCGTGTTGTTTCCCATTGAATCTGTGCACAAAAAGGAGAGCAGATGTTTCCATGCTGAGGAGCTGGTGGATATGTTAATAGAGTGTTGTTGCACACTAGTTGTATGTGTTAACACTAACACCTCAATTATATACTTCCCCATATTGAAATGACTCATTTTGGTAATAGTTGTTGTCTATGTTTATACCCAAAGTGATGATCAATTAACAGAAAATGTGCAAATTTGCATAAGTCCTAATTTCTTCCAACTTTAAGCAACAGAGAGAACTGAGAATGTTCAAATGATCAGAACAGGCGATAATTTGCGAAATATTTACTGATGGGTCTACCTGTGAACATAGCAATGTCGGTGCTGTGTTAAGCCTGTCAGTGCCAAGAACATTCAAGCTGATCGCATCGTTCACATCAGTTCTCCTGGTGATCACAGTCATAGAATTCCTACAGTGCAGAAGGAGGCCATTCGACCCGTCAAGTCTGCACCGACCCTCTGAGAGAGCACCCTACCTAGGCTGACTCCCCAACCTCATCCCTGCACATCCCTGGATATTAAGGGGCAATTTAGCGTGGACAATCCACGTAACCTGCACATCTTTGGATTGTGGGAGGAAACCAGAGCACCTGGAGGAAACCCACGCAGGCACAGGGAGACAATGCAAACTCCACACAGATAGTCACCCGAGGCCGGAATTGAACCCGGGTCCCTGGCGCTGTGAGACATCAATGCTAATCTCTGTGCCACCTTGCCACCCTACCATGCCTCCAGGCCCTGTCTGCCCTGACCATCCTGAGAGCAGAGTTGCTGTATACAGCAAAGGCGGGTTAGTAGGGTGTTGTTGCAGAGGAAAAGCCACTGGAGGGGGAAAAAGCAAGTGAAGAGGAGGGTCAGATGCATGAAGTTAAAGTGCTGCAATTAGCTCTGTGCCTTTGAGGGGGTTGGGACTCAGGGAAGCCTAGGAGCAGTGGTATTCTGCTCGGAGCAGCTAGATTGCTGGAATCATGCTGCTAATTAGCTGCTGGGATGCAGCCTTGTGAATCCAGTGGGAAGCAGTCTTTGGATAAAGGATTGAGCAACTGGGAGGCGACTAGTAGTAGGGACAGTTAGAGTTAGAGTCCACAGCACGGTGGCACAGTCGTTAGCGCTGCTGTCTCACAACGCCAGGGACCCGGGTTCGATTCTGGCCTTGGGAGACTGATTGTGTGGAGTTTGCACTTTCTCCCCATGTCTTCAATTGTGTTGAGTGGCGATATTTGTTTGAAATTCTGAGGATGTTTGGGTTTGGGCAGACATTAGTGGTATGGATACGACTGCCCTATGCATCACCCGAGACGGGTGTCCAAACGAATGGGGTGGAGTCAAGGTTTTTGAAGCTACATCGGGGAACAAGGCAGGGGTGCCCCGCTGTCACCGTTATTGTTTCCACTGGCAATACAGCCGCTGGCAATTGTGCTCCATGCCTCGGAGGAGTGGCATGGTATTTTGAGGGGGTGTAGGGAATACAGGGTGTTGTTATATGCAGACGACTTGTTGCTGTATGTAGTGGATCCATTGCATAGCATGGGAAGAATTATGGTGTTGCTGGGAAAAGTTTGGGCCTTCTCTGGGTACAAATTGAATGGAGGAATGAGTGAGGTTGTCCTGGCGAATGAGTTGGGCACGAGCCCTGCCCTACAAGATTGAAAATGTTCGGTTTAGGTATTTAGGGACCTTAATCACACATGACTGGGCAGCGATGCACAGATGGAATCTAACAGGATTGGTGGAGGGGCCTAAAGGGGATCTAGAGGTGGGATGCTCTGCCATTGTCGCTGGCACGGAGGGTACAGATTGTAAAGATGAACCTGCTGCCCAGGTTCTTGTTTAGTTTTCAATCATTCCCAATTTTTCTTCCCAAGATCTTTTTTTGGAGGGTCAATGGACTAATCTCCGAGTTGTATGGACGGGTTAAGACGGGTTAGTAGGGCACTGTTGCAGAGGAGCCAGGTAGGCGGTGTTGTGTTCCGTGATCTTGTCTTGCAATGATTCTACAGAACTGCTAGTGATTTAGCCAGAACAATGATTCATTAATGTACATGTGGCAAGGTAACAATCAGAATCTAATTCAGGCCAAGTTATTGTAGAGTTACATTAGACACTCCTGGAGCAACCCTTCTGTGCTCCTGTCCTCATGTACGCCTTACAACCTTCTCCTGCCAACCGGATGTCACCTGACTGATCTCCGATGCAACCTGTTGGTGGGAAGTCACATTGCTGATTACATGTAATATTATCTACAGGCATATCACCACAGGGGGGCTAGCGCTTCTGGATCTGCTGCAATGCTATTGGGCTTCCAATGTGGAGAATGTGAGGCAATGGTGGGCAGAGGGGAGGTCGGAGTGGGTACGGGTGGAGGAGGACTCCTGTAAAGGTTGAGTCTGCGAGACAAGTTAACGGCTTCCATTTGTCGGTTAACAAGTTAACCGCTTCCATTCCTGGGGAAATATTCTAACAGCCCGGTGGTGGTTTCATCGATAAAGATTTGGAACCAGATGAGGAAGCATTTTAAGCTGGGACGGGGGTCAGGGCTGGCCCCGTCATATGGGAACCATAGGTTTGTGCCTGGTAGGATGGATGCGATGTATGAGAGGTGGCGAGGGGAAGGTGTAGAACAAGTGAGGGACCTGCATCCAGGGAAGCGTTTTGCGGAGTGGGCAGAGTTTTGAGAGAAATTCAAGTTGCCGAGGGGAAGTGAGCTTCGATACCTATAGGTGCGGGATTTTGCACGGAAAGAACTACCTGGGTTCCCTTTGTTACCAGAGTGTACGCTTCTGGAACAGCTGCTGATTTCAGATATATGTGGAGAGGGTAGGATTGGGGATGTCTATAGATGGCTGGGAAAGAAAGAGACAGCATTGGTGAATAGGATTAAGGGCAAATGGGAGGAGGATCTGGGGATCAAGCTAGGTGGGGGATATGGAGTGACGTGCTGTGCCAGGTCAACACAACCTCCACGTGTACGAGTATGAGGCTCATTTGAAATGAAAATCGCTTATTGTCACAAGTAGGCTTCAAATGAAGTTACTGTGAAAAGCCCCTAGTCGCCACATTCCGGCGCCTGTTCGGGGAGGCTGGTACGGGAATCGAACCGTGCTGCTGGCCTGCCTTGGTCTGCTTTAAAAGCCAGAGATTTAGCCCAGTGTGCTAAACCAGCCGCATTTAGTTTAAGGTGGATCATAGAGTGCATATGACATGGACACAGATGAGTGGATTTTTCCCAGGGGGTGGAAGATCATGGAGAGGAGTGGGAGAGGGGACTAGTGAACCACGCCTCCATGTTCTGGGGGGAGTGTGAGAAATTTGAGGGGTTTTGGGGGCGGGGGGGGGGCGTTTATGGCTTTGTCTGAGAGACTGGGGTTTGGCGTTACCCCATGTCTCCTGGCGGTGATAATTGAGGTGTTCAGAAATGCCAGAGCTGCGGTGAGGGTGCTGATGTGGTGACCTTTGCCTCCTTGATCGCCTGGCAGAGGATACTGTTGGGGTAGCGGCTTGGATGGGGGAACGTACAGGAATTTCTGAGCCTGGAGAAGATTAAGTTTACCTTAAGGGGGTCGGAGGAAGGGTTCTGCATGAGATGGTATCTGTTCTTATCCGTGTTTAAGGAATTGTTTGTCACTAAGGGAGAGGGGGGGATATGAAGGGGAAAAATTTGTACAAACTGTGTATATTAATGCTGTGTGTGGATGTTCTCTGTAAAAATAATTGATTTAAGTTTAGAATAAAATACATTAAAAAAATAACCTTAGCTGGCAAAAAAGTTATTTTTAGTCAATGTTGATTTCAGCTTGTATGTTAGAGTAAAAGTTTTAAAACTTGCAATCTTGTGCAATTACTTTAAGTTGGTCACTGTTCAAATCTGTTTTTAGAAGGGCTGAGTTTCTCTGTGCTGGATGACTCGGGGGAGCATTTCCTGCACATGAGCAGATGCAGTGTCAGCCTATGATTTATTAAAGTGAGAGAGGGTTTAAGTGAACCTCTGCTTTGTGTCACTAAATTGCACATTTTTTGCAAGTTGGTATATTATAACTATCTCTTTTACAATTATGATGGACCTTATCTTGGAGTTTTATTCATGATGGAGGGTTTAAACGTGCAGATTATTAAGTGAAGCAATACTGTTTTTCAAATAACTTTTCAGTAGTGAATATAATCTGCTTGGGAGAAACCGTTAGATATTTTTTCACCACGACCTTGCTGAACATTCAAGCGAAAACAAAAATTCTTAAACTGTTTGAGATGTAAACTATTTGGCATGTAAAAAAGGCAACATGACAATAATCATGGGGACTTCAATATGCACGTGGACTGGGAAAATCAGGTTGGTAGTGAATCCCAAGAAAATAAATTTGTGGAATGTCTAAGAGATGTTTTTTTGGAGCAGCTTGTGACAGAGTCGACTAGGGAACAGGCAATTCTGGATTTGGTGATGTGTAATGAAGCAGACTTGATTAGGGAACTTAAGGTGAAGGAACCCTTAGAGAGCAGTGACCACACTATGATAGAATTTACCCTGCAGTTTGAGAGGGAGAAGCTGCAATCAGATGTAACAGTATTACAATTAAATAAGGGTAACTACAAAGACATGAGGGAGGAGCTGGCCAGAGTTGATTGGAAAAGGAGCCGAGCAGGGAAGACAGTGGAACAGCAATGGCAGGGGTTTTTGGGGGTTATTCGGGAGGCACAACAGAAATTCATCCCAAGGAGGAGGAAACATGCTAGGGGGAGGACAAGGCATCCATGGCTGACGAGGGAAGTCAAGGACAGCATAAAAGCAAAAGAAAAAGCATACAAAGTGGCGAGGATTAGGGGAAGGCAGAGCATTGGGAAGTCTTTAAAAGTGAGCAGAGGACAACTAAAAAAGCAATAAGGGGGGGAGAAGATGAAATATGAGTGTAAGCTAGCTTGTAATATAAAGGAAGATAGGAAGAGTATTTTTCAATATATAATAGGTAAGATAAAGGCAAAAATAGACATTGGACCACTGGAAAATATGGCTGGAGAAATAATAACAGGAAACAAAGAAATGGCAGAGGATCTGAATAGTTACTTTACATCAGTCTTCATGGTGGAAGACACCAATGGGATGCCAGAGCAACAGGAGAATCAGGAGGCAGAGATGAGTGCAGTGACCATCACTGCAGAGAAGGTTCTGGAAGGTCTGAAGGTGGATAAATCACCCGGACTGGATCGACTACACCCCAGGGTTCTAAAAGAGATAGCTGAGGAGATTGTGGAGGTATTGGTGGTGATCTTTCAGGAATCACTGGAGGCAGGAAGGGTCCCAGAGGACTGGAAAGTGGCTAATGTAACACCGTTGTTTAAGACGGGAGGGAGGCAGAAGACGGGGAATTATAGGGCGGTTAGCCTGACTTCGGTCATTGGTAAGATTTTAGAGTCCATTATTAAAGATGAGATTGTGGAGTACTTGGAAATGCATGATAAAATCGTTAAGGGGAGGTCATGTCTGACAAATCTGTTCGAGTTCTTTGAGGAGGTAACAAGAAAGACAAAGGAGAACCAGTGGACGTGATTTATTTAGATTTTCAGAGGCCTTTCACAAGGTGCCGCGTAGGAGACTGTTAAATAAGTTAAGAGCCCATGGTGTTAAGGGTAAGATCCTGGCATGGATAGAGGATTGGCTGACTGGCAGAAGGCAGAGAGTGGGGATAAAGGGGTCTTTTTCAGGATGGCAGCCGTTGACTAGTCGTGTGCCTCAGAGGTCGGTGCTGGGACCACAACTTTTCACAATGTATATTAAATCTGAAGGAAGGATCTGAAGGCACTGTTGCTAAGTTTGCAGATGACACAAAGATCTGTAGAGGGACAGGTAGTATTGAGGAAGTAGGTGGGCTGCAGAAGGGCTTGGACAGGATAGGAAAGTGGGCAAAGAAGTGGGAGATGGAATACAATGTGGAAAAGTGTGAGGTGTTGCTAATTGTGTTCTCTTTATTTGGCTCTGAAGATGGCGGCCAATATGGTCGCCTTCCTTAATTCTAATTACGTTTTGCTCTCGAGTCACCAGGTATCTCTCGATACCGCCACAAGGTTCAAAACCGAATACTGATCAAAGACTCGATACACCAGTTAGTAAGTTCAAACTCAATGCTCATTTATTTACACACTGTGGTAGTATGTATTAGGGGTCATGTGGGACTGTGAAGCCGTGATGCTATTGGCTGACAGATCCCGGGTCCTGGTTGGCTGTTGACTCCTGGCTCCGCCCTGAAGGCGGAGTATAAGAACCCGGGCTTCTCCCCGCCGCTCCATTCTGTTGCTGAACTGCTGGGGACAAGTCTCGCTCAATAAAGCCTCATTGACTTCATCTCTACTCGTCTCTCTCGTAAGTCATTGTGCGCTACAATTTATTGAGCGAGCTTAAAGGACTATGGAGCTCCGGATCGCCCTGGAATGCCTGCGGATCAGCCCCCACGCAGCGAACTCGGCAGCAGTTTTTAAACACTGGCAAGCTTGTTTCGAAGGCTACCTCCGAACGGCCCCCGGCTGGATCACAGAAGACCAGAAAATGCAGGTCCTGCATTCGAGGGTAAGCCCGGAAATTTACCCTCTCATAGAAGACGCAGCGGATTTCCCGGCAGCGCTCGCAGCACTGAAGAGCATTTACGTTCGCCCCGTGAACCAGGTCTACGCACGCTACCAACTCGCAACGAGATGGCAAAGTCCCGGAGAATCGTTAGAGGAATTCTACGCCGCGCTGCTAATTTTGGGACGGGGCTGCAGCTGCCCGCCGGTGAACGTGATTGACCACACGGACATACTAATTCGCGATGCGTTTGTGGCAGGTATGAACTCTCCCCAAATCCGCCAAAGACTTTTAGAAAAAGAGTCGCTAGGACTCTCAGAGGCACTGCCATTGCAGCTTCCCTAGATGTGGCCTCGCAAAACGCCCGCGCCTACGGCCCCAACCGTGCAGCAGCCCCTTGGGCTCCGTGGACCTCCGTCGCGACAAACCCCCTCCCCCTCCCTCACAGGCTTGCGCGGTTAAAGCGCCAGATCATCCCGGGGGGCCCTCTGCTATTTCTGCGGGCAAGCGAAACACCCCCGGCAGCGCTGCCCGGCCCGCGCAGCTATTTGCAAAAGCTGCGGCAAGAAGGGCCATTACGCGGCTGTGTGCCGGTCCCGGGGGGTCGCCGCAATCCCCGGAGAAGAACGAGCCCAGTGCATCCCAAACGCTCCCCAACCCCCCCCAGGGCTCCTTGTGCGACCCGCGGGCGCCGCCATTTTGGGTCCCGGCCACCACGAGGGGGGATGGGCGCCGCCATCTTGTGACTCCCCAGCCACGTGCGATTCATGGGGGTGGCCATTTTGTCCACCCCCGACCACGTGCGATCCATGGGGGCGGCCATTTTGTCCACCCCCGGCCGCATGCGATTCATGGACGCCGCCATCTTGGATGACAACAAAGGACCCCAGCATCGACGGCTCCACGGGGTCCGAAGAAGACGCCGAGACACTACGACCACGACTGGCTTCGGTGACGCTGGATCAATCACGGCCCCGGACGCTCCAGACGACGACAACAACGGTGCTGATAAACGGACACGAGACATCATGCCTGATTGACTCCGGGAGCAACGAAAGTTTCATTCACCCCGACACGGTAAGACACTGTTTTCTGACCATCCATCCAAGTACGCAAAAGATTTCCCTAGCTGCAGGATCCCACTCCGTAGAGATCAAAGGGTTCTGCATCGCGAACCTAACGGTGCAAGGAAGGGAATTTTAAAACTACAGGCTCTACGTCCTTCCCCATCTCGGCGCGCCCACATTACTGGGATTAGATTTCCAGTGTAACCTGCAGAGCCTAGCATTTCAATTCGGCGGCCCAATACCCCCACTCACTATCTGCGGCCTCGCAACCCTCAAGGTTGAACCGCCGTCCCTGTTTGCAAACCTCACCCCGGATTGCAAACCCGTCGCCACTAGGAGCAGACGGTACAGCGCCCAGGACCAGATATTTATTCGGTCTGAAGTCCAGCGGCTGCTGAAGGAAGGCATAATCCAGGCCAGCAATAGTCCCTGGAGAGCCCAGGTGGTAGTAGTAAAGACCGGGGAGAAGCAAAGGATGGTCATAGACTATAGCCAGACCATCAACAGGTACACACAGCTAGATGCGTACCCTCTCCCCCGCATATCCGACATGGTAAATCGGATTGCCCAGTATAAGGTTTTCTCCACCGTGGACCTCAAGTCCGCCTACCACCAGCTCCCCACCCGCCCAGGTGACCGCAAGTACACAGCCTTCGCGGCAGACGGGCGTCTATACCACTTCCTAAGGGTCCCATTTGGTGTCACGAACGGGGTCTCGGTCTTCCAACGGGAGATGGACCGAATGGTTGACCAGCACGGGTTGCAGGCCACGTTCCCGTATCTCGATAACGTAACCATCTGCGGCCACGATCAGCAGGACCACGACGCCAACCTCCAAAAATTCCTCCAGACCGCTAACGCCTTGAACCTCACATACAACGAGGAAAAGTGCGTCTTTAGCACAAACCGGTTGGCCATCCTGGGATACGTAGCACGCAATGGGATAATAGGCCCCGACCCCGAACGCATGCACCCCCTTATGGAATTTCCCCTTCCCCACTGCTCCAAAGCCCTGAAACGTTGCCTGGGGTTCTTTTCATATTACGCCCAGTGGGTCCCCCAGTATGCAGACAAGGCCCGCCCGCTAATACAGTGTGGTGATACACCACTGTACTTCCCTACCATTGTACATAGTATATAATAGTTGTGCGTAACGTGGCCCTGTAATACTGTGTATTGTACTGTAACTCTGCAGAGATTCGGTCACTGGTAGGTAACCCGACCTGGCCACGGAGAGCTCCGCCTTAGCCACTCCCCCGGGAGTTAGTATAAGAACCCTCTTCTGGGACAGGCCCCATTCTGTCTGGGGTCGTCTGTGTCGGGTAAGCCTCCCATGTAGTATATTAAAGCCTGAGTTAAAGTCTCACATGTCTTTGTGGTTCTTGACGCTTAGCGCATCATACAGACCACTACCTTCCCCCTGTCGACAGAGGCTCGCCAGGCCTTCAGCCGCATCAAAGCGGATATCGCAAAGGCCACGATGCGCGCCATCGACAAGTCCCTCCCCTTCCAGGTCGAGAGCGACGCATCCGATGTAGCTCTGGCGGCCACCCTTAACCAAGCGGGCAGATCCGTGCCCTTTTTCTCCCGAACCTCAGAAATCCGCCACTCCTCAGTGGAAAAGGAAGCCCAAGCCATAGTGGAAGCTGTGCGACATTGGAGGCATTACCTGGCCGGCAGGAGATTCACTCTCCTCACCGACCAACGGTCGGTAGCCTTCATGTTCGATAATGCACAGCGGGGCAAAATTACAAATGACAAGATCTTAAGGTGGGAGGATCGAGCTCTCCACCTTCAACTACGAGATCTTGTACCGTCCCGGAAAGCTGAATGAGCCGTCCGATGCCCTATCCCGTGGCACATGTGCCAACGCACAAATAGACCGTCTCCAAACCCTCCACGAGGACCTCTACCACCCGGGGGTCACTCGGTTCTACCATTTTATAAAGTCCCGCAACCTCCCCTACTCTGTGGAGGAGGTCCGTACAGTCACCAGGAACTGCCACATCTGCGCAGAGTGCAAACCGCACTTTTTCAGGCCGGATAAAGTGCACCTGATCAAGGCTTCCCGCCCCTTTGAACGCCTCAGTCTGGATTTCAAAGGGCCCCTCCCCTCCACCGACCGCAACACATACTTCCTGAACGTGGTGGACGAGTACTCCCGTTTCCCCTTTGCCATCCCCTGCCCCGACATGACAGCGGCCACAGTCATTAAAGCCCTTGGCACCATATTCACACTGTTCGGTTGCCCCGCATATATCCATAGCGACAGGGGCTCCTTCATGAGTGACGAGCTGCACCAGTTCCTGCTCAGCAAGGGCATAGCCTCGAGCAGGACGACCAGCTACAACCCCCGGGGGAACGGACAAGTAGAGAGGGAGAACGGCACGGTCTGGAAGACCGTCCTACTGGCCCTACGGTCCAGGGATCTCCCAGTTTCCCGGTGGCAGGAGGTCCTCCCGGACACTCTCCACTCCATCCGGTCGCTGCTGTGTACCACCACTAACCAAACGCCCCATGAGCGCCTCCTTGTCTTCCCCAGGAAGTCCTCCTCCGGAACGTCACTTCCCACCTGGCTGGCGGCCCCAGGACCCATCTTGCTCCGGAAACATGTGCGGGTGCACAAGTCGGACCCGTTGGTCGAGAGGGTTCACCTCCTCCACGCGAACCCGCAGTACGCCTACGTGGCGTACCCCGACGGCCGACAGGACACGGTCTCCCTGCGAGACCTGGCGCCCGCCGGCAACACACGCACCCCCCCGACACCGATCATCCCCTCCCTGCCACCGGCACACCCCGCGACCACCCCCTTCCCGGGAGGATCGGTCCTCCTCCCGTGTCATCCCAGGAGTGAAACAGGAACAAACACCGAAACGCTCCCGGAGACGACAACGCCGGAACAAGCACCTGCACCACCACTGGACCAGCCTTGTAAACCCCTTCCACCATGCGAACCACCACCCCGCGAGGTTCATTTTTAAAAAGGGGTGAATGTGGTAGTATGTATTAGGGGTCATGTGGGACTGTGAAGCCGTGATGCTATTGGCTGACAGATCCCGGGTCCTGGTTGGCTGTTGACTCCTGGCTCCGCCCTGAAGGCGGAGTATAAGAACCCGGGCTTCTCCCCGCCGCTCCATTCTGTTGCTGAACTGCTGGGGACAAGTCTCGCTCAATAAAGCCTCATCGACTTCATCTCTCCTCGTCTCTCTCGTAAGTCATTGTGCGCTACACACACACAGTCAAATATACTCATACATAAACTCTACAGACTAAACTATCACTAATGCTAAAGCCTATACTTAGCTTCAGGTGCCCAGTCAGTCAGAGGAACAATGGCTGTTGTTCGGTTCTGAGGCTGCTGGGGTTGAACTGGTATGGAATAACAGCTAAGAGCGTCTGTCTGGTAGCGTGCGTTGACCTTGGACTTACTTGTTCTGATGCAGCTTTGGCAGGTCTCTCCTTGGTGAGAGCCGAAGCCAAGAGAGCGATTCTCTCTTGGGGGATTCTTCTTATACCCAAAGGGGCTTCGCGCGCTTTTGGGCGGGCCTTGAACTTGGCTCCAATTAATTGGGCCGTTTCTCAATCGTTCCTATCGATTTCCTCCAATAAAGGGGTGGGTGCCCTGATGGCTGGGCGTGTCCTAGGTGGCCGTTGGCCTGCTTTGTTCTGGTCTCCTCTGGCGTGGGGGTGTCTGCCTTGGTATCGTTTACTTAAATGTTACACTTTTATACCCAGGGATGGCTCATTAGTATGGTAATGGCTTTGCAGTTTCGGTCTTGTCTGGGAGCTGCGGCCCCAATCAACAGACAAACCCTGCACCTGCTTGCTTTCTCAGTATTGTCCATTTTCCCTGCAATCTTTGCAAAGTGTCCATTTTGTAATCGGGAAATGGCTATCCCAGATGGCTACACACACTCCTTGTGATCTTCAACGCGAAGCGCGAAGGATCACATTACCGCATCGTCTTCCTTCTCTGACCAAGCGGGACACCCATAAGCACGTCACGGGCTCTACACTGCCCTATCCTATGAAATGCAATTTTTACCAAAAATCATTTTATTTACATACATCAGTATACAACTCTACGGGGCGCTATGACATTCAGGCATACATTGCAAAATTTAAAAAACTGAAACCTGTAACTATCCTCAATAAACTATCCTCACTCAAACAATCAACAATAATTCTATAACATTTTAAATGTACAAATAGCAGAGACACAAGTTTCTCTGGCTTGGAAGTCAGGCACAGAGGTTTACATTTCTTTATTGAATAAAATACACATAAAGAGAAGCGGATGCACTTTAATTCACTCAAGCGGTGGGGGGGTTTGGTGAAGTCCGAAAATAGGGGCCCTAAATGTGTATACCGGGGTGCGAGAGCGGGAGGCTCTCCTTCGCCATTTTCTGAGTCTAAGTGTCTGCATGACACTGCAGAGTATCGGCAGTACTAAGAGTGATTCTACTATGTACGATAGTGAATACCAGGTTATGAACTTGTCACACCAGGCCGGGGTGTCGGTAACTGTCTTGGGGTTAACTATCTCGGGGTGTAGTGTAAGGTAGGGGTGGGAATCATTCACGGCCTGTGTGGTAGTGGTCAGGGGGGTAGTGTCCGCGCACAACTGAAGCGATCCCGCTAATATCCAGGTGAACATGAATGTTGTTTTCATCTTTCCGTCTTTCGGTTTCTTCTTTCTCTTCCTCTGGGGTTCCTGAGGTTCCTGAGTTCTATGGACACAAGCATAATATCTGTTATTATCGTGCTTAAAATCTCGTATGTCTGTCTGTCTGCCCTTCGTTGCCAATTATCCATTATAATTGGTCACCATCTGTGACTCCCTCATTTAAAAAAAAACCCAAATATTTTGGACAAGACATCTGAGAAAAAACTGACACAGTGCGAGCCGTCTCGCAGCCTGTGCGATCCACCATCCCAGTGTTCGCAGATGTAAATAACATATGGAAGCAACCTAAGGGTTGTCAAAAAAACCAAAAGAATTTCAAACTTAACGAGCCAAAATGGGGTGCGAATGGGCCGCGGCGGGTAAGAAATGAGTGGAATCCCCGGGTAGGACGGTGATCAGTGCCATATGTGCTCTACCCGAGCGTAGCTGACCAGAGGGGGGGTCCTCAGGCAGGGCGGGGACCAATGCCGTTTCTCCACTGCCTGAGCAACCGGCAAGAACGGATAAGAATGTGGTCATCGTGGGGGGCTGCCTCTCGTGATCGAATCAGGAGAGTAGCTATGAGTGGTGTTTGTTGACAAACTAGTTCCTCTCAACGGTTGTCTGTGGACAAACTTGTTCCATTAATAGTCATTGGGCGTCAAAAGGGCGGTGGCGTGGGGCCATGAAAACTTTCAATTTCACAAACAACATTTAACATGTACATTAAACTTTCCATCAGAAAGGACATCGTTTCTCTCCATCGGTTCCTTTTTTTTCCCATCATCTGAACACCTCATTGGTCAGTAGCGAACAGGGTCGCAAAGGGATTTGTTTGGTGGGAGTCAGACTCTATGTCATTATCTTCTCCCGGCTGCCATACACTTGATTGGAGTAGTTTGGCTAAAGCTGCTTGGGGCGAATTGGGGTCCATCCCATCATTCCGGATGAGCCTGAACGAATTGTCTCGGTGCCAGAATCGTGTGTCGAGGTTGGAGCTGCTAGGTTGTAATCCGTAATCGTCGGGCAGTGGGTCTGGGTCAGGGGCTTTGAATGTGATTTCGAAGGGGTCACTGGAATCATGCTCGGATTCGCTGGGAGTGCGTCCTGGTGCGGGGGTATAATCGTGGTGTGCTGTGGCTGTCGTCATTGCTCTCGCTATCACTGTCGCTGACGCTGCTGGTTGAAGGAAGGGAGAGGCGGAGTCGTGCCTCTGGGGTGGAGTTGAAGATGTGTCTGAGGACGGGCTGGACTGGCTGGGGGAGGGTAGGAATGCGTCATCTGTGGGCGGGGCGTGCTCATCTGCTGCTGCGAGCAAGATGTGGTGTGAATGGTTGTTCTGCGAGCCATAAGCCTTCAGCTGGTTTATGTGAAACCATGCAGACTTGCCATTGGGATATGTGATCTTGTACACCGAGGGGCTTACTTTGTCCGAAATGGAGTACGGTCCAGAAAATTTGGGGGAAAGGAATGAACTGGGGTTGTATAGGGAAAGCATCACTTGCTGCCCTACCACAAACTCGGTGGCGTGTACCTTTTTATCGAAACAAGTCTTGCTTTGTTCCCTCCTGGTCCCAAGTCTCACAGCTGCTGCGAGTTGGGCTGCCTTTATGTTGTCAATGAGCTGCTGGACAGCATTTTCATGCGTGAGGGCAGTGACTGCGGGGCTGGCCAAATCCAGTCCTAATAAATACTCTGTCCCTTTCATGGGGCGTCCGGTCATGAGGATGTGGGGGGGCTGTATCCTGTGGACGTGGATACCATGTTTCTTAGGAACATTAAAGCAAATGGGAGAACTGAATCCCTGGAGCTGTTGTTCTGTTGTACCATTTTCCTGAGAGTGGCTTTTAGAGTTCTGTTCATCCTCTCTACAATGCCGCTTGACTGGGGTTGGTAGGCTATGTGAAATTTTTGCCTCATTCCGAAAATTGTGAGGCATTACTCGTCCTGTAAAATGGGAGCCTTGATCGGACTCTATACAGCGTGGGGGGGCCCATCTTGTAAAGATGTGCTGTGTTAGTATTTTAGCTGTTGTCTTGGCCGTATTCGTTCTCAATGGAAAAGCTTCCACCCATTTTGTGAAGGTGTCGATGACCACCCACATACTTATAACCACTTCTGCAGGGGGGTAGGGGTCCTATATAATCTATCTGCAAATTTGTCCAGGGGCCGTTAACGGGGCGGGTGTGACTAAGCTGAGCCTTTCTTGCATATCTGTCCAGATTGTTCTGGGCACAGATCAAGCAATTTTCAATGTAGTGAGTAACATCGGCATTCAAATCAGGCCACCAGCAGAGCGGCCTGAGGTGGGCTAGGATGGGTTCAATGCCTTGGTGTCCATGATTGTCATGGAACTGACAAATGATCTGGTTCCTGTCCTGGCTGGGAACTATATAAATGCCGTCTTTCAAAATCACACCATCATGTGTGGTTATTGCATTTTTAAACTTATCATACGGGGCTGGGAAGGTTCCCTTTAAAACTTCCCTGAGTTATTCATCTTCCTTCTGGGCTTTGTGAGACCTGAACCGCGTGTACTAGGGTGCTCTCGGGGTGGGGCTCCAAAAGTAACCATGTCTGGAACCTGCCTTTGCTGGGGCGTCTGCTTTAACGTTACCGGGGGGGAAGAACGGTGATGACTGCGAACTTTAATTATACCGTATTTCCTATCTTTGACTGTCTCTAGGATATGGCGCAGTAATGGGGCTGACGGTAGGGGCTGTCCATCTGCGGAAACAAATCCTCTAGTTTCCCACAGGGGTAGGAATTCCGTTAAGCTATTACAGACATATAAGCTGTTCGAATAGATGTCTGCTGGGGTCGGAAACGAGTCAGGGTGGTCTACAATGTAAGCTATGGCTGCCAGTTCTGCTGCCTGCGAGCCTAGATGTCCTGGCAACTTTAGTGAAATCTCATCAAGGTCGTGTCCCTGCACGTCCTCTACATAAATGCCGCAACCGGTGATTCTCTTTCCATTCAAAACTGTGGAGGAGCCATCCACATAAATTTTCAGGGGTGCGCACGTGCCTGTGGGCTGGGGTCTCTGGGGTGTATTACCTGCTTTCCTGGGAGCTGACTTAGATATAAATGGGCCTGTGTTGTGCTTTGTGGTGATGATCTCACACTCATGTGGGGTGCCTGCATACTGCAAATTATCGGCTAGGAAAGTGTGGGCCTTGGTTCTTTTAACTGTAATGTCCTGTCCCTGTCAAAGAAGGGTCCAACGGGCTGCGCGGATTTAGTTGACTGTGCCATCTTTAAGTCAACCGTCTAATAATAGCTGTGTTGGGGTGTGTTCAGTGAGAATGGTGATGGGGTTGAGTCCTGTAATGTAGGCGAAGTACTGTACTGCCCAAAAAACTGTGAGCAGGTGCCTTTCACAGGCAGAAAATCCTTGCTCGACAGGATCTAACGCGCGTGAGGCGTATGCCACGGGGCCTAAGCGATCATGTCATTCCTGGAGGAGCACGGCCAAAAGGGTTTGGTCAGTGCTTGCTACTTCGATTGCATACGGGGAAAGTGGATCTGGGACCTGTAATGCAGGGGCTGTGCTGAGGGCTCTCTTTAAAGCATCCACGGCATCCGTGTGCTGTGGAAGCCATTCCCAAGGTGCCTGCTTCTTGAGAAGGTCGGATAATGGCGCTTCTTTTGTTGCGAAACCGTCGATATGGTTTCGGCAGTAGCCAACCAGTCCTAAAAATGACCGGAGGGCTGAGACATTATGGGGAAGGGGCAATTTGACGATCGAGTCAATTCTCTTTTGCTCGATCTCGCGTTTACCATGTGTGATCACTGTACCCAAGTAAATCACTTTTTCTTGCAAAATCTGGGCCTTTTTGGGGTTGACTTTGCTTCCAATTTCTTTCAGGAGTGCTAGGCGTTCGGCGAGAAGTGAAATGTGCTCTCCCTTTGTGTCTGTCTGTAGTAGCAAGTCATCTACATACTGGACCAGATAATCAGGGCGGGAACATTTTGCTAGTCCATTTGTCAGCTGTCGGTGGAAAATGGAGGGGGAGTTGTGGAAGCCTTGTGGCAGGCATGTCCACGTATATTGTTGTTCCTGGAATGTAAAGGCGAATTTGTACTGGCATGTTTTATCTAATGGAATGGACCAAAAGCCGTTGCTAATGTCCAAAACAGAATTTTTTTTTGACTGGAGTCCCTGTTTGAGCATGGTCTCGGGACTCGTGGCTATGGTGGGGGCTGCTACTGGGGTTACTTTTTTCAGTTCCCGGTAATCAATGGTCAGTCGCCATGATCCATCGAGTTTCCTGTCGGGCCAAATAGGTGCGTTGCTCGTGGAGGCTACTGATCTGAGAACGCCTTGATCAAGCAGATTCTCTATTACTTTGGAGATCTCTCCCTCTGCTTCTTGGGGAAAACCGTACTGCTTTTGGGGTCTGGGGTCAGGACCTGTAATGTTTACCAAGCCAGCTATTTTGCCACAGTCGTGCTTGTGCTGTGCTAATGCTGCTTTGTGTTGCTGCAGGACTTGCCTAACCTGTTTGTCCTGACTAATGGCTCGGGGTCGAACCAGAAGGCTCCTTCTGAGCTAATCCTGTTTTCATAGTCTTCAACTGTGAGCACGGCGGGGGCTCGTGCTGCCTCTGCCATTCTCCATACACAGTTATTAACTGGATCAAAAGAGAGGTTGTGGGAGCTCATAAAATTGATTCCTAGGATGTGTTCAGCTGTCTGGGGTAGATCGACCAAAACTACGGGGTGTTTAGTAGTAATGTTCCCTATTTGTATCGCTACAGGGGCTGTGAAGTGTCCTTGTTGTAAATGACCTGTAAAGCCGCTGAGTGTGATGGTGTCTGTTGTGGGCCCCGTGTCTCCGTGAAACATCGTGGAGGAATTGAGTGTGGTGCGGGACCCTCCTGTGTCCCAAAGAAATTCTACGGGGTGTCCCCGGACTTTGCCTGCTACGACCGGTCTACCGGACTTGTCCCAAAGGGTGTCGCAGACCCAAGCTGGGGAGCCCGAACACTGTCAGTTGGTGCCGTTCATGTCTATGTTCTCTGAACGGGCGCTAATGCTATGGATTGGCTTTGCCCTATTCTTATTTAGGGTGCCTGTCTGTTGGTTTCTCTGCTGCTTTTGGGGCACATTGCACTCTCATGCAAAGTGTCCTAGCTGTTGTCCACAGTTGTAACATTCCTGGGATTTTGGCTGTGGTGGGCTGTTCCTGCCCTCATTTACCCATGCGGGGTTCTGGTGCGCTTTAACTGGATTCATGTCTGCCTGCTCTTCCTCGGGTTTTGCAAATGCAGTTTTGCCTTGGACTGATTGTTCCCAAGTGCGGGACAATCTCTTCAAAACCCATTTCTCGTTGTGGGCCTCGTCTGAGGGGTCGTAATTTGCACAAGCTCTCTGTCCCCCCTCTGTTGCATGAGAGACTAGGCTGCGAGTCCATTTGGCCATATTATCTGCGGACAAATGGGCGCGGGCTAACTCTCCGGAAACTGCCGTGAAATGTATCCACAAGCGTCCAGCAAACGCTGTGGGATGCTCTGTTTTCTTTTGCCTACACTTGTTTAGGCCTTCTACGGGGTCTCCTCTGTTATAGCCGATCGCATCTAGGATCGCTGTGTGCATCTCTTGGAGTGTGCCTCCTTCTACATTCTGTGAGTCGGGAAGGGCTGCCACGACTGAAGGGTCGAGGCTTAAAACTGTGAGCTACACTTGCTCCTTTTCATCCAGGCCGTACATGGTAGCCTGCTGTTTAACTCTAGCGAAACACTGGTGGGGGTCTGATGTGGGAAGGAACGGTGTAATCTTTCCACACACGTCCCGTAATTGGGTCACTGTTAACGGGGTTGCATATAGGAAATCTGCGTTTCCTTCTGCTGCGGCTCTGCAGTGTGTGGTTACATGGTTCATGGGGGTGTGTTCTGCCTGTTCAGTCGGGGGTTGGGGTGCTTTCCTCTTTTGGGGTTTTTCTTGCGTACATGTCCCATGTACGTATCTGAGGGCAGTCTCATTTAACTCCTGCCAATCGGGGCCGTTTTCCTGATCTAATTGGGGTTCAAACGTACTTTGAAACCCATTCTGGACAGAAAGCAAAGATTGCAATTCTGCAATTTGCTTCCGGCACTTTGCGTCATCTATGGAGCTCTGCCTTTGTTCTGTCGTGGAAGTGTGGAGCGCTCGTAGGGCTGCTTTCAAATCATTGCACTGTTTCTGCAATTTCTCTACCTGTTGCTCGGTTTCTTGTCTTACCAAGACCGCACGTTGCGTGTCCTGGTAGGCCTTATCATACTGGGTCTGAAAACTACTCAAATGGGTGAGACAAGACTGGTGTGCCCGCTTGGCATCATCCACCTCTCTGTCCCTCGCTACTACATGTTCACTCAAATCTTTATTCTCTTTCTCAAACTCGCTCACATCTCCCTCACTATTTCTGTCTCTCTCCTCTATCTCTCGACCTCCTCTGTGCCTCGCAATTGTGCCAAGCAGGACACGATTGCCATCGGCTTGCGAGCTTTCCCTAAGCTCTTCTTGTGGATTTCTGACAGGTGTTCCCACCAAGTATGTCCTATACTCCCATCATTCGCACAGAATTCCTATGTCCTATACTCCCATCATTCGCACTGTTTCATCATTCGCACAGAATTCGCTCCAAAGGAGCCATCCTTTCCCTTTGAGGTACTTTCTGATTTCCTCTTCCCATACAGGACACTGTCCTACTCTACTGGTCGCTGCGACCTCGAATTCTTGGGGGTTCATAAGGCGTCCCATTGCCTTGATTGCCATTTTCTCTATCTAGGTTCTCTACTGAATTTGGAACAGGGGGTGATTAAAGTGGTGATGTAAACACGGGTACGGCTTGTGCTAATTTCCGGCCTACAAAACTCCCGACAGTTTTATGCAACAAAATCTCTCAGTTTACCTTATATTCCTGTTAGTACGCATGCATTAACACACTTCCGAATCGCGGAGGTTTGATCAGTATCGTTCTCACACTTGTGGTTTTTCTGTTTCCAATTGGATTCCAATTCAAATTTGGGTTCTCTCGGAGTGGTTAGGCGATTTCTAAATCGAATCACATCAGAGGTCGCCAGTAAATGTTGCTAATTGTGTTTCTCTTTATTTGGTTCTGAAGATGGCGGCCAATATGGTCGCCTTCCTTAATTCTAATTACATTTTGCTCTCGAGTCGCCAGGTATCTCTCGATACCGCCACAAGGTTCAAAACCGAATACTGATCAAAGACTCAATACACCAGTTAGTAAGTTCAAAATCGACGCTCATTTATTTACACACACAGTCAAATATACTCATGCATAAAACTCTACAGACTAAACTATCACTACTGCTAATCACTTAGCTATCACTTAGCTTCAGGCGCCCACTCAGTCAGAGGAACAATGGCCGTTGTTTGGTTCTGAGGCTGCTGGGGTTGAACTGGTATGGAATAACAGCTAAGAGCGTCTGTCTGGTAGCGTGCGTTGACCTTGGACTCACTTGTTCTGATGTTGCTGTTGGGCAGGCCTCTCCTTGGTGAGAGCCGGAGTGACAAGAGAGCGATTCTCTCTTGGGGGTTCCTTCTTATAACCAAAGGGGGCTTCGCGTGCTTTTGGGTGGGCCTTGAACTTGGCTCCAATTAATTGGGCCATTTCCCAATCGTTCCTATCGATTTCCTCCAATAAAGGGGTGGGTGCCCTGATGGCTGGGCGTGTCCTAGGTGACCGTTGGCCTGCTTTGTTCTGGTCTCCTCTGGTGCTGGGGTGTCTGCCTTGGTATCGTTTACTTAAATGTTACTCTTTTGTCCCCGGGGATGGCTCATTAGTATGGTAATGGCTTTGCAGTTTCGGTCTTGTTTGGGAGCTGCGGCCCCAATCAACAGACAAACCCTGCACGTGCTTGCTTTCTCAGTATTGTCCATTTTCCCTGCAATCTTTGCAAAGTGTCCATTTTGTAATCGGGAAGTGGCCATCCCAGATTATCATAGATTATCATAGAATTTACAGGGCAGAGGGAGGCCATTCGGCTCATGGAGTCTGCACCAGCTCTTGGAAAGAGCACCCTACGCAAGGTCAACACCTCCACCCAGCACTAAGGGCAATTTTGGACACTAAGGGCAATTTATCATGGTCAATCCACCTAACCTGCATGTCTTTGGACTGTGGGAGGAAACCGGATCACCCGGAGGAAACCCAGGCACACACGGGGAGAACGTGCACACTCCGCATAGACAGTGACCCAGCAGGGAATCAAACCTGGGACCCTGGTGCTGTGAAGCCACAGTGCTATCCACTTGTGCTACCGTGCTGCCCTAGATGCAGTGGAGGAACTCACCAAGGTTCCTTAGACAGCACCTGCCAAACTCACAACCTTTACCACCTAGAAGGACAAGGTCAGCAGATACATGGGAGCACCCACCACCTAGTAGTTCCCCTCCAAGTCCTGACTTGGAAATATATTGTAATTTCTTCACTGTCGCTGGGTCAAAATCCTGAAACTCCGTCCCTAACAGCACTGTGGGTGTACCTACACCACATGGAATGCAGTGGTTCAAGAAGGTGTTTCACCACCACCTGCTCAAGGGCAGCTAGGTATGGGCAATGAATGTTGGCATAGCCAGTGACACCCACATCCTGCGAAAGAATAAAAAAGGGATACTCGTATATTGGGGGATGCTAAATCATCAAAGTACTTATAATGACATCCAGTACTGGATTAGCAGAAATGTCCTCCAATTAAATATTGAGGTGACAGGGGTAGCACGGTGGTGCAGTCGTTAGCATTGCTGTCTCACTGCGCTGAGGTCGCAGGGTCGATCCTGGCTCTGGGTCACTGTCCGTGTTGTCATGAGAATGTCGCTTTAAGAAATGTTTGGCTGCTCATGTTACTGCAGTGATGTCAGAGTGTGGGTGGAGCTGAGCTCTGGCTCTGTTTTTTAGTTACACTTTGAGAAAAGCTTGGGTGTGTCTGTGTCTTTTTGGTTTCGTTGTCAGTGTTGGAGCTGAAGCCAGACAAAGCAGGTGTACTGCTGTTCTCTCTGCCATGAAAAGACTATCTCTTGATCATTTGGTGAATTCAGGATTAGAAATGTTCTCAGTAGTGACTTTAGCCTGATGTGCTTCTGTTAAAGGTTATGTTTTTTGTAAGTCTTCTGGATGTTAAAAGGACAGAGTAAGCATTGCTTAGTGTTGTATACTTTGGGGGTTGTATTTGAATTGATGGTTGCTAAAATGTTCACTGTATGTTTTAAAAAAGTTAACTTGAGTTCATAGAATCAACATTGTTTGGCTTTAAAAAATACTTTTCAATTTCTCCTGTACCACACCTGTAGAGTGGGCCGTGTGCTCCCCATACCACAATCTATTAAAAGTTGTGGGTGAGGTGAACTCCATGATACACTTTGGGGTTCTCTAAACCCTGGCCCATAACAAATTGGGGGCTCGAGGGGGATAAAAGTCTATCTATTGGATTGGCTTAGTCAACTTAAAGACAGTGAGGGGTGAGCATATTGTGGTTGCTTTTCAGGTATGATATTCTAGTTTAAGTAGGGAGTGTGTTGTGGACAATGGCTCTTTCAGAGGCTCTGAAGTTTTTGGGGGTGAAGACAGTCACACGCAGTACTTTACGGACAGAGACTAAAAGCAGACTGTTAGATTTGGCAAAAACATTGCAGTTAACATTGCCTGACAAAATGCGAAAAGATGAGATAATTATGTCAGTGGCTAAGCATTTAAAGTTGCCTGAGATACAGTTTGACTCATTGGAAATGGCAAAAATGCAGTTACAAATTAAACAAATGGAACATGAGAAAGAATTAAAGCAGCTTGAATACGAAAGAGATAGGGAGTAAAAAGAAAGAGAAAGGGAGATACAGATCAGGGAAAAAGATAAAGAGAGAGAGTTTGAACTTCAGAAAATGTCCATGAAACATGAAAGTCAGTTAAAATTGGCAGGTGTAAAGGGAAACGTACAGTTGGATGATAATGTTGAGGATAGTGAGGAAGAGCGTCATAGTCGAAGGCTTGGTGGGGATCTATTTAAATATGTCCAAGCATTGCCAAAGTTTGATGAGAAGGAGGTAGAAGCCTTTTTCATTTTATTTGAGAAGGTAGCTAAACAAATGAAATGGCCACAGGACATGTGGGTATTACTGATTCAAACAAAGCTGGTAGGTAGGGCTAGGGAAGTGTTTGCATCACTATCAGATGAGGTATCTGAGTCGTATGAGGAGGTGAAAAAATCCATCTTAAGTGCATATGAACTGGTGCCTGAAGCCTACAGACAAAGGTTTAGAAATTTAAGAAAATAATTTGGTCAAACATACATGGAGTTTGACAGGATCAAACAGAGTAATTTTGATACATGCATAAGGGCTTTGAAAATAGACCAAACGTATGAACCCTCAGAGAAATTATATTTTTGGAGGAGTTTAAAACTTCAATTTCTGATGTAGTGAGAACTCATGTGGAAGAGCAGAGGGTTAAAAATGCGAGATTAGCAGCAGAAATGGCAGATGATTATGAATTAGTTCATAAATCAAAGTTTGGTTTCCAACATCAGTTTCAGCCTGTGAGGAATAGAAACTGTGGACATGAAAAATACTCAAGTGGTAAAGGTAAAGGTGATCTGATGGGAGATAATAAGGAGAGTGTACCTCAGATTAAAAAAGAAATTCAGGAGGGTGGAAGAGACATGAAAAGTTTCGAATGTTTTCACTGTAATAAACTAGGCCATGTAAAGTGACAGTGTTGGTGGTTGAAGAAAAACACTGGGAAGGCTGATGTGGTAAAACAGGATAAGACAGCGGGGTTTGTTAAAGTGATAAAGGAAAGCCCAAGTGAAGTGAAGGAGGGGCAAAAGATTGTACAGCCTGATCAAGAGTTGATTGATAAGAAGGTGCCAGATGTCTTTAAAGAATTTACTTGTGTGGGTAAAGTTTACTCATGTGTATCAGGAGGAGCAGATAAAGAAGTCACAATTTTAAGAGATACGGGAGCAAGTCAATCCTAATGGTAAGAGATGAGGATTTATGTAGTTTGGGAAGAATGTTGCCAGAAAAGGTGGTAATATGTGGAATTCAGGGTGAGAGGAGTAGTGTTCCATTATATAAGGTAACGTTGGAAAGTCCAGTGAAGTGTGGTGAAGTGGTAGTAGGAGTAATAAGGAAACTATCTTGTCCAGGAATACAGTTTATCTTGGGTAATGATATAGCTGGATCGCAGGTGGGAGTGATGCCTACTGTGGTTGATAAGCCAGTGGAAAATCAGACAACTGAAGTGTTGAAAGACGGATATCCTGGGATTTTTCCAGATTGTGTAGTAACAAGGTTGCAAAGTCACTTGTTAAGACAAGAGGAGAAATCATAGAATGAAGATGAAGTTGAAGTGCCATTATCAGAAGCAATTTTTGATCGGATGGTTGAAAAAGAACAAGAACAGGTGGAGGATGAGGCGGATAGTTTTAGTTCAGGTAAATTGACGGAGTTACAACAGAAAGATGTAGAAATAAAATGGACGTATCAGAAAGCATACACGGAAGAGGAATCTGAGTGTATACCAGAGTGTTATTACCGTAAAAGTGATGTCTTGATGAGAAAATGGAGACCTTTACATATGCAGGCCGATGAAAAGTGGGCAAAAGTTCATCAAGTCGTATTGCTGGTATGATACAGAAAGGAGGTGTTGCGAGTTGCACATGAGGTACCAGTGGGAGGTCATTTGGGAATAAGGAAAACTCAAGCTAAAATCCAAAAACATTTTTATTGGCCTGGACTACATAAAGATGTAGTTAAATTTTGTCAATCATGTCACACATGTCAAGTGATAGGGAAACCTCAAGCAGTGATAAAACCAGCATCCTTAATACCCATTCCAGCATTTGAGGAACCTTTTACAAGGGTCCTAATTGATTGCATAGGACCGCTTCCTAAAACAAAAAGTGGGAATCAATATCTTTTGTCTGTAATGGATGTGTCTACTAGGTTTCCAGAGGCCATTCCAGTACGTAATATTACAGTTAAAAAGATTGTGGAGGAATTATTTAAATTCTTTACTAGATATGGACTCCCCACAGAAATACAATCGGATCAAGGATCAAATTTTACCTCGAGGTTATTCAAAGAAGTTATGGATAGCTTAGGAATAAAACAATTTAAATCAACTACGTACCATCCAGAATCGCAGGGAGCATTAGAAAGGTGGCATCAGACATTAAAGACAATGTTGAGGGCTTATTGTCACGATTATCCAGAGGATTGGGATAAAGGAATTCCATTCGTTTGCAATTAGGGATGCACCTAATGGGTCAACCAAATTCAGTCCTTTTGAACTAATTTTTGGTCATGAGGTAAGAGGACCACTTAAATTGATTAAGGAAAAATTGGTAAGTGAGAAATCGGAAATTACATTATTGGATTACGTGTCAAATTTTAGGGAACGATTAAATAGAGTAGGTGAATTGGCTAGACAACATTTAAAAGTTGCACAAAATGTGATGAAAGGGGTAGCAGACAAGAAATCCAAAGTTCATAGTTTTGCCAGTGGAGATAAAGTTTTCGTATTGTTACCAGTGGTAGGTGAACCTTTAAAAGCTAGGTTTTGTGGATTTTGTCAGATTGAAAGGAAATTAAGTGAGGTGAATTACGTGGTTAAAAACACCAGATATAAGGAAAACTCACCGAGTGTGTCATGTGAATATGCTTAAAAGTTACTTTGAAAAGGAAGGAGAGAAAAAGGAGGAGGTTTTAATGATTCTAACTCAAAATGACGTACCAAATCCAGATGACTGTGAATTTGACATACCTCAAATTAAATTGGAAAACGAGGATGTTCTTAAAAATTGGGATAAATTGTTGAGTTACCTTCCAGAGGAAAAGCGAACTGACCTGAAAGAGTTATTGATATCACATGGGCAAGTTTGTAGAAATAAATTGGGAAGTACTAAAATGTCTATACATGATGTAGATGTGGGAAATGCTGTTCCAATCAAACAACATCCATACAGACTTTATCCTTTAAAATTGGCAAAGGTTAACAAAGAGATTGAGAGTATGCTTACAAATGGCACAATTGAAGTGGGTTGCAGCCAATGGAGCTCAACCATAGTGATGGTACCTAAACCAAATGGTACCTAACGGTTGTGTGTGGACTATAGAAAGGTTAATGCAGTTAACAGTTGTCCTATCCTACTTTTGGAGGATTGCATTGAGAAAGTGGGACAATCAGCTTTTATTTCCAAACTGGATGTACTTAAATGTTACTGGCAGGTGCCTTTATCTGAAAGGGCAAAGAAGATTTCAGCTCTTGTTACTCCAGATGGTATATACCAATTCAAAGTTATGCCATTTGGCATGAAAAACGTCCCAGCCACATTTCAACAGTTAACTAACAAAGTTGTTTCAGGATTACCCAATTGTGCGGTATACATTGATGATCTGGTAATTTTCAGCCAGACATGGAAAGAACATTTAAAACATCTGATGGAGTTATTTGATCGACTTCAGGAGGCGAGTTTGATGATAAACCAAGCCAAAAGTGAATTTGGGAAAGCCCAGGTCACTTTCCTTGAGGAGTTTCCGATACCCTCGAGATGAAGGGAAATAATGCGATTTTTTGGCATGTGTGGATTTGATCGAACATTGGTGAAAAATGTTTGTAGCGTGGTTGCTCCACTAGTGGACTTGCTGAAGAAACATCGAAAATTTCACTGGACAGCGGACTTTCAACAGGCATTTGACTGCCTGAAAGCTGTGATAACCAATGCTCATGTGTTGGAGAATTACAAGGGACTCTGTGATCAGATTGAACTAAAGTATCTGACTGTAAAGAGAAATGCCGAGGCGTAGAGAAATGGACGGATCGTGCAGAGACCTTCTTGTTCAAAGAGACTGTCAATCGAGAAGGATTTCAGTTGGAGGAAGTAGAACGAAAAAAAATGGACTATATTATTATACCTGTTTGCGTGTGGTTTTTTTTACATGAAAAATTATATTTGTTGTGTGCATTTCTTAAAGGATAGTGAAAAGGTGAAAAATGAAACCATCTTGAAGTTGATGGGTTTTTTTTTCTTGGGGGGGGGGGGAAGTGTCATGAGAATGTCGCTTTAAGAAATGTTTGGCTGCTCATGTTACTGCAGTGATGTCAGAGTGTGGGTGGAGCTGAGCTCTGGCTCTGTTTTTTAGTTTCACTTTGAAAAAAGCTTGGGTGTGTCTGTGTCTTTTTGGTTTTGTTTTCAGTGTTGGAGCTGAAGCCAGACAAAGCAGGTGTACTGCTGTTCTCTCTGCCATGAAAAGACTATCTCTTGATCATTTGGTGAATTCAGAATTAGAAATGTTCTCAATAGTGACTTTAACCTGATGTGCTTCTGTTAAAGGTTATGTTTTTTGTGAGTCTTCTGGATGTTAAAAGGACAGCGTAAGCATTACTTAGTGTTATATTCTTTGGGGGTTGTATTTGAATTGATGATTGCTAAGATGTTCACTGTATGTTTTAAAAAGGTTAACTTGAGTTCATAGAATCAACATTGTTTTGCTTTAAAAAATACTTTTCCATTTCTGCTGTACCACACCTGTAGAGTGGGCCGTGTGCTTCCCATACCACAATCTATTAAAAGTTGTGGGTTAGGTGAAGTCCATGATACACTTTGGGGTTCTCTAAACCCTGGCCCATAACAGTGTGGAGTTTGCACATTCTCCCCGTGTTTGCATGGGTTTCGCCCCCACAACCCAAAAGGTGTGCAGGGTAGGTGGATTGGCCACATTAAATTGCCCCTGAATTGGAAAAAATGAATTGGGTACTCTAACTTTTTTTATTTTTTAAATATTGGGACGACGGAAGCCGTTAATTTTGGTCCCTGCTCCAAACCCCATTCCCGAACCACCAACTCCATCCCTTTCTCTGGAAACAGCCTGAGATTAAGTAAGGATCCTCCTGTTTAAACCCTGTTCTCCCTGTTTATTGTCTTTACTTCCTTTTGTTTTGGCTTTCATAATTTTTGTACCTGGATAATTAATAGGTCCTGCTCCTTGAAGATGGACTTCACCTTTAATTTAAGAAGGAAGGAATCCAGCAGGATGTGGTAGCATTAGTGATGACTCATCTTGATGGACTAGGCGGTCAGCCAATAAACTGTTTACTTTTCCGGGCTCTCACCTGATAATCTATGCTGACCATTCTGGAATGTTCCTGCCTCTGTGAGACTGTTTCCAAGTTTTCATTTCATTTTGAACTCAGAGCTGAAGGAGGCTCTTTTTAGTTTCTCTCTCCCTGAGAGGGTGACTCTCTCACAAACACCAGGGCCGGGATTCTCCCCGAACCGGCGGGGCCGGGGGTCCCGGTGGGATGGAGTGGCGGGAACCACTCCGGCGTCGGGCCGCCCCAAAGGTGTGGATTTCCCCGCACCTTTAGGGGCCAAGCCCTCACATTGAGGGGCTAGGCCGGTGTGGTTGGCGCGCCGCCGGCCGGCGGGAAAGGCCTTTGGCGCCACGCCAGCCGGGGCCGAAGGGACTGCGCCGGCCGGCGGAAGTCCGCGCATGCGCGGGAGGCAGCGGCTGCTGACGTCATCCCCGCACATGCGCGGGGGGGGGGTCACTTCCGCATCGGCCATCGTGGAGGCTATGCCCGAGGCGGAAGGAAAAGAGTGCCCCACGCCACAAGCCCGCCCGCGGATCGGTGGGCCCCGATCGCGGGTCAAGCCACCGTGGGGGCACCCGCCCCGGGGCCAGATCGCCCCACGCCCCCCCTCCCAGGACCCCGGAGCCTGCCCGCGCCGCTAGTCCTGCCGGTAAGGTAGGTGGTTTGATTCACGCCGGCGGGACTGGCATGACAGCAGCGGGACTTCGGCCCATCGTGGGCCGGAGCATCGCCGGGGGGGGCCCGCTGACTGGCGTGACGCAATTCCCGCCCCCGCCAAATTTTTGGTGCCGGAGAATTCGGCGGCCGGCGGGGGCGGGATTCACGCCGCCCCCCGGCGATTCTCTGACCCGGCGGGGAGTCAGAGAATCCCGCCCCTGTTTTGAGACTCTGTTTTCTCCTCAGTGAAGCTAGAGGACATGAAAATGAAAATCGCTTATTGTTACAAGTAAACATCAAATTAAGTTACTGTGAAAAGCCTCTAGTCGCCACATTCCGGCGCCTGTTCGGGGAGGCTGGTACGAGGCTGGCACATTCTGGTAAGTCTGGAAACCAAGTAAGAGTACAGTCCAGGCTGAGAATTGAGTTTGAGGAAAGGCAAAATGCATCTTAAGGAGACCCAGAAAAGCAACCAGCTGCAGGCTGGGTCAATTGTTTAAAAACCCTTTTAAACTCTTGTGTGGGGAACTCTGTTCTTGTCTCAAAAGCGCTGTTGGTCCTTTAGGTGGGGTTGGAAACAAATAATAATTACACAGGGCTGAGGCTGTTCTTTTAATTGAAGGCCCTGGTTAATAAAAGTGAAAGTGACTCTCCAGTGGAAATCCTACAGTCTGGGGGTTCTGACTGAATGCTACTGCCAGAAGATCCTTGTTAGCAATCCAGCTAATGGCTTCAACACTCCGCATCCTGAGATGATAACTGGCTACACCTACTTCAATATCAACAACAAGGACACTGATTTTTCTTTTCCGTTTTAATCCCTGTCATTTTACATCTTTTCCTTCCTCTAAATGTGTCTGCCTTGTGTTTGTTTGAGCAGAGACTGGGTTGAGAAAAGGGGGGGAGTATTCAATTAGCTGGCTGTTATTTCATTACAGCTATTGCATATTTCAACTTTGTTACTGTCATAAATAAATACACAGTTATTGTGTTCAACGTTCAAACCTGGTGGCTACAACCTATTGAACAGTCAATGGACCAAAGATTCTGCGCCTTTTATACAAATTATTGGTTAATTCACTTGTGTTGGGACTCCAGGATCTGGGGGTTGGAATCGACAGTGCGCTAGCCCAGGGTGTCGTAACATAAATTGGGGGCTCGCCCGAGATCTGAAACATTAGACGGTGAATTTGGGTTACAGCGTAAATTATAAAGAGACACCAAGTTTATAGTGATATAACAGGATGGCTCTGGAAGCTGCTAAGCATTTTCTTCAATTGGATGACTTACCTCTGGTTTATTGGGAGGGGCTTTACAAAGACCCACTAGTTGAATTGGAAGGGGAATTAAAACTGGTATGTAATAAAACTGGTATGAAGGCAGAGGTAGTGAAATTGATTGCAACATTTAAATTTGAAGGAAATATAGGCAGTACAGCCTAGGTCAAAGAATTAGCTAAAATCCAGTTACAAATGAAACAGTTGAAAATGCAGCAAAGATAGAAAGAAATGGAAATGAAGCAAAAGGCAATGGTGATGGAAATGAGGAGAGAGGAAAGAGAATAAGAGAGAGAGCAAAAAGAAAAAGAAATGGGGATGGAAATGAGGAAGTTGAAATTAGAGGGAAAACCTCCATCTTAAGGCACTGGAAATGGGTGGAGAGCTGCCAAAATGTAGAGGGAAGCGTAGTCCTACAATGGAACTCAGTGGTGAGATGTTTAAATTTATACAAGCTCTCCCAAAATGTGAAGAGAAGGAAGGAGAAACATTCTTTGGAGCTTTTAAGAAAATAGCAACCAAAATGCAGTGGCCAAAAGAGAAGTGGACATTACCCCTTGCAGAGTAAATTGACGGGGCACAGAACATTTATGCTGCTTTGTGAGAACAGGAGTCTATGGATTATGAGGTGGTAAAAAAGACTATTCTGGATGCATGCTAAGTTGTTCCCAAAGCATATGGGAAAACAGTTTGGGATTTAATAAGACAGCTGGGACAGACTTATGCAGAATTTTAACGGGTTCAGGAGAAGAATTTCAATAGGTGGATACGAGCATTGGGAGTTGAAGCTACCTATGAGGCTCTGAGAGAGGTCATTCTCTTGGAGGAGTTTAAGAATTCCCTACCTTCTATAATAAGAACTAATGTTGAAGACCAGAGTGTACAGACTGCTAGGCAAGCAGCAATTATGGCTGACGATTATGAGCTAATCCATAAATTTAAACCTTTGTTCCATCACCCCCATAATTTTGAAAAGGGTAGGCAGTGGGAGAATGAGAGGAAGGCAGGTAGCCGAGATAGAGGATGGATGGCTGGGAATGCTCTGAGATCTCCTCCTCAGACCAGGAAAGAAGGTACTGCAGGTGGAAGTGTGACTTGGAAGCCGAGGTGTCACCATTGTAACAAAGTGGGATACCTTCAATCAGTATGTTGGAAGTTGCAAGGAAAGTCCATGGGACTTGTGGGGGTTCAGAGGAAGGAGGCAGTCACACCCCATAGATTAAATACCTCAAATTCAGCCAGTGGTCAGGGACAGCAGGTATGGCTGCAAGTGAGGCAGGTAGAGGGATCCTGAATTCAGAAATGGAGGAGTCTCAGCCCTTGACCTTGTCGAACAGGTACGAGGTACTTGCTGGCTGTTTGAATGAGGAAAAGTACTGTAGGGAGGATGAGTTAGCTAACCACTGCCCCGTGGTACAGGAGGCCATTCAAGAAGAGAGAGCAAAAAGGCAAGTGTTAGTTTTTGGGGATTCTATAATTATGGTGACAGATAGCATCCTTTGCAAGCAGAACCGAGAGTCCCACATGGTATGTTGCCTGCCCGGTGCCAGGGTGAGTGATACCTCTAACCGGCTTGAAAGGATATTGGAGTAGGAGGGGCAGGATCCAGTTGTTGTGGTCCACATTGGGAAAAGCAACATAGGCAAGACTAGGAAAGAGGGCTTGTTTGGGGATTATCAGGAACTAGGAATAAAATTAAATAACAGGTCCTCAAGGGCTATAATCTCTGGGTTACTATCCAAACCACCTGCAAATTGGCATAGGGATGAGAAAATTAGGGAAGTTATTAGGTGGCTGAACGAGTGGTGCGGGAAAGAGGAGTTCCATTTCATGGGGCACTGGCATCAGTATTGGGACAGGAAGGATCTGTACTGTTGGGGCGATCTCCACCTCAACCCATCTGAGACCAGTGTTCCAGCAGAAAGGATAAATAGTGTGTTCACAAGCAAATGGGGGGAAGGGAAGGCCTCAGGGTAACTCAATACAGTTCCAAAAACAAATAACAGGGCAGAGAGTAAAGGAACAGTCAGGAACCTGACTTTAGGCATGCCAGAGAGCCCAGGTTAAAGAATTGTACAGACAGTTATACTTTGAGATTTGGTTACAAACAATTAGTATACACCAGCCATTTGTTACGAGTTAGCTACATCAAATCATGACTATCATTTAGGTTTACCTCATGCATAGTAGATGAGAACAATTTACACAAGAGCATGCTTACTTAATTTTAATATTCAATCAGTGCAAAGACATGTACATGCAGTCTCAGAATATTTATCACCAGCACCTCATTATCAATAATGTGGGTATCAATCACTTCCCCTGTCTAAGTATAATGGCCTTCCCAAGGTAAAAATGTCCACTGCAATAACAATCTGTATGATTATGTCTTCTTCCCCAGACTACCTGACACCAGTACAAATGGTGAAAAGATCCCACGTTGTTCATTGCCATCGTTGATAATGACCATCTGTAGTTTATCCATTTCCTGGGGCCCTATCACCAGCAAGATGTGTCCTTGGGCTGACTTCCTGCAGCGAACAATCTCAGCTTCAACAGCTTGTGTATGTGATACAGATCGACACAGAAGAGTTTTAACCCCTTCAACACTTAGTGCATAAGTGGAGTTTTTGAAGTGAATTCCAATATAATATTTCTGAAAGAATGAAAATGAAAATCACTTATTGTCACGAGTAGGCTTCAATGAAGTTACTGTGAAAAGCCCCTAGTCACCACATTCCGGTGCCTGTTCAGGGAGGCTGGTACGGGAATTGAACCGTGCTGCTGGCCTGCCTTGGTCTGCTTTAAAAGCCAGCGATTTAGCCCAGTGAGCTCAACCAGCCCCTTTTTTTCCTCATCGGGCACCTTGGGGCATTTCATTACATTGAAGGTACTATGTAAGTTGCTGTAATTGTTGTAAAGAACTCCCATTTATTTAGTCCTTCCTCATAAGCTAATCATTTCACAACTGAGAAATAACTTTCTCCTTAGCAGGCTTTATGTTTCCTTCCTTAATTGGTGCCCAATACTGAACTAACCCTTTAGGTACAGTCTCAGCGGGGCTTGGGCTAATATTGTCGGACATCTTCTCACTTAACTGACATAGCAAAATAACTTAGCACTCTATAGCTTTTGTTGATTGTTGTTTTATAGTGACTAAGACATTTCAAGTGCTGCATCTACAATCACACCAGATCACATTCTATTCCACAGTATTTTTCTTCACCATTCACACCATGTCCATGACACTGTTTCTCACTCAATGTACGGTGCTTTGATATTGATGTATTGAATTCATCTGTTATCATTGTTCAGATCGTATCTGTAAATTTCTGAATTTTCCTCTCACTGGCCTGCCTGCACTCGTTTAATAAGGGTGAATTTGACTTGGTCACATTGATTCTCTGATTCCAAGATGCTTGTCTCAATTAGCAACAGGAGGACAGGCGATAGGCCACTTCATGCTTCCCCTCCCGGCCTCTCTTTATTTGTGCAAGAAAAGCTTTATCAGCCTGGGGAAGCTTTCAATTTCCATTGCTCAGTAAAAGACTGGATGCTTTGCTGGACTTGCATTTGATTATTTTCACGTGTACCGAGGTATTTTCTGTGTGCAGCTCAAATAGATCATTTGTACATGAAAAGAAAATACGTAATAGGTCAACACAAGGTACACAATGTAAACACATAGACACCGGCATCGGGTGAAGCACACAGGAGTGTAGTATTAATCAGATCAGTCCATAAGAAGGTTGTTTAGGAGTCTGGTAACAGCGGAGCAATCACAGTTGTGAGCATTTAAGAATTAGATTACCTCAGACTACCAGTGTGAATATCCATGGAAACCACAGAATCCCTTGAGTGCAGAAGGAGGCCATTCAGCCCATTAAATCTTCACCAACCCTCTGAAAGAGTACGCTACCTAGGCCTACTCCCCATCCCCGTAACCCCAACCGTTGGACACTCAGGGGCAATTTATCATAGCCAATCCACCTAACCTGCAAATCTTTGGACTGTGGGAGGAAACGGGAGCATTGAAGGAAACCCACGCAAACACGGGGAGAATAGAACATAGAACAGTACAGCACAGAACAGGCCCTTCGGCCCTCGATGTTGTGCCGAGCATTGTCCGAAACCAAGATCAAGCTATCCCACTCCCTGTCATTCTGGTGTGCTCCATGAGCCTATCCAATAACCGCTTGAAAGTTCCTAAAGTGTCCGACTCCACTATCACAGCAGGCAGTCCATTCCACACCCTAACCACTCTCTGAGTAAAGAACCTACCTCGGACATCCCTCCTATATCTCCCACCCTGAACCTTATAGTTATGCCCCCTTGTAACAGCTACATCCACCCGAGGAAATAGTCTCTGAACGTCCACTCTATCTATCCCCTCATCATCTTATAAACCTCTATTAAGTCGCCTCTCATCCTCCTCCGCTCCAAAGAGAAAAGCCCTAGCTCCCTCAACCTTTCCTCATAAGACCTATCCTGCAAATCTCCTTTGCACCCTTTCCAATGCTTCCACATCCTTTCTATAGTGAGGTGACCAGAACTGCACACAATACTCCAAATGTGGTCTCACCAGGGTCCTGTACAGTTGCAGCATAACCCCGCGGCTCTTAAACTCAAGCCCCCTGTTAATAAACGCTAACACACTTTGGGCCATCTTCACGGCTCTATCCACTTGAGTGGCAACCTTCAGAGATCTGTGGACATGAACCCCAAGATCTCTCTGTTCCTCCACATTCCTCAGAACCCTGCCGTTGACCCTGTAATCCGCATTCAAATCTTTTCTACCAAAATTAATCACCTCGCACTTATCAGGGTTAAACTCCATCTGCCATTTTTCGGCCCAGCTCTGCATCCTATCAATGTCTCTGCAGCCTACAACAGCCCTCCACCTCATCCACTACTCCACCAATCTTGGTGTCATCAGCAAATTTACTGACCCACCTGTCATGATATCTGGATCAACATATCATGGTGCAATCACACACACACTGATTGACAGGCATTTGGACCAACCAGCACACACACAACATCGCAGCCAATCACTAGTAAAAGAACACACACTATAAAAGGGGGAACACGAGAGTTCCCGCTCATTCTGGTAGGAGACAGCTCGGGACACAGAGCTCGCAGCGTGACACTCAGACATAGACAATGTGCTGAGTGCCTCACCAACATTAGTGATAGGGCTAGGTCCATAGGTTAGCTGGTAGCGAACGTACCCAAGTCTATAGTTAGTTGCATCTGTTAGTTAACATAATAAAATCAAGTTGTACCATCTACAGCCGTGTTGGCTCATTTGTGTATCAGGACACCCAACACGACATGATACCACGAGTGGACGCAGACCAGCGACTGTGAGACCTACCTGCACCATTTCAGCCATCCGCCATCCTGATCCATGGAAAGCATCAGCCCGCCGCAGCCGCTCCGAATTGCTGGCAATCTAGGTGTAAACTGGAAGTTTTTCAAACAGCGCTTCCAGCTATTCCTCGAGGCCACAGAGAGGGAAAATGCATCGGACACCAGGAAGATAGCCCTTCTCCTCTCCACGGCAGGGCAACACGCCATCCACATCTTTAACTCCCTGGCATACGCGGAAGGCGAGGACAAAAAGAAATACAAAATGGTGCTGCTCAAGTTCGATGAACACTTCAGCGTGGAAGTGAATGAAAGCTTCGAACGGTACCTATTTCAGCAGCGCCTGCAGGGTAAGGACGAATTTTTTCAATCATTCCTAACACACCTTCGCATCCTTGCGCAATCCTGCGGCTACGGGGCCACCTCCGACTCCATGATAAGGGATCAGATAGTTTTTGGGGTTGTGTCAGACACCATACGCCAGCAGCTCCTTAAAGTGAAACGATTCACCCTGGCGACTGCAATAGAGACCTGTGTCCTCCATGAAAACGCGACCTGCCGGTACTCCCATATCCAGGCGGCCGAAACGGCGCGGCACGGGGCCGCCGAGGCGGAGCAGGTCCGGCCAATTGAATGCCTCCAGGCCTGCGGCCCAGATGTGGTGGTATGTATTAGGGGTAATACGGTACACCATGAATGCTGAGGAGCTGTTGGAGGACAGATGCTGGGTCCCGATTGGATCTGCCGCCTACTGGGCTCCACCCAGATAGGCGGGGTATAAGAACCCGGTTTACTCCCCGCAGCTGCATTCTGTGACTGAGCTGCTGGGGAACAAGTCTGAACAAGTCTGCTCAGTAAAGCCTCGATTGAAGTTCTCTACGTCTCGCCTCGTGTGTGATCGATGGTGCTACAATTTATTGAGCAGACTTAAAAAGGAATATGGAGCTCCGGATCGCCCCGGAGTGCCTGCGAATCGGCCCCCAAGCAGCGAACGCAACATCGGCGTTTAAACACTGGCTGGCGTGCTTTGAGGGGTACCTCCGAACGGCCCCCAGCGGACCAACGGAAGACCAGAAGGTGCAGGTCCTGCATTCCAGAGTGAGTCCCGAAATCTACGCACTCATCGAGGACACGGAAGAATTCCCAGCGGCAATCAACTTAAGACCACAAGACCATAAGACATAGGAGCGGAAGTAAGGCCATTCGGCCCATCGAGTCCACTCCGCCATTCAATCATAGCTGATTTCAACTCCATTTACCCACTCTCTCTCCATAGCCCTTAATTCCTCGAGAAATCAAGAATTTATCAACTTCTGTCTTAAAGACACTCAACGTCCCGGCCTCCACCGCCGTCTGTGGCAATGAATTCCACAGACCCACCACTCTCTGGCTGAAGAAATTTCTCCTCATCTCTGTTCTAAAGTGACTCCCTTTTATTCTAAGGCTGTGCCCCCGGGTCCTAGTCTCCCCTGCTAATGGAAACAACTTCCCTACATCCACCCTATCTAAGCCATTCATTATCTTGTAAGTTTCTATTAGATCTCCCCTCAACCTCCTAAACTCCAATGAATATAATCCCAGGATCCTCAGACGTTCATCGTATGTTAGGCCTACCATTCCTGGGATCATCCGTGTGAATCTCCGCTGGACCCGCTCCAGTGCCAGTATGTCCTTCCTGAGGTGTGGGGCCCAAAATTGCTCACAGTATTCTAAATGGGGCCTAACTAATGCTTTATAAAGCTTCAGAAGTATATCCCTGCTTTTATACTCCAAGCCTCTTGAGATGAATGACAACATTGCATTTGCTTTCTTAATTACGGACTCAACCTGCAAGTTTACCTTTAGAGAATCCTGGACTAGGACTCCCAAGTCCCTTTGCACTTCAGCATTATGAATTTTGTCACCGTTTAGAAAATAGTCCATGCCTCTATTCTTTTTTCCAAAGTGCAAGACCTCGCACTTGCCCACGTTGAATTTCATCAGCCATTTCTTGGACCACTCTCCTAAACTGTCTAAATCTTTCTGCAGCCTCCCCACCTCCTCCATACTACCTGCCCCTCCACCTATCTTTGTATCATCGGCAAACTTAGCCAGAATGCCCCCAGTCCCATCATCTAGATCGTTAATATATAAAGAGAACAGCTGTGGCCCCAACACTGAACCCTGCGGGACACCACTCGTCACCGGTTGCCATTCCGAAAAAGAACCTTTTATCCCAACTCTCTGCCTTCTGCCTGACAGCCAATCGTCAATCCATGTTAGTACCTTGCCTCAAATACCATGGGCCCTTATTTTACTCAGCAGTCTCCCGTGAGGCACCTTATCAAAGGCCTTTTGGAAGTCAAGATAGATAACATCCATTGGCTCTCCTTGGTCTAACCTATTTGTTATCTCTTCAAAGAACTCTAACAGGTTTGTCAGGCACGACCTCCCCTTACTAAATCCATGCTGACTTGTCCTAATCTGACCCTGCACTTCCAAGAATTTAGAAATCTCATCCTTAACAATGGATTCTAGAATCTTGCCAACAACCGAGGTTAGGCTAATTGGCCTATAATTTTCCATCTTTTTCCTTGTTCCCTTCTTGAACAGGGGGGTTACAACAGCGATTTTCCAATCCTCTGGGACTTTCCCGGACTCCAGTGACTTTTGAAAGATCATAACTAACGCCTCCACTATTTCTTCAGCTATCTCCTTTAGAACTCTAGGATGAAGTCCATCTGGGCCTGGAGATTTATCAATTTTTAGACCTCTTAGTTTCTCTAGCACTTTCTCCTTTGTGATGGCTACCATATTCAACTCTGCCCCCTGACTCTCCTGAATTGTTGGGATATTACTCATGTCTTCTACTGTGAAGACTGACGCAAAGTACTTATTTAGTTCCTCAGCTATTTCCTTGTCTCCCATCACAAAATTACCAGCGTCATTTTGGAGGGGCCCAATGTCAACTTTTGCCTCCCGTTTGTTTTTAATGTATTTAAAGAAACTTTTACTATCATTCCTAATGTTACTGGCTAGCCTACCTTCATATTTGATCCTCTCTTTCCTTATTTCTCTCTTTGTTATCCTCTGTTTGTTTTTGTAGCCTTCCCAATCTTCTGACTTCCCACTACTCTTTGCCACATTATAGGCTTTCTCTTTTGCTTTAATGCATTCCCTAACTTCCTTTGTCAGCCATGGCTGCCTAATGCCCCCTCTGATAACCTTTCTTTTCTTTGGGATGAACCTCTGCACTGTGTCCTCAATTACTCCAAGAAACTCCTGCCATTGCTGTTCTACTGTCTTTCCCACTAGGCTCTGCTCCCAGTCGATTTTCGTCAGTTCCTCCCTCATGCCCCTGTAGTTACCTTTATTTAACTGTAACACCTTTACATCTGATTCTACCTTCTTTCTTTCAAATTGGAGATTGAATTCTACCATATTATGATCACTGCCTCCTAAGTGCTCCCTTACTTTAAGATCTTTAATCAAGTCTGGCTCATTACATAACACTAAGTCCAGAATGGCCTGTTCCCTTGTGGGCTCCATCACAAGCTGTTCCAAAAAGCCCTCCTGTAAACATTCAATGAATTCCCTTTCCTTGGGTCCACTGGCAGCATTATTTACCCAGTCCACCTGCATATTGAAGTCCCCCATGATCACTGTGACCTTGCCTTTCTGACATGCACTTTCTATTTCGTGGTGCATTTTGTGCCCCCGGTCCTGACCACTGTTAGGAGGCCTGTACATAACTCCCATTATGGTTTTTTTGCCTTTGTGGTTCCTCAACTCTACCCACACAGACTCCACATCATCTGACCCTATGTCATTTAGTGCTATTGATTTAATTTCATTCCTAATTAACAAGGCAACCCCGCCCCCTCTCCCCACCTCCCTGTCTTTTCGATAGGTTGTGAATCCCTGGATGTTTAAATGCCAGTCCTGAACCCCCTGCAACCATGTCTCTGTGGTGTCAACCACATCATACCTGCCAGTCACAATCTGGGCCACAAGCTCATCTACCTTGTTCCGTACACTGCGCGCATTTAAATATAGCACCTTTAATTCTCTATTGACCGTCCCTTTTTGTTTTCTTAGTGTGGTGGACCTTGGTTTACTGAGCCTTTCCATACACTGCGTCATATTTCGTGGGATGGGGACTATCGTAACCTCTCCTGAGTTTTGTCTTTTCGTGCTTTTTTGTATTCCTAAGCAGCTACGCTTCCCACTGATTACTTCACCTCTTGGTTCCCTGACTTTCCCTTCCCCCCCAATCTTTAGTTTAAAGTCCTATTGACCACCCTATTTATTCTTTTCGCCAGAACACTGGTCCCAGCTCGGTTCAGGTGGAGACCATCCCAACGGTATAGGTCCCCCCTGTCCCAAAACTGATGCCAGTGTCCCATGAAAAGGAACCCCTCTTTCCCACACCACTCTTTCAGCCACGTGTTAACTTCCCTTATTCTTGCCTCCCTATGCCAATTTGCACGTGGCTCGGGCAGTAATCCGGAGATTATGACCCTTGAGGACCTGTTTTTTAATTTGAATCCTAGCTCTTTATAATCTCTAAACAGGTCCTCTTTCCTAGACTTGCCTATGTTATTGGTACCGACATGGACCACAACAACTGGATCCTCCCCCTCCCTCTCCAGTATCCTTTCAAGCCGGTCAGAGATGTCCCGCACCCTAGCACCGGGCAGGCAACATACCATGTGGGACTCTTTATCCTGCTCACAAAGGATACTATCTATCCCCCTGATAATAGAATCCCCTACAACTACAACTTGCCTATTTACTCCCTCCCCTTGAATGGCCTGCTGAACCATGGTGCCTTGGTCAGCTGACTCATCCTTCCTGCAGCCCTGTTCGCCATCCACACAGGGAGCAAGTGCCTCATACCTGTTGGACAGAGTCAAGGGCTGAGGCTCCTGAGTTCCTGACTGCTGGTTCCCTTTACCTGCCTGACTTGCAGTCACACCCTGCTGTCCCTGGCCACTGGCAGGATTTAAACTACTTACTCTGACAGGTGTGACTGCCTCCTGAAACACAGTGTCCAGGTAAGTCTCCCCCTCCCGGATGTGCCTCAGTGTTTGAAGCTCAGACACCAGCTCATCAACTCTGAGCCGGAGCTCTTTGAGCAGCCAACACTTACTGCAGATGTGGTCACTGCAGCTCGCAATGGGATCTGCCAGCTCCCACATCAAGCAGCTCAAGCACATCACCTGACCAGCCATCACTAATTAATTAATTAGTTTAATTTAGGTTTATGAGTTTAGCTGTGTTTTTTTTTAAATTTGGGGCAGATTTGCTATCAACCACTCAGATCACAGCTTCCCTCTGACGTCACTTTTGCAAAAACAACTGGAAAACAGGAAGTTACCGTTAGGTTTTTATACTCAGAGAGACTGCTCCTCCTCCTCCGAACGGCTCCCAAAATTAGGCCCGAAGAAAGAGAGAGAACAAAACAGTAGGGAAAAAGCACCTTCTCCCACTCTTCACCGAATTACCTCACTGCACCAAATTACCAACTTGCTGAAACAGACCTACATTAGACCCATCAACCAGGTCTACGCACGCTACCAGCTCATGACGAGACAACAAATCCCCGGGGAATCGCTGGACAAATTCTTCAATGCGCTGATGATCCTGGGAAGAAACTGCGACTGCCCAGCGGTAACGGCGAATGAACATACGGACCTCCTGATCAGAGACGCTTACGTAGCAGGTTTGGCATCGTCGCAAATTCGCCAGAGACTTTTAGAGAAAGACTCTCTCAGACTCACAGAGGCACGGGCCCTTGCAGCCTCCATCGACGTGGCCTCCCAAAACGCCCACGCCTATGCCCCCGACCGCACTACAACCCCTTGGGCTCCGTGGACCCCCACCGCGACCGACCCACCGGCACCCCCCACCCCTCTGCAAATTCCTCCAACGAGGAAAAATGCGTGTTTAGCACCGACCTTCTAGCCATCTTGGGCTACGTAGTGCGGAATGGAGTGATAGGCCCCGACCCTGAACACATGCGCCCCCTCATGGAGTTCCCTCTTCCCCACTGTGCCAAAGCCCTGAAACGCTGCATGGGCTTCTTTTCTTATTACGCCCAGTGGGTCCCCCAGTACGCAGACAAGGCCCGCCCACTAATCCAGTCCACTACTTTTCCCCTGTCGACAGAGGCCTGCCAGGCCTTCAGCCGCATCAAAGCGGATATCGCAAAGGCCACGATGCGCGCCATCGACGAGTCCCTCCCCTTCCAAGTCGAGAGCGACGCATCCGATGTAGCTCTGGCGGCCCCTCTCAACCAAGCGGGCAGACACGTGGCCTTTTTCTCCCGAACCCTCCACGCTTCAGAAATTCGCCACTCCTCAGTAGAAAAGGAGGCACAAGCAATAGTGGAAGCTGTGCGACATTGGAGGCATTACCTGGCAGGTAGGAGATTCACTTTCCTCACTGACCAATGGTCGGTAGCCTTCATGTTCGATAATGCACAGCGGGGCAAGATAAAGAACGACAAGATCCTGCGGTGGAGGATCAAACTCTCCACCTACAACTATGAGATCTTGTACCGTCCCGGAAAGCTGAACGAGCCGACCGATGTCCTATCTCGCGGCACATGTGCCAACGCACAAGTGGACTGCCTCCAAGCTCTCCACGAGGACCTCTGCCACCCGGGGGTCACTCGCTTCTACCACTTTATAAAGGCCCGCAACCTCCCTTACTCCGTCGAGGAGTTCCGAACAGCCACCAGGAACTGCCAAATCTGCGCAGAATGCAAACCGCATTTTTTCAGGCCAGATAGAGCGCACCTGATAAAGGCTTCCCGCCCCTTTGAACGCCTCAGTCTGGATTTCAAAGGCACCTTCCCTCCACCGATCGCAACACGTACTTTCTTAATGTCGTTGACGAATACTCCCGTTTCCCCTTCACCATCCCCTATCCCGACATGACCGCGGCCACGGTAATTAAAGCCCTCTGCACCATCTTTACCCTGTTCGGTTTCCCCGCCGACATCCATAGCGATAGGGGGTCCTCCTTCATGAGTGACGAGCTGCGTCAATTCCTGCTCAGCAAGGGCAGAGCCTCGAGCAGGACGACCAGCTACAACCCCCGGGGGAACGGGCAGGTAGAGAGGGAGAATGGAACGGTCTGGAAGACCGTCCTACTGGCCCTACGGTCTAGGAGTCTCCCAACTTCCCTCTGGCAGGAAGTCCTCCCGGATGCCCTTCATTCTATCCGGTCCCTGCTTGTCTTCCCTAGGAAGTCCGCTTCTGGAACGTCACTTCCGACCTGGCTGGCGGCCCCGGGACCCATCCTGCTCCGGAAACATGTGCGGGCGCACAAATCAGACCCACTGGTGGAAAAGGTACATCTACTCCACGCCAACCCGCAGTACGCCTACGTGGCGTTCCCAGACGGCCGACAGGACACGGTCTCTCTGCGGGACCTGGCGCCCGCCGGAGCTCCCCACACCCCTCCAACACCAATCACCACCCCCTCACTCCCGCCGGTGCACCCCACAGCCACCCCCTTCCCGGGGGAATCGGTTCTCCTCCCAGGCCCGCCCAGGAGTAAGGAAACAGAGAGGGACAGCGCGATGCTCCCAGAGTCGACCGGACCCGAGCCAGCACCACCACCATCACCACCCGGGCTGAGACGATCGGAGAGGGCGACCAGAGCACCATCTCGACTCATCGAGTCGACTTAAGATGTATATAATTCAGTGGCCCAGTAAAGCGGCATTGTTGTAAATAGTTAACGCTGCTAATCGGGTAAAATGTGAATAATTCGGTGGCCCAGTAAAAGCGGCATGGTTGTATATAGTTCAATGGTTAAGGCACCGACCCTGTAAACCCCGACCACCATACCACCCACCACCCCGCCGGGTTCTTTTTTAACAAGGGGAGAATGTGGTGGTATGTATTGGGGTAATACGGTACACCATGAATGCCGAGGAGCTATTGGAGGACAGATGTTGGGTCCCAATTGGATCTGCCGCCTACTGGGCTCCACCCAGATAGGCGGGGTATAAGAACCCGGTTTACTCCCCGCAGCTGCATTATGTGACTGAGCTGCTGGGGAACAAGTCTGAACAAGTCTGCTCAATAAAGCCTCGATTGAAGTTCTCTACGTCTCGCCTCGTGTGTGATCGATGGTGCTACACCGGACAAGGGCGGCCATTTCGCGCACTTTCCAAGGCCTCCCGCGCTTGTACGCGCCAAAAGAGGGGACGCTGAGGCAGAGGAACGCGATGCGCAGGTGTGCACTACGCAGGACCGCACAGCGCATGCGCGGTGGCAAAACGAACGTTACGCACGTAATGACGTCACGACGTGCAGCAACTGTGGATCTACACATTTAAAGCGGCAATGTCCTGCTAGAACCCAACAGTGCCTACGCTGTGGCAGGTTGGGCCACTATGCTGCCTGTTGTCGAGCACCTCAATCTGCTAACTCGCAACAATTCCGCCAGTCGCGCAGGACCCTGCGGGCCATTCAGCCTACATTCACTAGCTCACCTCCAGACACCTTGCAGACCAGCGACACCAACGACAGCGAGCCCTTCCGCGTTGCGGTCATCCATAAGAACAGGCTGTCCCCAAGTAGGCACCACCAGCAGCTGCCAGTCCACACCATTGATCCGGACGATGAGTGGTGTGCCACCCTGACGGTCAACCGATCCCAAGTCACATTTCGCCTGGACACTGGTGCTTCCGCCAATCTGCTCGCATGGTCAGCTTTCCAGGCATTAAAGGTCAAACCACCCATTCTACCTTCCCACTGTCAATTGGTGGATTACAATGGGAACGTCATCCCGGCCACGGGGTCCTGCATGGGCACACTGCCCTACACGTACAAAATACGGCTCAAACCGGATGCCACCCAGTCATTCACGCCCCTCTTAGGGTCCCAGCACCCCTCAAGGACCGCCTCAAGCAACAGCTGCAGGACTTGCAGGACCAAGTAGTGCTTTCCGGGTCACGGAACCAACGCCATGGGTCAGCTCCATGGTGTGTGTCAAGAAGTCATCCGGCGAGCTCCGGATCTGCATTGACCCGAAAGACTTGAATTCCAACATCATGAGGGAGCACTACCCTATACCAAAGCGGGAAGAGATCACGAGCGAAATAGTTTGGGCAAAAATATTTACCAAGCTTGATGCCTCAAAGGGCTTTTGGCAGATTCAACTGGATCAGTCCAGCCGGAAGCTCTGCACTTTCAACACTCCATTTGGCAGGTTCTGCTATAACAGAATGCCATTCAGCATCATTTCTGCTTCCGAAGTGTTCCATCGCATCATGGAACAGATGATGGAGGGCATCGAAGAGGTACGCGTCTACGTGGACGATATTATCATCTGGTCAACAATACCACAGGAGCACATCAGTCGTCTCCAGAGTGTCTTTGCACGTATCCGAGATCAGGGCCTGCGCCTTAACCGAGCTAAATGCTCTTTTGGCCAGACTGAACTGAAGTTTTTGGGGGACCACATCTCCTGGTCGGGCGTCCGGCCAGATGCCGACAAGGTGGCAGCCATCACGGCCATGCAGCGGCCGTCAGACAAGAAGGCAGTGCTACGCTTTCTCGGGATGGTCACCTTCCTGGGGAAGTTCATTCCCAACTTTGCTTCACACACGACTGCTCTTCACCACCTGGTCAAGAAGACCACGGAGTTCCAGTGGCTGCCTGCACACCAGAGTGAATGGGAGGAGCTCAAGCTCAAGCTCACCACCGCCCCGGTATTGGCGTTTTTCAACATCACACAGGAGACAAAGATCTCCACAGATGCCAGCCAATCGGGTATTGGTGCGGTCCTCCTGCAACGGGACGACACCTCATCATGGGCTCCGGTCGCCTATGCTTCGCGGGCCATGACCCCCACAGAACAGCGCTATGCGCAGATCGAGAAGGAGTGCCTAGGATTGTTGACGGGCATTGACAAGTTTCATGACTATGTCTATGGTCTTCCGCAGTTCACTGTAGAGACCGACCATCGCCCCCTGGTCGGTATTATCCAGAAGGATCTAAACGACATGACCCCCTCGCCTCCAGCGCATTCTGCTCAAGCTCCGGAGGTACGACTTTCAGCTTGTCTACACCCCGGGGAAGGAGCTTATCATCGCAGATGCTCTGTCTAGGGCGGTCAACACACCGTCCGGCCTCGAGGGGTTTGTGTGCCAGGTCGAGGCACAGGTAGCCTTCACATTGGCCAATCTGCCAGCCACTGATGCACGTCTGGCCCACATTCGACGTGAGACTGCGGCTGACCCCCTGCTACAACGTGTGATGCGCCACATGACAGAAGGGTGGCTAAAGGGGCAGTGGCCACAATTTTACAATGTGCGGGATGACCTGGCCGTCGTTGATGGCATCCTCTTAAAATTGGATCGGATTATGATCCCACACAGTATGCACCAGCTTGTCCTCGAGCAACTGCACGAAGGCCATCTCGGAGTCGAGAAGTGCAGACAGAGGGCCCGCGAGGCTGTGTACTGGCCGGGTATTAGCGACGACATCGCCAACATGGTGCTCAACTGCCCCACCTGCCAGAGGTTTCAGCCGGCGCAACCCCATGAGACCCTTCAGCCCCACGAGTTGGTCACTTCCCCCTGGTCGAATGTTGGTGTCGACCTCTTTCATGCGCTCGGCAAGGACTACGTTATTATCATTGACTATTTCTCGAGTTACCCGGAGGTCATACGCCTGCATGACACTTCATCATCTGCTGTCATCCGGGCATGCAAGGAGACCTTCGCTCGCCATGGCATTCCGCTCACCGTCATGTCTGACAACGGACCTTGCTTTGCGAGTCAGGAATGGTCTTCCTTTGCCACTGCCTACAGCTTCACGCATGCGACGTCCAGTCCGTTGTATCCTCAATCGAATGGCAAGGCGGAGAAAGGCGTCCATATTGTTAAGAGGCTTCTCTGCAAGGCTGCTGATGCCGGGTCTGACTTCTGTCTAGCCTTGCTGGCTTATCGCTTGGCCCCACTGTCCACGGGCCTGTCGCCGACTCAACTGTTGATGGGCCACACCATCAGGACAACTGTTCCGTCCATTCACGTTCCTGACCCCAATCATGCCCCGGTCTTGCGGAAGATGCAGCAACAGCGCGATTAGCAGAAGGTGGCACATGATGCTCGGGCGACTGATCTTCCTGCCCTGGAGCCTGGCGACAATGTCTGCATACACCTGCCGGATGGTGGCTGGTCAGCAACGGCTGAGGTTCTCCGCCAGGTAGCTCCCCGATCATTCGTTGTTCGCATGCCTGATGGCTCTGTTCGCCGCCGCAATCGGCAGGCCCTTCGTTTGACTCCGCGCTCGCTACGACACTCTGCACCGGTGCCATGTCCTCCTGTTGCCCCTGATGTCGACTTTGTTGAGCTTCCTGCCACGATGCATTTTCCTCTCTCGCCCGTCGATAGGCTCATTCCTCAACTAGTGGCTCCTGACCCACCCTTGAGGCGGTCAACCCGAATTCGTCGCCCACCTGAGCCACTTATGAGCCTGTTTTAGTTTATTTTGTTCCATTGGACTTACTGAACTGGTTTACAGTACTGTTGACATGTTTCTATTATCATTCTGTGTTTGAGAGTTTGCATTTGTTCCGTTCTTGATACACTTTTGTTCTTATGTTGCACCTGACATCTTCCTATGTATATAGTTAGCCTCCTGTACATTTTATAGTTAATCTCACGCGCACATATTTAGTTGCACGCAGTACACAATCTTATTTATTATCATGCAGACACATTTTCTTGTGAAAGGGGGGGATGTCATGATATCCAGATCAACATATCATGGTGCAATCACACACACACTGATTGACAGGCATTTGGACCAACCAGCACACACACAACATTGCAGCCAATCACTAGTAAGAGCACACGCACTATAAAAGGGGGAACACGAGAGTTCCCGCTGATTCTGGTAGGAGACAGCTCGGGACACAGAGCTTGCAGCGTGACACTCAGACATGGACAATGTGCTGAGTGCCTCACCAACATTAGTGATAGGGCTAGGTCCATAGGTTAGCTGGTAGCGAACTTGAACGTACCCAAGTCTATAGTTAGTTGCATCTGTTAGTTAACATAATAAAATCAAGTTGTACCATCTACAGCCGTGTTGGCTCATTTGTGTATCAGGACACCCAACACGACACCACCCTTCAGCCCCCTCCTCCAAGTCATTGATAAAAATCACAAATAGCAGAGGACCCAGCACTGATCCCTGTGGTACACCGCTGGTAACTGGTCTCCAGTCTGAAAATTTTCCATCCACCACCACCCTCTGTCTTCTATGTGATAGCCAATTACTTATCCAATTGGCCAAATCTCCCTCTATCCCACACCTCGTTACTTTCTCCATAAGCCGACCATGGGGAACCTTATCAAACGAGAATGTACAAACTCCACACAGACAGTCACGCAAGGTTGGAATCACCCAACCAATCTGTCTTCAACCAACCCACAGTAGTTGCCTGATGCCTTGCTTTGCCAAGTGAAACTCTGATTTCTTCCAGCACCGACAGCTGCCTAGAGCAATGCACTGCAGTACTTGGTGGGACAGTATAAAAGACAGAAAGAAGTAATCTCCTCCTGAGGCCCTCACCATCACAGCCAACAATCAATTCAAATCACTCCATGTGACAACAAGAAGCGATTGCCCATGCTGGATGCAGCAAAGGCTATGGGTCCTGACCACATCCTTACTTTGGTGCTGAAGAATGATGCTCCACAACCAGCAGAACCCCTAGCCAAGCCGTTCTCAGAGTGATGCAGCCTTGGTAATGACCCAACAATAATCTCAGCAATTACGACCCCTTCAGTCCACACTGAACCATCAGCAAAGTGGTGGAAGATGTTGTTGACCATGCTATCAAGGGGCACTTACTCTGCAATAACCTGTCCACTGATGCTCAGTTTTGGTTCTCCATTCCGCCAGGGCCACTGAAGTCCTGACCTCATTACAGGCCTGGTCAAAATATGGGTACAAGAGCAGAATTCAAGAGGCAAGATGAGAGTGACTGCACTTGACATCAAGGCAGCATCTGACTATGTGGCATCAAGGAGCCTGAATAAAACTGAAATAATTGGAAATCAGGGGGAAATTCCCCGCTAACTGGAGTCATGCCCAGCACAAAAGAAGATGGTTGTAGTTTTTGGAGGCTGATCATCTCAGTCCCAGGAGGTCCCCAGCATCACAGTCTTCAGCCAATACGATTCACTCCACATGATGCCAAGAAATGGCTGAAGGCACTGGACACTGCAAATGTATGGGCCCTGATAATATTCCGGCAATAGTACTGAAGACATGTTTTCCAGAACTTGCCGCACCTCGAGCCAAGCTGTTTCAGTACAGCTATAACACTGGCATCTACCCGTCAATGTGGAAAATTGCACGACTGTGTCCTGGATACAAGAAACAGGACAAATCCAATCCAGCCAATTACCGACCTATCAGTCTACTCTCCATCATCAGCAAAGTGATGGCAGGAGTAATCAACAGTGCTATCAAGCAGCACCTATCCGGCAATAACCTGCTCATGGACGCTCAGTTTGGGTTCCGCCAGGATCACTCAGCTCCTGACCTCATTACAGCCTTGGTTCAAACATGGACAAAAGAGCTGAATGCCAGAGGTGAGGTGAGAGTGGTTGCCCTTGGCATCAAGGCAGCATTTGACATGGCATCAAGGAGCCCTAGATAAACTGGAGTCAATGGGAATCAGGGGGGAAACTCTCCACTGATTGGAGTCATACCTGGCACAAAGGAAGATGGTTGTGGTGGTTGGAGGTCAATCATCTCAGCTCCAGGAAATCACTGCAGGAGTTCCTCAGGGTAGTGTCCTAGGCCCAACCATCTTCAGCTGCTTCATCAATGACCTCCCTTCCATCATAAGGTCAGAAGTGGGAATGTTTGTGGATTCACAATGTTCAGCACCATTTGCGACTCCTCAGATAATGAAGCAGTCCATGTCCAACTGCAGCAAGACTTGGAAAATATCCAGGCTTGGGCTGACAAGTGGCAAGTTACATTCGCGCACAACAAGTGTCAGGCAATGACCGTATCCTACAAGAGAGGATCTAACCATCTCCCTTTGACATTCAATGGCATTAATATCGCTGTATCCCCTACAATCAACATCCTGGGAGTTACCATTGATCAGAAACTGAACTGGACTAACCACATTAATACTGTGGCTATCAGGGTAGGTCAAAGGCTAGAAAGTCTACGGCGGGTAACTCCCCTTCTGAGCCCCCAAAGCCTGTCCATCATCTACAAGGCACAAGTCAGGAGTGTAATGGAATACTCTCCACTTGCCTGGATGAGTACAGCTCCATCATTGCTCAAGAAGCTTGACACCATCCAAGCCAAAGCAGCCCGCTTGATTGTTCCTCCTTCCACAAACATTCAAGCCCTCCACCATCGATGAACAGTGGCAGACTTGAGTACCATCTACAAGGTTCCTTCGGCAGCATCCTTCAAACCTACGACCACTACCATCTAGAAGGACAAGAGCAGCAGATACCTGGGAACCCCACCACCTGGCGGTTCCCCTCCATGTCACTCACCATCCCGACTTGGAAATATATCGCCATTCCTTCACTTCGATGGGGCAAAATCCTGGAACTCCCTCCCTCACAGCATAGTGGGCGTACCTACACCCGAAGGACTGCAGCAGTTCAAGAAGTTCAACTCAACGCCTTTTGAGGATAATTAGGGCTGGAGAATAACTGCTGGCCTAACCAGCGACACCCACATCCTGTAAATAAATTTTTTAAAAGGTGTTCCTGCGAGAGTTCCTCAGGGTCTGAGGCCCAACCATCTTCAGCTGTTTCATCAATTACCTTCCCTCCATCGTAAGGTCGGAAGTGGGGATTTTCGCTGATGATTGCACAATACTTAGCACCATTCCCAACTCCTCAGATACCGAATCAGTCCATGTGGGAAGACCTGGACAACATTCAGGCTTGAGTTGACAAGTGACAAATAACACTTGCACTACAAAACTGCCAGGCAATGATCATCTCCAACAAAAGAGAATCCAACCATCTCTCCTTGATGTTTAATGACATTATGATTGCTGAATCCTCCAACATCCAGGGGTTATCATTGACCAAAAAACAAACTGGGCTAGCCATATGAATACCATGTTTCCAAGAGCAGGTCAGAGGCTGGGAATCCTACGGTGAGTAACTCACCTACTTGCCTGGGTGAGTGTAGCTCCAACAACACTCAAGAAGCTCGACACCATCCAGGAAAAAACTGCCCACTTGATTGGCACCCCTTCCACAAACGTTCACTGCCTCCAGCACCAATTGTGAATAGATTATCATAGAATTTACAGTGCAGAAGGAGGCCATTCGGCCCATCGAGTCTGCACCGGCTCTTGGAAGGAGCACCCTACCCAGGGTCAACACTTTAACCCTATCCCCATAACCCAGTAACCCCACCCAACACTAAGGGCAATTTTGGACACTAAGGGCAATTTTATCATGGCCAATCCACCTAACCTGCACATGAGGAAACCGGAGCACCCGGAGGAAACCCACGCAGACACGGGGAGGATGTGCAGACTCCGCACAGACAGTGACCCAAGCCGGCATCGAACCTGGGACCCTGGAGCTGTGAAGCAATTGTGCTATCCACAATGCTACCGTGCTGCCCTAGGGTAAGTCACCATGAATTTGTACATCTTTGAGGCCTAGGGCACCTCCTCACTGGTCAAGGCATTATCTTATCAAAACCTTATCCTTTTGTGTCCAATGATTTGCTTAGTGATTGTAGCAGAGCGACTCCCATTGTATGAGTGCACAGCTAATGTCGGGGCTTTCCCAGAGGGTTCATGAGCCATGATATCAGAAGGTACCTAATGGCCTGCAATGACCAGTGCACTGTGGCTCAAAGACCTGTGGGATGGATGACTTTCTCTTTCTATGTAGATCATTACATCTCCCTGGGTAGCAAACATTTACCTGCAGGACATGCTGCTGTCGGCTGCACACACAATTCTCACCGAGGGAATGGAACCCCTTCCTGCTCTGAGTTTAAAGGAGGGGTTTACATGGTCAGGTTTGTCCATTAATTGCTCCCTGGAGCATGGTGAATCCAGCAGTTCTGTCAAATCCTTGAGCTCTCTGTTTCTGGTCTCCTTCGACAATGGAGATGATAATCTCAGTGACTTTCCTTATGCAAGCTTCTTTTTGAAATCGACAATGGTTTCATGATTATCATTAGCCTTTTTGTTCCAGATGTTTATTGAATTCAAATGCCACCATATGCTGTGGTTTGATTTGACCCTGAGATTCCAGAGCCTTACCCTGCAACTCTGGATTCGCCATATGCAGAAAGGCACAGAAGATTCTGGGGCGGGATTCTCCCCTACCCGGCGGGGCGGGGGGTTCCGTTGTAATGGAGTGGCGGGAACCACTCCGGCGTTGGGCCACCCCAAAGGTGCGGAAGTCTCCGCTCTTCAGGGGCCAAGCCCTCACCTTGAGGGGCTAGGCCCGCGCCGGAGTGGTTTGCGCGCTGCCGGCTGGCGGGAAAGGCCTCTGGTGCCACGCCAGCCAGGGCCGAAAGGTCTTCGCCGGGCGACGCGGATCGGTGCATGCGCGGGAGTGTCAGCGGCTGCTGACGTCATCCCCGCCCATGCGCAGGGGAGGGGGTCTCTTCCGCCTCTGCCATAGTGAAGACCATGGCGAAGGCGGAAGTAAAAGAGTGCCCCCACGGCATAGGGCCGCCCGCGGATCGGTGGGCCCCGATCGCGGGCCAGACCAGCGTGGGGGCACCCCCTGGGGCCAGATCGCCCAGCGCTCCCGCCGACCAGCATGGCACGATTCCCGCCACCGCCGAATCTCTGGTGGCGGAGACTTCGGGACACGGCAGGGGCGGGATTCACGCCATCTCCCGGCAATTCTCCGACCCGGCGTGTGGCCGGCGAATCCCGCCCCTGATATGTGACTGATATCACTTGTGGAAGTTTGCAGTGACATAAAAATTCAGTGTTAATGTGAAATAGAAAGAGAAAGTGCTGGAAACACTCAGCAGGTCAGGCATCATGTGTCGAGACAGAAACAGAGTTAATGGGGTGAATACTCCGCCGGCGGGATTCTCCATTCTGCTGGCAGCGCACCCTCGCCCGCAGGTTTCCCAGCGGCACGGACTGGCTACAATGGGAAATCCCATTGGCCAGTAGTGGGAAAGGAGAATCCTGCTGCCACCGAGAAACATACGGTTAGAAAGGCACAGAGTTCATCCCAATGTTTGAGGTCTGTGGTGACCTTTCATCAGGATTGGGAACAGTTTGGATTTCGGCGGCAGCGGTGCGCAGGGGCCTTCTGGGAGGTGAGTAGTGAATCTAAAAACTCTTACCTTTACAGGAGCAGCCCTTTGGATTTCGGCGGCAGCGGTGCGCAGGGGCCTTCTGGGAGGTGAGTAGTGAATCTAAAAACTCTTACCTTTACAGGAGCAGCCCTTTGGATTTCGGCGGCAGAGGTGCGCAGGGGCCTTCTGGGAGGTGAGTAGTGAATTTAAAAACCCTTACCTGGTCCCGTGTCTGTTTTTTTCTGTTTTATTTGTTTTTATATAAGGCGGGAACCGGAAGTTCGACCCGCGGACCTCTGGGAAGTCCCCCCCCCCCCCAACCAATAAATTCTGGTGGAGAGGAAACCCGAGGCACTACACGTGTAGTGTCTCCCACCCGCCCTCCTCCTCTAACCTAATAATAAGACCCATTGGTGTGAGGTAAGTGCCATATTATATTATTAGCATTGTGCAGGTCAAGGTTCGGAGGTGGAGGAACAGTCTCTGTCAGCGAGAGAACCTGAGAACATCTAAGACACTCAGAAGGTAAGAAGGTAAGTAAGTGATTTTTACTTATTTTTACTTTTATACCTTTTTTCAAATTGTGTGTGTCGGGGGGGAAACTGAAGTGACATCACAGAAAAGCTGTGGCTAGTATTTGGTAACTAATTAAACATAATAACTTAATTATAATTTAGAGGGATATCTAAGCCAGAGATCGGAGAGTACTATAGTTAGCTATCGCATTTCTATTAGAAATCTAGTGCTAGGAAACAGATAGTTGACAGTAACTTTGAAATTTAAAAAAAAATATTTAAAAAAAAAAGACAAATTTTAATTTTAATTTTAATTAATTGACGCAATGTCAGTTAGAGGGGTGCTGTGCTCTGACTGTGAGATGTGGCAGGTCCGGGAGGCTTCCAGCGTCCCGGATGACTTCATCTGCAGAAAGTGCACCCAACTGGCGCTCCTCACAGACCGCATGGTTCGGTTGGAGCAGCAATTGGATGCACTTAGGAGCATGCAGGTGGCGGAAAGCGTCATAGATCGCAGTTATGTAAATGTGGTCACACCCAAGGTGCAGGCAGAGAAATGGGTGACCACCAGAAAGGGCAGGCAGTCAGTGCAGGAATCCCCTGTGGTTGTCCCCCTCTCGAACAGATATACCCCTTTGGATACTGTCGGGGGGGGATAGCCTATCAGGGGAAAACAGCAGCAGCCAGAGCAGTGGCACCACGGCTGGCTCTGATGTTCAGAAGGGAGGGTCAAAGCGCAGAAGAGTAATAGTAATAGGGGACTCTATAGTCAGGGGCACAGATAGGCGCTTCTGTGGACGTGAAAGAGACTCCAGGATGGTATGTTGCCTCCCTGGTGCCAGGGTCCAGGATGTCTCCGAACGGGTAGAGGGCATCCTGAAGGGGGAGGGCAAACAGGCAGAGGTCGTTGTACATATTGGTACTAACGACATAGGCAGGAAGGGGCATGAGGTCCTGCAGCAGGAGTTCAGGGAGCTAGGCAGAAAGTTAAAAGACAGGACCTCGAGGGTTGTAATCGCGGGATTACTCCCTGTGCCACGTGCCAGTGAGGCTAGAAATAGGAAGATAGAGCAGCTAAACACGTGGCTAAACAGCTGGTGTAGGAGGGAGGGTTTCCATTATCTGGACCACTGGGAGCTCTTCCGGGGCAGGTGTGACCTGTATCAGAAGGACGGGTTGCATCTAAACCGAAGAGGCATAAATATCCTGGCCGCGAGGTTTGCTAGTGTCACACGGGAGGGTTTAAACTAGTATGGCAGGGGGGTGGGCACGGGAGCAATAGGTCAGAAGGTGAGAGCATTGAGGGAGAACTAGGGAATAGGGACAGTGTGGCTCTGAGGCAGAGCAGACAGGGAGAAGTTGCTGAACACAGCGTGTCTGGTGGCCTGAAGTGCATATGTTTTAATGCAAGGAGCATTACGGGTAAGGCAGATGAACTTGGAGCTTGGATTAGTACTTGGAACTATGATGTTGTTGCCATTACAGAGACCTGGTTGAGGGAAGGGCAGGATTGGCAGCTAAACGTTCCAGGATTTAGATGCTTCAGGCGGGATAGAGGGGGATGTAAAAGGGGAGGTGGAGTTGCGCTACTTGTTCGGGAGAATATCACAGCTGTACTGCGAGAGGACACCTCAGAGGGCAGTGAGGCTATATGGGTAGAGATCAGGAATAAGAAGGGTGCAGTCACAATGTTGGGGGTATACTACAGGCCTCCCAACAGCCAGCGGGAGATAGAGGAGCAGATAGGTAGACAGATTTTGGAAAAGAGTAAAAACAACAGGGTTGTGGTGATGGGAGACTTCAACTTCCCCAATATTGACTGGGACTCACTTAGTGCCAGGGGCTTAGACGGGGCGGAGTTTGTAAGGAGCATCCAGGAGGGCTTCTTAAAACAATATGTAGACAGTCCAACTAGGGAAGGGGCGGTACTGGACCTGGTATTGGGGAATGAGCCCGGCCAGGTGGTAGATGTTTCAGTAGGGGAGCATTTCGATAACAGTGACCACAATTCAGTAAGTTTTAAAGTACTGGTGGACAAGGATAAGAGTGGTCCGAGGATGAATGTGCTAAATTGGGGAAGGCTAATTATAACAATATTAGGCGGGAACTGAAGAACATAGATTGGGGGCGGATGTTTGAGGGCAAATCAACATCTGACATGTGGGAGGCTTTCAAGTGGCAGTTGAAAGGAATACAGGACCGGCATGTTCCTGTGAGGAAGAAAGATAAATACGGCAATTTTCGGGAACCTTGGATGACGAGTGATATTGTAGGCCTCGTCAAAAAGAAAAAGGAGGCATTTGTCAGAGCTAAAAGGCTGGGAACAACGAAGCCTGCGTGGAATATAAGGAAAGTAGGAAGGAACTTAAGCAAGGAGTCAGGAGGGCTAGAAGGGGTCACGAAAAGTCATTGGCAAATAGGGTTAAGGAAAATCCCAAGGCTTTTTACACGTACATAAAAAGCAAGAGGGTAGCCAGGGAAGGGTTGGCCCACTGAAGGATAGGCAAGGGAATCTATGTGTGGAGCCAGAGGAAATGGGCGAGGTACTAAATGAATACTTTGCCTCAGTATTCACCAAAGAGAAGGAATTGGTAGATGTTGAGTCTGGAGAAGGGGGTGTAGATAACCTTGGTCACATTGTGATCCAAAAAGACGAGGTGTTGGGTGTCTTAAAAAATATTAAGGTAGATAAGTCCTCAGGGCCTGATGGGATCTACCCCAGAATACTGAAGGAGGCTGGAGAGGAAATTGCTGAGGCCTTGACAGAAATCTTTGGATCCTCGCTGTCTTCAGGGGATGTCCCGGAGGACTGGAGAATAGCCAATGTTGTTCCTCTGTTTAAGAAGGGTAGCAAGGATAATCCCGGGAACTACAGGCCGGTGAGCCTTACTTCAGTGGTAGGGAAATTACTGGAGAGAATTCTTCGAGACAGGATCTACTCCCATTTGGAAGCAAATGGACGTATTAGTGAGAGGCAGCACGGTTTTGTGAAGGGGAGGTCGTGTCTCACTAACTTGATAGAGTTTTTCGAGGAGGTCACTAAGATGATTGATGCAGGTAGGGCAGTAGATGTTGTCTATATGGACTTCAGTAAGGCCTTTGACAAGGTCCCTCATGGTAGACTATTACAAAAGGTGAAGTCACACGGGATCAGGGGTGAGCTGGCAAGGTGGATACAGAACTGGCTAGGCCATAGAAGGCAGAGAGTAGCAATGGAGGGATGCTTTTCTAATTGGAGGGCTGTGACCAGTGGTGTTCCACAGGGATCAGTGCTGGGACCTTTGCTCTTTGTAGTATATATAAATGATTTGGAGGAAAATGTAACTGGTCTGATTAGTAAGTTTGCAGACGACACAAAGGTTGGTGGAATTGCGGATAGCGATGAGGACTGTCGGAGGATACAGCAGTATTTAGATTGTCTGGAGACTTGGGCGGAGAGATGGCAGATGGAGTTTAATCCGGACAAATGTGAGGTAATGCATTTTGGAAGGTCTAATGCAGGTAGGGAATATACAGTGAATGGTAGAACCCTCAAGAGTATTGAAAGTCAAAGAGATCTAGGAGTACAGGTCCACAGGTCATTGAAAGGGGCAACACAGGTGGAGAAGGTAGTCAAGAAGGCATACGGCATGCTTGCCTTCATTGGCCGGGGCATTGAGTATAAGAATTGGCAAGTCATGTTGCAGCTGTATAGAACCTTAGTTAGGCCACACTTGGAGTATAGTGTTCAATTCTAGTCGCCACACTACCAGAAGGATGTGGAGGCTTTAGAGAGGGTGCAGAAGAGATTTACCAGAATGTTGCCTGGTATGGAGGGCATTAGCTATGAGGAGCGGTTGAATAAACTCGGTTTGTTCTCACTGGAACGAAGGAGGTTGAGGGGAGACCTGATAGAGGTATACAAAATTATGAGGGGCATAGACAGAGTGTATAGTCAGAGGCTTTTCCACAGGGTAGAGGGGTCAATTACTAGGGGGCATAGGTTTAAGGTGAGAGGGGCAAGGTTTAGAGTAGATGTACGAGGCAAGTTTTTTACGCAGAGGGTAGTGGGTGCCTGGAACTCGCTACCGGAGGAGGTAGTGGAAGCAGGGACGATAGGGACATTTAAGGGGCATCTTGACAAATATATGAATAGGATGGGAATAGAAGGATACGGACCCAGGAAGTGTAGAAGATTGTAGTTTAGTCGGGCAGCATGGTCGGCACGGGCTTGGAGGGCCGAAGGGCCTGTTCCTGTGCTGTACATTTCTTTGTTCTAGTTAGAAACCTGGTTGGTTAGAGGGAATGTATGTGTTAACGGTGACTATGGGTGATTCCTGATTCCTTTTTGTCATTTGTTTATGTTAACATGCGGGCTAATGTCTGGGGTTTGGTGGGAGGATGGGATCGTTGTTATTGATATGGGGATTGACATTACATTTGTTACTGATTATTGTTTATTGTTGGGTGTACATTTGGGAGAAAATGTGAAAAGGGAGGAGAATAAAAAATATTTAAAAAAAAAAGAAACCTGGTAGGTTTTAAGCAAGTGAATGGGGAAGGGATAGAAAAAGAGCAGAAGAGAATTAGTCTGTGATCAGGTGGAAAGTAGGAGAGACAGGAGTTGGTTTAGCTCAGTGGGCTAGACAGCTGGTTTGTGATGCAGAACAAGGCCAGCAGCGTGGGTTCAATTCCCGTACCAGATTAGAATTCTGGGGCGTCATTCTCCGACCCCCCGCCGGGTCGGAGAATGGCCGTCGGCCATCGTGAATCCCGCCCCCGCCCCCACCGAAGTCTCCGGTACCGGAGATTGGGCGGGGGCGGGAATCGGGCCGCGCCGGTTGGCGGGACCCCCCGCTCAATTCTCCGGCCCGGATGGGCTGAAGTCCCGCCCAGGAATTGCCTGTCCCGCCGGCGTAAATTAAACCTGGTATTTACCGGCGGGACCAGGCGGCGTGGGCGGGCTCCGGGGTCCTGGGGGGGGCGCGGGGCGATCTGACCCACACGGTGGCCTGGCCCACGATCGGGGCCCACCGATCCGCGGGCGGGCCTGTGCCGTGGGGGCACTCTTTCCCTTCCGCCTCCGCCACGGCCTCCACCATGGCGGAGGCGGAAGTGACTCTCCCCACTGTGCATGCGCGGGAAACCTTCAGCGCCTGCTGACGCTCCCGCGCATGCGCCGGGAAACTGTCAGCGGCCGCATTTCCATGCCAGCTGGCGGGGCAACAAACGCCATTTCCGCCAGCTGGCGGGGCGGAAATCCCTCCGGCGCCGGCCTAGCCCCTCAATGTTGGGGCTCGGCCCCCAAAGATGCGGAGCATTCCGCACCTTTGGGCCGGCGCGATGCCCGTCTGATTGGTGCCGTTTTTGGCACAGTAACTTAATTGTAGTGTTAATGTAAGCCTACTTGTGACAATAAAGATTATTTATTTATTAACAGGCAACTGGGTTGTAAGGTCAAAAAGGTTGGCCGTAGGACAAGTGAAGAAACAAACCATGTGTCTAGAGGAGATGTGAATGGCTGAATGATGAACAACTGTTTTCCAAAAGTAAGAACAAGGAAAATGAGAGTCAAACCAAAACCTGCAAAGAGAAAGGAAACAAAAATGGAAGCCAAGGTTAAATTGTTGAACTCAATGATTTATCCAGAGGTTTGTAAAGTGTTCAATCAAAAGTTGAGGTGCTGTTCCTGAAGCTTAATTCTGAAGGGGGAGGGTGAATAGTCAAAGGTCACGGTTCACATTGGTACCAATGACATGGATAGAAAGAGGGATGAGGTCCAGCAGCAAGAACGTAGGGAGCCAGGTAGCAAATTGAAAAGCAGGACCTCAAAGATTATGATCTGTGGATTACTTTACAGGAACACGTTGGCATTGTACTTTTTCTATTTTCTTTTTGAATAGCTCCCACTGCCCTGAGGTGGATTTTGCTACAAGGTGCTATTCCCTGTCCACTTTGGCCAGATACTGCATAATCCTACTAAAATCAGCTTTTCCCAAATTCAGTACCGTTATTTCCGGTCCATCTTTGTCTTTTTCCATAACTACCTTAAATCTTACTGAGTTATGGTTACTATCACCGAAATGCTCCCCCACTGACACTTCTACCAGCTTCATTCCCTAAAAGCAGGTCAAGTATCACCCCATCTCTTCTTGGATTTTCTACATGCTGGCTCAAAATGCTCTCCTGGATGCACTTTAAGAATTCTGTCCCATCTAAGCCTTTCACGCCTTGCCTATCCCAATTAACATTAGGGAAGTTGAAATCCCTTACTATTATTACCCTACTGTTTTTACACTAAAGGTAAAGGGTGGGACCAGAAAGTCCAGAGAACCTTGGATGTCAAAGGATATACAGCATTGGCTAAGGAAAAAAGGGAGCACTATGGTAGATTCAGGCAGCTCAAAACAATGGATGCCCTAGGAGTATAGGAAGTGCAGTGGGGGGGTACTTAAAAAATAAATTAAGAGAGTGAAGAGAGAAAAACACTGGTGGACAAAATTGAGGAAAATGCAAAAGTGTTTTATAAGCATAAGAGCAAGAGGGTAACCAGGGAAAGAGTAGGGCCCATTAGGGACTAAAGTGGCAGCTTGTGTATGGAGCCGAACACAAAGGTGAGGTATTAAATTAGTATTCTGCATCTGTGTTCACTATGGAGAAGGACGCTGTAGGTACAGAAAACAGAATTAGGACTGTGATATATTTAAACAGATTAGCATTGAGAGAGAGGAGATGTTGGGTGTTTTAGTGGGCTCAAAAGAGGATACGACACCAGGCCCAGATGAGATGTATTCTCGGCTACTGTGGGAGGCAAGAGAAGAGATAATTTTCAAATCCTCTCTGACCACAGGTAAGATGCCAGAGGGCTGGAGGACAGCTACTGTTATGCCAATATTCAAGAAGGGAAGTAGGGAAAAAAATAGGAAACTATAGATGTTAGATGTGAGTCTAACATCGGTGATAGGGAAATTACTGGAAAAAGTCTAAGGGTCAGAATTAATCTCTACTTGAAGAGGCAACGATTAATCAGGGATAGTAAGTTCTGGAATATATGTTGACCGAGGGTGAGGTTTTGACAAACAAATGCAGAACGCCTCCTCCTGTAGCAGAAGTCCTCTTCAAATTCAACGTAGTCAGTTGATCTCAATCAGCAAAGGAGTAGTGGAAGAAATACAGAGAAGTAGCACTTGGAATCCTAAATAACAACTTCTTTCCTCGAGTTCAGCTGGTTGCTATTAGAGAGGTTGTTAATTGAAGTAGTACTCACCAGAACGCCATACACTCTCTTTAATAAGCACTAGTGGGCAACTTAAATCTCAATTAGCCCCTTAACAATCCTCTGGACAGTCATTGCTAGCTCAAGTTTCTCAACAACTCCTTTCCCAACATTGTGTCTTGCTCTAAATCTGGGCATCCAAGCCAGATGGTGAAGTACAAAGTGACAATATTATTTTCTTTGATCGGAGGTTTATTCACAGGATGCATCCGTACCAGTCTCTGTCTCCTAACTACAACTCTGCTGACTCTCTTTATATTTATTGGATTCATTTTCCACCATCTGCCATGGTGGGATTCAAACCCGGACTCCAGAGTATTTTTTTTTCTTTTTATTTTTTTTAAAGGAGTTGGTGTAGATGCACCAGAATTAGGAGCAAGTAGATCAGTGTGAAGTGAAGGCTATGTCCCAGTACATTTTGTTGTCTTTATTTGTTCACGGGATGTGGGTGTCTGGCTGGGACAGCATTCATTGCCCATCCCTGACTGCATTTAAGAGTCAACCATATTGCTGTGGAACTGGAGTCACATATAGGCCAGACCAGGTAAGGATGACAGATTTCCTTCCCTAAAGGAACCAGATGGATTTTTTCGACAATGGTTTATGGTCACCTTTAGGCTTTTAATTCCAGATTTTTATTGAATTCCATTTCCACCATTTGTCATGGTGGGATTCAAACCCGGGTACCCAGAGTACTACCCTGGGACTCTGGATCACCAGTCCAGTGACAATACCACTAATCCAGTGGCAATACCACTATGCTACGACATTCCCGAAACTGAAAGCGGAGAATGTGGGTATCAAACCCATTACTTCTCACATGCGAAGCGAACATTCTACTATTTGAGCTAATTCCCCACAACCACTTCTGGCAGAGGTGGATATGTGACTCCAGCACTTAATCAAACAACTCCCATCGCCTGTAGATCTTTAACAATGTAATCAATAAACCAGGAACGGGCTCTAAACTCAGGGTTGCGGCTCAAGACCCCATCTTGAGGCTGCATGGGGGCGGAACGTATTTGACACAAATCTCCCCTTGCAGACATTTCCAGTGTCCTGGGACTTCTTTCCAACACCAGCCTGGAATCTAACAGCAATGCTGGAGACAAGCCGACTGTGTTGTGAGCTTTGTTGGAAAAGGGGGTCTCGGTAGTAACAGATAGCCACAAGGAAAGGGCAGAAATCGGGTTTCGATTTAGGCAATGGGCCACTTGCTTGGAAAGCATAGTCTGTCAACCATGGTAGCATGGTAGCATAGTGATTAGCACTGTGGCTTCACAACACCAGGATCCCAGGTTCGATTCCCTGCTGGGTCACTGTGCGGAGTCTGCACGTTCTCCCCGTGTCTGCGTGGATTTCCTCCGGGTGCTCCGGTTTCCTCTCACAGTCCACAGGCATGCAGGTTAGGTGGATTGGCCATGCTAAATTGCCCTTAGTGCCCAAAAAGGTTAGGAGGGGTTATGGCTTAAGGGGTTGAAGTGAGGGCTTAAATTGGTTGGTGCAGACTCGATGGGCTGAATGGCCTCCTTCTGCACTGTATGTTCTATGTCACTGAAAGAAGAGTCCAGCAGGAGATTATCAGGAATCAGCAGAGGGACCGGGAATGCAATGAGGAGAGTTCGGCTGAATCCCCTGGGAGTGGATTTTTAAAAATGAGGTGCTAAATTCATTTGAGTAGATATTCTGTAAAATCAGTTCATTCTGACAGCAGCACAGTGAGTCTTGGCTGAGCTGGAAAATTCATCACGAAACACAATGTGCCGTCTCCACAGAAAAATCAATTTGAGCGGCTTCAGGAGAAATTTATCAAAAGGAATGTCATTTGTGTGTTTAGAAAACAGAGACAACTCTGCAGCCTTTGTAAAAAAAAATAATGTTTATTGGATTTTTATAAGATGCTATATCAGTAACACTGGCTCAGAGGCAGTCACAGAACATGAACATGGTGAAACAGGAAGCATAGGTGAAATATAGCCACTAGCTGCAGCCAGAGACTGTTTCCAGAAAAATCAAACAGCCATGTATCATCACAATGTGCCTACAGGACATCTCTCAACACTTTCCATTAAACTGCAGCAGAATTAATAACAAAAATATTTTGCTACCTCATCCCCCTCAGCTGAATTACTGCAGACCTCTGATCCACTAACATCCACTGCATTACCCGTTGTAGCCAGCACGTCCTCCTCTGCACAATAGCTATTTTCCATTTTTTACATTCTGCACTCACTAGTTCTTGCTTGGGCCAAGACGCATAGGGGGCATAGGAATGTAGTAGACCAATCCATCACTTAAATATTCCTGGTTGACTGGTATAAAAGCTCAGGAGCCCTGAGACGATAAATTCAAAAGAGGTTTAATTTGACAGCAAAAGTAAAAACCGCAACGTGGCTTACAGCTACAAGGTTCCAGTTGGGACTACCAATCTCGCCAGTCCCATTCCGGGCCAGTCCCATTCCGGGCCGGCTTTTATGAGTTGATTTTTACAAGTCCCAGCTAATGGGCCACCGCCCACTTGCGGAGAAGCTCGTTTTCCATGCGTCCCACAGGGGGATCAATTGGGGTGTTTCTGTGGCTCTCATGAGGGTTATTACAGCTGGTATCTTCCAATTACCTGTCTTAGCTCTATATCCCTTACATTTCCAAACAATAATCGGTCAATCTCGCTTTTGAAATTTTCTATTGACTCGGAGACTTTCGGGGAGAGAATTCTGGGTTTCCACTCCACAGCTGAATCTGTGCCTTTTGACAGGGTCTATTCAGTGAAGTCCTTGCCATATGATCTGACTAATGAATATTCTGAGATCTATAACATTTCACAAGGTAAAGACAATCAGATGGATTACAGTGAAGTTATTGAATACAGAAAGCTCAAACGAATGAGCTTGTACAAATAATTACAAAGCACTAACTTCATACAAGATGTTTGAAAACATATTTCTTATTGAGTGTAGCAGTTCCAGGTATATTGCAATGAAATGTACCTCTTGTTTGATGGTTTGTGAAAATTATATACAAGACCAATTAGTCTGTTAGCAGAAGATTGCGCACCTGGGTAGTGTGGGCACATCAGGGGATGTCCACACTGATTCTGGAGCTGTAACACTAGGAGCAGGAATGGGCCATTCATCCCTTCAAGCCTACACCAGCATCCAGTGAGATCGTGACTGATCTTCTACTTGGACACCATTTTCCTGCACTATCCTCGTATTCCTTGATGTTTTTAAATATGTAGAAATTTGTTCCTCTGGGATAGAGAATTCCAAAGATTCACCGTCCTCTGGGTGAAGAAATGCCATCTCATCTTAGTCATAACTGGGCTACACCTTATTCCGAGACGGTGTCCATTGGTTCTAGTCCCCCACCCCAATCTTTTGATCCCCTTACTGTTCATCTTTAAAAGGAGAGTCACTCTTCTGGTGTAACAAACACATGGAACTTGCAGGCTGGAAGGAGCAATGTGAGCCAAACTGTAATGAAGACTTAGTGAAGGAGGCCTGAAGTCCCTATAGAGGGCGATAGAGTGAAGGATGGTGACCATACAAGGATCCTCTTGGTGAGTGTGCTACACAGCCTGGCATCTTAAGACGTGGACAGAAACTGTGGCCCATGTAAGGAAGCTGGGTTTGATATCCAGCCAAATATATCCTGATAAACCGGCAAATACTTCATTCTCTCCCTCACCTCCTCGCGAAAGAACTGTCTGAGGGTTTGCCTCTCAGTCAAGGTCTGAGGATGAATGATGTCTTACTTGGCTCATCAAAACATCTCAGACTAAGCAGGCCTGATCGAAGTGAAGTTAATTTACTCCTGCTCGATTAGATTACATCCAAATTGCTGAGTGTGCAAACAAAATCTTTCTTGCTAAATCATCGAGGAAGAAGCCAGTCCACAAGTTCTTCAATCAATATTTTTAATTGGTTACAAATCACAACTTACCATTAATGTTGCATAGACGGACACTGCATACCCAGACAGCAAATCATTACTGGGCGGAATGACTTCACAGAACAGGTAGCAAGGGTTATACAATCCAGTGTGCTACTATAAATCAGGGCCAATGGGTGGACTGAGCATCAACTACAGCAGTCTGAGGTTATAAACTGGTGAGCCCTCTTTAAGAGTAATTCCTTTGATGGCTGATAAGTTAACAGCTTTGAATAAGAAGTATATTAAATAGCTCAAGTCCACATGTGTGATTAACCATGCTTATATAACCTTATCTTCATAAGTACAGGCTGGTTTAGCACAGTGGGCTAAACAGCTGGCTTATAATGCAGAACAAAGCCAGCAGCACGGGTTCAATTCCCGTACCGGCCTCGCCAAACAGACACCGGAATGTGGCGACTAGGGGCTTTTCACAGTAACTTCATTGAAGCCTACTTGTGATAATAAGCAATTATTATAAGTGTCATGGTTGGGCCTGTCTTCTTCCTTCCCAACTAGGCAATAGCTTCTTGAGCACTGTGTCAATTAACCTCTCCATAGCAAAGTTATCTCTTTCACCTGGACCTTCAGTATCGACTAGATTCACTTTACACCCATGTGAGAATATCTGCATTAGCTTTCCTCACATATTGCTGGATGTGGGACTACTGACTCTTAGCTCTGTCTGGTCCTGTTGTAGCCCCAACTGAAAGAAACAGATGGGAAAAACAATTTCACTTTCGAAAACTTTTACTGTAACAATCCAACCAACATTTACACAATTCCAACATTAATCAACAGGCAAATGATACTTCAAACAGAAACGTAAATCTTGCTTTAATTAGTCGACTCAGTAAAGGTGGGTCTCTCAAAATACTTCCACTCTTCCTCAATCTTCTGGCACACATGTAGCATTAAGGGTAGTGCTGAAATTTCTCCCATCTCACCAACAGATTTTCACCATTCCACGCCATACCAGATCAAATCTTCCCAGGGCCTTGGTCAACCGTTCCACTCTTGTCAAAGTTTGGTGGTAGCATTATCTCTTGCATGGTACACTTCGATGAACTCTTGCTCCTTCTGGTCACCCGAATCCTGGAAGCACAGATTCGCAGAGTCTCCTGTATCCAACCCCTTGAATAAATCACAATAAATTATCCATTCGGCTTTATTCTCCGCAGTGAGTTTAGTTTCTTCTCCTACCAAGGTATTTTTCTGTGTTTGTCTTTGCTTTCTGTTTCAAGCTTCAGCTGCAACCCAACACTTGTTTACTTGTCTATATATTTACTTTTTTAGCTAACTCATTTACACAGTGATGCACGATCAATTGCACAAGGACTAAAGTTGGGTACAACTGTGGCTTTATTACAGCCAGATGTGTGGCCTCCTGCTGCAGCTGGTGAAATGGCAGGGCACTGGAGGTCATGCATATTTATACAGTTCTCCGTGGGCGGAGCCAGCCGGCAGGAGCTACCGGCGTACCTGGAGTGCAGGTCCTACCTTACATCTCCTATTACAGTGGTTCACCACATTCACCCCCTGTTAAAATTGAGTCCGGCGGGGGTGACGTGAAACTATATACGATTAATGCAATTATGTACAGTGGTAGGGAAAGAAAAGTCCATGTTGACGGTCCGGAGTCTGTCAAAGGTTCAGCCGGTCCGGTGCTTTGGTGCTTCGTTGGTAGCGGCGTAGCGGTGGCGGCGAAGTTGGTGCTGGCGATGGTGGAGGTGGCACCGATGGCGGTGGTGGCGGTGCTGATGCTGGCCAGTCATCGGGGAACTCCGGGAGCGTGCAGAAGTCCTCTTCGTCCTCTTGTGCGGAAAAGGGGTGTGGGGTGGTGGGGGGGGGGGTTTGCTCTGGTGGGGTCAATATTGGCGGCGCGGTGGGAGGTGGGGGAGGGGTGTGTTGGGGTGGAACCTGACGGTGCCAGGTCCCTGAGTGAGACCGTATCTTGGCGACCGCCGGTGAACTCAACGTAGGCATATTGAGGGTTGGCGTGGAGCAGGTGAACCCTGTCCACCAAGGGGTCCGCCTTGTGGAGTCGGACATGCCTACGGAGAAGGACCGGTCCTGGAGCAGCGAGCCAAGTCGTGAGCGACACCTCGGATGTGGACTTCCTGGGGAAGGTAAAAACACGTTCATGGGGTGTGTTATTAGTGGCGGTGCACAATAGTGACCGGATGAAGTGTAGAGCGTCAGGGAGGACCACCTGCCAGCGAGAGGCTGGGAGGTTCCTGGACCGTAGGGCCAGCTGGACGGCCCACCAAACCGTCCCATTCTCCCGTTCTACTTGCCCGTTTCCCCGGGGGTTGTAGCTGGTCGTCCTGCTGGAGGCTATACACCTGCTGAGCAGGAACTGACACAGCTCATCGCTCATGAATGAGGATCCCTTGTCACTGTGGATGTAGGCGGGGAAACCGAACAGAGCGAAGATGGTGCTGAGGGCCTTGATGACGGTGGCAGACGTCATATCGGGGCATGGGATGGCGAAGGGGAATCTGGAGTACTCATCGACCACACTGAGAATGTACGTGTTACGGTCGGTGGAGGGGAGGGGCCCTTTGAACTCCACGCTGAGGCGTTCAAAGAGGTGGGAAGCCTTCACCAGGCGCGCACGGTCTGGCCGGGAGAAGTGCGGCTTGCACTCCTCACAGACCTGGCAGTCCCTGGTGACTGTCCTTACTTCTTCGACTGAGTAGGGCAGATTGCAAGCTTTGACCAGATGATACAATCGAGTGACACCCGGGTGACCAAGGCTGTCGTGTAGGGCCCGGAGTTGGTCCACTTGTGCGCTGGCACATGTACCTCGGGAGAGGGCGTCTGGGGGCTCGTTGAGTTTACCGGGGCGATACAAGAATTCGTAATTATAGGTGGAGGGCTCGATTCTCCACCGCAAGATTTTATCATTTTTGATCTTGCCCCGCTGTGTGTTATTGAACACGAAGGCTACCGACCGTTGCTCCGTAAGGACAGTGAATCTCTTACAGGCCAGGTAATGCCTCCAATGCCACACAGCTTCAACGATAGCTTGGGCCTACTTTTCGACGGATGAGTGTCGAATTTCAGAGGCATGAAGGGTGGGGGAAAAGAATGCCACGGGTCTGCCTGCCTGGTTTAGGGTGGAGGCAAGGGCGACGTCTGAAGCGTCGCTTTCTACTTGGAAAGGCAGTGACTCGTCCACTGCGCGCATCCCGGCCTTCGCGATGTCTGCTCTTATGCGGGCGAAAGCGTGTTGTGCCTCAGCCGCGAGAGGGAATTGGGTGGACTGAATGAGTGGGCGGGCCTTGTCCACATAGTTTGGGACCCACTGAGCGTAGAAGGAAAAGAACCCCAGGCAGCGTTTGAGGGCCTTGGGGCAGTGGGGGAGGGGAAGTTCCATGAGGGGATGCATGCGGTCGGGGTCGGGCCCGAGAAGTCCGTTTTAGACTACATAGCTGAGAATGGCTAACCGGGTCGTGCTGAACACACACTTCTCTTTGTTGTAGGTCAGGTTGAGAAGAGTGGCAGTGCGGAGGAATTTATCGAGGTTGTCATCGTGGTCCTGCTTGTCATGGCCGCAGATGGTGGACATTATCTAAGTACGGAAAGGTGGCCCGGAAACCGTACTGGTCGACCATTCTGTCCATCTCTCTTTGGAAGATCGAAACCCCATTTGTGACACCGAAAGGGACCCTAAGGAAGTGGTAGAGGCGACCGGCCGCCTCAAAGTCAGTGTATGGCCGGTCCGACTTCCGGATGGGGAGCTGGTGGTAGGCGGATTTCAGGTCAATTGTTGAGAAGACCCGGTACTGCGCAATCTGATTGACCATATCAGATATGCGTGGGAGGGGGTACGCGTCGAGCTGCGTGTACCGATTGATGGTCTGGCTGTAGTCCACGACCATCCTGTGTTTCTCCCCAGTTTTAACCACTACCACTTGGGCTCTCCAGGGGCTGTTGCTGGCCTCGATAATACCCTCCTTAAGCAGCCGCTGGACTTCGGACCTGATGAAGGTCTTGTCCTGGGTGCTGTACCGTCTGCTCTTTGTGGCAATGGGCTTGCAATCCACAGTTAGATTTGCAAAAAGGGAGGGGGGATCGACATTGAGGGTCGCGAGGCCGCAAATGGTAAGGGGGGGTGTGGTAGTATGTATTGGGGGTCATGTGGGACTGGAAGCCCTAATGTCATTGGCTGACAGATCCCGGGTCCTGGTTGGCCGTTGACCTCATGCTCCGCCCTGAAGGCGAAGTATAAGAAGCCGGTGCCTTCCCCCGCAGGCCAGTTTACTATCGGGCTGCTGGGGAACAGACACGCTTAATAAAGCCTCATCGACTTCACTCTATTCGTCTCACGGAGTCTTTGTGCGCTACAATTTATTAAGCGTGCCTAAAAAGGACTATGGAGCTCAGGATCATTCCAGAATGCCTGAGGATCAGCCTCCACGCAGTGAATGCGGCAGCAGCCTTCAAACACTGGCAGACTTGCTTCGAGGCCTACATCAGATCGACCACAGGCCGAGTCTCAGACGAACAAAAACTGCAGGTCCTGCACTCGAGGGTGAGCACGGAGATTTTCACCCTCATTGAAGACACCGACGATTTCCAGACGGCATTCACAGCACTGCGAAGTCTCTACGTTCGCCCAGTTAACCAAATCTACGCTCGCTACCACCTCGCGACAAGACGACAAGCTCCCGGAGAATCGATGGACGAGTTCTACGCCGCGCTGCTGGTTTTGGGAAGAGCCTGCAGCTGCCCGTCGGTGAATGCAAACAAACATACGGACATGTTAATGCGCGATGCTTTTGTGGCAGGTATGCAATCCTCCCAAATCCGCCAAAGACTTCTAGAAAAAGAGTCGCTAGGACTCTCAGAGGCACGGGCCCTGGCAGCCTCGCTGGACGTAGCCGCGCGTAATACCCGCGCCTACGGCCCCGACCGCGCGGCAGGCCATTGGGCCCCGTATGTACCCGTCGCGGCAAATCCCCTACCCCCCCCCCGGACACCCCACAGGCTTGCGCAGTCCAAACGCTGAGTCGCACCGGGGGCGCCCGCTGTTATTTCTGCGGCCAGGCGAAGCACCCCCGACAACGCTGTCCGGCCCGCGCAGCCATCTGCAAAAGCTGCGGGAAAAAGGGCCACTATGCGGTGGTGTGCCGATCCCGTGAGGTCGCCGCCGTCCCGGGGCCACAGGGAGCCCTACAGGCAGTCTATGCCTCCCAACCCCCCCCAGCACACCATGTGCGACCCGCAGACGCCGCCATTTTGGGTCCCGACCACCGCGGTCCCGGGAGAACTGGGAGCCCTGCACGCCGCCTACGCTCCCCAACCCCCCTCCCCGCAGTCCATGTACGACCCGCTGCCGGCGCTCCCGATTTGGGTGCCGGCCAACACTCTCCACGGAGAGGAGGGGGTTTTTCGCATCCCTAACGCCACCCTCACCCCCGTCCCGCGCCCCACGCCTGACCCGCCGGCGCAACCTACCTGGACCCCGACCACCGCTGTCCCCGGCGAGGGAGCTCCGCACGGTCCGAGCGCTCGCGGCCCCACGACTGACCCGCCGGCGCCGCTGAACTGGGCCCTCACCCCCGTCCCGCGCCCCACGCCTGACCCGCCGACGCAACCTACCTGGAGCCCGACCACCGCTGTCCCCGGCGAGGGAGCTCCGCACGGTCCCCGCGCTCGCGGCCCCACGACTGACCCGCCGGCGCCGCCGACCTGGGCCCTCACCCCCGTCCCGCGCCCCACGACTGACCCGCCGGCGCCGCCGACCTGGGCCCCGACCACCGCTGTCCCCGGCGAGGGAGCTCCGCGCGGTCCTAGCGCCCGCGGCCCTGGCGCTCGCAGTGCAGGAACTCCGCGCGGTCCTAGCGCTCCCCAGACCTCCCAGCACACCATGTGCGACCCGCAGACGCCGCCATTTTGGGTCCCGACCACCACGAGGGGAGGAGGGGCGCCGCCATCTTGGACTGCCCCCGACCTGTATGACGCATGGGGGCGCCCATTTTGTCCACCCCCGACGCCATCTTGTGACCCCTCAGCCACGTGTGATGTATGGGGGTGGCCATTTTGTCCATCCCCGAGCCATGTTGGACGGCAACAACGGACCCCACCCCACTACTACAACCACGGCTCGCTTCGGTTACGCTCGATCAGGCTCGGCCCCGGACTCTCCAGACGACGACGACAACGGTCCTAATTAACGGCCACGAGACGCCATGCCGAGTCGACTCCGGGAGCACGGAAAGTTTTATACATCCCGACACGGTAGAATGCTGTTCCTTTACTACCTACCCCAGCGCACAAAAGATTTGCCTAGCTGCAGGATCCCACTCCGTACAGATCCAGGGATTCTGCATAGTTACCCTAACGGTACAGGGGAGGGAATTCAAAAACTACAAACTTAACGTCCTTCCCCAACTCTGTGCCCCCACCTTGCTGGGCTTAGATTTTCAATGTAACCTACAGAGCCTTACGTTTAAATTCGGCGGCCCCATACCCCCACTCACTATCTGCGGCCTCGCCACCCTCAAGGTGCAACCCCCGTCCTTGTTTGCGAACCTCGCCCCGGATTGCAAACCCGTCGCCACTAGGAGCAGACGGTACAGCGCCCAGGACCGGACCTTCATTCGCTCCGAAGTCCAGCGGCTACTAAAGGAGGGCATAATCCAGGCCAGCAATAGTCCCTGGAGAGCGCAGGTGGTAGTAGTGAAGACAGGGGAGAAACAAAGGATGGTCATTGACAATAGCCAGACCATCAACAGGTACACACAACTAGACGCGTACCCTCTCCCCCGCATATCCGACATGGTCAATCGGATTGCCCAGTATCAAGTCTTCTCCACTGTGGACCTCAAGTCCGCCTACCATCAGCTCCCCATCCGCCCAAGTGACCGCAAGTACACAGCCTTCGAGGCAGACGGGCGATTATACCATTTCCTACGGGTCCCATTTGGCGTCACAAACGGGGTCTCGGTCTTCCAACGGGAGATGGACCGAATGGTTGATCAACATGGGTTACGGGCCACGTTCCCATACCTCGACAATGTAACCATCTGCGGCCACGATCAGCAGGACCACGACGCCAACCTCCAAAAATTCCTCCAGACCGCCAAAGCCTTGAACCTCACGTACAACGAGGACAAGTGCGTTTTTAGCACCGATCGGCTAGCCATTCTGGGCTACATAGTGCGCAATGAGATAATAGGCCCCGACCCCGAACGTATGCGCGCACTCATGGAATTTCCCCTCCCGCACTGCCCAAAAGCCCTGAAACGCTGCCTGGGGCTCTTTTCGTACTACGCCCAGCGGGTCCCCCAGTACGCAGACAAGGCCCGCCCCCTAATACAGACCACGACTTTCCCTCTGTCGACAGAGGCTTGCCAGGCCTTCAGCCGCATCAAAGCGGACATCGCAAAGGCCACGATGCGCGCCATCGACGAGTCCCTCCCCTTCCAGGTCGAGAGCGACGCCTCTGACGTAGCTCTAGCGGCTACCCTTAACCAAGCGGGCAGACCCGTGGCCTTCTTCTCCCGAACCCTCCACGCCTCAGAAATCCGCCACTCCTCAGTGGAAAAGGAAGCCCAAGCCATAGTGGAAGCTGTGCGACATTGGAGGCATTACCTGGCCGGCAGGAGATTCACTCTCCTCACTGACCAACGGTCGGTAGCCTTCATGTTCGATAATGCACAGCAGGGCAAGATCAAGAACGACAAGATCTTGCGGTGGAGGATCGAACTCTCCACCTTCAACTATGAGATCTTGTACCGGCCCGGAAAGCTGAACGAGCCGTCCGATGCCCTATCCCGCGGCACATGTGCCAACGCACAAATTGACCGCCTCCAAGCCCTCTACGAGGACCTCTGCCACCCGGGGGTCACTCGGTTTTACCACTTCATCAAGTCCCGCAATCTCCCATACTCCTTAGAGGAGGTCCGTACAGTCACAAGGGACTGCCACATCTGCGCAGAATGCAAACCGCATTTTTTCAGGCCAGATGGAGCGCACCTGATTAAGGCTTCCCGCCCCTTTGAACGCCTCAGTCTCGATTTCAAAGGGCCCCTCCCCTCCACCGACCGCAACGCGTATTTCCTTAATGTTGTTGACGAATACTCCCGCTTCCCTTTTGCCATCCCCTGCTCCGACATGACCGCGGCCACAGTCATTAAAGCCCTGAACAGCATCTTCACGCTGTTCAGTTACCCCGCATACGTCCACAGCGACAGGGGGTCCTCTTTCATGAGTGACGAGCTGCGCCAGTTCCTGCTCAGCAAGGGCATAGCTTCAAGCAGGACGACCAGCTACAACCCCCGGGGGAACGGGCAAGTAGAAAGGGAGAACGGCACGGTCTGGAAGGCCGTCCTACTGGCCCTACGGTCCAGGGATCGCCCAGTTTCACGGTGGCAGGAGGTCCTCCCGGACGCTCTCCATTCCATCCGGTCGTTATTATGTACAAGCACTAATCAAACGCCTCACGAGCGTCTCCTTGTCTTCCCTAGGAGGTCCTCCTCTGGAACGTCGCTGCCGACCTGGCTGGCGGCCCCAGGACCCATCCTGCTCCGAAAGCACGTGCGGGCACATAAGGCGGACCCGTTGGTCGAAAGGGTTCACCTCCTCCACGCAAACCCCCAGTACGCCTACGTGGAGTACCCCGACGGCCGACAGGACATGGTCTCCCTGCGGGATCTGGCGTCCGCCGGCACCACGCACACCCCCCCGACACCACCGCCCCCCTTCCTGCCACCGGCGCACCCCGCGACCGCCCCCTTCCCGGGAGGATCAGTCCCCCTCCCCTTTGCACCGACAGCTGAAACCGTGCAGCTCCCGGAGGCGACAACACTGGTACAAGCACCACCACCACCGCCGGGGCCGAGGCGATCGACACGGACGACCAGACCGCCCGACCGGATCGTGGCGTCGATGTAAAACAAAGATGGACTGTCCAATGAACATTTTGTTTTTCCTATACCCTCTGTAAATAGTTGTAACAGGACGATACTGTCCAATACTGTACTACCATGTAACTGTTCTATCCTCCCAGGACCAGCCCTGTAAACCCTTACCACCATACGAAGCATCACCCCGCCGGGTTCATTTTTGACAAGGGGTGAATGTGGTAGTATGTATTGGGGGTCATGTGGGACTGGAAGCCCTAATGTCATTGGCTGACAGATCCCGAGTCCTGGTTGGCCGTTGACCTCATGCTCTGCCCTGAAGGCGAAGTATAAGAAACCGGTGCCTTCCCCCGCAGGCCAGTTTACTATCGGGCTGCTGGGGAACAGACACGCTTAATAAAGCCTCATCGACTTCACTCTATTCGTCTCACGGAGTCTTTGTGCGCTACAGGGGGTAAGGGCCCGCTGAATTTGAGGGTGAGGCTCTGGAGGTTGCACTGGAAGTCCAGGCCCAACAGGAGTGCAGCTCAGTGATTAGGAAGGACATAGAGGTGGAAGTTGCTAAATTCTACGCCCTGGACCGTGAGGGTGACTGTACAAAAGCCTCGGATCGGGACGGAGTGGGAAGCGGAGGCTAGGGAGATCCTTTGATTGGCAGGGTGGACCGCGAGGGAGCAGCGCCTTCCCGTATCTGGATGAACGAAGCTTTCAGTGCTCCCCGAGTCCAGCAGACACGAGGTCGCGTGGCCGTTGATTTTAACCGTCATCGACGCGGAGGCCAGGTTGTGCGGGCAAGATTGGTCCAGTATCATCGAAGCGAGCTGCGGGTAGCCATCTGATGCTTCGGGTGGCGAGCGTGTGCAGTTCCGATGTCGGGATCTCCGGAGACCCTGTGGGGGACAAGATGGCGGCGCCCATGGTGCGCACATTGCGGGTTCGGGACAAGATGGCGGCGCCCATGGTGCGCACATTGCGGGGTTGGGACAAGATGGCGGTGCCGATTGGTCGCACATGGACCCGGGAGGAGAAGATGGCTGCTCCCATTGTGCGTCTGGTGTGGGGGAGGGGGCGATAGCGGGCGCGATCGCAGCGACTGCGTGGGCCTGGCACACAGCCGCAAAGTGGCCCTTTTTACTGTAGGCTTTACAAACGGCAGTGCGGGCCGGGCAGTGTTGGCGGGGGTGCTTCTGCTGACCGCAGAAGTAGCAGCGGGGACCCCCCGGCGTGTGCGGATCGGCGTGCGGCGCAGGCGTATTGCGAAGGCAGGGCCCCGGCTCAGGAGGTCGTCGGCGGGGTCCGGGAGGGGTAGGAAAGAGTAGAAGGGTGGGCAGCGCGGCGGGAGAGGTACGATTGTACGTTACAGGATGCGACCGTCATGGAGAGCGCTAAGGTTTTCGTCTCCGCCAGTTCGAGCGTGGCCCCTTCCAGAAATCGTTCTCGGATGCGGTCCGACGTAATCCCCGTCACGAAGGCATCGCGCATGAGGAGATTCGCGTGTTCGGCGGCCGTGATGGCCTGACAGTCCCAGTCCCGGACGAGTGGGATTAGGGCCCGCCAGAAGTCTTCGATGGACTCACCAGGTAGTTGCGAGCGGGTGGCAAGTACATGCCTGGCGAAGAGCGTGTTCGCCTTCTGTGTGTAGTGTTCTTTGAGGAGTTCCATCGCTTTTGTGTAATCCGTGGTGTCTTGGATCAACGGGAACACGCTGGAGCTCAGTCTGGAGTACAGGACGTTTATCTTCTGCGTCTCCGTTGGAGCAGGGTCCGCCGCGTTGATGTAAGCCTCAAAACATGCTAGCCAGTGAGTAAAGTCTTTTCTGGCATCGGGCGAGTACGGATCCAACTACAGGCGATCGGGCTTAATTCGGATATCCATTCTGTGGAAAATCTGACTGTAATAAATTGATGCACGATCAATTGCACAAAGACTAAAGTTGGGTACAACTGTGGCTTTATTACAGTCAGATGTGTGCCCTCCTGCTGCAGCTGGCGAAATGGCAGGGCACTGGAGGTCATGCATATTTATTCAGATCTTAGTGGGCAGAGTCAGCCGGCAGGGGCTACCGACGAATCTGTAGTGCAGGTCCTACCTTACATCCCATAATACAGTGGTTCACCACACACAGTAACCTGTGTCATATATGCACATCTCAGAAGTGCTCGCAAGCTTGTAATTCTGATTATAAATTCCTACCCCAGAACTTAATTTCACTCAGGGTTTAAAGGGACCTTCACAAAAACAAAATACAGGTATTTTTGTGATAAGACCGTAAGACATAGGAGCAGAATTAGGCCAGTCTCACAACGGCTTATCCCCTCTCTCCTGAATTGTACCTTAATGATACCTCATATATATATCAGGTTAAAGTTCATATAGATGAATAGATTAAATGTAAGTTTTCTCTGATTAATGCAGAAACTTAGAAAGTATCCTTGTTACAAAACACTGGGGAAACTGTAAACCAAAATAAATGCACTGCATGACCCCTCACCGAAGAAATTACCAACAAGATTTCACTTTTTGTAACTTTTACTTTTCGAACAACTGCAACTTAAACATGAATTAATAGGCAAATGGTACTTAAAATAAAAAGGTAATTTTCACTTTAAATAGTCAAAGATACATTTTACACAACCTCAAGCATTTTCACCACTCTCCACTTACATGTGGCAAGCACTATGTAGCTAAACAATATGCTATTCTTTATTCACACAGGGTAGTTTAGGAATCCTATCCAACAATAACTTGCACCTTTCAGGTGTGACTATCATCAACAAGGTGTAGCTTTCCTACTTCCTCAACCAACCAACCAATAACACCCGGGTTCATGGTCTGGCCGCTTCTGGAAAAGCACTGAAGCTTGGTAGCATCTCCAAGCTATTCCCACAGATTTCCAGGATCTCAACCTATTTAGCCAACTTGCGCAGCATCTCCAAGAGCTCCTGTCTCTTTTCCTGCCAAACAGAAATACTGAACTCCTCCTGAGAGAGATTTGCTTCTTCTCCTCACAAGAGTTCTCTGTGTTCCTCGTTCTGTCGCTGTTTGCTTCTGTGCACAGATCACCATCACCCTCTAGCTCCTCTGCTTGGAGCTCTCCTTTGTCCCTGCAGCTCTCTATTGTATCTTCAATTCACAGGTTTTCTGGTCTTAGCTTTCTTCCTGTTGGTATTGCTTCCAGGTCAACGGTCACCAGGTCACATGGCCCAATATTTCTCATTATGAAATAAAATAACAATTGAGCCCTTTACAATAATTTCAAATTATTTTCTTTAATATTTTTATTGAGCATTTTATATTTTATATGACAAATTCAGAAAGCAAAACAAAACCAACACATATATTGATAGATTATTGATTTATTCATGGTTTTAGGTGCTAATTGAATGCACAGCTAAAGAGTGAAATTCTTAAAAATGTCTTGACTGAAAATACAGTTTGGTTTAGATAATTAATCAACTATTGAACTTTAGTGTCTTGACTGTGGAAATTTAGACATTGTTTCAGTGAATGTTTCATATAATTAATTGACAATTGTATTTCAGTGCATTTAGCAATAAGAATGTAGCAACTAATTTGTTACAGCAAGGCCTATGGCCAGTGGTGGCATGAGAAACCTATTTTCATGAGACTGTGCACGTAGACGCTGAACTAACTTTGATGGACACCAGTCAATCTTAAGTAATGGCCAATGTTTGATTAATTAATCATCCTCTGAGGAACAGACATCCATTAGAACAAATCAGGAGGTCTCAGCTGAGAACTAGAAACCAATGAGAGTAAATGAGGGATTAGACCAGAGATAAGGATTCCCTTAAAAGTGAGACCTCGTGGTCGAGGTCTCGTTCCTGAATTTCTGCCTTCCTGAATTCTTGAATCAGTTTGTTTGTTTGAAGTGATTTCTTTATGCTTTTATGTTTAATGCTTTTCTTTGCTATATATTTGACTTGTTTATGTCTTGTTTGATATTTTGTTTCTAAGTTTTGATTCAGTTCTTATGCAAGTGTATTAAAGTGAATAATTAGCAATAAAGTTGTATTTCCGACACTTCCAATCAACCGGTCAATAAATTCTTATTAGAAGAAGGTAAAACAAGATCTAACATATATCAACAAAAGGAAAGGTAGGGCAGCAGAGTGGTGCAGTGGTTACCACTGCTGCCTCACACGCTGAGAACCTGGGTTTGATCCCGTCCCTGGGTATCTGTCCGTGAAGCGTTTGCACATTCTCCCCGTGTCTGCATGTGTCTCACCCCCACAACCCAAAGATGGGCAGGGTAGGTGAATTGGCCACACTAAATTGCCCCAAAATTGGAAGAAAAGAATTGGGTACTCTAAATTTATAAAAACAAAACAAAAGGAGAAGTTCCAACCTACGACTGTAACAATTGCCCCACTTTACAAATATACTTCTCTTGCAGACTTTACATTGTCAGACTTGGCCAAAACACATCTTTACAATGGTTTGTGTAGCATGTGGTTCAGGCATTAATTTGTCAGCGCACCAGTCTCTTGTAGTTTTCCTCCCTTCTGCCTGTCCCCTGTGTTCCTCTTGGGTGCGTTCGACCTCCCCTAGCTCTTCCTCCCACTTCTTCCTTGTCTCGTCGAGGGGTGAGTGTACCGCTTCTAACAGCCATCCATACATGTCCAAACTGTACCCCTCCCGTAGGCCGTTTGCGTTCAGTCGTCTTTTTAATAATGAGTGTCCTGGTATCTCGGGATACGTCATTGTTTCCTTGCGGAGGAAGTCTTTGACCTGTATGTACTTCAGGTTGTTCCCTCTCGGGAGCTGAAACTTCTCCGTCAGTTCCCCCAGGGCCGCTGTGTACATGTCCCTAACCAGCAGTGTCCCCTCATCCTGTCTCCACCTCTTGAATGTGGCGTCCATTATTGCGGGAGTGAACATGTGATTATTGCAGATGAGGCCATGGTGGACACTTTGGTCAGTCCAAAGTGCTGTCTCATTTGATTCCACATTCTGAGCGTGGCTACTACCACTGGGCTTTTCGAATACCTGTCCGGAGGGGATGGGAGTGCGATTGTGGCTAACATCGGAGGAATGTCCCTGCACAGGAATCCTCACCCACTCTGCTCCCGGTTCCTTGACCCATCCCCTTACATGTTCTGCAGTGGCTGCCCGGTGGCAGAACTGGAGATTCGGGAGGGCCAGGCCTCCCACATTCCTCCTCCTTTGCAGGACCTTCTTTCTAATCCTCGGGTTTTTCCCCTACCCCCCAACCCCGCAAATTCCATGATCAACTTATCAACTGTGTCTGGAAAGGCCTTGGGGATGTAGATTGGGAGGGATCTAAACAGGAAGAGGAACCTAGGCAGTCGGTTCATTTTGATCATCTGTATTCTCTCTGCTGGGAGATTGGGAGTGGGCCGAACCTCTGCAGGTATCTTTTAACTTCCTCCACCAGACTCGTCAGGTTCCATTTGTGGATCCGTGTTCAGTCATGGGCAATTTGGATCCCCAGGTAGCAGAATCTTGTCTGGGCCGGTTTGAACGGCAGTCCTCCCAGCTCTGCGGGTTCACAGAGAAGATTTTGCTCTTACTCAGGTTAAACATGTAACCTGAGAAGCCTCCGAACTCCTTCAGGAGTCTCATTATTCCTTCCATGCTGTCTGGGGGTTTGAGATGTAGAGGAGCAGGTCATTGGCATAGAGTGAGGCTCTATGCTCTTTGTCCCCACTTTGGATACCTCTGCATTCCTTTGCTGTTCTGAGGGCAATTGCCAGTAGCTCAGTTGCCAGGGTAATCAGCAGCAGGGAAAATGACCATCCCTGCCTCATCCCTCTGTGCAGCCAGAGATATCCAGCACTGGTGGTGTTTGTCCGTACTCTCGCTGCGGAAGCGATGTGCAGTTGTTTCACCTGGCGGTGAACCCTGGCCCAAACCCAAACCGTTCCAGCACCTCTACGAGGTACTTTCATTTAACCCTGTCGAAAGCCTTTTCTGCGTCCAGGGAGATGATCACTTCTGGTGTTCTCTCCCTGGATGGTGTCTTGATTACATTGAGCAGGCGCCTGATTTCGCTGTTAGCTGCTTGCCCATCGGATCTTCTGTGACTACCTCTGGTACGCAGCTCTTCAGCCACCTGCCAGGGCCTTCGCCAGGATCTTAGCATCGGCTTAAGGAGTGAGGTGGGCCTATCGGACCCGCACTCCATCAGGTCTTTGTCTTTTTTGGGGATCAGCAATATTGAGGCTTGGGCCAGCGTTGATGACAGGGTTCTCCTTGCTGGTGAGTCTGTGAACATCTCCCACAGGTGCGGGGCCAGTGGTGGTGCAAATTTTAAATTAATGCTCTCCATGACTTCCCCCAGTACTAATGGTGCTTCCAGGCCTCATCCCCTATCTTCCCCGAAGACTGGCATGTCCAGTCCATCAAGGAACTGCTTCATCTTTGAGTCGCCCACCAGGGGATCGGAGGTACAGCTCCCGATAGAAGGTTGCAAAGGCTTCATTGATCTGTTCCAGCACTACGGCTAGCTTGCTGCTCCTGTGTTTAACCTGGGCTAATTGCCTCGTGGCTGCCTGTTTTCTCAGCTCTTAAAAGGTCCCCAATGTCTGGCGGAGCTGTAGCACAGCTTTCCCCGTGGAGAGCAGGTCAAAGTCCATCTATAGCTTTTTCCTGTCCACCAGTAGTTCCACGGTCAGGGCTGCGGAGTACCATCGATCCATCCCTAGTCTGGAGTCGGCCAGCTGCTGCCTGGCTGCCCTCTCCTTCCTATCTCTGCGTGCCTTGTATGCAATAATTTTCCCCTTTATTACAGCCTTCAGAGCCTCCCAGAACGTGGAGGGTGAGACCTTTCCATTCTGGCTGTTCGTAAAGTGCCCGTGTATGGCTTGTGATATCTGTTCACAGAATGCCTTGTCGACCAGGAGTTCTGTGTACAGCCTCCATGGGGTCGCTGTGTCCGGCCCATCGCCAACCTCACATCCACGTAGTGTGGAGCGTGGTCGGAGATTATGATTGCGGAGTATTCCGCTCCTTCAGCTCCAGGCTATCCGGCTTGAGTCACTATCTGTGTGAAGTCTGCACATTCTCCCCGTATCTGCATGGGTTTCCTCCGGGTGCTCCGGTTTCCTCCCACAAGTCCCGAAAGACGTGCTGTTAGGTAATTTGGACATTCTGAATTCTCCCTCAGTGTGCCCGAACAGGTGCCGGAACGTGGCGACTAGGAGCGTTTCACAGTAACTTCATTGCAGTGTTAATGTAAGCCTGCTTGAGACAACAAAGATTATGATTATATCCCCACTACAAAGAAGTTAATCCTGGAGTGGACCCTATGTACATGGAATAAGAAGGATGTTGGGGATTTCTGCCATGGCTATCTTTAAAAATTCCACATTATCCCAGTAGGGAGCGTACACGTTTACAAGGACCACTGGTACCCCTTCCAGGACACCACTAACCATGACATACCATCCCCCTGGGTCCAAGACCGTCTTTGTCACCGTGAATGTCGTCCTCTTGTTAAGCAGTATGACCACTGCCCCCCTAGCCCTCATCTCATAACACGATTGGTAAGTCTGTCCTACCCAGCTCATTCTTAGCTGCAGTTGGTCTTTCTCCCCCAGGCGTGAATCTTGGAGGAGATTAACATCAGCCCGCAGACTTTTCAGGTGAGAGAAAATTCTGGATCTTTTTACTGGGCCGTTTAATCCCCTGATGTTCCAGGTGACTATCCTGATGGGGGATTTCCGCACATCCCCTCTTGGGGGGCCAACCATACTTACCGGATGCTCCCCTGCACTTGGGGTTTCCTTTTGTTTGGGGAGCCATCCAAGATGGGCGTTATTGGTGTACTCGTTTCTGTTTTTGCCATGTGTGCCCTGTCGTAACCATAATTCTACCCCTCCCCCCATCGCGTTCCCCTCCCTGAGCCTCTGGGAAATGTTCAGAATACAAAGGGTTAATGTAATTTCATAATTAACCACTAGATGGACCTAAATACAGAACTATATAAAACACTGACTCACAGACTTCTGGGAGAAGGCTGGAGAGGAGAGCATAGGAGCAATGACAGAGATCAGAGTACAGTTATAGATAGAGTGTAGAGACTAGTGTTAGTTGAGTCTAGATTGTAGATTATAAGATTATTGTTTACTACAGGAGTAAGTGATCGATCTTTAATAAGTAGTGTAAATAAATGTTAGCTTTGTTAATGAACTTAGCTTCAGTGGTCTTTGTGAACGCTACAACATCCATCCTGATAAAAGAATCAGAAAGAACACCACACCCCCTTTCCTCCCCTCCCCATCCCACGTGGGCCTCCCCCACCTTATCCCCCCACCTTTCCCCCCTTCGTCCACACTACCTGGAGCTTACTCACCCCCCCCCGACTGCCAGGCACTCTCTCCCCCTCAGGAGCTGTGCCGCGGCCCCCCATTCTCCCATACTTCCCAGCATTAGTTTGCTCGTTAGTGTGCTGGGGCCCCCTCTGGGAGCAATCTTTACCTCCCCCTACCCACTGTTTTCCTCCCCCCCTCCACCTTTTCCCCACCTGTTTCTGCACCTCACCACCTTCTTCTTGGGGCTCGTATCAGACTGAAAACCAGGCAAATCTAGCAGCGCAATTGTTCTTTTTTTTAAACAAGTTCGTGTTCACTGTTGTTGCTGCTGTGTTCCCAGCCCGTGCCTGCACACAACTTTGTCCGCTTCGGCCGGTGCGGTGAAGTAATGTCCCTTTTCCTTGGCCGGGTACAGCATCTTGCTCTTGTATAGGGCTGCATTGGCGTTCTTGAATTCAGCCTGGCGTTTGGCCAGGTCAGCCCCAATATCTTGGTGCACACAGATTGAGTGTCCCTCCCACTTACAGGACCGTCTGTGCCTTGCCCAGTTCAGGATCATCTCCCTGTCTTAGAGCAGCTCTGTGATGGTGGCCCTGGGCTGCCCCCCATTTTGGGCCTCGACCAGAGTGACCTGTGGGCTCTGTCCATCTCTGGGGGTTTGGGGACGTTCTCCCCCTCCGACCAGTTTCCCCAGCATCTGGGCCATGTACTCCGTGAGGGTCCTGCACTCGCTGTCTGCCGGTAGACCCACAAGGCGGAGATTCTGCTATTGCGGCCGGTTCTCCTGGTCCTTGAAAGTCCCTTTTAGCATCCACTGGGTCACCACCAGCCTTGCCACCTCCTTCTCCAGTGAGGTGATCCGGTTGCTCTGGTCGGTTGCTGCCTTCACCAGCTCCCTGATGGTTGCCTCCTGCACCTCCAGTCATTGCTCCAACTTGCTCTTGTATAGGGCTGCCTTGGTGGCACCACCTTGAAGGGGGTCAGGCCGCTCTCACCGATGCCATCATCCCTAGCTTGATAGCGTCTCTGTACTTTAGGAGCTCCCATGTTAGGAAGTCCATCCACTCGCTTAATGGTGGCTTGTATGACATGTTTCGGCCAGTTTGGTGCAACTGGTTCCGTCCCACTCTGTATGCTCATCGTCGCCTCATCCTTCCTTTCCAGGCTCTTACTGATCCTGCTGTCTTTTTGGCCCCTAGAATTGTTTCCGGGCATTTTTCAGTAGCTGTGGGGGTCTTCAAGGAGGATGAGAGGTGTTTTCACAAAATGAGCAGCCTATTTTTAGGCTATAAGTGCCAGATCCCAACTTCCAAGAGGAGAGCCACTTTTCCTGGGTGCGTTCAGCACACTCCTGTCACTGGAAGTAACAATGATTACAAATTCTTAAAGGTCCTTTTCAAATTTTTGAAACCAATTAGAAATTCCACAGACATTTTGATGAAATTACACATTTCCTTCCAGATCAAAGGTCATCACATTTCTGCTTCTATCAAGCGCACAGGTAAACCTTGCTTCTATGCAACTCATGTGTCAGGGTGCCTGGCCCCATTTTACAGTCCACCATTGCAACAAAGTAGTCCTGAAGTATTTGGATCTGTAAACATATTGGGTGGGATTCTCTGTCCCGCCGCACCCACTTTCTGGTGTGGCGTGCCCCCGCCGGCAGTGGCATCCTCCGTCCCGCCATCCGGCCAATGAGGTTTCCCATTATGGGCGCTGCCACGCTGCCGGGAAATCAGCGGGCGTGAGTGCGCTTCTGGCAGAGTGGAGGATCCCATCGATGGAGAATCCAACCCATTGGGCCCACTTTCACACCCACCACCCCAACCGTAGTTATCGCCTTTCTTTCTAAAGGCAGCCCCATAAATAGCAGTTAGTGACGATCTGTTTATGACTCACTTAAGTGCTTCTTCCCTGGATATGAACCAGGGATAATGACTTTCTGATACATTTTCTTAAAAGGCTGTATCAGCTATTGACTGCCAGAACACAATTCAACAGTTAAACTCTTACTCTTTGGGCAGCCTGACTCGGTATGTTTCTGTGTATTTCATAGTCACGTAAGAACAGGAGAAGGCCATTCACTTCTGGCAACTTGTTCTGTCATTCAATTGTTTCATGGCTGATCTGTATTCTAAATCCAACTATCTCTCCTTGTTCCGTATCTCTTAATGCCCTTGCCTTACCAAAATCTCAGTTCTGCCTCTTTTAAATGATTTTCAGCTTTCGATGGAGAGAGTTCCAGCTGTTAACCGCTCTTTTGTGACATCGTCTGTAACTAGTGGTGTTCCACAGGGCTCAGTGCTGGGACCTCTGCTCTTTGTAATATATATAAATGACTTGGAGGAAAATGTAGCGGGTCTGATTAGCAAGGTTGCGGATGATACTAAGATTGCAGGAGTTGCGGATAGTGATGAAGATTGTCGGAGAATACAACAGGATATAGTTAGGCTGCAAAATTGGGCAGAGAAATGGCAGATGGAATTTAACCCGAACAAATGCAAGGTGATGCATTTTGGCAGATCCAATTCAGGTGGCTGTTATAAAATGAATGGCAGAACCATCAGGAGCATAGAGACACAGTGAGATCTGGGCGTACAGGTCCACAGATCCTTACAAGTGGCGGCACAGGTGGAAATGGAGGTAAAGAAAGCATATGGCATGCTTGCCTTCATAGGACGGGGTGTCGAGTATAAAAGCTCAAAAATTATGTTACAATTATATAGAACGTTGGTTAGCCACATTTAGAATATTGGGCGAAATTCTCCGGTATCGGCGCGATGTCCGGCGACTGGCGCCCAAAACAGCGCAAATCAGTTGGGCATCGCACCGCCCCAAAGGTGCGGAATGCTCCGCATCTTTGGGGGTCGAGCCCCAACCTTAAGGGGCTAGGCCCGCGCCGGACGAATTTCCGCCCCACCAGCTGGCGGGAAAGGCCTTTGGTGCCCCGACAGCTGGCGCGGAAATGACATCGCCGGGCGGCGCATGCGCGGGGGCGTCAGCGGCCGCTGACGGCATTCCCGCGCATGCGCAGTGGAGGGAGTCTCTTCCGCCTCCGCCATGGTGGAGACCGTGGCGAAGGTGGTAGGGAAAGAGTGCCCCCACGGCACAGGCCCGCCTGCGGATCGGTGGGCCCCGATCGCGGGCCAGGCCACCGTGGGGGCACCCCCGGACGCCAGATCGTCCCGCGCCCCCCCCCCCCCCCAGGACCCCGGAGCCCGCCCGCACCGCCTTGTCCCGCCGGTAAGATAGGTGGTTTAATCTATGCCGGCGGGACAGGCATTTTAGCGGCGGGACTTCGGCCCATCTGGGCCGGAGAATCGCGGGGTGGGGGCCCCCCAACCGGCGCGGCGTGATTCCCGCCCCCGCCGAATCTCTGGTGGTGGAGAATTCGGCAACCAGCGGGGGCGGGATTCACGCCAGCCCCTGGCGATTCTCCGACCCGGCGGGGAGGTCGGAGAACCTCGTCCCCTGTGTCCAATTCTGGTCACCGCACAAGGACGTTGAGGCTTTGGAGAGAGTACAGAAAAGGTTTACCAGGATGTTGCCTGGTATGGAGGGTATTAGCTATGAGGAGAGATTGAATAAACTGGGATTGTTCTCCCGAGAGAGACAGAGGCTGATAGAAGGTTATAAAATTATCAGGGATATAGATAGGGTGAATAGTTGGAGGTTTTTTCCCAAGGCGGAAATGACAATTTCAAGGGAGCACAAGTTCAAGGTGAGGGGGATAGGTTCAGTGGAGATGTGCGGGGGAAGTATTTTACACAGAGGTGGTGGTGGCCTGGAACGCACTGCCAAGTGAGGTGGTTGAGGCAGATACGTTAGCGACCTTTAAGACTTATCTGGATAGGCACATGAACAGACAGGGTATAGAAGGATGCAGGCGGTTGGTCTAGGTAAGACACGTGATCGGCGCTGGCATGGAGGGCAGAAGGGCCTGTTTCTGTGCTGTACTGTTCTTTGGTCCCCAAACAGCCGAGCACCAATTTTAAGGATGCATCCCCTTTCTCCGACCTTTTCCGCTGGAGGAAATAGCTGCTCTCCATCTATCCCAACAACTCCTTTAATCATCTTAAACGTTTCAATTCAATCGCCCGTTCATCTCCTATATGTTTGGATCCCACACAAGGTGCAATGCCCCTTTTCAGTGTGCCATCGTAACATTGACACATATAAGAGCTGTTGCCCTGTACTGCACCCAGTACAAAGGCCAGTCTATGGTTCCTGGAAAGAGGGATTGGGACCTGATAGGGAGATTTCCTGTTCACAGAGATACAGTTTGGGGAATTGTTTCAGGTGCTCAAGGTCCTTCTTGTTAGCCAAGGTTACTCTCAACTGTCATGATAAGAAACAGACTCGGGAGGACCTGCCTCATCTGAATAAGCTCAACCCTTGTGAAAAATAACCTAACCCTGTTCCCAAGGGAGATGGGGTTGACAACTCTGAGGTGTGACCATATCTTTACCACTCCCATGTTCCCTCCTCGTTTGGGACTACACGTGTTAACAAACTTTCTCACACAGAAGAAAAGGCTCCTAACCTGCCTTTGATATAATAGCATTGTAATTGTAAACATGGTTCACTTGATCCACATCAAAACCTACAGCAGTAACCAACAGTTTCACAGTCTTAGGAATAATGTGGCATTTTATCCTCAGGGAATATGTCCTCTTGTACATTGAGTTAGGTATGCAACATCTTTGAAGGACACAAACATTGGCTCATAGTGCTGCATGTTTTATAAATCTCAGAGAAATTATGGGCTGCCACTAGCTTCTAAGTGTGCAGCAAGTTTATTTGTAAGAGTTTTAAAGTATCTTTGCAATCACAAAATCATCACTCATGCTTATCTCAGCTCTAATTTCCAGCAACTTCTGTGGTGTCTGTTTACTTTGCTGTAAGTCTACACCCAAGTTTAACCAGTCAAGCACAGTGAGTATAGATCAGTTACCAGACTCACATAATAAAACACAGAACAGTTAAGTGATTGAAAACTACATCTTGCAAATAATTGATGTCTTTTTATCATATCCTCTACTGTATCAAAATGATGCCTCAAATAGCATTTTGCATCAAACCCATTCCTGCTCCAAGCTCCAGGGCAGGTATTAGCATCCTGGACCAGGTCTATAATGAGGTTGAGAGATGAACATTGGATGAAGGACCCCTCACAATGTGGAACAGCCAGTGCATAAGGCACAAGAGGTGGAACCATCATCAAGGTAACCTATCAGCCCGCATCTTATGGACAAGCGATTGCTACCCTCTTGCCGTGAAACTGGAGTAGACCAGCTTCGGGGTTATTGTAGTGCTGGAGGAGAGACTGGGAAACATGTAAAGTGTCATGGAGTGAGTGAGTAGATGTGCCCCTGCCGTTTACAGGGAAGATCTTTGACATCTAGCGATCAAATCCATAACCGTATATACTCTTAAGAGATCATTTGGGATCTCTGTTCAATAGCTGCTGATTGCTGGGGACTGCAGATCCTTTAGAAACAGCAGTGATTATGAACTTTGCTCACAGACATCTCACAGTCAATTCTCCTGCTGGGTGTTAGGATTCTGACTGTGGGAACATTTCAGGTTGTCAAAGTTTTCTATTATCTGCATCAGCACAGTCACCTGGACACCTCCTTCAGCAGCTTGACTGTACTGGCCCTGGTTGGATTGTTCATCAACTTCTTCAACACCTCTGTGGCAAATAATTCACACCAAGACTCTTCTGGATAACTGACTTCATCCTCCAAAGTCCACACTGAGTGAAAAGCTGCACACTCACTGATATCTATTGACCGCGAATCATTGTCCAATGTGCTGAAGTGAATGAGAATCTACAATGAATTGAACAGGGTGCTGCTATCTGACTTCAGAGCCAGTCATGTTGTATCCTTCGAAGGAGCAAAGGAATTAAATTTATATTGTACCTTTCACAACCGCAGGATTTTACAGCTATGTCATTGTGTAATGTAGGGAACACAGCAACCAATTTGCACACAGCAACTTCCAATAACAGCAATAACAGAATCTGTTTCAGTGCAAGGCAAATTACTGCAGACGCTGGAATCAGCATCTCCACAGATACTGTCAGACCTGATAAGATTGTCCAGTATTTTCTCTTTTTGATCCTGTTATAGTGATATTGGCGAACAGATAAATATTAGTCATGACTGTGGTGAGTAGTCTCCTCAAAAATAGTTCCAAGAGGTCTTGTATGACTGCCTGAGAGGGCAGAATGGCCTTGGATGTATCATCTGAAAGACAGTGCGGTACTCCCTAAGTATTTTAGTGGAGAGTCAGCCTAGATGCATTTTTTCAGTCTCTGGACTGAGACTTGACCCCATGAGAGGCAGTGGCGTAGTGGCGTTGTCAATGGAATAGTAACTCAAGGCAAGACCTGAGGACCTGGGCTCAAATCCCACTGTCGCAGGTTATGAAATTTGAATTCAATAAAAATCACAAAAGGTGCCAGTGAGCTCCTCGGTTCAGTAAAAGTGATCTTCTTTATGTGCAGCACAGGGGTCCATAGAATCTGTACAGAAGGAGGTCATTCGGCCCATCGAGTCTGCACTGACCACACTCTACCTTGGCCCACACACCCGCCCCATCCCCATAACCCGTGCATTGATCAATCCACCTAATCTGCACATCTTTGGACTGTGGGAGGAAACCGGAGCACCCGGAGGAAACCCAAGAAGACACGGGGAGGAAGTGCAAATTCCACAGTCAGTTGCCCGAGGGTGAAATTGATCCCTGGTGGTGTGAGACAGCAATGCTAACCACTGTGCCACCGTGCCTTCCCGTTCCACATTCTTAGGACCAATATGACACCATGTCATTGGGGGATGGGCCCTATTGTTCACTGAGTTGGATATGCAACTTTCTCAGAGAACAAAGACATTGGTTAATTGGTGTATTCCTATCATAGCCTCTCTTAAGAAGGTCCATTGCAGGAACATATTGTAGCTACATTCTCTTCAATGCCCACTCTGCTGGCTATGAGATCCTTTCTACAGGTGGCACCATATTCTACAAGGCCCAGCGATTTTCACTTGTTTACAATTCCATTTGAACTTTATTAAGCAAAACAAATGACAAACGTTTAAGGCAATGCTGCTGGAAGGACTTCGAAGAACCTTTGAAAATGTTTGGCCCTCAAAGTGATGCATTCGATGAATTCAGCATTTAGTAAACCTGGGTCTGATGTTCAGTGAAATGTTGTTTGAGAGGCTTCTGGAAGCTTCATCCCTTCCACCTGGACTCAGTACAGCCAGGACTATGTTGGCTAGTTTGACTGCATCTTCAATCGTATTGGAAAACTGTCAGGCCTCATTCTAAATCACTCCATCACTAAAACAGATTACAGAGCAACGTAGTGTCTTTGTTTCAACTAACTCCATCACAGGGACAGAAGAGGGAACTAGACCTTGATTTAAATGATCCTATCGCTAAGTCAGGGAGCTACACATGTCTTCATTGAAATTCTGTCTGTCGTAGATACAAATCAGGGAGCACTTCATTTGGAAGCACTTCATCACCGTTACTGATCAGGGCGAATCCTAAATCTTTGCTACAGTGTGATTTCTCCCACACAGCTCTTGTGTTAGAATGTAGGAGCGAGGTTCCATACCGCAATCTCTGTCTTGATGCTTTTTGTGAAGTAGCCTATTTGAAGTGGCAGCAGCGTGAAGCTGATCCATTATCCACAAATTCGCAGGATCTCATTTAATGACTGACCTGTAGTTGGGAAAATCTATACATTACTGATTTATTACAGTGGTTTTGGTGTCAGCATTTGCTCAGCACTCGCACTTCCTTGTCTGAGTCAGCAGGTGGCGTTTTCAAACCCTGCTCCAAAGGTTTGAGAACAAAGTAAAAGCAAAATACTCCGGATGTTGGAAACCTGAAATAAAAACAGAAAACGCTGGATAAACTCAGTGGGTCTGACAGCATCTGTGGAGAGAAAAACAGAGTTAAAGTTTCGGGTCTCAATGATCCTTCTACAGAACTGAAGGAAGGTAGAAATGCCACCATTTTCCACGATTAGCACTCTTCATTCTGTAATGGCACCATTAACATTCTCTTTGTCTTCTATCCATGGCAAATTTGTCAATATCTCCTTTGTCTTGGCCTAAATCTGGTCTTCTATTCTGCCCCACCTCCTCCCCGTGCCCCTTTCCAACTATATAATTCTGCTCATTTCTACTTTTCTTCAATTCTGAAGGATCATTGAGATCCAAACTATTAACTCTGTTTCTCTCTCTCCACAGATGCTGCCAGACCTGTGTTTTCTGTTCTTAATTGAGAATAAAATCTGGGCTCACACTTCTGGTGCTGTACTGAGGGACTGCTGCAGTGTCGGAGATGCCTACAGGTGAGACCAGGAAAGGAGAGCCAGTATCCTGGATAACAGTCATCCCTCCAGATGTCATGAAAGATACCAAATAAATGGAAGTCTTTTCTTTCTCCTTTCTTTCTCTCAACAGAAAATCTGACTGTGAACTGACTTGGTTTTGTGTGTGTGTCACGCTGAGAATTGATATTTTGTGCAAAGTGTTTGATACCATTAAATCACTGCATCCTGGTATCTCACTCAGCTAGTCACTCGGAGGCCTTGTGGTGCAGTGGTAGTGTCCCTACCGCAAGCAGAAGCTCTGGGTTCGGACCAACACCAGGACTCATTGGCCACAGGAGTGTTCAAAGGGCTGATAATCAGCTCGGGAATCCTTCCACCACTTCCACCCTATGGTGACCCGGTGGTTAACATGCTGCCTCACAGCGCCAGGGACCTGCGCTCGATTCCGGCCTTGGGTGACTGTCTGTGTGGCGTCTGCACCTTCTCCCCGTGTCTGTATGGGTTTCCTCAGGGTGCTCCGGTTTCTTCCCACAATCCAAAAATCATAGAATCCCAACAGGGATTCAGCCCATCAAGTCTGCATCGACCTTCCAAAAGGGCACCCGACCTTGCGCTATCTCCATAACCCCACCTAACCTTTGGACACTAATAGGCTATTTAGCATGCTTGCGCATCTTTGGACACAGGAGAATATGCAAACTCCACACAGACAGTCACCCAAAGTCAGAATTAAACCCGGATCCCTGGTGCTGTGAGGCATCAGTGCTAACCACTGTGCCACCATGCTGCCCCGTTCCATATTCTCAGGACTAATATGATGACCCGATGGTCTGACCCAACCCGGCAGGACTCCTCCAATGACCCGAACCTGGCCTTGACCTGGAAGCAGGTGAGGCCCGACCCATAAGTCCTACCCCGACCTTGCGCAGGATCTGAACCCCTGACCTGGCCTGGGAATCGACGCCAGCCCCCGGACTGCCCGATCCAGCCGCCGGAACGCCTGACCTGGCCCCCGACCACGAGACCTGACCCGATCCGACCCGGAGAGATCAGCCCAGCGACCCAATCCGGAGAGGCCTGCCCAGCAGCCTGACTTACCGGCAGATGGAGGAAAGAAGAATATTCGTGGAGGCCCGACCAGGCATAATCCAAGGCCCGACCAGACCACCAACGCTGGAACTGAACATGAGACCCTGCCCTACCTGACCCAGAAAGCCACTGCCTGCGACCCAAACCTGGACTAAAGATCCCCAAAACGGCAGAGACCCTACACGAGAACCTGAACACGACAAAAGATTGACCCGTACTCATGGAATCCCAGGAGCTTTTCGGATCACAAACGTTCCCCCCCACCCCCACCCAGAAACCCCAAAATCGTAACCAGTGCCAGGGACCCTGCCAGACGCGACCCCTAGTTCGAAACCAGCGACCGGACCTCATCAGAAGCAACCACTTACCTTCAACAAGATAAGACTTCTCCCATCAGATTCCGGGACCATCCAGAAGCAGCCGCCAACTGAGGAAGCAAGGCGGACTGCAGGTGAGACTAAAACAATGCGGTTTCAAGTCGCCTCTTCCAACATACTCCTGCCAAACGTCCAAGCGATCAAAAACAAATTGCACGAGTTAACGCTGGACTTACCTCTCCGAGGAAAGTAAGAGACTGCTGTGTGCTCTGTTCCACAGAGACATGGTTCATTCCTGCTTCATCGGACTGTGTCATACAACCTGGCGGCTTCTCAATACACTGGATGGACCACACGGCATCATCGGGCAAAACGAAGGATGGAGGGGTTGGTCTTCTCATCAACTCCTTCTGGTGTTCGGACGTGACGACCCTGGTGACCGACTGTTTCCTGGACCTGGAATACCTGACCATGGTGCCATTTGGATTTGTTTTATTGTCACGTGTACCGAGGTACAGTGAAAAGTATTGTTCTGTGCGCAGTCCAGACAGGTCATTCCACACATGAAAAAAAAATAGGGCATACACAAATACACAATATAAATACATAGACACAGGCATTGGGTGAAGCATACAGCAGTGCAATATTACTCAGTAGAGAAGATGTGTGAAGAGATCAGTCCATATGTGGGTCATTCAGGAGTCTGGTAACAGCTATTTTTGAATTTGTTAGTGCGTGTTCTCAGACTTTTGTATTTTCTGCCCAGTGGAAGGAGTTGCAAGAGTCAATAACCTGGGTGGGAGGAGTCTTTTATTATGTTGCCCACTTTCCCAAGTCAGTGGGAGTTGTAGACAAAGTCAATGGATGAGAGGCGGGTTCGCTTGATGGACTGGGCGGTGTTCACGACTCTCTGAAGTTTCTTACGGTTTTGGGCGATGTTTTCTATGGTTCATCTGTAAAAATTAGTAAGAGTCAATGTGGACACGCCTGAGAATATATAGTACGAAGTCTTACAACACCAGGTTAAAGTCCAACAGGTTTGTTTCGATGTCACTAGCTTTCGGAGCGCTGCTCCTTCCTCAGGTGAATGAAGAGGAGGAAGGAGCAGCGCTCCGAAAGCTAGTGACATCGAAACAAACCTGTTGGACTTTAACCTGGTGTTGTAAGACTTCGTACTGTGCTCACCCCAGTCCAACGCCGGCATCTCCACATCATGAGAATATATAGGCGCTGTTGTGCTTTCTTGGTCGCAGCGTCGACGTGGGTGGACCAGGACAGATTGTTGGTGATGTGCACATCTAGGAATTTGAAACTATTAACTATCTCCACCTCGGTGCCGTTCATGCAGATAGGGGTGTGTACGATACTTTTCTTCCTGAAGTCAATGACCAGCTCCTTAGTTTTGCTGACATTGAGGGAGTGTTGCGTTTTCTTCTTTTACACTTTTACTCTGTCCTTTTTGCGGCTCTGTTCCAATTATGGCAATCAGTGAGTTTGCCCTTCTTTCTTTGTTATCGATATTATATTGCCAGGTATCAAATGATACCACCACAAGTTTCAACCAGATAGCGATCAAAGAGCCAAACACCAGTTAGTTAGTTCAAGGTCAAGGGTATTTTATTTACACACAATTAGTCATGCAACATAAACACTACTGGTAAACTACACCTATCGACTAAGACAACCTGTACTTAACTTCGGGCACCCGGCGTAGGTCAGAGAAACAGTGGCCGCTGTTCGATTCTGGATCTATCGGGTCCGAAGGAGTAACTGCTGCTCTGATAGGCTCATCCGCCTGGTAGCGGGCGTTGACCTTGGACTTGCTTCTGGTGGTGCTGCAATTGGAGATGGTCATTGCCGGGGCGCCAGATCCAAGAGTGGATGAACATGTGTCGAACTCTTCTTCTTATACTTGGGGATTTTCGCACTCTTTTGGGCGGTCCTTCAGTTTGGGCCCCACTAATTTGGTGATCCATGATCACTCTGTTCGATTCCTAACCAATAAGTAGGCGGGGATCTGGATGGCTGGGCGTGTCCCAAGCGGTCACTGACCCCGATGTTTACACTTCCCTTGAACAGGGAGTGACGCCAAAATGTCTGGGACTGTCCCGGTTGCTTGAGTACCAGTCCTTTGTTTTGGTGAAGATGGGCCATCAAATGCTAATCGGCCCCATTAAAATGCTAATTGATCGGAGTTTCGATACCGTCTGGACTTCTTGCTTGCAAATATACATTTCAGGCTCTGAGCCTGCCTGAATCTTGGCTTGTCCATTTTGCCCACTAGGCTTTGCGAGTTTCTCTGTACCTTGCTGTAAGTGGCCATCAGGAGAGAGTGTCATTATACCACTCCACTAGGTTCTCTATCTCCCTCCTGTATCCTGGCTCATTGTTGTTCGAGATCCGACCTACTACGATCGTGTCATCAGCAAATGTTGGCGCCCCTGGTGGGACAGGTGATGTATTGGTGGAATTTTGGCAGTACACTCTTGAGGTTGGCCTGGTTGAAGTCCCTGGACATGATGAACAAGGCCTCCGGCTGTTCTATTTCATTGTTATTTATAGCGGTATACAATTCATCAAGCACCTTCTTCACTTCCGCCTGGGGTGGGATGTAGACCGCCATGATAATGGCAGAAGTGAACTCCCATGAAAGGTAGTATGGGCGGCACTTCACAGTCAGGTAGTCCCGGTCCGGGGAGCTGTAGTTCACCAGGGTCACCACTTCCGAGCACCAGGAGGAGTTGATGAGGAGGCAAGGACTTCGAGGAACCTTTGAAAATGCTTGGCCCTCAAAGTGCTGCATTCGATAAATTCAGTGTTTGCTAAATCTGGGTCTGATGTTTGGTGAAGTATTGTTTGAGAGGCTTCTGGATGTGAAGGTTAAGTGGATTGGTTATGCTAAATTGCCCGTTAGTGCTGAAAGATATTCAGATTAGGTGGGGCTATGAGGTTACGGAGATAGGGGTGAGTGGGCTTAGGTAAGGTGCTCTTTCAGAGAGTCGGTGCAGACTCGATAGGTTGAATGGCCTCCTTCTGCACTGTGGGTATTCTATCATTTCCCAAATTGTAAAAAAACAGTGTGGGTACAAAGATACATTAAAACGAAAACTGAGCTTGTTTCGCTGGGATTGCCATCTCAATCTGCCATTGCAATCACCGGATCTGCCAAAAACATGCCTTTCACAGAAAATACAATTCCATTTAATTTTTCTGAATGTTTGTGCCTAGGCTGCCCTGTTACAACACCTTGGGCTAGTGCGCTGTTGATACCAGCCCTACAGAGCCCAGATTCCCAACACAAGTGAATTAACCAATAATCCAAATTTGCAGAAGCCTTGGCCCCTTGATTGCTCAATAAGTTATAGCCACCAGGTTTAAAAGTTGAACACAATAACTTTCTTTATAACAGGAACAAGGTTTAAATGTGCAACAATTATAATGGAATAATGGCAGCTAATCTACTATGCCCCCATTTCTACCGACCTAACCTCTACCCAAACACACATAAGGCAGACACATGCAGAGAGAGGGGGAGCTGTAAAATAATAGGAACAAAAATGAAATGAAAGATGAGTGTCCTTGCTTCCGATGTCAAGGTTGTTGCATCAGGCTGTCCTCCCTGAATGCTTAAGGATCTAAGCCACTGGTATATGGTTAGAGATGATCTCCTGGTAGAAGCATTCAGCCAGTATGCCAAGACAACAGATTTTATTCTGGAGAGGCACTTTAACTTTTATGAACCTGGACCTTCTCTCAAAGGAACTCCTTTCGCCTGTTTAATTCTTACTGGTTTCCAACTCCACCGAATGACCAACAGTCTTACTGAAATGAGAACAGAGTTCCCCACATGAGATGTTAAAAGGGTTTTAAACAACTGACCCTGCCTTCAGCGGGTGCTGGACTGAATTTCCCTGCAGTTCAGTCTGGCCGTGGAGAGAGAAAGGTCTTTACTTTGGATCTTCAGAAAAAATCCATGAGATGACGGGGAGATCATGGCAGTAACTCTCCAGCTTCTGACCAAAACAAAAGTGAAAGAGAAAACACAGTCACACAGAGGAAGGAACATTCCAGAGAAAACACCGACCAATTGGCAGGGGCCATTGATAAGACCCGGCAATTTGAAACAGTCCATTGGCCGACAGCCAAGTCCATCAAGGTGTGTCAACACTGATCTCCTCTGAATCTGCTGATCTGAAATATAAACAGCTCTTTGCAACCTGCCTTGCCTGAGGGCATAAGTCAGTCCTCAGTTGACCAACCACTCGAATTAAAGAAACAGTCCATCTTAAAGACATAGGCACATTAAATAGCCCATGTACAAAAATTGAAATAACAGAGTAACAGAAATTAAAAGGGAATAAAACAAGGGACAAACGGGGATTAACAGGAGGATCCTTACATCCCTTACAGAGAAGATGAAGTCAGGGCTGAGTTTAGGGCCTTGTCTCATGTTAAGTGCAACCTTTGGGACTTATCACAAACCTTCATTACATGATCTGAATTCTCCCTCCGTGTACCCGAACAGGCGCCAGAATGTGGCAATAAACGCCATTTCCGCCAGCTGGCGGGGCGGAAATCCCTCCGGCGTCGGCCTAGCCCCTCAATGTTGGGGCTAGGTCGCCAAAGATGCGGAGCATTCCGCACCTTTGGGCCGGCGCGATGCCCGTCTGATTGGCGCCGTGTTTGGCGCCAGTCGGCGGACATCGCGCCGTTGGGGGAGAATTTCGCCCGTGGTTCGGCACGAGAGACCATTAGGGGGGTGGAGTTGTAGATAGTAGTACTGTGTAATTAAACCTTTTGTTTTGCCTCCATCATCACTTCCTTGTGGTCACTCTGTCTGGATTAAACAATATCTCAATCTGACCCACTCCCATCTTTATTCAAACAGATAGATTCTTCCCTTAGTGTCCCTTTGGGCTGCCAATTCTATCAGGCTGCCTTGAAATCTTCAGGAATTAATCTCCTTGAAATTCCTGTGAGTATATCGGGAGATGTCAGAGTTTTATTGTTTCAGACATTCCTGGAAACATTCTCCCGTCACTTGTTTAAAATGTCAAACCAATGCACCCTTCCTATCCTCAGCTGCCCCTATCTACAAAACCTCCCCCAACTTAACAACCCTTCTCCAAACCTGAACTTCGACAAATCTCCAACTTCCTTTGTCCCAGATTTGGTGATTGTATCATCACACTTGGAGGTCATAGGCTCTGGAATTCCCTCCCTGAGCCTCTTTGCCTGTGTCTCTGTCCTAGCTTAAGACTCACCTTGACACCTACCAAACATTTGTTCATCTATCCGGATCTCTTCTTCCTTGACCTGATGTCAATTTTTGCTCTAATAATGCTCCTGTGGAGGGTCAAAGCGCTAAATAAATGTGGTTATCATTGTTGCCTTCTCTCAACACCCGACTGGTGAACTGATGCTGTCAGTTGGGGCAAAACTATATCATCAGTATGGTTTCACTTGGCATGGTTTAGCTCAGTTGGCTGGACAGCTAGTTTGTGATGCTAACAGTGCGGGTTCCATTCCCGGACCGGCCGAGGTCGTTCATGAAGGCCCCATCTTCTCAACCTTGCCCCTCGTCTGAGGTGTGACAATCCTCAGGTTAAATCTCCACCAGCCAGCTCTCCCCCTCAAAGGGGAAAGGAGACTATGGCAGCTTTACGTGACATTCAAACCCAAACATCACCCTGGTTCATGCCACGTGACAAAATATCCCTGAATGACCTTAATGTCAGTGGAGAGAGATTGGAAGTGAGAACTTTGCCCACATTTGCCCTTCCCAACGTGGCGGTGGTGAAGATTGCTGAGGTCGAGAAGCACTAACACAGCACGGAATGGATGAGCAGGGGACTTTCTACTCTGAGGGCTCCATTACTGACTGGTTTTATTACCTGAGTGAGAGAGTTACGATTCGAAAATATTAATTCTGAAGCCAACCTGCCGGATGCCCAAATGGATTTGTTTCCTTGCCAAGCACAACCTTTAAGCATCGTTCATAAATCATTTGTAAAATCAATTTCCATTAAATGGGCCAGAAAACTGCAGTTCTCTGCAACAAGGTGAATAAAGGAAGGAAAGAGAAGCACTGTTGGATGACTCCACTCATAAAATGTAAATTTCTCTTGGGTTTGGGGTGAATTGTAACCCGGATCCAGATCCAGCCAATTAACTTGCCACCTGCCAGCCAAACACCAATGTTAATTTTCTGCCCAAGATGAATGCCAGGCAAGCAAGAGTTTGTGGACAAGTAGTAGGACAAATTTTGTAGGAGGGAGGGAGGGTATTGTGAGGGAGTGGGCGGTGGGGGGGGGGGGGGGGGGGATCTGAGGTAAGAGGGCCACCTCTTTCCTTCAGCGGCCAAAAGGATCTCTGCTGCTCTTCCTATTTGCTCCAAGTTTTATACAAACCTGAATGACCTGTCCTGTCTTCAAACATGCTCCTGCTGAACGGGAGTCTCGCAATGACTTTCTCTCAGTTCCCAGTTCCCATTGACACCATTATCCAGTTCTCGCCAAGAAATTTGGGATAAAACCAAACCCAAGACCTCCAGTCAAGAGAACCAACCCCAGCCTATCCAATCTTTCCTCATAGCTAATGTTCTCTAGCCCTACAAAATCCTTGCCTTGGTACCCTCTCTAATCAAATCCTTCCTGTGATACAATGACCAGAACTATATGCAATACTCTAGCTGTGTCCTAATTGGTGTTTCATATACTATAGCTCTAACATATCCTCCCTGCTCTTATAGTCTATGCCAAAGCAACAAATAAAACTGTCCCTGTACGTTCTTAAACGTCTTACCTACCTGTCCTGTTATATTCAGGAATCCATGAACATGCATGCCAAGGACCCCCTGATCCTCTACATTTCTCAGTATTTTGACATTTATTGTGTATTCTCTTGCTTTTATTACCCTCCCCAAATGTATCATCACACTTCGCCGAATTGAATTCCGTTTGCCGTTGTTCCACCCACCTAACCATCCATTGGTGTCTTTCTGCAGTCTACAGCTTTCTTCCTCACCATTAGCCACATGGGCAAATTTTATTTCATCTGCAAACTTACATACAAACATCTGAATTAAGAGCCAGGAGGAGGCCATTCAGCCCCTCGAGCCCGCTCCAGCATTCATTATAATCATGATTGATCTGATTGTAAACTCAACTCCACATTCCTGCCCTACACCTGACAACCTTTCACCCCCTTGCTTATCAAGAATCTATCCACTTCTGCCTTATAAATATTCAAAGGCTCTGCCTCAACCACCTTTTGAGGAAGAGAATTCCAAAGCCTCAAACCCTCTGAGAGAAACATGTTTCCTCATCTCTATCCTGAATGGGTGACCCCTTATTTTTAAACAGTGGCTCCTAGTTCTCGATTCTCCCACAAGAGGAAACATCCTCTCCACCCTATCAAGAACCCCAAGGATTATATGTTTCGATCAAGTTGCCTTTCACTCTTCTAAACACCAGAGGATACAAGCCTAGCTTGTCCAACCTTTCCTCATAAAACATCCCGCCCATTCCAGGTGTTAATCTAATAGACCTTCTCTGAACTGCATGTACATATTTCCTCAAATAAGGAGGCCAATCCAATACTGAACACATTACTGCAAATGTGGTCTCACCAATGTTCTGTTCAACTGAAGCATAACCTCCCTCCTTTTTTAATCAATTCTCCTCACAATAAATGATAACATTCTAGTAGATTTTCTAATTACTTGCTATACCTGCATACTAACATTTTGTGATTCATGCACTGGGGCAGGTTTTTCAAAGTGCGTGTCGTAACACGCGGGTGGGTCATTGGCGGGTGTCAGGAGGGCCACAGAATGATCGATGGTGTGATGTTCCTATAGCGTTCGCGATTGCAGGAGAAACGCACAACGGCCGCGACTGTCTTTTAAATTGAGAATGTTGGCCGTGACCGGCTTTTAAATGGAACAATGCGGTATTCCAGCCAGAAGTGGTGGCAGACAGCAGGTCATGCACCCAGTGCGTACACTGATGTCACGTGCACTGTACGTCTGGCTTTGTGCAAGAATTCACAGAGGAGAGATTCCTCCATTTTCTAGCTGCACGCAAGGCAAAGGACTGTGAAGAACTAAAGATGGATCACTTTTTTATAAGGAAGAGACAGCCAGAGATATTAACAGGATCTCACAATTGAATGTGCTGGAGAGTCTACGGCAGGACAAAGCAGTGCTAGTGTTAGCTCTGTACAGAGCTCCAGGGCCTCTGGTGAACAGCCTACATTGAAAAAAATAAAATCAGGAACAAAGCAGCATAAAGATGATTTCTTAAGGTATGGCTTTGTTAATTGTGCCAATGCAAAATCAGGATGCTAAGCCCATGTGTTATATGCAGGGAAGTACTGGCAAATGAAATTTAAAACCCTCAAAACTTCAAAGACATTTGAAGATTAAGCATGGAGCATTCGAGGACAAACCTCTTGATTTTCTTCAAAGGATACAGCGAGAACTTAAATCATCAACTGAAGTCCTCATCAGAAATGTAACATTGAATGACAAAGCAAGTGAGATTGTGAAGACCATGCAGGCTCACCTGTCACATTAAAGGTAAATGAAAATGGTGTGTCATGAAAGTTGTCTGGTGTGGGTCTCGAAGGCTGGCTGCCGTGGATCGCGAAGGTCGGCCGGCTGGCAAAAGTGGGTCCTGGGAAATAAGGTTTGAAAAACACTGCCGTTGGACATCTAGATCACTCTGTACCTCAAAGCTCTGCAATCTCTCACCATTAGATGATAAATTTCTTTTTTATTCTTCCTGCCAAAATGAACAGTTTCTCGCACATTATACTGCTGATGGTTTGCGGGCCCCAAATATATTATTTGATTGGGAACCTCACGTCCCTGGAAGCACCCAACTCATTTGACCAGATAGTGAAATTGATTGAAGAACATTACAATCCAAAGCCCTCGCTTATCCTCCAACGTTGCAAGTTTAACTCTGCAGTGAGGGACCATGAAGAGACCGTCTCAGCCTTCAGAGCTGGGCTTCCCCAGTTTGTTGAGCATTGTGAGTTCAGGACCGCGTGTAGTGACGTGTTGCACGACTGGCTGGTTTGTGGGATCTATAAACTTAATAGCCAGGAAAAGTTTCTGGCAAAGACCACAATTATATTGGAAAAAGCTCAGGTGACGTAGTGTGCCATAAAAGGTGCCACTGAGCTTCAAAGCTGAAGGAGAGGTTGACCAGGTATGGGGTGGTATGGCCACAAGGCCTGCAGTGGGATCGACAGGCACAGCTGAGAGTCAGACACAGTCCTCGGGAACCCAAGGAGTGGAAGGAATCGGGGCGCCAAACCAAACCTGAGGCAGACTGCTATAATTGCGGAGGGAGGGGGCATCCCCAGGAGAAACAGCGCCATTGAACATGGTGGAAAAGAGTTCTGAAGTACGGAATCTAATGCATCGGTTGAATGCAGCCCAATTGAAATTGTCCTAAGAGTAGCTAGTAGAGTCCTTAAATTGGAAGTCGATACTGGGGCTTCGGTGACCGACCGTAATGGTTGAGCAGACCTTCCAATATCTGCATACAAGAACACTTGAAGAGTACTACAGCCAAGTTTTCAACATACACCGGGGATCCAAGCTCTGGGTCACTGTCCGTGTGGAGTTTACACATTCCCCCTGTGTTTGCGTGGATTTCTCACCCACAACTCAAAGATGTGCAAGGTAGGTGGATTGCCCAAAGGGGCTAAAATTGCCCCTTAATTGGAAAAAATGAATTGGATGCTCTAAATTAGGATTTGTGGGATTATAAACTGACCGTAAATCAAGCTTTCCAGGTCAATCGGTAAACAATTCACAGAATTGAGGATCTCTGCATTAAGCTGGTGGCGGAGCCTCACCTACTCAAAATTGGACCACCTACCTGAATGAGAGTTGGATGAGGAATCTCAGAAGTTTGCTGCAATAAATATCCACAAAGGCCGCTTCCAGTATACCAGCCTGCTTTCGCCATTGCTTCAGCCTGTGCTATTTTTCAGCACACGATGGAAAATCTCCACCAGGGAATTCCCAAGGTGATGATTTACCTTGATGACGTGCTAGTCACCGGCACTTCATCAGAAGAACACATGGCCATGCTAGAGGAAGTATTAAAGAGGTTTTGTGATGCCAAGGTCCGCTTAAAACACGGAAATTGTACTTTCATGCCTCAGAGGTGACATACCTAGAATTTCGCATTGATGCGACAGGGTTGCACCGCTTGAAGAAAAGAAAGAGATGTCCCTGACCCAAAATATCAGCGAGCCAAAGTCCTTCCTCAGTATGGTTAAGTACTATGGAAGGTTTATTTTGAGTCTAGCCACAACTTTGGCACCATTACACCAGCAATTAAGGAAGAATCTGCAGTGGGAATGGAGAGAGACCCACGAGGAAGCTTTCCGAGTTGTGAAGCAGGCATTGCAGTCTTCAAACCTCTTGGTGCATTTTAATCCAAGAAAACCAATCGTGCTAACATGTGACGCATCCCCTTATGGTCTAGGGGTCTTTTATCCCACAAATGGGAGGTGATTCGGAACGCCCTATTGCCTTTGCCTCAAGTATCCCTTCTGAAGCAGAAAAAACTACGTCTAGAAAGCAAAGGAGAGCTTAGCAGTGGTGTGAAGAAATTCCAACGGTATGTGTACAGTCGACGGTTCGACCTGGTGACTAGCCACAAACCATTACTGGACCTGTTAAGGGAAGATCAGCCCCCTCCCTTCCATCGCCTTGGTGAGGATGCAGCATTGGGCCCTGCTGTTTGCCACTTACAACTGTGCTTTTCAGCATCGGCCTGGGACACAAGTTGCTATTGCAGAAGCATTAGGTCACCTGCCCCTACCTAAGGGCATTCCACCACCACCAGTACCCCAGGAGATAGCCCTGAATTTCCTCAACACTCCGCCAGTGTCTGCGGGACACATCTGCAGCTGGACCCAAAGAGACCCTATTCTTTCTAAGGTCAACAGAATTATACTGTCTGGCTGGCGTTATGAGAAGTCTGAACTACTTAGGCCCCACTTCTCTTGTCAAGACGAGCTGACATATGATGAGGGCATGATTCTCTGGGGATCACGGGTAGTCAATCTGTCTCAGGCTAAAGGGCCCCTTCTTCAAGAGTTACACAGCGCCCAGCCACAGCAGACAAAGTTACCTCTGGTGACCAGGCATAGGCAAAATAATTGAAGAACTGGTACAACAGTGCCGCCTTTGCCAAATGCAACAATCTTTGCCACCGTCTTCCACCATCCATCATTCCTGGGAATGACCAGGTCACCAATGGACCAGGGATCATGTTGGTTATGCGGGCCCGTTTCGGGGCAAGATGTTTTTGGTGCTGGTAGATGTCCACTCAAAGTGGCTATCAGCCAAATGGAGACCACTATCTCGACGGTAGATGCCGAGTGTTTGCCATTCATGGGTTTCCCGAATCAATTGTTTCGGACAGCGTTACCCCCTTCACACGTGATGATTTCCACCATTTTGTGAGGGCAAATGGCATATGACACACGAAGACAGCCCCCTCCCACCCAATGTCGAACAGTGTGGCTGAGAGCGCCCTTCAAACTGTCAAGAATGCCATGAAAAAGCAATCTGATAAACCACTTGGCCAGAGGTTGCCCCATGGGGGTCACACCAGCTGAGCTGCTCATGGGCCGACAGTGGGAAACCTGACTGGATGTTATATTTCAAAATTGGCGGGGAGGGTGGAAGCATATCAGGCTGCCAGAAGAGTCAGAGGTCAGAGCAGAAAGAGGACGTTGAAGGGGGTGGAGGGGTTGGGGGGGGGGGGGGTCCCTATATTACTGGGGTCCCTATTACAGGGGCCCTGTGGTTCTCCCTATTACAGGGAACCTTGGGGGGGGGCTCCCTATTACAGGTGTCCCTGTGGGGGATCTCTCAATTACAACGACCCTTGGGGTCCCCCATTACAGTGGTCCGGGGGGGGGGGGGGGGGGTGTCTGGTAGAGGAGAGATGGATCGGCAGTACAATTGTTGGCCCTTGGTTGGGCTCGGCTGGCCCTACCAGCGTGGCGCTGGTGTGGTGGACCTTGCGGTGGGCCAAGGGTGTAACTCCTTGGGCGGTGGGGGTGTTGGGCGGGAGGTCACTGTGAGGACCACCGCGAGGACCACCACGTCAGGCCACGCTGGTAGAGACCACTAGTGATCCGTGCTCACGTGATTCCTGGCTGCGAGGACCGCAGGAGAAGGGTGCCGGGCCTGCTAAAAAGAGGTAAATGGGTCATTAAGATAATTTGCATTCATTTACGTACCCCTGCCATCGCATGGTCTGGGACCGCATTCCCTCCATCAGCAGGGGTTTGGGTTCAGTGCCCGGCGTCGATCCTGATTTTGCCCCAACATCCAATTTCCCGTCCCATCGGGGAACACAATCCGGGGGTCCCGGGTGGAGAATCCCGCTCCTGTTGTATAGACTCTGTGCCTGTTATCTAACTGCCTTTCATCAATAAATGACTTTGTTAACTAATGGACGCCTCCAGCGTATATCTCGTGCCACCACAAAATTAGATAGAAATGAACAAATCTATACTGATTGTCTTCATTAATCTGTGCCTTTCTTTTTTTAAATAAAATTAGAGTACCCAATTCTTTTTTTTTCCACTTAAGGTGCAATTTAGCGTGGCCAATCCTGCACACCTTCGGGTTGCGGAGGCTGTCATGATATCCATATTAGCATATCATGGTGCAATCACACGCACACACTGATGGACAGGTAGATGGACCAACCAACACACACACAACATCACAGCCAATCACCAGTGAGAGCACACGCACTATAAAACAGGGAACATCACAGTTCCCGCTCATTCTACCAGGAGATAGCTCAGAGCACAGAGCTCACAGCGTGCCACTCAGACATACACCATGTGCTGAGTGCCTCACCAAGATGGTGCTAGGGCCGGGTCCACAGGTTAGCCGGTGAAGTACGAACCACAGCCAGAAGTTAACAGTTATTATTGTACAGGACAATAAAACAGAGTTGTACCATCTACAACCGTGTTGGTTCGTTTGTGTATCGGAACACCCAACACGACAGACGCGAGACCCACACAGACACGGGGAGAATGTGCAAACTCCACATGGTCAGTGACCCCGGGCCAGGATCGAACTTGGGTCCTCAGCGCCATGAGGTAGCAGTGCTAACCACTGAGCCACCCTGCTGCCCTAACCTGTGCCTTTCTAAATGATTTCAACTGGATTGGGGTTCTGGATTGGGGTACATCTGAGTCTGCCAATTTATCAACTTTCAAAGGTGCTAAAGCCTATTCCAATGGACAGAAATCTCCTGCTACCAGAATTTTTTGCCAAGGAAGGAAACTGCAAGATATTTTTTACAATTCTAATTCCAATGGAATTGATGGAATATTAAAGGGCATGAACAAAAAATAATTTTGACTTTATCAGTCAGAAGCACAGTAATATTTCCTCTGTCGCTATGTTGATACCATCCAATATTTCATATTTTTCCATTTCAATGGCAATGTCTAATTTACCCTCCCTGCCCCACTCTTTTGTGAAGATAAGCGCTAAGTATTCATTAAGAACCATGCCCACGTCTTTCACCTCCACCCAAAAATTACTTTCAGTCTCTAATCAGCCGTACTCTTTCCTTACTTATCCAAGTGCTTTTGATGTATTGATCAAACATCACCCAGAAGACAATCCTGGTTTGATATCGACAGGACAAAGTTCCCCATAAGAGACTGTTCGCTAAATTTTAAGTCCATTGGACTGAAGGTAAATTTTGGTTAGGAAATTGGCCGAGGTACAGGAGTCAGAGAGTCGGGAGAAAAGAGAAGGCACTCTCACTGTCAGGATGTGACTTATGAGGTCCCACAAGGATCACTGTTGGAGCCTCAACTATTCACTGTGTACGCTAACAGCTGAGGAGATGGGATAGAACACCACAATGCAAAATTTGTTGATGATTCAAAGATAGGCAGCATTGTCGGCAGTGTAGATGGAAGCATAGAGGTATTTGAGAGATTAAGTGAATGATCAAGGCTGTGGCAAATGGATTTCAGTATTGGGAAAAGCGAGGTCATCAACATTGGACCTAAAATAGATGGAAAAGGATACTTCCTAAATTGTGAAATTATTGAAACAAAAAAGGTCCAAAGAGCCTATAGGGTGGGCACTGGTGTGTGTGTGCGTGTGTGGGGGAGGGGGGGGGGCAGGTGGTGTGTGGAGAGGGAGTGCGTGGGAAGGGGGATATGAAGAGGGAGGGGGTGTGCAGGTGGGTCCAAGTACACAGATCGTTATAATGTCCCGAACAGATACAGGAAATAAATAAGAATACTAATAAAATCCTGGTTTGATATCGACAGGACTAGAATCCAGGAGGGTAGAGGTCACAGTGCAGGTACATAAAGCCCTGCTTAGACCATAGAATCCATAGAATCCCTACAAGTGCAACATGAGGCCATTTGGCCCATCGAGTCTGCTCTGTACATCTGGAAGAACACCCTACTTAGGCCCAATCCCTGCAACCCTGGGCATTGATAATGGCCAATTCGCCTAACCTGCATATCTTTGGACTGTGGGAGGAAACCGGAGCACCCAGAGGAAACCCATGCAGACACGGGGAGAACGTGCAAACTCCACACAGTCATCCAAGGCCGGAATCAAACCCTGGTCCCTGGCGCTGTGAGGAAGCAGTGCTAACCACTGTGCCGCCACTGTACAAGGTTCCCTCCACCATGCCGCCCTGGATTACTGAGAGCAGCTCTGGGAACCACACCTTTGGAAGGATATATTGACCTTGAAGTGAGTGACGTGTACCTTTACCAGAATCAGATCTGGACTCCAAAACGTAAAGTCTGAGAAGGATTAGACAAAAAGCACGGTTATATTTCTTGAAACTTAGTAGGTTAAGAGGTGATTTGATTGAAGTTTTCCAGATATGAAGGGGAACAGATGGAGTAGATCGAGATAAACTATTTCCACTGGTTGGATAGTTGAGGACCAGGAATTAGAAATTAGAACCTGGGGCGGGGTTTTCCGATATAGGCGCGATGTCCGCCGACCGGCGCCAAAAACGGCGCGAATCAGTCCAGCATCGCGCCGCCCCAAAGGTGCGGACGTCTCCGCATCTTGAGCGGCCGAGCCCACACCTTGAGGGGCTAGGCCCGAGCCGGACTGATTTCCGCCCCGATAGCTGGCGGGAAAGGCCTTTGGTGCCCCGCCAGCTGGCACGGAAATGACTTTGCCGGGCAGCGCATGCGCGGGAGCGTCAGCGGGCCGCTCACGGCATCCCCGTGCATGCGCAGTGGAGGGGGTCTCTTCCGCCTCCGCCATGGTGGAGACCATGGCGAAGGCAGAACGAAAAGAGTGCCCCCACGGCACAGATCCGCCCCGCGGATCGGTGGGCCCCCGATCACGTGCCAGGCCACCGTAAGGGCACCCCCCGGAGCCCGCCCCGCGCCGCCGTCACCCGCCGTCCCAAAGGTGGTTCAATCCACGCCGGCTGGCGTGGGTTGACAGCAGCGGGACTTCGGCCCATCGTGGGCCGGAGAATCGCCGGGGGGGCCCCGCCAACCGGCGCAGCGCGATTCCCGCCCCCCGCTGAATATCCGGTGCCGGAGAATTCGGCAACCGGCGGGGGGCGGGATTCACGCTAGCCCCCGGCAATTCTCCAACCCGGCGGGGGGGTCGGAGAATCCCGCCCCCAGGTCTTTCAGAAGTGAAATTAGGAAACATTTCTACTCACCCAGGATGGTAGAGGTTTGAAATTCTCTTTGATGTTAGATCAATTCTTATTTTAAAACCTGAGACTAATAGATTTTTGTTAACCAATGGTATTAAGGTTTATAGGGAAAAAACAGGGGGCGAAATTCTCCGTTATCGGCGGAAAGTCCGCCGATCGGCGCAAAAAAACGGCGCAAATCCGACTTGCGTCACGTCGGAAAAATGGGTCGAAAGTCTCCGGCCCGAAATGGGCTAGCAGCGACGTAACGGGATCCGCGCTTGCGCACTGGTTCACGCCGTGCAGCGTCATACGCGCCGCACAGCGTGACGGCTCATAAGGCCGCGCTGCTCCCCCCCGCCCGACCGGAACACCAGACCGGAACACCCGACTGGATGGGCTGGCCGCCGCTCAGCCCCAAGGTTCGAGTCACGGGATGTGGAGGCGCTCCTGGATGCGGTGGAGCAGAGGAGGGACGCCCTGTATCCCGGGCACGGCCGCAGAGTTGCACCACGCCACAGCCGGCGTCTGTGGAGGGAAGTGGCAGAGGCCGTCACCGCTGCGGCCTTGACACCACGGACAGGCACCCAGTGCCACAAGAAGGTGAACGACCTCGTCAGAGCAGGCAGGGTGAGCCTCCCCATATCCCCCCTCCCCCATATCCCCCCTCCCCCATATCTCCCATATCCCCCCTTCCCCCATATCCCCCCCTCCCCATATCCCCCCTTCACCCATATCCCCCCTCCCCCATATACCCCCTCCCCCATATCCCCCCTCCCCCATATCCCCCCTCCCCATATCCCCCCTCCCCCATATCCCCCCTCCCCCATATACCCCATATCCCCCCTCCCACATATCCCCCTCCCCCATATCCCCCCTGCCCCATATCCCCCCTGCCCATATCCCCCAACCCATATCCCCCTTCCCCATATCGCCCCTTCCCCCATGTCCCCCCTCCCCATATCCCCCCTCCCCCATATCCCCCTCCCCATATCCCCCCTCCCCTATATCCCCCATATCCCCCTGCCCATATCTCCCCTCCCCATATCCTCCCTCCCCATATCCCCCCTCCCCCATATCCCCCCCTCCCCATATCCCCCATATCCCCCCTCCCCCATTTCCCCCCTCCTCCATATCACCCCTCCCCATATCCCCCCTCCCCATATCCCCCCTCCCCCATATCCCCCCCTCCCCATATCCCCCGCCCGCATATCCCCCCTCCACCATATCCCCCCCATATCCCCCTCCCCATATCCCCCCTCCCCCATATCCCCCCTCCCCCATATCCCCCATAACCCCCCTCCCCCATATCCCCCCTCCCCATATCCCCCCTGCCCCATATCCCCACTGCCCATATCCCCCCTCCCCATATCCCCCTTCCCCATATCACCCCTTCCCCATGTCCCCCCTCCCCATGTCCCCCCTCCCCCATATCCCCCCTCCCCCATATCCCCCCTCCCCCATATCCCCCATATCCCCGTGCCCATATCTCCCCTCCCCATATCCTCCCTCCCCATACCCCCCCTCCCCCATATCCCCCCTCCCCATATCCCCCATATCCCCCCTTCCCCATATCCCCCCTCCCCCATATCCCCCCTCCCCCATATCCCCCCTACCCCTTATCCCCCCTCCACCATCTCCCCCCATATCCCCCCTCCCCCATATCCCCCATATCCGCCATCCCCCATATCCCCCCTCCCCCATATCCCCCCATATACCCCCTCCCCCATATCCCCCATATCCCCCCTCCCCCATATCCCCCATATCCCCAAGTGAATCCAGCCCTAACCTCTGCAATGCTTGCGCAACCGATGGCGTGCATTCATATACCTGCCGAACAGTGTTGCCTTTTACCCCTGCCACCCCCCCCCCCCACAGGATAAGCGTGCACACAACAATAGGGAGCATGTGAGGACTGGAGGAGGCCCCGTTGATTAGAGGCCACTGACCGAACACGAGGAAAGGGCCCTGGAACTGGCTGGCGGACCTGACGACCGGGAGGTTGCTGATGCAGAGGTCGGGGGCGTAGTAGCAAGTGAGCCACCGACAGCCCGTCCCCATATCCCCCCTCCCCTATATCCCCCTCCCCCATATCACCTGATCACTGCCTGATGTCTAACCATGCATGCTTCATTGTGTATCGCAGGACCAAACGTCCAGGCACCCATCCCCGCAGATGCAGACCGCCCGCAGGATGCCCCTCGGAGGCCACGGGAGACGGAGAGACACGAACCCTCCAGCATGCGACGCCCCGCAGGATGCCCCTCGGAGGCCACGGGAGACGGAGAGACCCGGACCCTCCAGCATGCGACGCCCGCAGGATGCCCCTCGGAGGCCACGGGAGACGGAGAGACCCGCACCCTCCAGCATGCGACGCCCGCAGGATGCCCCCCGACCACTCCCGATGCCCCGCACGCCACGGGAGACGGAGAGACCCGCACCCTCCAGCATGCGACGCCCGCAGGATGCCCCTCGCACACCACGGGAGACGGAGAGACCCGCACCCTCCAGCATGCGCGCCCGCAGGATGCCCCCTCGCACACCACGGGAGACGGAGCGACCCGCACCATCCAGCATGCAACGCCCGCAGGATGCCCCTCGCACACCACGGGAGACGGAGAGACCTGGAGCAACAGGGAGACGACACCCCCGTCACGTGCGGGAGCGACCACCCAGCAAAGAGGCGGGCAGCCACAGGCCCCCGTCACATCCGAGCCAGGACACCACTACCCAGGACACCACTACCCAGGACACCACTACCCAGGACACCACTACCCGGGACACCACTACCCGGGGCAGCACTGCCCAGGACACCCTTACCCGGGACAGCACTACCCAGGAGGACGAAATACCGGACAGTGACTCAGAGTGGATGGGTGGAGACGAACCCCCACCCCAAAGTGCCATGGACTCAGAGTGGGATGAAGAGCACGACACAACGCCACTGCTGTCACCAACACCCTCCACCATCGCAGAAACACTCACCACGGTTGGGCACTTTAGTGATGAGGCGTCTGGTACACTCACTGGTGCGCACAACACAGTCGTCCTGGTACAGCAGGTGGAGGTAGGAGCAGCAGAGGGGCCGGGCGGTCGGAGGGCAGCCCAGCCAAAGCGAACATCTGCCGCCCAGATGGATCCCGGGTTCCTGGAGTTACCACACCCACACATAGATCCGATGCAACCACCGACCCGGAGGCGAGCGAAGAGGGTGATGGGTGGCTTGCGGCGGCTGCAGTCGCAGGTGGAGGAGTCCACCGGCGTCCAGGAGCTGGGAGTGGTGCCGGTCATGCGTGCCACCCAGGCTGACACCGCACGGGTGGCGTCCGCGGTGGAGGCAATGGGTGCGACGGTGTCAGACATGGGGAACGGTTTGCGAGGCCTGGGGCTTTCCGTGCAGGCGGCGTCTGTGGCCCAGGAAATGGCTGCCCCTCTCACAGGAGGCCATGAGCCAGTGCCAGCGCCAGATGGCAGAGGCGCTCAACGCCATAGCCCAGTCTCTGCAGGCCATGGCCCAGTCTCAGCAGGCCATGGCCCAGTCTCAGCAGGCCATGGCCCAGTCTCTGCAGGCCATCGCTGAGGGCATCGGCGCCAGTGGCCATGTGCGAGCCGGCGTCGCACTGTCACAGACAGGGTTTGCCAACCCCCCGGGCTCCATGGCTGCAAACCTGCAGGCCCCTGTCGATACCAGCACGGGCCTCCAGGACTGGCAGCGCCAGATGTCGGGGGGGCGTCGGATGGCCAGTCCGTTCGCATCCCCCACCCATGTAGAGGCCTGGGGGCCATCGGGCACCCCGAGGGAGGAGGAGGTGCTGTGGTCCGTCCCGGTACACCGCGACACCTCGGACTCCCCCCCCCCCTTCCGTACCAGGTGCATCGGGTGGGCAACGGGCAGGACAGGCTGGCAGCTTGCCACCCCAGTCGCCCGGGCCGCAGCCTGGCCCATCTAGGCCAGGACGCCACAGGAAACGGCCGCCAAAGGGATCCAGTGTCAGAGGGCAGGAGTCCACCTCCAGTTCTGCTGTACCGTCTGGGGAACCACGTAGACGTAGTCAAAGGGGCCCGTAAGGCCAAACAATTAGACACTGAGTAAGTTGGCATGGGTGCAGGGCACAGAGAGTTTTAGGGGCTAGGGCACGTGCATGAACTCCGTTCGTTATTAAAGTCAATGTTACACCTACAGAAGCTGCCTTTGTGCTCTGTCCAAAGCGTGCGGGGGGTGTCATGTACATTGAGCGCAAGTGTGTGTGTGAGGGGTGGTCTTACCTCAGCCCCAGGTGAGTCTGCCCCCTTCCCCCTGGGCCGACATCAACATCCCCCGGGCAGAGGACGGGACCGTGCACTGCAGTGTCACAGGCCGCATGCAGGGATGGTCCGGGTGGATGGTGGTACTGTGGCCATGGGTCAGACATAGTCCAACGATGTAGAGCCAGGAGCTC